>NC_054388.1:28762515-29362515 GCF_017654675.1 Xenopus laevis
TACTAGTTGCCAGCGACAATCCAAACGCAGACGACAAGTAAATGGACGACCTTTGACTTTAATGTAAGTCAAATGTCGCTGGCGTCAGAATTGTCGCCGGCGTCAATTTTGACGCCCACAAATTTAATTTCACGGCGAATCGAAATGGGACAAATTTGCCCATCACTGTTCATGAGGGGCAGGCACCCCACCACCTGCCTTCTAACTTGTTTGCCACTTAGACACACAAGTTAGGGAGCGCCCACATAGGCAGGGAGCATAAGGGCCCTGTACTTACATTTGCAAATGGCAGAAGGCATGCACAGGACTGCCAGTCAGTGCTACTGCTTTGCTCTGCACCTTATGATGGGTTCTTATTCCACTGTGAGAGGTACAAAGCCAGTGTTGGTCTGGGACACCAAGGGCCCACCAAAAAACCTTAGACAAGGGCCCACCAAAAAACTTTAGACCAGGGCATCATCCTCAGTACAATTTTCTTCCTCTCCTCACTCAATTTCTATTCTCCTAGTCTCTTTTCTTTGCATACTATAATCTTTTATTCTATCTATTTAACCTCTGTGTTCTCATAGAAATAGGGAATGCCTATGAAATAGGCAAAGTGTTTAGCAGCATGAGGGCCCACTGACACCTGGGCCCGCCGGGACTTCTCCTGGTATCCCAGTGGGCTAATCCGACACTGTACAAAGCCCAATAAAGCCTCTTTCACAAGTCCAATGTGAATAAAGGCTAATTGGGGGCAACTTTGCTCCGGGTTATGTATGAGATATGGTCTGTAGGTTTGTTCTTAAATTGAATTTGTATGAAATTTGAAACATCTACATTTACTGATTAAATGCAACTTAGACCGATGTTTGTCTTAAAGTAACAGTAACACCAAAAAATTTTAATATTTTAAAGGAATGACAATATAATGTGCTGTTGCTCTGCTCTGGTAAAATTGGTGTATTTGCTTCAGAAACACAACTATAGTTTATATAAACAAGCTGCTGTCTAGCCATGGGGGCAGCCCTTCAAGCACAGGGTACACAGTAGATAACAGATAAATTCTGATGAATCCCATTGTATACTACAGAGCTTATCTGTTATTTGCTGTGTAACCTGTGCCTTTGCTCCTTTTCCAGCTTTGAATGGCTGCCCCATGGCTACACAGTAGCTTGTTTATATCAACTATTGTAGAGTTTCTGAAGCAAGCACACCTGTTTTACCAGTGCAGCACAACACTACACTATATTGTCATTCCTTTATAACACTCATTATTTGTTGCTACTGTTCCTTTAACAAAGTGTTTTTTTTTCTGTGCTCTGCAGTAGATAACACACAACAGAGGTATTAATAAAAGGCCAAGCAAACCACAGTATGTTACTGCAATAGCCTCCGTTTGAGAGTGTGAATTGTATGTAAGTTGGAGGACTCGAGGACTACCTGTATGTATACACATACACACACTTGTGCACTCAAAGAAATAATTTGCCTGTCACTTTCTAAATATTACCCTGGACCAAATTTTGTTTTTTTTTTTTTTTGTTTTGTTTTTTAACTTTTTATTTATCATTTCAGCAGTCCAACCATATAGCAGGTCAAAAGAGTTATAATGGAAATCAGACAATTTCAAGGCATAGATTATCGCAGCAACTCGTGACAGATGCTGATGTCTGGACTGCGAAAATATACTTGTAATAGAAAGAAAGAAACTTAGAGAAAGCAGAGGAAGAAAGGAAAAGGAAGAACGATAGAGGAAAAGAAGGGGTAGGAAGAGGGTAGGACTCTCGCCTATTGAGACCCTATATCAAATAAGCATATTAACAACTCAGTACCACAATCTGAGTCAAGATCACATGTAAAACAGTAAGTACATCATGAGACATTATAAGAAAGAATTTACATTGCATTTGCAGGTAAGTTTGAAGGAACTCATGAGTTCGCCTCACACCAAATCTCCCATGGGGACCAAATTGCATTGTAGTTGTCAGTGTTATGATAGATCATTGCTGTAAGTTTTTCCATGGAGAACACCCACCATATCTTACGTTTGATTTCCGTTATTGTAGGAGTACCCACTTTCCATTTGTGGGCAATAGCACATCTAGTTGCTAAACATATATGGGAGCAGAGCTTAAATTCCTTCTTGGTAAGGGATGCCAACTGGAAAGTAAGAAGGGCAAGCCAAGGATCCGGTGCGATCGGTTTATTGAGCATGGCACTCAAGAGAGCAAATATTTCTTTCCAAAGGTCAGAAATTAGTGGGCAATCCCACCACATGTGTAGTTCATCCCCCATGGTATCACAGCCTCTGAAGCAGGTTGGTACAGAATGACATATTCGGCTGAGCTTTGACGGAGTGAGGTACCAATCATATAAGAGCTTATAAGCATTTTCCTTAATAATTAGGGATGGGCGATTTTTTTCACCTTGTTTCGCTGAAAAAATTACGCCCATAAGACACGCGTCAAAAAAAAATTCGCCGCGCAAAAAAATTTTGTAGACGCCCATAGACTTAATGGGCATCGGCGACATTTCACCAGCGGCTAATTTTAGGCGAAACTAAATGGGACAAATTCGCCCCTCCCTATTGATAATCATATTAAGACACCTTCCTGATATTGTCAAGAGCAATTTCCCATTGTGCCTTCTCCTGCACCTTGTTAAGTCTCGACTCCCATCGTTCCATATATTTATGTTTGTCTGGAGTGGCATATGAAAATGAGCATAAATAAAGGATATTTGTCCCTTATCATGGGGGTGAGCACAGAGATATTCAAAAAAAGTCATTGTCCAACCACCACCTGAAAAAGAGTGGGTCTTGTCCTGGAGGAAAAATTGGGTTATAAAATAGTGGAGTAAATGGAGACTGAGTTGAGCAAAGCCCTTCTTTATATTTATGTTTCAGTTTATCCCACAATATGAAGGTATGTTTCAAAATAGGGTTAGTGTACACTGCTGGAGGGCTAACATCTCGTGGGTACCACAAAAGTCCTTTGGGGGATAAGGGTGACAACAATTGTGCCTCTAATGAGACCTATCTAACTACAGTCGGAGATAGATGGAATTTGAACAATTGAGCCGTCTGAGCCGCGCACCTGTAGTGGTAGAGGTTTGGAAAGCTTAGGCCTCCCTGTGGTATAGATTGCATGAGAATCTTTTGGGATACTCTTGGGTGTTTATTACTCCAGAAAAAAGTAAACATTGCTTTTTGAAGCCTATCTAAGTCTGGTTTACTGATCAGTATGGGTAAAGTGTGGAATAAGTACAGTATCTTACAGTATACTATGACCATCTTCAAGGAGTGTAGTCTGCCCAGCCATGATATTGGTTTTTGTTGCCAAGATCTAAGAGTTGAAACGAGTTTCTTAATCATTGGGAGATAGTTGTGGAAGTATAAGTCAGTAACTTTTGGTGTTCAAAAAATTCCCAGATACTTAAATGTTTTATTCTGCCATCTGAAATTAAAGTTTAGTTCCAGACATTTTTGAACAGGTTTAGTCAAGGAAAGTGCCAGTGCCTCAGATTTTGAATTATTAACCTTGAAACCAGAAACTGCAGCATATTTATGAATTTCGTTAAATAGGTTGGGTAGTGTGGTTTGTGGGCGAGTAAGGGAGAGTAAAGTATCATCTGCGAAAAGGGCAATTTTATAGGACAAATTTTGTTTTTTTAAACGGGTTAACAATTCAAAAATTCTAAAGAAAAAATGAAGACCAATTAAAAAGTTGCTTAGAATTAGCCATTACATATACAGCAGCACTTAGGGGCACTCTAAAAAGAATAGTCCTCCTGTTGGATGTGCATTAAAGGGGTTCTTAGACAGATAAGGGTTAATATACAGTACAACAATTGTGTTTGCGCAGTCATTGTGCAATTTGACGCCATTCATTAAAAGAACTTGCATCCAGTGCCATTGCATCCACCCAACCACTGGAACTACCGTCACAATCAAGCAGGTGATTTCAGCATTCCCACTGCATCAGTGGAATTTATTTAAACTGAGTATAATAGCGAAAAAATATAAGGGCTCATGTACATCCACAAGTGCAGTTGTGGTTCCTGCACTTTCACAGCAGTCAGCTGTGTATTACACCTTTCTTCATTAATGGGCAGATTTATCAAGGGTCAAAGTGAAAATTCGGAATTACATTTTTTTTCGAGTTTTTTTTTATGGCCAAAACTGTCAAATTCGACTAGGGAATTATTAAAATTTTAATAGTTTTATTAAAAATTCTAATTCCATTTTAAAGATTTACCGTACACTGGCCCTTTAAAAACTCAAAATCAACTATTCTCCATCTAAAACCTGCCGAATCGAGTTTTTAAAACTCATATCGATTTTGATTCTAATTTGATAGTTTTCAAGGTCAATCCTATTCTGCCGATTTTTGAAAATTAGATTTTTTAAATAAATTTTGATTTCCTATGAATTTGGAATTCGACCCTTGATAAATCTGCCTCTAATGTTTTTTTTTATGGCCAAAACTTTCAAATTACTTACCATAGGGGAATTATTAAATTTTTTTTTTTTTTTTTTTTTTAAATTAGGTTTTCGAGATTTATCATACACTGGGGAAAATTTGGCATTGTGGGAAAAAACTTGGTGATCCCACATTAAATTGCGCTTTGCTCGCTGTACTTGCAGACATACATGTGACCTATAGTATTTTATTTTTCTCTTCTCTATAAATTGATCATTTTTTCGAAGTTACAGTAGCAGATTCTTTATAATTTTTTTATATTCAGAAAGTGAATGGAAAGTTCTCTTTTCCACTTCTCTCAGCAGGTGCGTGTGCCTCCTGCATCTTTTAAAAAATAGCCACTATTTTTCTGTGCTTAATGAATTAATTACATGCAATTTATAGGAGCCAAAGCTACAGGTTACAGCTCACTAATTGTGTGGGTTTTTTTTTTCTTTTTAGAATTTTCGAGATTTTAGAATGTTTGTACATAAAGAAGAAAAGATGAAACAAAAGCTGTGCAGACACATTAGGGGTCTATGTTTCTTTCAAAGAGGATGAGAGAGAATTCTGTTTGCCATTTATTGAAACTAATATATAAATGTTAGTGTTAACTGTTGTTGTTTTCACAAAAATATGTTTTGTTACTAGGGTGACAGACAATCTGGATAGCACAAGTCACCCGTTTCATAAAATGAGCAAGAGACAAATTATTTGTTTACAACATGAAAACGACTGTGATGTCATATTTTTGTCGTTTTGTGAAGTTGGGAAATATTAGCAGATGTTTAGAAACAAGGGAAAATCATCATTAGCTGCTAAGACAACTCATTGAGGTGTGTCCTCGTATTCAGATTAACACATGACTCTCACCCTAGACAGATGGGCAGGCATTGGGTTCATTAGTCAGGGATATAATTTATAATATATAATTAAAAAAACAGTAAACCAAAAAATTTCAATATTTTAAAGTAATCGAAGTATAATGTCCTGTCACACTGCCCTGTACAACTGGTGTGCTTGCTTCAGAAACACTACTATAGTTTATACAAACAAGCTGCTGCGTAGTCATGCTTGACAAAGAGGTGTTACCACGAAACGTTGCTTTTTTCACTAATAAATTGCAAGGGATTGACCCTGCTTGTATCTACCACGTGTGCCAGTGAATTTTTCTACCTATTGGATTGGGAGGGTGACGATCCCTCCATCATTGAGCACCGGGCTTGTAGTAAACCGAAGGCCAGGGTGTGCAGGTTTGGATACATTTTGTTAGCCATGGGGGTAGCCATTCAAAGCTGAAAAAAAAAAAGGCACTGAATACACAGCAGATAACAGATAAGCTCTGTAGTATACAATGGGATTCTTCAGAAATTATCTGTTACATTCTGTGTATCCTGTGCTTGACCAGCTCCCCCATGGCTACACGGCAGTTTGCCTTAATAAACTATAGTTGTGTTTCTGAAGCAAACACACAATTTTACCACTATAGGGCAACACTACTTTATAATATCATTCCATTAAAACAATTAAATTTTTTGGTGTTACTGTTCCTTTAATAATGGCCTTCAATACATAAAGGAAGGTCATCTTTAGACACTTCCAATAGTCTAATGGTCTAATTCTGCCCAGTGCACCCCCTCTATTGTCATTGCTGCCTTACTTGCCTGCATCTGTTGCATGCTGGTCACTTTCTTTTAAAACCTCACACCTGCCACAGGGCGGGTTTATAAGGCATGTTGGCACAGTGGGTCAGCTGGGTTTGGCCACAGAGGGTACAGGTTAGCGTGGGTTAATAAACCGAGATCACAATTTAGGTTAGCAGGTTAGTGTTACTTGCCCACCTCTTAAGTTCAAAATCCAATTTCTTTAAATCTGTGACAACCAATAACATGGCTAGTGCACTGCAATGAGTTATTTATGAGTCACAGTCTTGTGTATTCAGCAAGCGGAAGTTGTTGCCTGACCTTTCTGGAAAGAGATCTACTTCCAGAAGTAGAAAGAAGGTGCTTATGGACTCAGCACCTTAGTTCAGAGATTCTGTCTGGGATTCCTGTTTTTTATTCCTCTTTTTCCCTTATGACTGTTTCTGCTATGTACAAGTGAAGAACTACAGTATGTGTTCTAGCACTTTATCATATAGGGTTGAATCGGGCCAGCATGACAGTGGGGAAAAAACCCAGTGACCCAGATGACCCAGACCTGCTCCCGATCTGATAGCTTGTGCGCTGCCTCCTGGTGGAGGGGGCACTGCATACCTCCCAACTGTCTTTTTTTTTTTTGCCAAAACCTGGTGAAAAATGTTGGTGATGCCCACTGCAAATAACAGGTTTTACCTTAATGGGAAACCTTTTATCCAGAAAGCTCCTAATTATGGTAAAAGCATCTCCCATAGACTCCACTTTAAGCAAATAATTAAATTTTTTCAAAATATTTTTCTTGTTTAGTGTAATAACAAACAGTACTTTATACTTGATGGTAACTAAGCTGCATAAATTCATATTAGTGGAAAAGCAATTCTATTGGCTTTATTTAATGTTTAAATGAGGGTATGTGAGAAGTCCCCATTCAGTAACAAATAGCAGATGATATGGAGGGCCTGAGATGGAGGTTGAGGTTTAGATAGAGATGGATCTGCTAGTGGGACTGAGGTGGAGATGGATCTGCTATTGGGACTGAGGTAGAGATGGATCTGCTAGAGACTCTGAGGTAGAGGTAGACTGCGGTACAGGAGACTAATACCATGTCTTAAGGCTACCAAAATCTTAATTACAGGGATCCCCAATAATGTGTGCCAATAAATAATCCAATTTTGAAGCACTGTTATTTTAAGTACTACAGTTCATCCCTCTGGCTAATATGCAGTATTTCTCCCTACTCCATGCAGTGGGGGGGGGGGAGCTGGGAATTGTAGTATAGCAACACCTGGAAGACTACAAGTTACCATTCCATATATTGCTCATTATAAGACATGCTTTCTCATTCTGACACTTTTTACTTAGCCTTTTGGACCTGAGATCAACCTTCTCTTGAAAAGGAACCCAGGAAAATAACTTTATTCCAGCATCTCCAATGGGGGAATGTAATAAAAGTCGGTAACGGAAAAACTATTCACAATGCGAAAAGTTATGCCTTTGCGAGAACAAATTTTGCTTTGCGCAAATTTAATATATGTTTTGTGAACCCGGAAACTGTTTAGCGACCACTTCCGACAGTGGAAGACCGTTTGCGAATTTTATAGTTTGCACCAATGAGTAGTGTCTGGGTGACAGGTCCACTTTAAGAATGTGCAATTAAAATTTGCAATGCAATAACAGTTTAAGGAACAATATTACATTGCGAGATGTTGATTTTTATTCTTATTGGTGCAAATTGTTTTTCTCTTTGCAACTTTAATTACATTCCCCAAGTGTTGATAAGGAAGTAGGTTTGTTTTAACAGTATCTGTGTCCAGCAGGTTTTACGTGCTTTCCTCTATTAATAAAGCATTGGCCTTCTGGCTCCACTCAAAACCACTGCATTTACAAACCGAACAAAAATAGACATGAGACAAGTAAGTGTCCAAAAGTGACTAGGGACGAGTGACTGAAAAATATTGGTCCTGGCACCTTTTAATAGGCGGGTGTGTCAAGGGAAGGGCTGGCATTGTTCCACCTCTCATTGAGGCCTTGTTACAAAAGTTGTGGTTTGGCGCTGACCGAAATCTAATGCTCTACATAACAACACTGGACCTGTGGCTGACGAGCAGCTTTCAATCACCGTCAGTAGCTGTAGTCTGAAAAGACAGACACATAAAGTAGTAGGAGTCACTGCAGGTTAACCATTTAGAGGCAAAGATTTGCTTTAGCAGAAGATGGCTGGTCAAGACAGGGAAATAACAAAAAAAAAATTAAAAAATATTTTTTACCTGAATGCTGTAAATCAGAAAAGACTTGCTCCTTTAAAATCTTCCATATAAAATTCACATGCATGTATGGGACCTGTTATCCAAAATGCTCGGGGTCTGGGGCTTTCAGAAATAGGGATCTTTCTGTAAATTGGATAACCATACCTTAATTTTGCTTAAAAAAAACAATTTAAACATTAATTAGACCATTAGGATGTTTTTGCCTCCAAAAAGGATTAAGTTGGGATCAGGTGCAAGGAACTGTTTAATTATTACAAGGTATAAGGGAAAAATGATTAAAAATCTGAATTATTTTCGTAATATGAAGTTTGAGAGATGGCCTTGCCATAATTGACAGCATTCTGGATAATGGGTTTCTGGAAAAGTGTTCCCATACCTGTACTACCCTAATTTACAGTTACATTAGAAGCATGCTGCCGATTAACGATTAAGCAGGTGTATTTTAAATGCAGGATTGGACTCCTGTCCCCCTCCTGTGACGTGCCTAGCATGAAGGTGCGCATACGTGAACGACACCACGTGCATGTGTGAACAGCGCTGCCTCGACGTGCATGCGCTGTTCGTCAACGAAAATATTTTTTTTTTGTTAAAACCGAACATCGGGAGAAGGGCCCATGAGGGTCGGGGCACACCGGGTTTTTTCCTGGTGTCTCGCTGGGCCAGTCCGACATGGTTTATATGCAATGAGTGTGGGTGGCATTTACAGTGTAAGGTCTTACACTTGGGCACCTTAAATTAATAGTATAAAAGTATAAATTATAATACAGGTATGGGATCTGAAATCCGGAAAACTGTTATCCAGAAAACTCAGAACAGCAAGGCCATCTCCCATAGACTCTATTTTAATCAAATAATTCAAAATTTGACAAATAATTTCCTTTTTCTCTGTAATAATAAAAACAGTAGCTTGTACTTGATCCCAATTAAGATATTAATTATTTAATCCTTATTGAAAGCAAAACAAGCCTATTGGGTTAATGTTTACATGATCTTTTTTGGTAGACTTCAAGTATGCTGATCCAAATTATGGAAAGATTCATTATCCAAAAAACCCCAGGTCCTCGGCTTTCTGTATAACAGGTCCCAACCCTATATAAATAACTGCCCCAATGAATGAACAAAGGGGCTAACCTTTAACTTTACAGTTGAATATGGCCATTATCAGTCTCTTGCTTTTCTGAAATATATGTAATTGTTTTGGGAGTTTTTATTATAAAGTACCGTGATGGTTCTTTAAAAATGATCACCCAAATCGCTGGAGCATCCTACATCAGAAATCTCTCAGATAGAATAATGACATTTTATTTACTGAAATGGTCATGTTGTTATACTTGGACCAGGGAAAAATTTTATTTTAGAGGTCTTTAGGACATGTATGGGACCTGTTATCCAGCATGCTTGGGACCTGGGGTTGTACTGGATAATGGGTCATTCTATAATTGGGATCTCTATCCTTAGATCTAAAAAAAATAATTTAACCATTAATTAAACCCAATAGAATTGTTTTGCCTCCAATAAGGATTAATTACATTTTAGGATCACGTACAGTTTCCAGACTTGCACCTCTTACCGGGCTACTGGGAGATGCAGTCTGACTCAGATTATCTCATGATTGGTTATGGGGATTTACTTGCCTTGTATTGCCTTTGTTGCATGGCGAGAGGATTCTTACAGTGCTTTATTGGGATGTGATCCCTGGGTGGAAGAAATATCAGGGTGCCAGCCAAGATTTTAAGACAAGTCTCATTGTTCTTTTAATTCCCAGGACCCAGCTTCTAAATATAGCATATTAGGTCTTTTGAGAGATCCAGGCATTTTTAAGGAGCTGTGTGCCAGGTTGGGGTTCAGAATCTAAAATATTTGAAATGAGCAAAACAGAGCAATTCACAGACTAAAATGCTAATAATAAAACTCCCTCTTACCTAACCACGTAGATGTAAAATCTTGCAAACATAACAGGAATTTAACTTTAATGGCTAGGACTAAATGAAGGCCTTAAAAGTGGTTCTGTGCAACCGATTTATATCTCTTAGTACTGTTGCACTTGTGGCAATAAGTAAATGACCTCTCTTGTGTCTGAGGCCGCACAAAAACAATCATTTAGCCCATCAATGTCCTTCCCAGAAAACACAAGTATAAAAATAGGTTAAGAAATAAAGGGGCCTGTTAACCAACATTCAAATTTCCATTTTTTTTAACAAATCAAATTGTTTTCCTAAAAATGTGTGTTTTTTTTTTTTAAAATTTCTCTAAAACTCTAAAAATTCTAGGTTTAAAGAATGTAAAAACCACAAAAAAAACTCTAAAACAAACTTTGGCAAGTAAAAACAGCTGAGGTCCAATAGAAATCAATGGGACCTGCTGTGATCCGATTGTACCGTTTTTAATCAATTTGGACTTTTAGAGGTTTTCTGTTTTTATCCCACTAGTAATTGTCCACCATACTCGAATTATTTGAGGTTTCCGCGTATTTTAAAGTGCCTCGTTCAGCTGTTTTTGATTGTTGCTTTTTATATTCAGATCTTCAAAGGAAGATAGGAGAAGCTAAAAGGAGGGGGTACATCTTTAGAATATATGAATTTGCAATGGATCAGGCATTAAAGCATACCTCCCATCTGTCACGATTTTGACAACTCAACCCGCAGTCCTGGATTGTTACTGAAATGTCCTGAGTTTCTCTTTGATCTCCTGCACTGAACAGCCTGAAAAAGATACAAAGTTTCTAAAAATAATTGGCTTTAGGCAGAGAGCCCAGAATATATTGCAGGTGCACTTAGATACTTTTCTAACAATTTTAGCTAAGCAAAAAAGCAATTGTAACAGTTTAAGATAAGCAGGTCTCTTGGAGAAACTGTGACTTGCATCTTAAAGGGCAATTAACCTTCATCAGCAAAACTGTAATAATGCATAAAAACCACAGAAATGTGTTTAAACTTTCATAACCTGCCAAATTTTGTAAATTGAACATGGTAATAAGGGGGTGTGGCCACATAAATGAGCATGGTGAAAAAATATTGCCATGCTCCACATGGCAAATCTTTTTGTCTCTCCTATTTCCAAAATGTTGGGAGGTATGATTAATGGGTCAGCGAGTAATAGACTCTTATTATTAGGGAATATTAGTGAAGTCCTCACATCCATAGGGGAAGGTAACTGTTTTTAGCATGTCACACGACAGGAAGACAGATCAGGTTCAGGACGTGGTGTAATGGGTCCTTTTTTACTTATGTAGAGTATTACAAGAGAGTAAGACACTAAAAAAATCCTGAAAATTATGTTTATGTGGAGATTGTACCTGCAATTTCTTTTCACTTGTGTTACGTCATTTTTCCAACCTGTATATCTTTAAGCCTTTTTTGTGGCGTGCCCATGCATGACTGGCAGAGATAAACTGACATCCTGCTTATTCTAACAGACAATGTACAACTTTGAACTTTAGTTGACTTAAATGAGACCTATAGGATTGGTGAAAACCCACCTTATCTTGTATTAGTTTATAATAATATACATTATATACTTTGGGCTAAACGTTAATAATGATCTTTTAAAATGGCCCATTATTGGAGCACCCTATAAGCTACAGTCCCTATTCATGTTTCAAATGAGGCTGGGCATGTCCTTTCCCTGCCAGAAGAACAGTAGGAGGGGAATAGCCCTGTAGTCACACAGGCAATGTCAGGCTTCAGTTCCCTAGTAGGTCAGCCTAGCTGCTTATAGGTTCCTATACTATCCTACAGTGAGGTGTGTTGAGTGTCACCAGCTCCCCTGCACAGTATAGGAAAAGAGGCAGCAGGAAGAGATGATGACATAATTTTCTTATGGTTCAGTATATTCCTGCCATATCCATAACCACCATTTTTTTAAACCTGCCCCACAATTGTATCCCCCAGCCCCAGTGTGTAGGGTTATTCAATGCTAGTCTGAAGTTTTCTCCTTCACCGGTGAAAGATCTTCTGCTCTGCCATCATGAAGTCCAGTCAAATCTTGAAGCCCCTGAAACTCTTGCAGCTTTCACAGACCAGAGACATTGCTGAACTAATCTCTGGCTTTAAGGAATTGTTCAGTATAAAAATAAAAACTGGGTAAATAGCTTTGCAGCTCACTTGTTTCCACTGTTTGGTTGCCAGGCAGTAACCAATCAGTGACTTGAGGGGAGGCACATGGCTCATAACAGACTGCTTTTGAATCTGAGCTGAATGCTAAAGATCAATTGCAAACTCACTGAACAGTTATGTCCCACGTGGCCCCCCTTAAAGTCTCTGACTAACTCAGAGTTAGAGAACTGAAAAGCAGGAAGTAGTGTTCTGGCTATTATGTTAGGCATCCAGTCACTCCAGCCTTTATACATTACATTTTTGGCTAACTAACTATATTAGAATTTTTTTTATTTTGCACATATCTATTTACCCAGTTTTTATTTGTACACTGAACTGTTCCTTTAAGACATTGTACAGAAGAGAGAGCTCCCTCTAACAAATTGCTTCAAACAAACAGTTTCAGTTTTTTATTGGTTATATTCCAACAAAATGATAGATGCAACAATATTTGGTAAATAATTAATATAAGTGCAAGGGATAGAGAGAGGCAATTATTCCTGCGGTAGCTATGATATACCCCTCACTTCAAACTTAAACTGTGTGAAGCCCATTAATTTAACTTATGTTAGCAAAAGACTGCCATAAAAGTGACTGCAGCCAGCTTTTGTTTTTTCTGAAGGGGCTAAATTGAAAATATGCCCTATTCACAAAAATCCCTTACTCCATTTTTAATGACCAGTCCCAAAATCCCAAAATTGATGTAACTGACTGTTTTAGATCATTTTACCTACCATCTTCCAAATCTAACAAAAAAAAGTTGATTTCAAGATGTGAAATATATCTAAAAAAAATTCTATTGCTACCTTATGCTGTGTATCTTTACCATTGTTTGAGACTTTCAAATTCAATATTTAATGTGTTAGGCAATATATTCAGCAATTCCATACAGCACATAAATTTCAGCTCCAGTGTACTGGATTTATACAGTGGTACTCCAATGGAACATATTCTTCCATGAGACTAACCACACTGTAGTCCCCACTCTGGTAGAGTAAACCTGGGGAATACTAACCCTACTATTTCCCACACAATTGCTCATACTCACTAGCTTTGACTATCTTTTATCCTTGGGATGTAGGGTCCATACAACTTCTTTAAGGCTTTGGTTACCTTAGGGTTAACGCATCTCCACTCCCGAGGTATCCTGCCTAAAGCTATCATCAGGGAAAATTTTAACCTGAAAGGAAAATAGCTCCCCCCTTCCCAAGTGTGAGCAGGCCCAGTCGGTTGCTGAATTAACCCCTCAGAGTCTACTTAATTTACAGATGGGCAAAACAAGGAAGTTGGGCTCTAAATGATAAATCTACCTAAAATAGAAGGTATTTTTGTACCAAACTCCCCCCCCCCTATATAGGATACTGCCCAAGGCAAGCAGCATCGGGCTAGGGGGTCTGTAAGCCCACTGGGCTTCCACATCAGGGGGGCCTACTGGGCTTCCAAATCAGGTGCACCCACAAACAACTCTGGTCCCCCCTGGGTTGGCAAGGCCTACCAGATTTTTTCACTTTGTCCTGTGTAGGCAGGGCTCTATTCAAATCAAGAAGACAGCCACAGGCCTCTGAGCTCTGAAACAGTGTGCAGGGACCTGCATAAATTCACATACAGAACACTGTGTGCAAAGTTTAAAAAAAATGGCCACTTTTGGCCTTTTGTTGCATTTTGCATACTGCGTTCTTGAAAAACTAATACCAAATAAATACAGGTGCTACCAACTTAGCGTCTTTGGTTCTTTCAGTGTCTATGTTCAGTTAAAAAAGGTTCACTCACTGCTCTCTACTGGTGGTCCGGGTGCTGTGCCCCTAACTGTAGCTTGGGGAGAAGTACTTCAGTATTCCAAGTTTCTGGAGTGTGCGTCCACTCCATTATGGAATATGAAATGCCTTGTAAATAACTCCTGTCATTTTGTACTGACCCAACCACCGATTGCATTATTTTTTCCACGGCAGCCCAGACACTGGTAAAATTGCAAAGGATATATTATTATGAAAATAATGACTTTTTATTATTTTCTGCCAGCAGTAGCATATCCGTGGCTTTAGTTACTACCTTGTGCAAGTGTGGCATAATCGTGGTGTAGTTCAGCAACAGCTGTCAAAAGTGCCTGTAAGGGCATCCTCTTTGCTTATTCAAATCATGCTGGGCCACATGGTGTGATGTCTCTGTTGTTTTAGAGAACACGTGGTGTGATGTCTTTCTTGCTTGAGAGAACTGAATCAAGGTGATCCTAGATAGCCCCAATTTACTTTCAGGAGAAAGCTGGGATTACATCAGGAAGTGACTCAAGCCTTAGAGGTCATGGGAAGTCACGCAGGTATCAGGTTCACAGGGGGATTCCTAAAAGATAGTTACAAATAAACCCTATTGATGCCCATGGAAATCCAGGCTAGTACTGTGATGAGTTGATAACTAAACCTTTACTTGCTGGTATCTCACTTAAGAGACTACAATATTATAGCAACTATTTAATCCAATTTTATCCAATATTTACATTCAAATCCTGAAAATTATTTCTATGGACACTTTTCACCACAGGGGTACTGTGAAAAAGGGGGTCTAATTTCTGGTGTTAGCAGGGACAAATTTAGAGACACTTGGGAAATATGATTTTCTTGATCGTGCTATTCGCCATAAGATTACATTTTAGTATGGTGTAGACAGCACCAGATTCAATTTTGTTCTCAGATTTAGGTTCAGACTGCTATCTATTTGCTTGAGCATATGGTAAAATGAGCAAGGTATAAGGAAAAAGAGAGGTACATTTCCTGAAGAAAATGTGAGTGGTGCTTGCCGTGGCAAAACTCAGGCCCAAATCTGATTGGCTGTTGTTGCCCCGCCCCTTTTTTTCCTAATTGTAAACCACAGTCACTCAGTGACTAACATACCAAAGTTTGGGAATGCTGTCATTTAATGTGTAAAAATGGCAGCATTTCTATTTTTTTCTATTGAAAATCAATGAATGAAATTTGATTGGTTGTTGGTGGCTCCGCCCACTTTTTCTAAACTTGAAGTGGAAACCCCCAGCGACCACATTTGTGATATTCAAGGTCCCTGACATCAATACTGAGAGAATGGCAGCCTTCTTAATTTTTCCCATTAAAACCAATCAAAGAAATCTGATTGGTTGGTTTTGGCTCCACCCACTTTTCTTAATTTTAATCCCAGTCCCCCAGTGACCAACTGTGCCAACTTTGAGGAGGCTGCCATTAACCGTCTAAGAGCGGCAGCAGTTTAAAATTTTCCTATTTAATTGAATGGCTGAAATTTGATTGGCTGTTGTAGACTCCGCCCACTTTTTGTAAATTTTGGCTGCAGTCACCCAGTGACCCACGGTGCCAAGTTTGGGAGCTCTGGCTTTATTACTGTGAGAATTACAGCTGTTTACATTTTCTCATTGAAGTCAATAGGGAAAATCTGATTGGTTGTTTGCGGCTCCGCTCACTTTTTTGGGTCCCCAAAATAGGACAGAAAAGTCACAACACCCCATTCCCGAATAAGCTGAACGGTTTGACACCTCATTCATGGGTCTGCGACAAACTAATTATTCGATAAATTCCCCATTATAAGTCAATGGGGCAAATTTGGGGACCTCTCCTGCCCCGGGGGTAAAACTTATACCCTCGTGTGGGGTATCATCTGACACAGGTCGCAAACCTCTTCAAATGTGGTAAATTTAACGTTTCTACAAGATTCCCTCTCTGCGCTAGAATCCGTCAAAAGTTGGCCTCAATGTTAATCTATGGGACTTTTCGGGGTGGTTAATTGCCCCCGCAAGGGGCAATTAACCACCCACCCCTTAGAAAAGTCATACCACCCCATTCCCGATTAAGCCGCACGATTTGACACCTCATTCATGGGTCTAGCACAAACGGTGCGGGACTAGTTACGCGCCAAACTTTCATACGGAAGAAGAATAAAAATAAGTTTGCAAGATAACAGTAGTGATGCTTTGCTTCGCAAGCACCACTAAATAAAAATAAGTTTGCAAGATAACAGTAGTGATGCTTTGCTTCGCAAGCACCACTAATAACAGTAGTGATGCTTTGCTTCGCAAGCACCACTAATAATTAAATGATAGTAAAATCAAAGCCTCAAAGTCAATCTGTTTTTTGGTTTCCGGGGTCAGATACTCTTCTAACAGCCTGCAAATAGGGTTGTCACCTTTCTTTCAAAAATGATTGAAAATCTGATGAAAAAATCGCGAAAATCTGATTTTTACCCGCAAAACTAATTTCAGGAAAATGTAATAATAAATAAGCGATTCAGAGTCTGTAACAGAAAATATAGAGATAAATTCGGACTTTGATAAATAGAGTAAGTCTATAGGTTTACAACTTTGTAAAAGTTAATTAAATGGTGAAAATGAAGCAGAGAAAGATACTGGGACAAATCATCCTGTATCAGTTAAGACATTTTTATCTATAACAGGGCTTTTACCTTTGATAATTGCGGAGTAATTGTCAGGATTTAGATTCTATCCACCCTTAGATTTATTTTTAATACATTTATTTTTGTGTCTTGAAGTTTAATCGGTTTCACCCTCAGGACAAGTATTTTAATCCCTTATATACATATCCTTATATGTTTTTCCCTCAGCAGTTGTGTTTCAGGTGGTCAAAATTTGGTGGAAAATCTTCCAATGGAGTGGTGCTTTAGATAGAAGCAGCAAATTAAACATAGCACATGTGGTAGCCCTCTCCCCTACTGTCTGAAATGCTAATGTTCATGTCTGACTTTGTATCATGCTCTTGGAGGAAAACTATACCCTAGGGTTGCCGCCTTCTGCCGATAGTATGACTAGGCAGGGGGCGGTCCTGGTGAAGTCAGAGGCAGGCCTTGTGACATTGGGGGTGGGTAGATGATGTCAGGGGGTAGGTTATTTGACAATCTGGAGGTGGAGTCATGACAGGGTGGATTACAGAGCAATTCATTTAGAATACCTGTGCAGATTTCCTAAATTGGAAATCAACTTCTATTTGGATTACCCAATGGGATATACTACTAAATAAGTATATTTTTATGAATATAATTTATTTAGATCAAGCAGGGTTTTTTTTATATATGAGCTGTTTCATGCAATATATTTATAGAGACCTGCATTGTTTGGGGGGTATAGTTTTCCTTTTATTAGCTTGCTATCTTTCTCAGGCATCGTTTAATTTCCCTACCTTTTTATACAGAGTAGAATTTGATTCTGTTATTCTTTTTTTTTTTTGTAGTTGCATAAAATCATCGCAAGCATTTGTAGCTCTAAGACATCATGATATTTAAAATCGTTCAAGACACAGGTTTCCTGTGCTGGGTGAGCTAATTTTAAAGGGTTATTTATCAAAATCCAAATTTATCAGATTTTTTTAAATAAAAAAAGTCTGAGCAAACAAGAATCCACAATTTGCCCTTATTTATCAATAAGAAAAACTTGAAAAAATTAGAGCGGGAACTTTTTTCGGATTGTCGAGTGAAAAACTCAAATTTTTTGCGTTTGATGCCGAAAACCAAGAAAAATCTGAGTTTTAACAGAAAAACCAGCGTCAAACCCTGAAAACTCCAAACATTTTGTGAGGGTTAAAACATCTTCAGATGATTAAGGAGACATGTGCCATTGACTTTTACATGAATGTGGCAGGTTTTAAATGGAGTCTAAATCCCGCTACTTTTGAAAGGTGTCAAAACGGACGCTGTGGAAAAAAAATCACACCTAAATAAATAACCCACTTAATGTTGTTGAGGCTTAGCTTGACTTACTTCCTATAGAAAATATAGTTGTTCTAGGAGAAAGGGGTCAATATAAATACAATGTAAGGGAAAATTTATTTATATTTTTATTTATTATCAACCAAATGCTGAACAAATGGATCAGCCCAATGCATCACATCATTTCAGTGGAAATGGGAAACAAAAATATTCAGGATTGGCAACCCAGGCAATCAAGTAGATATGCCAATATATGAGTGGCCATGGGGTGCCATACAGAGGGTGAGGCAGTTGTCCAAAGGGTGGGGGCCCAGGTGCAAATACTGCACTATAGCCCACCACTGGATACCCTTGAAGGGGTGGTTCACCTGTGAGTTAAAGTTTAGTATGTTATAGAATGGCAAATTCTAAGCAACTTTTCTATTGGTCTTCAATATTTATTTTTAGTTTTTTAATTTGCCTTTTTCTTCTGACTTTTCCAGCTTTCAGAAGAGGGTCACTGACCCCTTTTAAAAATAAATGCTCTATAAGGCTACACATGTATTGTTATTGCTGCTTTTTATTACTCTCCTTTCTGTTCAGGCCCTCCCCTATTCTTATTCAAGTCTCTTATTCAAATCTAATTTGACCCTAATTTGGACCCTAGCAACCAGATTGCTAAATTTGCAAACTGGAAAGCTCCTGAATAAAAAGCCAAATTACTCAAAAAACACAAATAATAAAAAATGAAAACCAATTGCAAATTATCTTAGAATATGACTTCCTACATTATACTAAAGGTTAACGCAAAGATGAACAACCCCTTTAATACTGGGGGAGGGCAGTAGATGTGATCTATTTGGATTTTGCAAAAGTGTTTGATACTGTGCCCCACAAACGACTGCTTTCTAAACTAAGATCTGTTGGGCTTAATGAAGCCATTTGCACATGGATAGGAAACTGGCTACAGGATCGGGTACAGATGGTGGTTGTTAATGGGACATTCTTTGCTTGGAGTAAGATTCTTAGTGGGGTTCCTCAGGGCTCTGTATTGCGTCCACTTTTATTTAACTTGTTTATTAATGACTTAGGGGAGGGTATTGTAAGTAATGTATCAGTGTTTGCAAATGACACAAAACTATCCAGCCCAATTAATTCCATCCAGGATGTGTCATCCTTGCAACAGGATCTTGACAAACTGGCAATCTGGGCAGCTAAGTGGCAAATGAGATTCGATGTTGATAAATGTAAAGTCATGAACCTGGGATGTAAGAATATCAAGCCACTTATGCACTTAATGGGACTGCACTAGGCAAATCCATAATGGAAAAGGACCTTGGAGTCATTGTAGATGATAAACTTGGCTGTAGCAAGCAACAAGGTCAAATAAGGTCTTGAGCTGTATTAAAAGGGGCATAGAGTCACGGGAGGAGGGGGTCATTCCACTTTATAGAGCACTTGTTAGGCCCCATCTAGAATATGCTGTACAGTTTTGGTCTCCATCACTCAAACAGGACATTATTGTATTAGAGAGGGTATAGAGAAGGGCAACTAAGCTGGTAAAAGGTATGGAAAATCTTAGCTATGAGGAAAGACTGACCAAATTGGGGATGTTCACGCTGGAGAAGAGGCACTTAAGGGGTCATATGATAACTATGTATAAATATATCAGGGGATCATACAATCTGTCTAATGCTTTATTTACCAGTAGGTCTTTCCAGCTGACATGAGGTCACACATTCCGATTAGAAGAAAAGAGATTCTGCCTAAATATTCGGAAGGGGTTTTTTACAGTGAGAGTTGTGAAGATGTGGAATTCTCTCCCTGAATCAGTTGTACAGGCTGATACATTAGATAGCTTTAAGAAGGAGTTGGATGGCTTTTTAGTAAATTAGGGAATACATGGTTATGGAAGATAGCTCATAGTACAAGTTGATCCAGGGACTAGTCCGATTGCCATTTTGGAGTCAGGAAGGAAATTGGAGAGGCTTCAGATGGGGTTTTTTTTCCTTCCTCTGGATCAACTGGCAGATAGGCAGGTTAAAAAAAAGTAAAAAGGTTGAACTTGATGGAAATTTTTTCAACCTAACTTACTATGTTACTATGTTACTCCTTAAATACCACCCACATATTGTTTCTGAATTCTGCATGACCAATTAGCAATTCCTTTAAATGCATGCTGCAGACTGAACTGATTTATGTGCAACCCTGCATCATGCATAAAAGCAGGATGTGGATTCATTATATGGCCAGCATTTAAGGGAGGAACTCCACGGGAGATTTCGGCGCGATGTGCAAAAACTCATTTCCTTTGGATGAGAAGGAAATAATGTAAGCAACAGGAGTGTCGCAGCGTTCGTCCATCGTGACACGACTGTCGGATGCAGACGCTGCCCCCTCGAGTCTGCATCCGACAGTCGTGTCACGTCGGATGAACGCTGCGACTTCATCCGACATTTCCATCTCTTACCTTATTTCCGTCGCAACCGACTTGACACCTGCGTTTTTGCGCAGTGCATCGGATCGTGCCGAAATCGCCCGTGAAATTCCTCCCTTATGGGTGAGGTGGCAATCATAGATCATCTCACACACACCTGTTATGTTACCTTTAGTATTGGTCTGTTGAACTCCTTACAACTGCAGGTAAATCACCCCTTTCTGATTGTACTTTACACCAAACCTCACCAAACCCCAGTGAATACGACTCTTCTCAGACTTTAGAATAGTGGCTTCTTTTTCTGGCACTGAAAAGGTTACATGCAGCTTTCTTCCTTAATGGGCTGGCGGGGAGCCAAAAGCCTTACAAGCCCTGCCACTGAATGGTTATTCATAGCTTGCTAATCATGTCTCCCTATTTCAAATGAGATTACAATTCAGGACCTGGTACAGCATGACCGTGCAACCAAGCTACTCAGCTGAAAAATATAGAGACGACAA
Source organism: Xenopus laevis (assembly GCF_017654675.1). NCBI lineage: Eukaryota > Metazoa > Chordata > Amphibia > Anura > Pipidae > Xenopus > Xenopus laevis. The sequence continues at coordinate 28,783,566 of NC_054388.1, forward strand.
AACAACTTTATAAAAACTGCCTTGTGATGTGAATGCCTGTGTATCTGAGGGGCGGCTATCAGGTATCACCGTAACTAATGCTGCGGAAACCAGGACTATGCACTGAAGAGCTAAGAAAACTGTTTGTGTATAGGTTACTTAGATAGGTTAATAGGTTAGAAGATTTGTCATCAACAGGGGTATCCTACCTTCTGCCCAGAGATGTAGCTGTACTACAGCTCTCAACATCCCCTTTATAGACATTTCACCTATACTGTCCTCTTTTGCAACTATAATGTGAGAAGCCTATTGTGATTATCTTTAAAGCTGATGTAAAGTAAAAGTAAATAATTAAATGTGCTCCGTGTGCTTTGCTGAAGGCTTTCACAATATGTCTCTTTTTGTATAAAGGGAAATATATATGTATAGGATCCATTATCCAGAAACCCATTAACTACAAAGTTCCGAATTATGGAAAGGCCATCTCCCATAGACTCTATTTTATCCAAATAATCCAAATTTTTAAAACTGATTTTCTTTTTCTCTGTAATAATAAAACAATACCTATTACAATACCTTGTACTTGATCCAAGATAGTATTAATCCTTATTGGAAGCAAAACCACCTATTGGGTTTATTTAATGTTTACATGATTTTCTAGTACTTAAGGTATGAAGATCCAAATTACAGAAAGATCAGTTATCTGGGAAACCCAAGTCCCGAGCATTCTGGATAACAGGTCCCATACCTATACTTTAACTCTAATAGAAAATGATATAAACATTTAATAAACCCAATAGGCTGGTTTTGCTTCTAACAAATACTAATTCTATCTTAGTTGGGATCAAGTACAAGGTACTGTTTTATCATTACAGAGAAAAAGGAAATCACTTTAAAATTTGGATTATCTGCATAAAATTGAGTCTATGGGAGAAGGCCTTTCCGTAACTTTGACTGTTCTGAAAAACGGGTTTCCAGATACCTTTGATTTAAGTGGGATTTAGTTGCCTTTTAAAATCACTTCATGAAGAGTGATAGAAACAACAAACTGTGGGGTAGTTATGTGCCATAAACATTCTATACGTTTACGCCGTTATCCGGAAACCTGTTATCCAGAAAGTCTCCTATAGACTTCATTATAATGAAATAATTGAAAAATGTTTTCCTTTTTCTTTGTAATAAAAAAACAGTACTTTGTACTTGATAAGATATAAGTAATACTTATTGGAAGAAAAACCAGCCTAATTGGTTTGTTTAATATGTAAATGATTTTCTAGTAGATTTAAGGTATGCAGATGCAAATTACAGAAAGACCCGTTATCCGGAAAACCCCAGGTCCCAAACATTCTGGATAACAGGTCCCATACCTGCAATACGTTTATCACATTTTTAGGGGATACATTTACCATAGTGCAAAATATTTCAGTGACGATTGTGCGAACCTTAGAAGTCGCAAAAGGAAACTGGTGTTCTGCTGCTGTCTATGGAATACAAATAAGCCGGAGCAAGAAATGTGGTAGTTCCCACATGTATTAAGAGAAGGAATGTTCTGTGTACACAACAAGCTGTGCTGTCACTCTTTTTATATTCTGATAAATAAAAGAACATAAAAGCGAGAGAAACTCTACATATGAATTGTAATGTCCCCCTTTAATATTTATATTACTGTATATGTTTGTTTCTCTTTGGAAGATTTTACAAACCAGATGTAATATTATTATGAGCTAAACTGTCATATCTGAAGGGAAACTGTTTAGTTAAATATACTTTTATTAGGTATGGGATCTGTTATCCAGAAAGCTCCGAATTATAGAAAGACTCTCCCAGAGACTTCATTTTATCCAAATAATCAAAATTTTTCAAATCAATTTCCTTTTTCCAAACAAAGATATCATTAATCCTTATTGGAAGCAAAATTAAACTTTTGACTTTATTTTAATGTTTACAAGGTTTTCTAGTAGACAAGATATAAAGATCCAAATTATGTAAAGATCCATTATCCAGAAAACCCCAGGTCCCGAGCATTCTGGATAACAGGTCCCATACTTGTGGAAAAAGGAACCATTATATTTGATGATCTTTTGGAGTTTTTCATCCTATTTCTATAATGTTCACGTTTTCTCAACAGTATTTTGGTTGCTTGGGTCACTGGCCATAGTAACCAGGCAGTCAATTTAAATGCAAAAGTGGAAGAATATTAAATAAATAAAAAGTATGTGTTAATCTGTCCAAACACTGGCTATTTTAGACATTGCAATGCCAATAACCAATCCCATGGCTATTAGTTTCAATGTCTACTATGTGGCTGAAGAAGTAGCAGTGCTTGAATGACAACCATGAGTGCATAGTCAGCCCACCAATACAGATTATAATAATGTAAATTTAGGGGCCCATTCACTAAGTTCGAGTGAAGGAATAGAATAAAAAAATCTTTGAATTTCGAAGTATTTCTTTGGCTACTTCGACCATCGAATTGGCTACTTCGACCTTCGACTACGACTTTGACTTCGAATCGAACGATTCGAACTAAAAATCGTTCGACTATTTGACCATTCGATAGTCGAAGCACTATCTCTTTAAGAAAAAATTTCAACCACCTAGTTCGCCACCTAAAAGCTACCGAAGTCAATGTTAGCCTATGGGGAAGGTCCCCATAGGCTTTCCAAGTTTTTTCTGATCGAAGGATAATCCTTCGATCGATGGATTAAAATCCTTCGAATCGTTCGATTCGAAGGATTTAATCGCTTGATCGAACGATTATTTAACGAACGAACGATAATTGCGCAAAATCCTTCGACTTCGATATTCGATAGTCGAAGGATTTTAATTCGCCAGTCGAATATCGAGGGTTAATTAACCCTCGATATTCGACCCTTAATACATCTGCCCCTTAGTCTACAAATTAATTGTTTTTTGTGGTACCGGTTTCCAAAAATGGACCTGCGCAGGACTCTTTTTAGTCTTTTTAAACCCAATCAATGACTCCCTCATAACCATATCCTTTGGTAAGGGTAAGGAACAGTCTGCAATATTGATATTTAAATGTCTTTCTTTAAGATAGCTATGGCTAGTTGATCGTTTTTTGCTGATAATTCTGCTTTTGTAAGTAATTGTTACTTGAAGTTCCTAAACCTGACTGTTTTTTCAACCTGACTGTCCCTTCTCAACTTGTCAAGCAAAGTATCTAATGCTAACGGACTACTGCTGCACAGATATGGCAGCCTCCTCATAGGGAAAAAGAAAGGTAAGAAAGGTAATGTAAAAGCATCAGGCAGATAATTTTATGGCAAAATTATAAATAACATTCAAAGATACTGTTATGATAGTTATTAAAAAAGTTTTTTGGTGTCAGTATCTCTTTAACTTTTTCTGTTATAATGTATTACCCTTGTTTTAACCACAGCTTTTATAGTTACATACCAGGAAAAAAAAATTATTTTTAACAAATCAATATTTTCTTTTAAAAAAGATTTTGAATATCCTAATATCCAGCTTTTATTATAGTGGATAGTGTACACCCTACTGGAATTTATAAGGTTAAGAGAAGTCACTGAGGAGTTCTATGACCATATAAAATCATGTGGCTGCATGCTGAGTGATTCTGTAAGGGTGAACAAATTATTAGGTGACTCTAAATCCTTCAAATTATAGTAGGGGTTATATTATCCTTTATAATTGACAGTGATTCTATGGCAGAGGCGTTTAATGCATTTGTTGGCACTAACATGAGACTGATGTTAGTTTCCCTACTGACGTCAGTAAGGATAAAATTAACATTTTGCCCCATAGAGAAACTGTAAACGTTATAGTGAATAAAACACCACGCGACTGCAAAATATAAAAATGTTATATCACCATGGTGTTCAGTGACCATCTAAAGGCACAAAACCAAAGGAATTTCAAGGTGACTTTTAATATCCTCATATTTTACAATGGGGTTATGTCATTCATTATAATACACATGTTTTTTGCGACACATAAGCATCGATCATAACTGATGACATCACTATAGGGATTTGTATATTAGAAGGTTATTCTTTCCCTTGTAGCTTTGAGCCCCCACCTGACATAATTGGTGTGTAAATGCAGTGATTACTGCAGGGCTGCAGCTCTTTATATTGTAGTGGAACTGGGCAAATTGTCCTCAGATTATGTTTTCTATGTTCCACAATAAATGACACTAAATTGGCATCGCCCACTCTTAATTTGAAGTCTCACATTTCCACAAAATTGCCATTAAATCAGCTGTGCTATAGACCAAGGGGGTTATTTATCAGAATCCAAAAAAGTTCTTACCATTTTCTCAAAACTGAACCAAACTCTGACCAAATGCTCACGGACTTTCCCCCCATATTTATCAAAACAATTTTCAGATTTCTTGTGCGGGAAAAAAAATATATAAAATCGTGAAAAAACCAGAATCGTACGAATTTTTTGGATTTGTTCCAAAAACTGCAACTTATTCAGATTTGACTGCCAAAAACTTTGACTTTTTCGGATTTGAGACCCGAAAACCACAAAATCTTTGGATTATTGAATGAGACCCAGTGTAGATCAGGATATCTTTGGGACATCTGACTTCTACATGAACTCGGCAGGAGTTGGAGTACTTTTTTATTCAGACTTTTAACACCGCCAAGGTTTAATAAATCATGAAAAATGTAGGTTTTTTTTCTATGAAATAATGGGGGCAAATTTACTTACCTTCGAAGTTGCGCCAGCGTTGCCTTCGCCACAATTCACCAGGTGTAGATTCGCCAGGGCTGCACAAATTCACAAAGTCCGAAGTTGCGCACAAGTTACCAAAGTTGAGCTAGTGATGTTACGATCAGCGGTTCGAAGTTATGCTAGCCATCTGAAATTTGCGTACAGTTAAATGGCTGTATATGCAGCAGAAAACACATTACACTACACAAGGCCAGGGAAGCTTAATTAATGTATTCTAATGCCCTACACATGTGCCCACAGTATAGTTTAGGTGCCATATGTTATCAAATGTAGGGGGAAAGGAGGGTACCCTAAAAAAAATTTTCAGCCTATCACCCTTTCTTTAAAAAGTAAAAAACGCCAGCGTTTTTTAGGGACTTAAAAAAATGTTCAACTTTTTTTTTCAAACTCCTATCTCCTCTATTGCACTTCACCTGGTTTGACCTGGCAAAGTAAACTCTGGCGAAAGAGGTAACGTTCAGAAAAAAAAAATAAGTCAATTTACGTTGTTTCGCCCCTTTGCCAGAGTGCAACTTCGCCAGGCATTAGGGTGCCAAGTTGCGCTAGTCTATTTACTTCGCTAGCGAATTTTCGCCAGGGACAGTGTTAGTAAATTGGCAAAGTGGCAAAATTACGTCACACTGGCAAATTTTCGCTAGCGTTAGCCATTTTGCCCTTTAGTAAATTTGCCTCATGGTGTTTTTCCCTTTTAAAAATTTGACCATTGTAGGAGTTGCATGATACAAATACAGAATTTAAGTGTAAAAATATATGCTAGTTCTCAGTTGAGTTTTTGACCATCCTCCAGATTTTAGACCATTTTTTCCAGGTATCGCTGGGTAAAGTAGAGAGACTAAAAGCTTGTATTGAGAAAATCTCTCTCCCATACGGCATTATAGGTATAGGAGATACGCTATGTATATATCCAGCAATAAGTAAAGCACAGAGAACCTTTCCATAAGTACAAATTAAACAATTAAAGAGGAAATATTTGTGGTAGGTCACCCCCAGTTTGAAGTCTACTAAATGAAGTTGAGGCACCCTGGGATACCTTGCCAAGAACCATGGAAAAATGTCTGCACAGTCTATCAGCGAGGATACTGTCTTTAAGCTTAAATCAAAGATTAAATCAAAATGTAGGTAGGGGCTAAATTTCTAAAGGCTACAGAGCTTATGATATAGCTTATGCTAGCTTGTAGATCATGATTTTGCCATGCTTGATGGAGAATAGGAAAGTACTATATTCCAATGGCTGTGGGGATACTATACAGATAAGGAAGATTTAAGGTCAATATTAAGGGGCAGATTTATCAAAGGTCGAAGTGAAAATTCAAATTTAAAAAAATTAAAATTTCGAGCTAAAGCTGGCCATAGATGTTGAGATTTTTGAAAGATCAGATCCTCATCATGAGACCACGATTTTCTCCGAACGATCGTACGAATTTACCATCAACTAAAAAGACGAGTTTGCCAGGAAAACAAAGGGGAGCTGCCTGCTTGGCCCTGCAGACATATAGATTGCACTGGGACCGACAAAGATTTTTTGACCTGGCCGATCAATTTCCTGACAAATGTCGGCCGAAAAATCGTAAGATGTACGATCGTTTGAATTCCACTAACCGCACGATAATTTCGAGGGATTGGTCGGACTTCCCTATAATCGGTCATTCGGCAAGAAGAATTGTTGCGTCTATGGGGAGCTTTATTCTTGTGTTCTATTTAGGGAATAGTCCAAATTCAATTAGAATTTTAAAAAAAATTAGAGTTTATCATGTACTGTTTTTTTAAAAATTGGACTTTGACCATTTGCCATCTAAGACGGGAAACAAGGTAAGCTGCACGATGTGTCTGCATCCGGCAGTCGTGTCGCGTCGGACGAATGCTGTGACACCATCCGACTTTTGTATTACTTACCTTGTTTCCCGTCGCATCTGACTTGATGCAGGCGTTTTGTCTCCCAGCGTCGGATCCGACAGAATCACACAGAAATTGTCCGTGTAGTTCTACCCTAAAACCTGCCAAATTGCTGTTTTAGCCTATGGGGGACCTCCTAGAGTCCTATTTGGAGTGAATTGGTGGACTTTGAAAAATCTAAGTTTTTTTTTTTTTTTTTTTTGGAAAAACTTTGAATCTAATTCGATCGTGTGTGCTATTACTTCTATACGATTCAAAATTTCGAATTCTATTAAATTTTTGAATTTGAATTTTGAAGTTTTTCAAATTGGAAATTCGACCCTTGATGAATCTGCCCCTTAGCCTCTGGTTTTCCTGTACTTTAACAATGACCTGACGAGTAATGCTCTTCTGAAGAACTGAAGAACTTGTCTATTGCTAACACCTTCAGCACACAGGCAGCAGTGTAGACCAAGTGGCAGATCATTTCACTAATGTGCCCAAATATTACTGCTACAATTACTCAATTCCTGTAATTTAATCTTAATCGTTCAAAGAATGTCAGGCTGAATGGTCGGCCCCCACACATTTTCACCTCACCAAATCTGGCCCTCGTCGCAAACCGTTTGGGCACCCCTGCTATAAATGGACAAGTGGCTACTCAGTGGGGTAACTAGAAGACATTGAATCCTATAGCAAAATTCATTAGAGCCCCCAAAACTTTTGGAATAATATATTTTTCATAACGATATATTGAAACTGCCTGGTTGTAGGGTTCAGCATGTGGTGGAGCTAGAGGCAGATTATTTGTAGGGCCTGGGAAAGACCTGGTGATCACGATACACATTGGTAGCAATGACAGTTAGGGCATGGGGATTAGTCCTCAATAATGATTTTAAAAACCAAGTAAAAGGTGAAGACAAGGGATTTCAGGGGAATGCATTTCAGAGATATTGTTTTTTGCCATGTGCTATGTTAGAAAGGAAGCAAGATCTTAGGGAGATTAGTAAATGGCTAATATTAGTGTATGGCTACTGGCTGTTTATAAGGGTTGGCCTGCACTTTAGTGATAGTGCAGCTGTTTGGGGAAAGATGATAACTATGTTGGAGGAGACTTTAAACGAGGCATGACGTAGGTTTGGTGGGAAATTATGCAGAAGATAGGGTAGATCAGGATCTGGGCATAATAAGGAAATATAGGATGAAACAATGGATGGTTAATATATTTATTGGGAGGACCAGACATTCTATATATACAAGTAAGTACCTGTTTTAAATGTATGTTTAATGCAAGAACTTTGGCTGGTAAAATGCAAGAGCTGGAGGTAAAGACACTGGAGGGGAAATGTGATGTTATTGACATTACTGAAACAAGACTGAGTTTTATGGCTAGTCATTTAATATAAAAGGCTATAATAGAAAAATAGAAAAGGAGTTGGGGTATATCTTTATGGGAAGATGGTTTAAAACACGAATTTAAAGGAAGAAGTCATGTAGTAGTCAGTTATAGGAGTATGCTATAGACTCACTTGCATGAGAAAGGAGGAAGAGGCTTGGGTCCTATTACAAATAGGAAAGGCTGTTATTTTGGGTCAAGTGTTAATAATGGAGGGGGGTAATTACCCAAATATTCATTGGAACAACAGTATGGACATAAAATGTAAGTTTATGACAAGTTTATAGCTTTATCTCACATTTTTAAAGAACCAACCAGAAATTTTGCCATACGGGATCCCATATTCTATCCTGGAACTCAGAATGTATAGCAAATGGCTAGAGAACTAGAATTCCTGGGTAATAGTGACAATCTAATGTTTGTTGAAAAAAAAACAAATATACCCTGGGTATATTTCAGCACTTTAAGATCAGTACTTCAGTGCATAGATAGGTACATTAGGTTTTCTGCTAAAGACCCAAAATAGAAAAGGATTTGGTATAAAATATTATATTAAAGGTGTTCTTCACTTTTAAATTAACTTTTAGTATGATATTGAGCAGGGGTGCCAAAAAGGTAGATCATAGGTAGACCTTTAGCTGGAGATCAGTAGATCTCAAGACACTGTCAACAAGCTTGACTAAATTACCCTCCTATTTCATTTATTATGTTAAGATTACATAAGGAATAGTTGTTTGTTAAATATAGCAATAAAACTTATCTTTTTTTTTTTTTATAATTTTTTATTTTGGAGTTATTTTGCTTTTTATTCAGCAGCTGTCCTGTTACAGTTTCTGTATGTGGTTGCTAGTGTACAAATAACCCTAGCAACTAGGCATTGATTTGAAAAAGAGACTGTTTGAATAGGAGAGGACATGAATAGAAAGATGTAATACAATTTGTAGCCTTGCAGAGAAAAAGGCAAATCATTAAAAAACTATAACAAATAAATCATGAAGACCAATTGTAAAGCTACTTAGAATTGGCCATTTTGAAACATACTAAAAATTAATTAACTCGTAAGTAAGGAAGTTTATAGGAAGGAAGAGGAAAGCATTTAAAAACTGCAAATAGGGAACAGATATTTATTTTAAAGAATACAAATACTACAACAAGCAGTCAGTAAGAAAGAAAGAAAATGAGGATCTCATTGTATCGCAGACAAAGACTAATACCAAAAGAATTTTAGGTATTTAAAGATGTAGATTGAGAATGTTGCTCAATTTAAAAAAAGGAATTCATTTGATTATAAATCAGAAAAAAAGCAAACCAGTTCTTTTCTCCAGTGTATACAGGGTACACATTTTGAACTGGACCCCTTCAGGCCTGGATTTGTGGAAAGGCCACCTAGGCCCGGGCCTAGGGCGGCAGGATTTTAGGGGGGCGGCATGCTTCCCAACCACACCCACATTGGTTCATAAACACTGGGGATGCGCTGGAGATACAACCATTTTTTAAATTTCCCATGCACCAATCCCCATTGCTCTTATCCGTCTGGAAGGGACAGGGGCGACGAACCGCAGTGGGCCTAGGGGCGCCCACTATGTAAATCCGGCCCTGGACCCCTTTTATCCTCACATCACACCAGGTCTAAAAAAAAAAAGTTGTGTAACCAAAACAGATTTCATAGAATCCTTTTGGCTGCCTAACTTGTGCTATCAGAACCATTTACACCACTAAACTCCTTAAGGGCATCAATAATACACATTTTCCAAGTAAAAAAAACTTTGAGTGCTGGTTTTCGAATTTTCCATGATAGTCACAGTTTTCCCTGTTCTAGCACTATATATTTTCTTTTAGAAATAAATCACATATTGGGTTATTATTTACTGATACAAAAATGTAATCATTGTGAAGCAGAATATGGCAAATTATTCAATTCTTAACTAGCTTGTATTAAAGAGAAATATCCCTGTATCCATCTACAGATCCTCAAACATAATACAGTAGATCCTTGTAGTTTTCTGTTTAATGTCTCCTTTATTTTAATTTCCTTGCTGAGAAAAGAGTTGTGTCTGATAATATTTTACTTCATTATTCCATGTGCAGCCCCCCTTTAAACCCACAGTTATATGTACATTGTCTTGTGTCTAGACACTTAGGAAATAATGACACTATTATATATAATGTTACAGGCTCCCATAAAATAGAATCATTAAATGCATGTTATTACGTTCCACACGTCTTCTATTTAAACAAAAAGAAAAAAAGAACATAAAATCATTTCCAAAGACAGAGGTTTAAGCTTCACGGCGCTGGTGTGACTTATTACATTTTTATTTCTGACATATGATGCTGATATTTGGGGGATTTACATTTAAAGGCGCAGTCTTGTGGAAAAATCCAAGCTCATTTAAAATGCTGCACAACTTTTGTTCGATACTGTGTTATTCTATGAAGAAAGCACTTTTTTATAAACATTCCGAAATCTGTGAATCATGTCTCTGTTGTTGATTTCTTTTTTTGGTTAAGTATCTTTTTGAAGTCCAGCAATAGTTCAAGAAACCCTCTAGCACATAACAAAGTCATATCAGTCATTCAGCCATAGTTATAAGACTATCAAGTACAGGAAAACTGTTCAAGTCAAATCTTACCCTTAGTGACCTTCAAAATGGCTTTCTCTCCACATTTCTTCTTACATGGCCTTCTGCTCCTCAGTTACTGCTCTTGGCCCTGGGGAGTGGGTGGGGGGTGCACAGTTTGGGAACCAATGTATTCTTAGTTACAATTATACTCAACCTGTGTGTTGACACAATGTATACAGATACAGTATATTATAAATTTGAATTGATGTAGTGTTGTATATTATAAATTTTATTCGTAAATCTTTCCTCCACCAAAAATAAAATTTATAATATACAATACTACATCAATTGTAATACTAAGAATGTAATTTATATATTAACATGTACTAAATGCAAAAAACAATATGTAGGTCAAACTGGCCGTAATTGAAAGACAACAATGTCTTAGGCAATTTCACTAACTCCGCCTATGTGATCTCCTATTGGCTCCCTTTCCTTTAATTACTTTGTATCTCAAGAGAATTAGCCTATGATTAAGTGTCCCTGTGTGTAACAAAACACGTCAGGCTTAATCCTTTTAAATGTATTGTAAAATAAAGAATTATATATTTTTTATACTCAATTTTTGGCTCTTGAACTACTTTTGATGGACTTTCCTGAGTGATGTCTGCCAATTACTGAATTGCTGTGCTTACATGCAGAATTGTCTTGCACTGATTTATTTTGATAGTGTTCATACAACCCAAAAGTAGAACTGAACTTTACTTAATGATGGCTTTTGCCATCATTAGTGCAAGAAATAACAATAATCATACAGATACAGATTATGCAGATTATGCAGATTAAGCACACAGGTCACTTCAAATGCCAGATGCAGATAACCAGATGTCTATTTGCAATACATAACCACCCTTTACATCTCCTGCATCCAAAACTGTAGAAGCACCTGCTTGAGAAATTTTATTTCAGGTGATATTGTTGCATTATGGACTTGTGAGTATGTTTCAGTGTTTATATAGGTCACCAAAACTTGGTGAGGTCCAAAATATTTACAAATGTGCCCTTAATTGCAGGTAGTTTGTTATCCCAATGCTGTTCGCTTACCTAAAATTAACCTAGTAAAGAACTACAATAAGACCAAGCCTTGTTCAGATTTTGGCATCTATATCATTGACATGGATTCACATGGAAGTATTGTTTAGTCTGACAGGTGTATTAACCAAGTTTACCACAACTGCTTAAAGTATCAGGACTTCAAGTAAGAAGTTAACTAAGGATGCCCCAAGTCTTGTTAGGTCCCCATTCATGTAAATAGCCTCCCTGCTGGGGAGTGAATGAAGGCTTTTTATATTCCTTTACCATTCTGAATTATATCTGTATACACAGGTGTTTGTGACCTGGGTTGAAAACTGTTTCAGGGATGGCTTTGATATTGATTAACCTTTTGAGATTTGTTCTGTTGTTAAAGTATATACATTTCTTTTGTATAATTTCTTAGATTATCCATTCTTCTATGCAGGGATCTGGTCATTGGTATCCTGAATACAGTTAATCAGTGCTTGTGTCTAGAATAACCAAGTCTAGAGATAGAAGATGATCCATGTCTTTAGTGCCATCTGGTGTCTCGGGTTGCAGTAACCTCTCATTTAGGTCTTTCCTTCCAGTAATGTGCTGCATCATGGCTGTCCCAACTGGCGGCCCACCTTTTGTGGCCCCTCACCTACCTGCTGTGTTTGCTTACTATGTGTAAAATTTAAATGGTATCACTATAGAGATTAACTGGCCCCTGCATTGTTTAACAGAAAGAATCCCAAGGCACACAGGATAATTGCAAGCAAGCTGCCTTGCGTGTTTATTGCGAAGTGCTTGCTTGCAATTATCCTGTGTGCCTTGGGATTCTTTCTGATGGACTGTGTGTGAGGCGGCCGATCGTCTACTTTCGTGCACCAGGTGTCGTTACTTTAATTTACTAAGGGTATGCGAGAGCCATATCTGAACTACCCCTGCATTGTTTAAACCTCAAATTCAGACTAATCCCTTGAATTGTTCACACCTGTGACCCCCTGCATTGTTCACACTTGTGACACCTCTATTGTTCACACCCCTAAAGCCCTGTACTGTTCACACCTGAGAACCAGACTGAAACTTCCCACATTGTTCACATGTTCACTTTATACAAAACACTAATGGGGAACCAGCACTATGCCACTGTATGTCGTACATATTAGAGTGGTCCTGAAAGGTTTCCCTGTCTCTTGTTCTGTTCTGCCTTCCATATGCTCCCTGTGTGTGCCCTGCTCTGCCTGTGTATGACATACTCACTCTGCCTGTGTGTGCCCTGCTCTAACTACATGTGCCCTACTCTGCCTGTGTGTGCCCTGCTCTGCCTTTGTGTGTCATACTCTGCCTGTGTGTGCCCTGCTCTGCCTGGTGTGATATACTCTGCCTGTGTGTGCCCTGCTCTGTCTGTGTGTGCCCTACTCTGCCTGTGGAACATAAGCCTGGTATTTGTTCTGGGGGTTTGTTAGCCTAAGGTGTTTAATCATGTGTTGGGGGTGCTGTGTTATCCAAGGGGAAGACGAGGACCCATATGACAGAAAGCTCTTTTGTAAAGATATCTCGAATTTTAGTCATATAGAATGACAGACCTTTCTGCTTTGAGAGAGAAAGGAAGGAGACTTTACCAGTAGATTATATTTCTCTAAGCACAAATACATTTATATTTTGTTGGTGGATTCCAAGATATTTGTAGAACTAGGTATTGGGGATTTTGTATTGCATATGGAGTGCAGAAAGCTAACCGTCCCTTACTCCTTCCCCTATTGTATGTACTCTTGCTTGTTTCCATCTATCATGCAACAATTTTTACTTTTGATGTTCTAAGATTTGGAGAGGAGCAAGTGGAACTTTGTGTGTGGTTTAATGCGGTTGCAACGAGTTTAGCAAAAAATCGTAATCTTCTCATGAGGCTAATTCTTCTCTAGCATGGGCGACAAACCTTAGAAAATACAATACCATGTGCATCTCAGGTGCCTTATACATCTCATCTATCTTGGCTTTTGTCTGGTGCCGACAGGGGCCCTGCCTCAGGTGACACTGCCCTACTAGGTACCAGGTATGGCAAAAGCTCTTCTGGCACAGGGAGGGCAATTATGCTCTCTGCGCTAGCTTCCTGGCCCTCTCCGCCACCTTCGTGGACCCCTTCTGGTGCAAAAAGTTGAGTGCATGGAGGAGGGGGCGGCAGCAACAGCAAGCTGCCTGAGGCGGTGGAGGGGCCAGGATCGCCCCTGGGTGCTGAGTGGGTTTGGATCTTGAGCTTCAGGCATCTATTTTCTGCTTGGTCATGTTGTAGGCTGTAGATACCGGTACATGCTTCTGGGTGCTGTTTTATTCTGTTCTACTTTTGTCTTTAAAGGAACAGTAACATCAAAAATTTTATTGTTTTAAAGCAGGGATCTGCAACCTTGGCTCTCCAGCTGTTAAGGAACTACAAGTCCCACAATGCAATGAAGGAGTCTGAAGGAGTCTAAAGGCAAATGCATTGTGGGACTTGTAGTTCCTTAACAGCTGGAGAGCCAAGGTTTTAAAGTAATAAACATTTAATGCAGCATTGCCCTGCACTGGTAAAACTGCTGTGTTTGCTTCAGGAACACTACTATTGTTTATATAAATAAGCTGCAATGGGGGCAGTCATTCAAAAGAGAAAAGGCTCGGGTTACACAACAGATAGCAGATAAGCTCTGTAGAACATAATGGTGTTATCTGTTATCCACTATTTAACCTGTGCCATATAGCCTTTTTTCAATGTCTGCCATTGCTAAACAGGAGCGTGTTTATATGAACTAACTTTAAACACTTTAATTTTTTTGGTGTTACTGTTCATTTAAATAAAATTGACAGCATTAATAATGACATTTTAATACAGAAATTAAATATTGCCCTGAAATATATTCAAATAGTTCACACTTCAATAAGTAAACCTCTAGATATCTTAATAAAGGTCCTGTTACGAAGAAGCCATCTGTACAGAATACATCTACGCAGATTTAAACTCCTTCTTCAATTCATCATATACACTGTAAGGATCAGGGACTCCTAAAAGCCTAGTATAGAGTTTGCCTACTTGCAGAGTCAATGGGGCTCATTTATAAACACTGGGCACATTTGCACCTGGGCAGTAACCCATAGCAACCAATCAGTGATTAGCTTTTTTCAGCCATCTGTAGGTTGAACACTGGAAGCAATCATCTCATTGGTTGCCATGGATTACTTCCCAGGTGCAAATTTCCCCAGTATTTATAAATAACCTCCAGTGTGGCTTGCCTCTTTAATTACAAAGGAAGGGTTCATCATCTACCGGGTTGATAAAAAAGAGAGAGTCTGTCCTAAGTTTTGCAATCTTTGAGTATAAATAGAGAAACCAGCCTGATTAGGGTGAGTCAGGCTAAAAGGAGTCAAAAAGACCTTCACAATGAAGACATGCTGTGTAAAGCTTTCTAAAACCAAAAGCACTGACTAAATACCAAAAATTCAATTTTAACTCTCACATAAGGTATTATGGACGGAGACATGCAACTCATTTCTTTACCCCTTATGTCCTTGTGGCCAACTATGCATCCAGAACTGCTGGTTTTATAGCACAGCTAATAGGTCAGAGCCATATATCTAGCCTTTCCTTAAAGGAACAGTAACATCAAAAAATGTAAGTGTTTCCAAGTAAAGTATAATGAACTGTTGCTCTGCATTGGTAAAAGTTATATATTTCCTTTAGATAGACTTAGGGGCAAATTCACTAAGGCGCGAAGCGCCGAACGCTAGCGTTTTTTCGCTAGCGTTCGGCATTTTCGCTACTGCGCAAATTCACTAACGAACGCTGGCGTAGTTTCGCTAGTGTTACTTCGCAACCTTACGCCAGGCGAATTTTCGCTAACGACGAAACTACGCAAATTCAGTAACTTGCGCAGTGCAGCGAACGCTACCTTTTACGCTAGACTTCCTTCGCCACCTCAGACCTGGCGAAGCGCAATAGAGTAGATAGGGATTGTTTCAAAAAAAGTCAAAAATTTTTCGAAGTCCCAAAAAACGCTGGCGTGTTTTCTACATGACGGGTGATAGGCTGAAAAAGATCGAAAATTTTTTGGGGCTCCCCTTCCTCCCCCCTACATTTCCTGACTCATGGCAACTTACCTAGACAGTGGGCACATGTGTAGGGCAAAATAAAATTTTTATTGGCTGATTTGAAGGTTTTCTAGGCATTTGTAGTGCAGATACGTGTTCCTCCATTGAAATTTGAATTTCGCGCCGTATGCAAATTAGCCTTCGCTAGCGCAACTTCGCTTTATATAGCGAAACAACGCTAGCGCAACTTCGCAAACTTACGCTACCCCTGTACGCAACTTCGCATTTTAGTGAATTTGCGGAGCGCTGGCGAAAATTCGCCTGGCGAAGTGCGGCGAAGAGGCGCCTGGCGCAACTTCGATTCTTAGTGAATTTGCCCCTTAGAGTTTATTCAAACAAGCTGCTGTGTAGGCATGGGGGCAGCCATTCAAGCTGAAAAGGAGAAAAGGCTCAAGTTACACTGTAGTAGAATACTATAGTATTCTGCAAAGTGCATCTGTTATCTGCTATATAACCTGTGCTTCAAATGACTACCCCCATGGCTACACAGCAACTTGTTTATGTAAACTATAGTGTACCAGGGAAACCGTATATGATATTTTAATTAATTTAGTTTACCTTAAATTATATTGTCTCAATAGCAACTAACTATCACATTCTGTAACTAAGGAACCCTAAATGGAAAGCTAATGAGGGCAAACTTTCCGTAAAGCAGGTGTACCCTGTCAACAGCGGTCCCCAAAAACAACCCCTTTAGAAATTACTGAGTCCGTATTGGCAAAGAACCTACTCACTTCAGAAGTTAGGACCGATTAGCGAGGTACAGACAAGAAGAGACAAAAAGTACTTCATACACAGGTCAAAAAGTAAGAGCAGGTGGCAGTAAAGGTGTAGTCATGAAAACAGTAAAAACCAGAGAATTACACAAAACAGAGAAGATGGGAAAGCCCATAGCCAGCTTGGGAAAAGATACAATTCACAGACAGGGCTTTAAAACTAAAAAAAAAAAAAAGGAACCACAACGCTAAAGAATGATGCTTAGGTGTCAGAACGCCTTAGAAGGAGTTGAACATGCGTTCTCAATGTCAATGAGCATGTTATTGAGTGGAGACCTGTGCAAACTGGGGTAAAGGGTAACATTACAACATGCTACTGGCTTCACATATGTTATTCTGCATATACGACTTCTAATAACAATGTATTATATCCTTCACATCTGCTTGGAAAGACCGCAAATCACATGCTATAAGATACATCATCTACATTAAACCCATTATGTAGTTCAATGCCATAATCACATTGATCCCTTGTGGGACAGTGAAGGATGATTTAACAACTATAAAAACCAGTGTTCCTTCAACTGAAGTTGTTAAAAGGGTGAGAAACTGCTACTGTTGTCCACATTATAAGTCATTTGAGGTAAAAGAGAAAAATTGTGTAATTATCATGTTTAATAGTCTAGCTGCAAATCCCTTGTTTTTATGTACAGCCACTATTCCATTCCTATGTAAGAGATACTTCTTTGGTCAGTTTAACATTCAGATCCACGTGATCAAGAATCTTGCTTTTTTTTTCTCAGTGCGGTGAAACGTTGCTGCCAAGTTACCACATATTCCTATCGAGATAATTAAATGTAAGCCGTTGGAGGGTGTAGTTGCATACGTTTGTGGTGGAGGTGGAAATTTTAAAATGTAATTAAAATAAATAAATGTTAGAAGGTAATTATTGCATACCAGTCCCATAGGGATGGGCAAAAAAATCCTTAATGGCTCGGTTTCCAAACCATTGAAAGGGAACTAAGATTGCTTCGCCCCAATACTCATGCCAAATAAACTCCATGTCATTTTCAAAAAAAAGAATTTAGGAATGCATTAAATCCAGGATTTGATTCAGAATTCAGATGAATCTTGGCACTTTTGTTTAAGAATTGGCCAAATCCAGTCCCTACCCTTAAAATAATGGGAATTGCTTGCAGCTACTGAAGGAGGCAATTCTTGGAGTTTGCACCTAAATAAGTGCAGGAGATATAAACCCAGGCCCGCCTTCAGGGGGGCACAGGGGGTACTGCAGTACCAGGACCAGGCCTGAAGGGGGGGCCTGGTTGTGCTGCACTTTTTGAAATATCCGCGCCCCCCTTGACAGCAACGAAGCCGCGCCGCCTCTCCTGAAGTCGAACAGTCAAATGCGGAAGTGCTGAACAACCGAAGTGCGAAAAGACCCGAAGTCACAAAAACAGCCGAAGTTGAAGTCCTGAATCGATGAAAACACCCGAAGTCACGAAAACAGATGAAATTGAAGTCCTGAAGTGGGGAAAAGACTCGAAGTCATGAAAACAGTTGAAATTAAAGTCCTGAAACAGGGAAAAGACCCAAAATCACGAAAGGATGCGAAGTTGAAGTCCTAAAGCCACGTGTTCAAATCTACTGAACCAATGTGTGTTTTTTTATTATTTTTAATCCCCTGGCAACCAATGTATTATTTTAATAATCTATAGGCCCCTGCCACCAATGTTTTTTTAAAAAATATTCTCTGGGGCCCCACTTTTTCTTTAACTTGTACGGGGGGCCCTGGCACCAATGTTTTTTTTTTAAACTTTTATGGGGGGCCCTGGCGCCAATGTTTTTTTAAAAAAAATATTCTCTGGGGCAGCAATTTTTCTTAACTTATAAGGGGGGCCCTGGTCACCAATTATTTTTTTTAACTTGTGTGGGGGGGTTACTTTTTTAGCTTTGTTGTCTGTGTGGTCTTTTAACTGTGGTATGGAGTGGGTGGGATCTGGGGTGGAGCTTGCAGGCCAGCGTTGGCCAGGTCCAGGGGGCTCGAAAAGGTTGTTGTAAGGGGCCCCGTGATCTCTAATGGCAGCCCTGCATAAACCATAGTGGTCTCTGAGTGCTGCATCAACATCCATCTTGCCCAGGCATTAAGTACAGGGCTACATTTGCACGCCCCATTACCTGATATTCATATCTTGACAGGCACGCCCAGATGTGTGGTATTCGTTAAACTGGAAATCTAGTAAAGAATGTTGTGGTGTGTGTGTTTTAGCAATTTGCACCAATTTTTTGCACTCCTTTAGTTAGAAGCTCTTGTGCAAATGCTTTTTCATTTCCTGTTGTAAGTGACCCTTTAATACCTTGAGCTTCAATACAGCACAAAGAAAATATAATAGAAAAGTGTTCTATTTTGGCATTTCTTCAGCTCAGCAGTATAAAATGTTTTAATTAAAAACTCAGTTTGTAAGGAGGCTGAAGGAGGTAATCAAAACCACCTACATATAGGATATAAATGTAATTTTTTTTTGCTTAAGCTACTCTGTGATGTATAAGGACATGGTTTATTTTGTTTATAGAGCATTTCTGTATGATAGTATTAAAACAATATAGTGAAAGCCTCCATATTGATTCCTTAGCTAGTACCATATGAGGGTATCAGGTACTTGGTTCACAAGACATACAGTACCGTCTCTATATATTTGTATTTATATATCAGGAATAGATGAAAGCTGACATTTGTCTAAACTGTTGTATGAAGTTATAGCTCAAATTGTGTTATTTTCCTTAGTTAAAGACTTCATTGCTTTGTCTGGGACAATTTTTTCACTATAGTTAAAGGGGTTTGGCCCCTTTAGAACCAAATGATTAAAGGAAAACTATACCCCAAAAATGAACACTTAAGCAACAGTTTACATCATTTTAAGTGGCATATTAAAGAATTGGTATATATATTTAAGTAAATATTGCCCTTTTACATCTCTTGCCTTGAGCCACCATTTTGTGATGGTCTCTGTGCTGCCTCAGAGATCACCTGACCAGAAATACTGCAGTTCTAACTGTAACAGGAAGAAGTGCAAAAGACAGAACTCTTGTCTGTTAATTGGCTCATGTGACCTAACAAGTATGGTTTGTTGGTATGTTTGTGTGCAGACTGAATTGTACAATGCCAGGGGACGGCCCTTATTTTTTTTAAATTGCAATTTTCTATTTATGATTACCCAATGGCACATACTACTAGAAAAGTATATTATTATGAAAATAGTTTATTTACATGAAGCATGGTTTTACATTTGAGCTGTTTCATGCAATATCTTTTTATAGAGACCTACATTGTTTGGGGGGTATAGCTTTCCTTTAAGAATCGAAGCAGTTAGTAGTTTAGCTATAGGCTTAGGTTTAAATTAAGTCTAAGCTGCTTTGTTTGCATTTATAGGTGAAATATTAAGAAATGAATGTATTGAGGCACATGCGCAGTGCAACAAATAACTAGAGCTCCAGTATCCCCTCTTGAATAAAGCCGCTCACAAGCATACAGACGAGCGATCCCCGGTTTAAACCAGCGCTGATCGAATGCACTAACCTTCTGCTATCGGTCGCAGGAAACAGAAGGACGCAAGCACTCTCTCACCATTTCGCACAGGCCAGAGAGAGAGAGGCACAAAATGTCTCTGAGGACTCGAATAGTGCGTCTTCTTCACCCGTGCACTCAGCCCCTACAGAGTCACAGTGGAGCATGGACTCTGCAGCCCAGGTGTCCACCCAGCTGGAATATATAATGGAGCTTAGAGCTGAGCTGCAAGTGGCGAGGATGAACATACAAGAAAAGCATATGGGAGATATAGTGACATCAGATGATTTAACTAAACAATTAGCAGTCCTATATGATAAGCTAACTAAGACAATCACTGACACCATGTCCTCTATCACTGACTTACAAAAAGATATCAGGGATTTGGGAGAACGCACAGACCAAGTGGAACAAGCATTAGACGCGCCACTGCAACGCCAAGCCCTACTGGAGGAAGAGAATGCGGAGCTACGTGAGGAAGTGCAGAAGCTGCAAACCATGCACAAGGACTTGGAAAACAGAGAAAGGAGACAAAATTTCCGCATCAGAGGGGTCCCCAACACGGTTACCGCTCCAGAACTAAGGACATACTTAAGGTCCCTATTCTCCACAATAAATCCGGACCTACCTCCATCAGCTCCAGCAAGTAACACTCCTAAAGATGTTATATGCAGGCTCCACTATTATGAAAGCAAAGAGTCGGTAATCATTAAACTACGCAATCAGCCTTTTTACACATTTCAGGCTCAGAAGCTACAAGTATTTAATGACCTGTTGCCAATTACTCTGGCTAAAAGACGAGCCATACACTAAATTACACAGAAGCTGAGAGAGGCACAAATTCCTTATAGATGGGGCTGCCCTTTCAGACTGATTGTGACCAGGAATGGGCAACAATATACACTCCGAGACTCGGCTTTGGGAGCACAGTTCCTGGTTCAACTGGACATTACAGCAAAGACGATGGAAAACCCCCCATTGCCTCATTCTTTTCCAAGGAGACCTGAACAGTCCCCCCTGTGGACGGTAGTACCATCCAAGGACACTAGCACCACCAGCACACCATCAGGGAAGTCTACCTCACCGGGGTGTCCACATCATTCTCCAAGAAGCTAAAAGCCATGGAGGATCAATAACATTACTGAGAACAGGGTCTAGCTTAGTGCCTCATAAAAAGACATTCCAGAATAAAACCAGGGATTCCACAATAATGATGGCTTACAAGTGACAGACCATTACAAAGTAAGGGGACACAGAATGACAATTCTCAAACTTGAGACTCACCATCTTTTAATACCTCATGCCCTCTAAAATAGGGGGAGACATTGGACTTCTCCTGACATGAACGTGAAGCTGTAAGTTCCTTAAATTTTTTCTGGTACCTCCACGTTGGAGAAACTGGTATATTGGTTTTACAATGTTATTTAATGTTGTTTAACTTGCATGACAGGACATCTGAAACACTGGGCATTATGCATGGGGAACCAGAAGGCTACCATAATATACAAACATACTTATACTACAGGGGTGTGGAGAGCAAGAGACAAGCAGGGGATAGACTAAGCTACACCCTTCAAGGTTTCCAAGGAACCCTAGACATGAGAATACTGAAACACTCACTAAGATGATTAAAATATCAACTATCAATGTCAATGGGTTAAACTCTCCCACAAGAGACAACTGTTAATGAAAGAGATTCACTCTCTTAGGTATTGGTCCAAGAGACGCATCACAGAAAAGGGGACCCCTGGCGTATATATAACAAACTGTATACTAACCATATCATTGCCTCTGGTCCTACAAAAAAGGCAGGGGTAGCCATTCTGATACAAAGAGATTCTAGATTCCAACCAGAAAAAGTCCTGAAAGACCCAAAAGGTCACTGTGTTATTGTTAGGGGGAAGGTAGTAGCAAATGTTTATGCCCCTAATAAACGTCCAGTAGCCTTTTTACCGAAATGTCTAAGTTTATTAAGGGCACATGCTCTAATAGATGTTTGGAGAATAGAGCATCCCACTGCAAAGGAATTTACACACTACTCTCTCCCGCATAAACTGCATGCAAGGATAGACTATATCTTACTAGCATCATAACTATGCACAATGCAACAATTAGGCTATTAGATACCCCTAGGCCTAAAAATAACTGGATAACTATGGGGGGGTTGTGGATGCACACCTGAGGCCAATTTCAAAAAGTATAAAGCCCTGTCTAAGTAATTCAAGTAAATATGCAAGTGCATGTAATTTTGAAACAGGGTTTTTTTGTTACAAAGTTATGATCATAATATTGATAAGCCACCATACCACGTCAAGGTAAAACCCCACATGGTGGTCCCTAACTTATTTATCTTTAATCATAGTAAAAAAGGAATATTACCTCTCTGTAGTAACAATTCTTTATGTAAACATCTCCTGTGCTTTGGTTTCAAACTCTGTGCTAAATCCTCCCCCGCCAACTGCTGAGCGGCTTTTAAGAGGGAGAGACTGCCTTAACCAACGCCCATTTTAGAAAAGTAGAAGTCAGGTGTTGTAATTAAAAACAAAGTAGAGGGATATGTGCAGTTGCACAACAGTGTGTATACATGTGTAAGTGGAATGTGAAGGTGTGTATGGTAGTGATAAGGGAAAGTGTATGTGTATTTGGGAGTATGTATGTAAGTAAGCATAGAATGAAAGAGTGTAAAGGAGAACTAAATGAATGACACAATAAGATAAGATAAGATGGATAATTGGCACAGGAGATGTTTACATGGATAATTGGTACTATACAGAGAGGTAATATTCCTTTTTTACTATGATTAGAGATAAATAAGTTATGGACCACCATGTGGGGTTTTACCTTGACGTGGTATGGTGGCTTATCAATATTATGATCATAACTTTGTAACAAAAAAACCCTGTTTCAAAATTACATGCACTTGCATATTTATTTGAATTATTTAGACAGGGCTTTAAACTTTTTGAAATTGGCCTCAGGTGTGCATCCACAACCCCCCCATAGTTAAAAATAACTGGAGACTAAATGAAACCATGGTAAAGGTTCCAGCTTTACGGGAAAAACTAAGGGAAGTATTAACAGAATACTTCACACTTAATGAGGGAACGGTAGCCTCCTATGGAGTTCTTTGGAAAGAACATAAACCAGTGATAAGGGGACACTGTATATCAATAGGATCAGCTCTTAAAAAGTCAACACAAGCCAGCCTCCAATTAAATGAAAGGCTACTAAAAGAGGCAGAAGAACTACAGGTTCAGAACCCAACGAGACATAGGCTGGCAAAAATAATACAACTAAGGAATCAGATCAAAGATATAAAGATTCATCTGGTAGAGAAAAACTTAACAGCCCTGAAGCAAATTTATTATGAGAGAGCGAATTGCCCCCACACATTACTGACAAGAAAACTACGCCAAAGAAAGATCATTAAGTCACCTCAGGTACTTAATAACCCTACAGGGCCCACCTCTAATCCTTATAGAATTATGGAGGAGTTCAGTAAATATTATCAAAAATAATAATCTCAGCTCAGCTCAACAATATCCAAACTTACCTGCAAGCTTTGAATTTACCTGTTTTATCAGAGATGCAGATAGAGGCCCTCAAACCAGGTGTAGCAATTGCCGTACAATTTCTTTACTGAATTCAGACTATAAAATTTTAACAAAGATACTGTCCCTTAGAGTAAATCAGGTACTTCCCAGACTAATTAACTTGGATCAGGTTGGCTTTATATTGGGAAGAAAAGCGGCGATAATACAAGGAGGATCATAAATTTAGTGAACATTGCAAAAAACAAAGAGAGAATCCTATGTTACTACTAAGCCTCAATGCTGAAAAGGCATTTGACCGCCTTGACTGGGATTTTATGTTTGCAACTCTACAACAAATGTTTTAATGGTGAATTTGTGGGCATCCAACATTCCCTTTATAGTGATCTGAAATTTTTTTTTAAATAATGGCGAGTATGTCCCCATTGATACCAATTAGGTGCCCCCTCTCTCCATTATTGTTCGCTCTTAGTATAGAACCATTGGCAAAATTAGGGAGCACCCAGATATACATGGCTTAACAGTGCAAGGAACACAATATAAGATTGCCATGTATGCATAAAATGTCATTCCCTCGATTACTCGCCCCCAGACATCACTTCCAAATCTCCATGCCGAATTACCAAAATATGGCAAACTGTCAGGCTATAAAATAAATTAATCTAAGTCTGAAGCAATGCCAATTAATATTTTGGATCCTCAGTTTAAACTCCTTAAATTAAATTTCCCTTATAACTGGCAACATAAAGCCATCACATACCTGGATATAAAGATAACCTCAAACTATGGTAACCTATATGGGGCTAACTATCCTACATTAATAGAGTCCCTAAAGAAAGACCTACTAGAATGGAACCAATACAATCTATTATGGTTTGGGCACATAGCGTCAGTAAAAATGAACCTGCTCTCCCCGATATTATATCGCTACGATACATTACCAATAGCAATTCCCAGGCGAACCATAGAGGACCTCCAAAGAGCAATCACAAAATTCATCGGGAATCATAAGAGACACAGAATAGGACAACAGGTGCTGAAGGCTTCCAGATCCTCAGGGGGCCTTGCTGTACCTGACTTATATTATTATTTTTTAGCCACTCAAGCAAAGCAGGTCTTGGGATGGATATCAGAAATCCCACTAACAACATGGGCAGCAATAGAAAGGAACTATCCACAAACGGGTAATCCCGCAGGTACATTGTGAAAGAGGCCCAAACAAGCAGAACAAAATCTTCCCTTAGAATCAATGAAACAAACAGCTGCATGCTAGTACAAGGTGACCTCAAATTAGATCCTAACAAATCCCCCTTAATCCCCTTGCTACACAACCCCAATTTCCCCCCAGGATTGTCACCAAATACCAGAGAGGTACTAACAGCTGCAAAGCTGACCCACCTTCAGTCTCTGTTTAAAAAATTGGATGGAAAATGTAAGTGGAATCTCACACTACCTTTACATGCAACTAAGACACTACACTCGATATATCGATATACTGTACCCAAAAGCATGTCTTCCCCCAAGCCACCCCTTAATTGAACTGTGTAAACAATCATGCAATCAGCAGGGGCTGATTACAGGGTGGTACTACAAAGCTATTAACGAAACAGACCTTACTTTATTCCCCCACAAGTACATGGTATATTGGGAGAAAACGTTAGGTAAAAAGATATCAATATCTACATGGGAGAGGATATGGGAGAACGCTAAGAAAACATCAATTTGTGTCACCACCAAAGAGAACATATACAAACAGTTCTGGGAAAAGGTAAGGGGATTAATAGAAAGAGTGACTATGACAGTGATAAGAGTAGACCCAATGGTATTTGTTTTAGGCAATAAAATTTCCAAATTGAAAAACCCAACACAAAAAATCGTTAATAGCTTTCTCACCACAGCCAGGGGACTGATAGCAAAAAAATTAAGTCATAAACTCCCTCTTAAGAAAGAGAGCTAATAGAGAGAGAAGAATGGACTACCTAACAGCGCTAAAACACGATACAATAGATATATTTTGATCTGTGGTAACGGGGGACGCCCTAAAACCCATTGAGAATGGTAGAAATACCAGGGAATAAAGTAACAACTGAAATAGCTAGACTAAGCAACACAAAGGAAAGGTGCAGAAAACATAATGACGAACCTCAACAAAATGTGTTTGACTTGAGGTTGAAGTAGGTGAAAAATAATGTCCAACATGAAGGACAGGTTATCTAGGATGTCATGCTGGATTATGTATTATGCATAACTACTGTCC
Source organism: Xenopus laevis (assembly GCF_017654675.1). Taxonomy (NCBI): domain Eukaryota; kingdom Metazoa; phylum Chordata; class Amphibia; order Anura; family Pipidae; genus Xenopus; species Xenopus laevis. The sequence continues at coordinate 28,809,372 of NC_054388.1, forward strand.
TTGATATAAACTGTCAACTGTTAATGCCTGTAAATGTGGTTAATGTAATGGCCCTTGGGGGCAATTTGTTTGTTGTTTACTTGAAAAATAAAAAATTTATATAAAAAATAAATTAATAAATGAATGTATTTGCTTGAAATGTTTGTGCTATCCCCTCCTACGTGTTCTCTTAGTCTGCTGACATTACTGTTCTATACATTTTTTGTCTGCCTTCGTGGAAAGGGTAGCTACAAGTTCATGTACTAGTTGTAGCCAGAACAATTACAATGGAATATTTTGGCATTAGTTGCTTTGCATAACTAGCAACAACTGCTGCCATGTACAGGGCCTCACCAAAGTCTGTCAAAGCTTCACAAATTAGGTTGACCTCAGAGTTTTTTTAGGTCCCCTGTTTCTATTTAGGATCTTATCTTCTCAGTCCTGTTCATAGGCTCCTGCATCTCCAGGGTGAGCAACAGGAGGCAGTGGGAATTCAGGATCATACTAATGGGGATGACTGTTTATGCTTTTGCCATCCATCCCAATTGAAGAGCTTTCTAAGCATACCCCTTTCTGCTCTCCTTGCTGGATCATTAAGCAAAACTACTTGTCTTGTAAGTAGCCATTTTTTGTTTTGTTTTATTCATTTATTAAAACTTGGTACACTATATACTGGCTTCTATGTTTTATGTCCAACCTGTGGAGCACTTCTGGGGTATTTGAAGATCTGTTGCAGGACCATATGCACCTTTTATTCCTTTCCATTCAGCTTTGTACGGGGCTACATCTGGTGAGTAGGCTGATTCACTGGGTGTGCATTAAAGGAGAGCACACACAAGAGCACAGGTCACTTTTAAGTGGATTTTATTGGTCATTTTTCACACATAATTTTGTGTATACACAAATTGTGTCAACTTAATACACTATATCATTTTTATCTGGTTGTAGTATTGTAGCAAATTGGATATTGGACATTTGATTGTGAAGATCATATTTTAGCGCTGAACATTTATTTAACTTGCATTTTGACTTGTCCTTTGTTAATTTTTTACTCTGCCTTATTAAAGTCATGATTCCATTGCAATTCAGTAAAGAATAAAGCAAACAGGATCTGTAGCTGTCTCCAGCTTAATTCAGAAAGAGAAAACATATTTATTTTACCCTTTATGTATTATTGTTGGCATGTCATTCACTTAGTTCTATCAATTTAAGTACTAGAGGACTTGAAGCCTTAAAACCATTAAATGGTGCAAAATGGATGTAATTTAAAAAATAAAAAAGTAAATGTTTGAAAGCTACAGAGATTGTCAAAGAATGAAAATCAAGTTATTATGCAAAATGTTAATCATTCAATCCTAATATGTATGAAACATGTAATAAATGAAGTTCTTTTGTTGTCTTATGATTCTGATCTTTTAAACTATATCCCTAGAAGAGAAACATTCTGTTAAACATGACATCATCAGTCAATGAGATGTATGGCTTTTCCTCTAGAGGAATCAATAGTGTGAACGTTGGCATCTGTCTAACCTGATTTTTTTGGTTGAAACATACCATTGGACAGTGATGATTTCCATGTACACATGCTTTTTTTTTTATATGGAACATAGACATTAATACGGATTTCCTTCAAACTGTTTGTGTTTTGCTTCTAATGTCAAAATCTGTTATTAACACTTGTTGCTCTGCGTAGGTGTTGTGTAAGATTGAAAACAAGAGGTTAGCCACAAGTCCCCAATGGACAATGAAAACACAGTCTGTTAGAGGAATTAATCATGATCCAAAAGACAGCAGTGGTCGATGCACAAGCAAATGATAGACCTTATTTCACATCAGCTTGTTCCACCACTTATATTTGTGCAAGCCTTTCACCAATTAACAAAAGCCTGTTCATGATGGTTTTTTTCTCCATCGTGGCACTAGTGAATTTTCCACTCACACCTACATTTCATCAGTACTAAAAGGGGCAACTGCTAGGTATCAAAACCTATTTGTAAAAGAGTATATCCTTTCCCATAGTGTTTCTAGATTTTACATAAAAGTGTGATGTGGACAAATAAGGGATAATGGCTTTTTCTTATTATTTATACTGGACACCAAGCTTGGATTATGTTACTTGCAAACTCAAAGTTGTAAAGTAGCCACCATTGTATTTTTCTTCGTATTGCATTCCAGCTGAGATAAGAGAAACTTGGAAACTTCCTAGGGAATTGTGTTAATTTCTACCAGGGTAGACCTCACAGTGCTCTACTGACTATCTCTGCAAATTTAAACTTTTTTCCAAGAGGTTTAAGAGCTGGCCATAGATGCAAAGATCCGATCGTACGAATCATCGTACGATCGGACTTTCCCATCTCCCAACCCGCCACTAACCATTCAGATCAAAGTCTTACCAGTCAGATTAGTTAAGAACAGATCAGCTGATGTTCTGCCCCTGACAGCAATTGTACGACAGCAATCGTACGATATCTATGTCCAACCAAAGCTAGTGACAGTCTCCCACTGAAAATCGTACGATCGGCAATACACGCAGAGATATTATCGGCAGCCGACAAATTTTCTAACCTGTCCGATCGACCAAACGACCGATCTCCGCCGGACGAAAAATGTCGGGACTCTCCACACACGGTTTGAAAAGTCCCTTTCTGTTCTGGGCAATGGATGGACCCAGCAATTTCCCCAAGCCTACTACAGCTATCTGCTAATCTAAAAAAGTAATAGCACAAAATCAGAAAGGAGGGTGCCAAGTTGGACAGACCCAATATTTATTTCTATATAACTAAATTCATCTTCACACTAAATAGAAGAACATCTGCTTTCATTTAACTTTAAGCCTATGAGCTTACCGGCTCACTTGCTTATGTTGTTTTGAACACTCTGATAGCTTCCATTGGTCTGAGGATGCTATCCCCCTAGGACAAATCCTCTTCGGATCTCAAGAGAGGGCCATAATTTGGTCCTTAGCACAAGATAAAGATACAATGCACTTGAAATAATATAATTGGTTTTCAATAAACTGGGAGGGATAATATCAAATCTCACTACACAATGAAATGCATTTGTTATGCAAGTAAGCTAGATGTTTCCAAACTGGAAGCTTGGATGTCTAGAGGGGCCCAAAGAAACTAAAAGGAAGAAATGTTAGTGCTCATTTATAATAGCAGCTGCATTAAAAGGGACCTAATTGTTAAGCCTATCAGTTGCGATGTATCACTTACATAAGTGAGCCTACTGACATAGGGAAAACCTGGCACTAGTGCCACCATGAATGTAGCAGTAATTTAAGGGTTCCCTCTGCAGAGATACTGTGCATTGAGTTTTTAGAATATTCTACAATCATTCTTAAGTGTTTCACACTAGGGTAGAGACTTCCCTGTTCATTCCTAGTGCACAGATGAAGTACTCCTTTATAATTATAATGTTGCAATTCACCCACCCCCTTTAATTAAACTTTCAGCTTTCAGGGGTTTCCCTTGCCTGTATGACCATCTTCATTCTTTATTTTGTATGTTCTGTATGACATCCTACACTGCATTTTCTGATTCACCTGCTGGATTTCTCTCTGGCTTCTATCTTTCTTGTTATGTTTGTGTGAGAACTCACCCTGGTGGTCTAGCGGGCTGGCGGGACACGTTGATCTTTCCTCTTCTATTGCTGGCTGCTCTATGGCCTCGTGTGGCGTGCACTTCCGGGTTTTGGCGCGTCATGATGTCATTGTTTTGGAGCAAATTTTGAATATTTAAAGGGGCTTTGTGTTCAAACTTATTGCCTGTTGTTAGGTCTACTTAGTTAGTTCCTGGGTGTGTTTATTCTGTTGTTATACTCTGGTTTTCACCCCTGCCTGTTTGACGCTGCTGTATTCTGCCAATTTTGACCCTTGCCTGACTGACCACTTTGAACTCTGCTAAATCCGATATCTGCCTGCTCTACTGGTATTGACCCTTGCCTGTCCGACTATCCTAGGATGCTGCCCGTACTGATCCAGCCTGTCTGACCTTGCTTGAACTCTGCCCGCACCAACCCCGACCCTTGCTTGGCTCCTTTCTTATTAAGACCTGCGGCATCCGATTAGCGGAAGGCTCCTGAAGTGAAAGGCGGCTGCTACAGGCGGAAGCAGATCCAAGACCAGGGAGCCTAGCACCTGTTCTGGATTTAGGGAGACAATCGTGACAGTTTGTTCATATTTACTGCCTATTCTTGCAGCACACAGGAGGGCATTTTGCTCTTTGCTGTCCTCTGAGGGAGAAATGTTATAATCAAAACACCATTGTCCAATTGCAACTATTTCTATTTCTGTTAGATTAATCTTCCTGTTGTCCTCATTTAGGCCCTATTAAGTTTGCCACACAGGGCTTGACCCATACAATATCCTATCTGATCAGGTTTCAGCGAACAATTTGCGAAATGGCGAAAAAATTTATGAAACAGCGAAAAATGTGCATTCAAATAATTTTGATCAGCAAAAATTTTTATGCGCACACCAATTTTGACACAATCTTTTGTTGGGGCGGATTTTTGGCATGATAATTATTGACGCAGTTTCGCAAAAACATTTGCTGGTGGCAAAACGCAGAAAGTCGCGGCAAATCCATGCCTGCCTAATTTATTCGCCCATCACTAGTGGCCAATAACCATGTATAACCATATCCTAAGAGGCCCTGCATGATATTAGTTTAATAAAATGACTTTGCAACTTGATTTCTAAGATTGGATGCGATGATATGCATATACAAGTACAAAATAATGACTCTTCCTTGGAAATAGGGAAATACCTGACACCGCCAAAACAATTTCTAATTTGAGACATTATGAGCAATTAGATATCATTAGATCACATTAAAATAATTATGTAAGAAATTGCTTTTAAGGGAAGCAAGCGACCCTGTTATGCAGTGAGAAATCTCAGAGCCTCCTATCCTTAGCTGAATAGATGTTTTATTATAAGAAGGCAGAATTAATGCCAAAACATCTATTTTTGGAAAGCTGTCCATTTTTTTTTCTGTTCCCTCGACACTTCGAAGTTAAAAAAAAATTCTCCTTAATAAAATGTAATGTTTACAAGTGTTGATGTATAAGGTGATTGTGCGCACTAATGTATGCTTAGTGCAGTGTTAAACAGATTTATGACTTCACATATAATCAAGTTGCTCATATCATCCTGAGATCCTACCAGCATGGATGTGGTGACAGCCTGGCTTTTGCCGTGAATTAGGAGACAGAGCACGGAGGGAACACACAAAGATAACATTATGTTGCAACATACAAGCAGTCACAGTTTGTCAATTCTAACATGCGTTGTAAAAGGTGTTTACTCTCGAAATTGAACAACTGCTTTTTTTAAGATGTTCATACACTCTCTTTTTTTCCTTTCTAATAAAACCAATCTTTATTTGTATAACTATACATTGGTGTACTGTTCTTTCACTCTGCATTTTTGCTGTAAACCTTTCATTGCTGGTTGAAATTTGTGTTAGCTAACTGGGTATTTTTGAACATTTTTTGCTTAATTGAAATTTTTTTAATAAAGGTTTTGAGTGAGGCTCGTTTAAAACACCGGGCAAATTTGCACCTGGGCAGTTACCCAAAGCAACCAATCAGATGATTATTTTCACTGTTCAACCTGTAGCACTGATTGGTTGCTATGGGTTACTGCCCAGGTTTATAAATGAGCCCCACTGTCTTTGTGATTCCACTTCTATTACAACATATATGGCTCTGTATACAGAAAATGGGGGGAAATTATATATTTTTCTAATATAAAGAGACTAAGCAGAAATATACAGTATATTTCTATTTTTATATACAGTAGAACCCCCTTTTTACAGCCCCTGATTTTAAGTTCTCCCTCATTTTATATTGCTGTTTTGTGATCCCACCTATATATTATGCATAATACATTTCCCTGATTTTAAATTTTCGTGGATTTTACACCATTTTTTTCTGATCCCCCGAAAAATGTAGAATGGGGGTTCTACTGTATATCCTAGTTCTGCTCTGCATGGCTGTGTTAAAAATATAGTGCCTAGGATGCTATCTGACCTGCTATAGAGGGTGCCCCCTAATTTCAGCAGTGCTGCATAGCAATAAACATGAAAACATTATAAACATTCTTAAGATTGCACATCCTAAATATGAAGGCAAGAGGTCTCCTTGATAGTTTGATGCCCATTGTGCATTGTTTTACCAAACTACGTAGCATTTAGATACCCCAAAATGAAAATAGCACAATGCTTGATTTTACATGTCATAAATGTCCCCTAACATATAAGAAAAACCAAATACCAAACCAAATGAAACAAGGTTAAAAATGTATTTTAACGCTAAACTAACAAAATTAAAACTAGCTAAACTCTTTTTAAGAATAATCTTAAAATAACCTAAAAGCATCTTGTCTCCTTAACATTCTTAGCTAAGAGCATCAAACATCACTAAGATGAATGTCAGGGGTCTTCTGAACAGTTTTATGGATAATATGCACAGAATTACCAAGGTAGAATCCCCAAAATAAAAAAGGTCACAAAAATGTTCCCCAAGTAAGTGTGTGTAGAAGTAGATGCTTGTTAGTTTAAGAAAAAAAGCTGCAAAATGTTTACATTGTGTCAGCTGTTGTTCTAGTCCCCTCTGGCAATTTTGATCAAGGGACCACTCATAAACATTGATATAGAAGAATAAGCAGGGAGCAAAAGATTAGCCAATTTTTTAACCACAGATCACTCATAATATGATCTGCTAATCTGCATTTTAAGGGAGCATGTAATTCCCCAAGTTGACTTTTTAAATATTTTCTTTGTACTTCTAATATTTATTTTGTGTATAATGTATATAAATATTTATATCTGCCATAGAGTTGTTTTATTCATGTTGCCAAGCTTCCTCACTTAAAAACTCTGCTAATTAATTCTGTTAATTGCTCAGAATCCTGAATATCCCCAAAGCGTTTTAGTTGGAACTGGTGACCACCATGGTCTGAAGGTCACCTGTGTAACTCTGCTTACAGCCATGTGCCATTATATGATGACAGAACGCAACGGTGACTTCTAACAACTCAGCAAAAGTCACACATTATATACTCTGCTTATCCATTTCTATTGTATGTGTGTGTTCTGCTTGTTTTAAACTGCTGTTTCTTCCATTATAAAATATCTGTGTTGTGTTGCTAGACTTTAGTTCCCAAGAAAAACAAAAAATGGATACAGGCCATGGTGGATATGAAGAGGGTGGTAAGAAACATAAATAGTATGCCTTTTATTTAAAACAAAGAAAGGAAGTAGGTTACAAAGAGGTGAAGACACTACAGCAGAAGATTAGATAGGATAATGGATCACAGCCGTCTCAGGAAGTGGGCACCAGGCTAAATGTTTAAATTACCAGGCACGGTTGTCATGGTACATACAAATATTCAGAAACATAATGCTTGTAATATTGTAGAAGATCTAAACACATTCATACATACAATGGTTGTTCTAGAAGAAAACATGCCAGTGCATTCTTCTCAAGGTGCGGAAAACTGAAGCTGAATTCTTCACATACCAAGTCTCCTCAATGGCTATTTTCTTATTCTTTTTTTGCTCATTAGGATGAGTTATATCTTTATGCACAAAAGTAGGTTTCAGCTGAAAGAAAAGCTAAACCCTAAAAATCTAGTTTTTTGCTATTTGATAAAGACAGGTATTGCGATGTACTAAAGTTGCCTGATGTATAATGTCTGTAAAGCATTCTTGAATATGTCTGTGCTGAATAACTTAGCATAATAATACAATAATAGTATGGTATGGTATTTTTTTTTTATTTTCTTTAATTTTAGAAGTGTAGAAAACAAAGTTGTCTTTGATAAAATTGTTGTGAATCGGAGAATTGACACCCCTCCCCCCCATAAAAAAGACCATATTCTGAGGCACAGCCCCTTTAAAGATGCTGCCTGTACCACTAATGCAGGCAATATCTGGGTAATTAAATTACCTTATTACTGTTACGTACTAGCAGAAAAAACTTCTGAAGGGCCCGGTGCACAGAGCTTACTACCTGTCTGCATACACTATAGCTGGTAAGGGGGGGGGTCATTATTGCTTTAGAGGAGACAGACCCCACTGTCTGCCCCACCCCATTCCCTGGACCCCCTGCAACTGGGGGTCTGCTTCCTCTATAATTAAACCACAGACCTTATTATTAAGAAATGTGTCAACTTGAAGCACCTTTAGTTTGTAACTGGAGTTTAGCTTCTTGACTTGTTGACTTAGAATCTTTAGATTCAGTCTTATGGCTATGGTAATGAAATCTTTAAACTGCATACAATAGAAATGGATAGGCAGAGTATATAATGTGTCACTTTTGTTGAGTTGTTAGAAGACACCGTTGCGTTATGTCATCATATAATGGCAAATGGCTGCAGGCAGAGTTACACAGGTGACCTTCAGACCATGGTGGTCACAAGTGCACAGGGCCCCGGTGCACAGAGCTTACTACCTGTCTGCATACACTATAGCTGGTAAGGGGGGGGGATCATTATTGCTTTAGAGGAAACAGACCCCACTGTCTGCCCCCCCATTCCCTGCCCCCCCCCTGCAACTGGGGGTCTGCTTCCTCTATAATAAAGCCACAGCCCTTATTATTAAGAAATGTGCTAACTTGAAGCACCTTTAGTTTGTAACTGGAGTTTAGCTTCTTGACTTGTTGACTTAGAATCTTTGGATTCAGTCTTATGACTATGGTAATGAAATCTTTAAACTGTTAAACTTTTTTTTTTAGATATACTAATTATATCTCACAGTATCTCAAGTATCCAAAAAGTCTTCATATTCAGATATTTACCTATGAAATTATTTATATTTATAATTTGTACCAATGTTCACCTGGATTGCTGTGGCTTCCACAGTCCCACGGCCCCTTCCATTTCTATTGCCAATTAATCTAAAATGTATTTTAAATGCAAATTATTGCCCCTTTATTTGCGTGACTGGTTCTTAAATGCTGTTTTACCAACAGTGGTTTTGACTGTTACTCGTTGAACCTGCTGCCCCAAGCTGTCATTTTATGTTGCGCACTGTGCATTGCACATTGCTGCATAAGCTGCTAATTTAATATGTCTTTTTTATTTTGGTGTTGTTTATTAATTATTTTCCTGCAGCATAGAATCTGTTGTCTGGTTTCAAGGTTCTAACATTGGTGGTTTTGAATGACAGACTGGATGTCTGAGCAGGAGAAGGCATGGCATAAACCAGTAGTAATAATGCTGCTTCCAAATCAAAGTGTTTATTGAATGGCAGAGTATTAATTCAAGCAGTTTAATTTTAACAACCAATTGCAGTTTGTTTAGCAATATCAGTGTCTACATTACAGTAAACTTTCCCTTGAATTACTGTCAGTTACACACAATTTATTTTTCAAATGTATACATTAGTTTAGTTTAGCCTAAATTTAGCCTAATTTAAGTCAACAGGTCTATTTAGGAAGCAATAAAGCCAGAAAAATAGTCAAAGTTTAAAAATAATGGCAATTTTCCTACATCAGCTTAGATGGTAACGAAACATCTAATGACACTTCAAGGCAATGTCAATGTCAATCAGTTTTTCTTACTGTGGCAAAATGAAACTTGACATCCATTTAAAACAAATGGAGAATCAGAGAATGCATTTTTTGTGGTGAAACAGCACCCATTGGGAATTTTCACTGCTGACTAAACCACAAATTTCACTGCAAATCTGTACCAGGTGAAATTGTACTGAATTGTACTGTACCTAATCATCATAGTGATTTAGCTTTATTACCTTATGTTAAATGTCTAAAGCTATGGTGCCCAACCAGTGGTTAGGGAGCAACATGTTGCTCTCTGACCCCTTGGATATTGCTCCCAGTGGCCTCAAAGCAGGTGCTTACTTTTGAACTCCTGACTTGGAGGCAAGTTTTGGTTGCACACGGATGTAGTGCCAAACAGAGCCTCTTGTAGGCTGCCAGTCCACATAGGGGCTACCAAATAGCCAATCATAGTCCTTATTCGGCACCTCCAGGAACCCTTTTCATGCCTGTGTTGCTCCCCAACTCAAATTACATTTACATGTGGCTCACAGGTAAAATAGTTTGGGACAGAGTATCAGCTTCTGTAAAGACGTGCTGGCAAATTCTTTCCATCCAATCCATCATGGTCATTTCAATATTATGGTAACAGTAGGAGTAGCCATTTCTTTTTTTTCGCTTAAATACTTTGTTATTTTGATTCATATCCGTCGCAATTTACTTAAATATTTGTGTTTGAAATCTTTGATGTTGGAACATATTAGATACTCTTTGTGGACATCTCACATCTACATGACTTCCTAAAGATGGCATGTATAAGGAAAAACCAGTCAAGCAAAAAGTGTCCTTACTAAAGGCTATACTTGTAAACAGATGTCTACATCTTTCAAATCTATTCCAGAATGTTTCCCTCCCTGTCATGTAGGAGATATTTCTTTAAAATCAAAAGACCACTGGGAGGATTTATAATGAGATTTGCATTCAATGGAAAGGAAACAGAGGAGAAGTCTTCTATGGCTAGGATAACATGAAGGTAATTGTATACAGAGATTTGTGAAACAAAGATTCATATTTTGTGAGATGAGATCTAATGAAACCTATATCTAATAAGATCCACTGAAGAGTTAAGTCAATGCAAGTAAGTTTTACACTTATTTGTAGATGTAGATAGCACTACATGTTTCGGATCACATGGATCCTTCTTCTGGTGCAATACAAATTTTTCTTATTGATGACAATTTTTTCCTTTTCCAATTTTATTGCATTCCCCTTTGAAGAACTCAAAATATGATAAATTAGCCTGCCAAAGCATTTTTAGGTTGTAAGGCTAAGTCATAAAATGTGCAGCTGATGTGCTACCCTGGCTCTCTGCAGTGACAAGCACAGTGTTGGCCTGCATGCAGATGCACAGAGTGGATATCGGTGCGGAAATGCTAAACTATGGTTTTTTTGGGCAAACATGCACTGTTTGTCTGCATGCAGGCTGACATTGTGCTTGTTAGTGCAGAGAGCCAGTGAAGTAGTTGGGAACTCATTTGCTTCTCTTCACCTACAGAGAAAATGCTGACGGAGATAAGCCAAGGCTGTGCCTCGTGTGCCCTTAGTCTTGGGGTCTTTACTAGCAACTAAAGACCAGTTTGGCAAGTATAAGGGACATATACTATAAAACTAAAAATTGAAATATTTAAATTCAAGGCGAGTATTTGTCACGATCGCCGCCCGGAGCAGGTCCTGGAGCTCCGGGCGGCGCGTCCTCCCCTGCCGGCCTCGCTCCCAAAATGGCGGCGCCCATGGCCGCCACGTGGGTAGCGGCGCCGGCGCGATGACGTCGGCACAAGGACGCCAATGACGTCACTATGGCGCCAAATTTGAAAATAAAAACGCTACCTAGACGCCAGAATAGCGCCTCCTCCTCGATCCTGACTACCTCCCTGGAGGGAGCTCCCGGCTCCCTGACATTATACTTGGGCCATGGATCCTACTGAGGAAGCTACGCCTGATGACGGACGAGCACTCCGCGGACTGGCATCCCGCGTGGAGGAATATGAAGCCCAGCAGTACCGCATAGGTCAGGCACTCGATACCCTTCTCTCCCGAGTGCCTCCAGCGTCTCCTGCTTCCCAAGCGGCTGTAAATCCTCCCATGGCGGATGTCTCGTCTAGCACAGGTTTCTCGTCTGGTGAGCCTTGTATTCCGCCTCCTCCTCGCTTCAGTGGGGACCCACAGGCCTGCAGAGGTTTCGCTACACAGTGCCAGATCCAGTTCGAGTTTCAACCCTCGCACTTCCCCAATGAACGTTCCAAGGTGGGGTATTTGATGTCTCGTTTGGTGGGCAAACCGCTTGAGTGGGCAACATCTCTTTGGGAGAAGAATTCTCCACTGACTTTTGATGCCAAGGCTTTTCTTCAAGCATTTCGTACTGTGTTTGATGCCCCGGGTCGGGTCACAAATGCCCCTTCTCGTCTTCTGCAACTCCGTCAGGGAAACCGCAGTGTCAGTGACTATGCTATTGACTTTAGAACTTTGATGGCTGAGACTTCCTGGAATGACGATGCCTATAAGGCCGTATTCTATCAAGGTCTGTCTATTCGCATTAAAGATGATCTTGTCTCCAGGGAGTTCCCTGATCTGCTGGAAGATCTGATTGCACTATCCATTAAGGTGGACACTCGTCTCAGAGAGCATCAAGTAGAGAGGGAGCGTTGTAAACGATTTCAACCCTTGTTGGCACCTCGCTTCCAGAGACCTCTCTTGCAAACTCCAGCTGCCCAAGCTTCTCCTTCTCCTCCGGAGGAACCGATGCAAGTTGGAAGGGCTCGTCTCTCCGAACAAGAAAGACTCCGTAGACGAATGGCTGGCTTATGTTTGTATTGTGGCGGACAGTCTCATTTTGTGAACTCTTGTCCGGTGAAGCTCACGAGTTCTGTTCCCCGAGGTATATCTAGGGTAACTCATGTAGGGGACACTACTCCGAAGTCTCAAGAGAACACTCACAGGTTTCTCCTTCCTTTACAGATTCGCCTAGCCACTAAGACCATTGTCGGCTCAGCTTTCATTGACTCTGGAGCTGCTGGGAACTTCATGGACGCTCTTTTCGCCAAACACATGGAAGTTCCCTTATTCCCATTGTCCACTCCGCTTCGTGTCACTGCCATTGACGACAGACCCCTGGAGGCTGAATTTATCTCCATGACGACTGGTGAATTGCCTGTGCAGGTTGGGACGCTGCATAAAGAGACTTTCGTTCCTAATTATTTCCTGCCCTTCCATTTCAGTCGTTTTGGGTCTCCCTTGGCTGCGCCTGCATAATCCCACCATTGATTGGTCCGCAGGACAGATTTCCCGTTGGAGCCCATTTTGCCAGAAGCATTGTCTTCCTGCTGAACCCCTCCAGAGGGTGAATATCTCTGTCTGATCTGAAGACTCTACCCTCCTTTTACAGGGAGTTCTCTGATGTATTCTGTAAGAAGTCTGCAGAATTCCTTCCTCCACATCGACAATACGATTGTCCTGTCGATCTTCTGCCTGGAACCATGCCCCCTAGAGGTCGTACTTATCCTCTCTCTCCAGCAGAAACCACTGCCATGAAGCAATATATCCAAGAGAATCTCCAGCGGGGGTTTATTCGCCCTTCTACTTCTCCTGCCGGGGCTGGATTCTTCTTCGTGGAAAAGAAGGATGGAGGTCTACGTCCTTGTATTGACTACCGGGGTCTTAATAAAATCACTGTTAAGAACCGGTATCCCTTGCCCCTGATTGCTGAACTCTTTGACCAACTGAAGGGGGCTAAAATCTTCACTAAGTTGGATCTCCGTGGGGCGTATAACCTTATCCGCATCCGGGAAGGTGACGAATGGAAGACAGCATTCAACACTCGTGATGGGCACTACGAGTATCTCGTAATGCCCTTTGGTCTCTGCAATGCCCCCGCTGTCTTTCAAGAATTTGTGAACGACATTTTCCGGGATCTCTTGGGAAAATTTGTGGTTGTGTACCTAGATGACATCTTGATTTTCTCCAAGGACCTTGCAAGCCATCGCTCTCAGGTGAAGGAAGTACTCTCTCGTTTGAGGAAGAACTCTCTCTTTGCCAAACTGGAGAAATGTGTGTTTGAAGTGTCCAAGATTCCTTTTCTGGGCTATATCATCTCCCCAGAGGGTTTCGAGATGGATCCGGTGAAAGTGTCTGCAATCCAAGAGTGGCCCCTACCCCTGAGCACTAAGGCAATCCAGAGATTCATTGGTTTTGCTAACTACTATCGGCAATTCATTAAGGGATTCTCTTCTCGTATTACTCCAATCCTTGCCCTCATCCGAAAAGGGGGTAAACCCAGCTCATGGCCCCCGCCTGCTGTTGAAGCTTTTCAATCCTTGAAGGATGCCTTCACTTCTGCTTCGGTTCTCCGCCATCCTGATCCAGAATTACCTTTCTTCATCGAGGTGAATGCTTCTGAAGTTGGAGCTGGAGCTATCTTGTCCCAAAGACATCCCTCTGATGGGAAGCTGCATCCTTGTGGGTATTTCTCTAAGAAGTTCTCTCCTGCGGAGCAAAATTATGATGTAGGAAATCGAGAACTCCTGGCGGTTAAGCTTGCCTTAGAAGAGTGGCGTCACCTCCTTGAAGGTTCCTTGATCCCAGTCACGATCTACACAGATCATAAGAATCTTGAATTCATTCAATCTCTCAAGAGGCTGAATCCCAGACAAGCAAGGTGGTCTCTCTTCTTCTCTCGATTTAACTTTGTCTTGACTTTTCGCCCTGGCTCCAAGAATCGGAAGGCCGATGCTCTGTCTCGAAGTTTCACTCCGGTGGATCGTACTCCTGAAAGACTAGAGCCTATTATTCCTCCTGTCAAGATCATCGCTTCCTTGTACCCTCAATTCGCTGATCAAATTCTGGCTGGTCAATCTTCTGCTCCTCCTGATACCCCCATTGGGATGGCGTTTGTTCCCTCCGGGTTACGTCTGCCCATTCTTCAACAGACCCACTGTTCCAAGCAAGCTGGACATCCCGGTCCAGAAAAGACTCTTGAACTCCTTCAACGTTTAGTCTGGTGGCCGACTATCCGAAAAGATGTCAAAGACTTTGTTGCTGCTTGTACAGTTTGTGCTACATCCAAACCTAGCCATTCTCGCCCCAGTGGGTTATTACAACCATTGCCTATTCCATCTCGTCCATGGACTCATTTAGCAATGGACTTTATTGTTGAACTTCCCCCCTCTAGTGGTAACACTGTGATTTGGGTGGTGATTGACCGTTTTAGTAAGATGTCCCATTTCATTCCCCTGCGGAAGCTTCCCTCTGCTGTGGAGTTGTCTCAGCTCTTCATCCAGTATATTTTCCGTCTGCATGGTTTTCCTGTGGAAGTGGTCTCTGACAGAGGTTTTCAGTTTATTGCTAAGTTTTGGCGTTCCCTGTGCAAAGATCTGGGTATTACTCTCCAGTTCTCCTCCGCTTATCATCCCCAGACTAATGGAGCAGCTGAACGAGTAAACCAAGCTTTGGAACAGTTCTTGAGGAATCACGTCTCCCTTTGTCAAGATGACTGGTCTGATCTCCTCCCATGGGCAGAATTTGCTCATAATAATGCTTGCCACACTTCCACTGGAAGGTCTCCATTCATGTCGGTGTATGGTCAGCATCCTCAAGCCTTCCCCTAAGACTTTGTGTTGTCTGATGTCCCGGCTGCTGATGACCATGCAGCCCACATGTCTGCTATTTGGGCTGCAACCAAGTCGAACTTAGAGAAGAGTGCTCTGGTTCACAAGACGTTTGCAGATCGTAGACGTAGACCCTCTCCTCCCTACAAGGTTGGTGATAAAGTCTGGTTATCTTCCAGGAACATTCGGTTGAAGGTGCCATCTCCTAAGTTGGGTCCGAAGTTTGTGGGTCCATTCTCCATCTCGGAGGTGATCAATCCTGTGGCTTTCAGACTTCAGCTTCCCCCTGAGATGCGAATTCCCAACGTGTTTCATGTCTCTTTGCTGAAACCCGCTACCTCCAACCGCTTTTCTGTGAACCAGTCTCCCCCTCCTACTATTTCTGTGGATGGTCAACAAGAATATGAGGTGGAGAAGATCCTTGACTCCAGAATCTCCAGGGGCTCTCTTCAGTACCTCATCAAGTGGAAGGGCTTTGGCCCTGAAGAATGCTCCTGGGAAGGACTCTGATGTGCATGCTCCTCATCTTGTGAGGGATTTCCACTCTAAATTTCCCCAGAAGCCCAGTCCTGGTGGTCCAGAGGCCCCCCGTGAGGGGGGGGGGGTACTGTCACGATCGCCGCCCGGAGCAGGTCCTGGAGCTCTGGGCGGCACGTCCTCCCCTGCCGGCGTCGCTCCCAAAATGGCGGCGCCCATGGCTGCCACGTGGGTAGCGGCGCCGGCGCGATGACGTCAGCGCGCCGACGTCGGCGCAAGGACACCAATGACGTCACTATGGCGCCAAATTTGAAAATAAAAACGCTACCTAGACGCCAGAATGGCGCCCAAGTATAGGAAACATTTCCTGTGTGTATCCTGGGTTCCCTGTGACTTTATATTGCTAAATCTTGTTCCTGATTTATATCCTGACCCTTTGCCTGGACTTTGAACTTTGCTGATATCTGCCTGCCTGTGAACTCTTGCCTGGATTCCGACTACTCCTTTGATTAACCCTTTGGACACCGTGACCTTGCTCCCTCAAGAGGGCTTCCTCCTCGATCCTGACTACCTCCCTGGAGGGACCTCCCGGCTCCCTGACAGTATTACAGTCTTTGTTAAGGAAAAATCTGTTAAATTTGTTCAAATTTGTTTCCAACTTTGACTAAGTCCTATTTTGGCTTTATAACTTACTGTATGAGCTTTTTTTCATTACTTTTTTAAGATTCTATTTCACTTTTATTTCACTTTTCTTTGCTTTATAAATTTTATTTCCTCCAAAACATTCAAGGCCATAGAAACAGAATGTAAGATATTTACATCCAAATCACTTCTTGGGCCCAGCTGAGAGAGAGTTACATTTAAATGAGAATGAAAAATTAACTCACTGGGGTGCCAAAAATTTAGCTATCCCCAGTGATTAAATTTGCTTACCTGATACCCCACCCTTCACTCTTACTAGCAGAAAACTGCACAAGCCTTGAGTATCCTGAAGAAGCACTTTCGGCGCAATCATCATCCTCTTCTGTATTTTTTCTTTGGGTATTAGCAGGCACATGCACAATAGAGTGAAAAAGCAACCAGGTCTTTTATATCAGGGCCTTTTGGTGCAAAACTTGGAGAAGGCCTCCACTCACCCCTTCCTGTGCTCCGCCTCTGTATCTTGTGTAGCTCTACTTGTGGTTAGGGAAGAGGAGCGCATAAAGTCATAGAACAATGGGACCCACAAGTAATGGGGCCCACTAGGGTATCAAGTAAGTGATTATAATCACTGGGTTTGGCATTCCACCACTGTAATTTTAATTTTCCTTTACATTTAATACAACTGGTTGAAAGTGTTCCACTTTGTTGTCTCCTGCAGTAGATATGTTAAGTCCTTTTTATCCACAAGATTTATTGCAAAAAAATGTAATGAACCCTAATTATCGTGCAAGCAGGTAAACAAAATCCCCAAATTTCCAAACATATTCCCTATTTGTGGCAGTCTCTTTATCATGGTATGTATCTCCCATAGGGAGCATGGTGCATCACAGTGTTACAGATTGCTGATGTTAAATAAACATTACAAACGTCTGTTATTCCTGGAATGTTTTTGATGTGTACAGTACATAACTTGCAGTGATTCTGGCACCATCATAAAGACTATTTGTTTATAAAATGCAATAATTATATTATTTAATAAGGAGTGTCATGAGTTTATTTAAGATATTCTATTTTTAAGCTTTGCTGGCAGTATTTGAAGGATGGCTCTGGTATTTAGAGATGACTATATTTTCGAGTTTAGATTAAAAGTTTATGTGGTTAGGCATGCATGCAGAGCGGCACTAATTGTTCTAAAGAAAATAATCGAGTTGAAAGCTCAGTATATAAGGTTTAAATGGTGTGTTTAGCTTAGATACAAAAAGATCTTTACTCTATGTACAATAATTCATCTTTTTTTTTTTTTTGGTTAAGGGATATTAAAGAGCTACTATACCCTCAAATGTTCCTGTTATATTATACTTAGTACAGAGGCTTTCCTACACTGGACTAGTTTTGTTATCTCTCTTCACGGACTATAAGAAAACATATGGTGTCCCTCCTATAGAAGAGCATATTTACAGTCCTGGTTTACTAATTACACTCCCAAATATATCCTGACCCTCTCTTGGGCATCTAGGCCATAGCCTTTTCTTTCTTGTAGTATATTAGAGAGAATATGGAAGATAACAAAAAGAATGGGAGACTGTAAGCAACATTGAGCTGAACAGCGGGCACCAAGAGAAAACTTGGTGGACCCCAGCCCTCGTGGGCCTCACCCAGGGCCCTACGGTGTGGGGGATCCATTTGCAGGAGCTGCAGTGGGCACAGTTGGGTGGGACAGGTTCATGATTGGGCTTCCTCAGCTTGGGTATTGGTTCCTTGAGATGGTAGGCCCAGGACACTCCAGTCCGACACTGATTGTAAGGATGCTTGTGGTCAGAAGCGATAATAAAAATTATTATAATAATTTTTAGATTTTTACATTAATTTGCATAAGAACTGCTTCCAGACATTTATGGGGGCAGGTGGGCGGGGAGCAGGGAGGCAAGGAGAGTTTCCCCCAAATAGCTAAAATATGTTTCACTGTAGTGCCAGATGGACAGGTTTCAGGGTAAGGTAGAGATTTAATTTACCATTAGGCCTCCAGCAATGGATATATATACAACTCAATAGTGTACATCCGGTGGCTTTTAAACTGTTTTCAACAGTCTAACAGAAGGATGTCCACCCCTTGATCTTACAAAAAATGTGCTTCAATTGCAGAATATGGGCTGCAATTTGGCCCTCATGATGGATTCCTTATCTTTCCAATCCTGTCCTGTCCCTCCTCCTTGTGCCAGGGACACTACACATGCTTTGTATGTACCCTTGGAAAATAAAGCTCACCATAGATGTTTTTCTTTCCTTAACGACTGATTTTAATGCAATCCGACAAATCCATCAAATTATCGTGAAGTTAGTAGACATTGGTCAGAAAAATCATTCGGGCAGGTTAGAAGATTTTCATCTTTCACAGTGAAATCTATCCATTATCCAAATGTTTGCAGGGCCAAGCAGGCACCTATCCACAGTTTTCCTGGCTTCAACTAGACGATATCTCTTGAAATAGTCATTTTAGTTGTTGTTTAATTGTTTCAAGATAAGCTTGGTCTTAAGATAACGTAAAGATCTTTTAAAAATCTTAACATCTATGACCACCTTTACTGGTCATTTTTAAGGGGATTCTGTCATGATTTTTGTGGTGTTGTTTTTATGTCTAAATTACACTGTTTACGCAAATTATGCAAATAATTCACTCTACCATGTATACATTTCATTCCTAACCCAACAAGTCTATTTTTTTTAGTTGTGATATTGGTGTGTAGGCAGCCATTGCAGGTCATTTTGCCTGGTCATATGCTTTTAGAAAGAGCCATCACTTCAGGACAGAACTGATTTCAGGCAGGCTATTGTTTCTCCTACTCAATGTAACTGAAGGTGTCTCAGTGGGACCTGGATTTTTACTATTGAGTGCTGTTTTTATTTATTTCGGGGAGCTGTTATCTGGTTGCCTTCCCATTGTTCTGCTGGTGGACTGCTGCAGTGAGAAGGGAGGGGGTGATATGACTCCAACTTGCAGTGCAGCACTAAACAGTGATTGAAGTTTATCAGAGCACAAGTCAGATGACTGGGGCACCTGGGAAACTGACAATATGTTTAGCCCCATGTCAGATTTCAACATTAGATATAAAAAATAATTTGTTCTTTTGAAAATGAATTTCAGTGCAGAAGTCTGCTGGAGCAGCACTATTAACTGATGCATTTTGAATATAACATGTTTTCCCATGACAGTATCCCTTTAAGCATTGATCACAGCAAGAACAAAGAAAAAAAAAGATCTGTATGGAATGTAAGGAGTTAGCTTTTCCTACTGTGGTAAATCCCTTGAAGACTAACCAGTGTCTATTTGACCAAGGATGTTATCAATATTTCCAAGTTTACAAACGTAAAGCAATATCATAGTTCTCTCTCTCTGGCCTTCACTTGCATGGATGGAGTTAAAGGAGAACTAAAGCTTAAATAAAGAAGTAGGCTAGAAATGTTCTTCTGTACAAGCCCAAGACAACCACAGCCATTTAGCAGGGAAGATTTGTGCCTCTAAAAATAACCCAGTTGCTCCATGTTTACTTTTCTGCTGATTCACTGTTCATGCTCTGTGCTTCTGTCACTTACCTGAGGTTAGGGACCAACTCACAATATATTCTATGTACAAAATAGAAATGTCACTATATAAGGATGATTAGTACTTTACACAGATAATTAGTATATGGCAGCTCAGAAACCAGTGAGCATCAGAATTGAATAATGAGCCTAACAGCTGCTCAGAGCCCACTGAGCATGTGAGTGTCACAGACACCCCTGTGACAAGTTTGAAGTCCTTGACCATTGCTTTTATTGAGATGCCTAAACTTTAGCCTGGTACAATAAAGTTCAGTAGTCATTTTTTAGGGTTTAGTTCTACTTAGTGAATGTCAGGGAAAGGGATCATGTGAAAGAGGGTAACTATGATCACAGCACACTCCAGGATATAGACAGGGTCGCCAGTAAGAGCCATTCTGTACTGTAGTTCTGTTGTGTGGCTTAGTTCCCCAAAAGACACTGTAGGGGGATGAAGTAGTGCAGGACAAAAATGTGCATTTTCTCTGATAGTGGAGAAAACGGAGAAAATGGAATGTGCACCATTACCCTACGATTAGTGCAGCAGATTTTTGAGATTTGGAATGCATGAAATTAATTGTTTGGTGGCACAGCTTGAAAGTTGCCATCTTTATTAAGATTTGAGCAATCTTTTTGTCTTAGTTATTTTAATTTTTCCATGGTTGTGATCCTCATTCAACCTCAGAGTTTCCAAATGCTTTTTGTTGTGTAATTAGGAGTTTTTTTCTTTCAGTGGGGGGAAAGGTTCTGCATTCCCTGTTTTTTGTCTAAGGAAAGTTTTTTTACTCCCCATTCATCTGAGATTTTCCCATCGGCACAAAACATAATAGTGTTGCTGAATAGACCTGTTATGTGAATGTCTACCTCCAGGGAAAACAAATGATCACTTTGCAAGCAAAATGTTATCAGTCTATAAAGGCATTTAATTTATTTTTGGCCTTTTCCCGCAGATGATTTTGTGACGACTTGTTTAAAGTGAGTATGTTATCTGATCCCCAGACAGCTCCTCAAGTAAAAAAAAAATTTCCTCTTATGGGTCTCAAGTCATTGGTTTTGAGTTCCCAATGCTGTGTTTGTTGGGGTGGAGTGAGGGGGGTTACAACATTTCTGTTTTTCACATTAATTTGCAAGCTTCCTTTCAGATAACAAGTCATTAAACTTCCCCCAACATTAGACACACTGTAAGTTTTTGTATTACTCCCAATGCTTGAGCCTTCATGCCCTCTAGTGGATTTTTCAAAGTAGATAATTGTTAAATTAACACCTTGGTTGGGCTGTGGTTACCGTGAAGCACAGATACAGTGAGTTGTTTACATAAGAAAGCCAAGTGATGAGAAACAATTAGTGACAGTTGTACTGAATCTTTAGAATAACCATGTAATAATAGGGGAAGGCTATGCAAAATAGCCTAAAAGGATTATGTCCTTGGCCCATAACTTGTTTATTAACGACCTAGAGGTGGGAATTGAAAGTTCTGTTTCTATTTTTGCTGATGATACTAAAGTGTGCAGAACTATAGGTTCCATGCAGGATGCAGAAAAATACAATTAAGCCAGCACTCACCAGGAACTCCAATCTCCCATTTAGTAATCAGGTGCACGTCTTTCGGTGTCCACTCCAACCAACTTTAAATATCAACACACACTGTAACAGACAGCACCAACAGGAATATTTGTTTAAAAAGCCTGTATTATGCTATTCTTAGGCTTTGCGATCAGGACAGTTACAACGTTTCAAACAATGGCCCTTTATCAAGCTCCATGCAGGATGCTGCCACTTTGCAGAGTGATTTGACTGAATTGGAAAACTGGGCAGTAAACTGGAAAATGAGGTTCAATGTTGATAAATAGAAGGTTATCAACTTTGTCAAAAATAAGTGCAAATTATACATGAAATAGCAGTATGTTGGGGGTTTCCTTAATTGAGAAGGATCTAGAGGTTTTTGTAGATATGTTGTCTAATTCTAATCAGTGTCATTCTGTGGCTTCTGAAGCAAATAAAGTACTTGCAAAAAAAGGGCATTAACTCAAGGGATGAAAACATAATTATGCCTCTTTGTAGGTCTCTGGTAAAGCTTGACCTTAAGATGCAATGCAGTTTTGGGCTCCAGTCCTTAAGAATAATATTAATGAGATAGAGGGAGTGCAAAGACGTGAAACTAAACTGGTTAGAGGGATGAAAGAATTGAACTATGAGAAAAAACTGTCATGGTTGGTGTTGTTCTCCCTGGAGTTAAGGTGCTTGCTAGGGGACCTGATTACACTTTTCACGTACAGGAGAGGGCATTATAGTCCGATAACAAGGGATCTTTTTTCCCATAGAAAAGATCAACGGACCAAAGACCACCCCTATGAACTTAAACAACTGAACTTCCATTAGAAGCAGTGCCGGTGGTTGTTTGTGGTTAAAACAGTGGGGCTGTAGAATGAATGATTTCTTGAACAAGCATAATATCCAAGGCTAATGTTATACTAAAATCTACAACCAGAGTAGATATTGTTATATAATACACAAAAGCCATGAATATCCTGTAAATTATATCCTTATAAACGGTGAGTTCTGATGTCATCAGTTATAAAAGGTGAGTTCTGATGTCATTTCTGTCGCATGACTCACTGAAATTTGTGTATAATAATAAATAAAGTACCCCCTGTTGCAAAATATGAGGATATTAGAAGTTACCTCGGAGTTCCATGACCTGTATAAAAACACTTGGCCTTCGGCCTCGTGTTTTTATATGGTCATGAAACTCCTCGGTAACTTATAATATCCTTATAATTTACAAGAGGGGGTACTTTATTCGCTATATATATATATATATATATATATATATATATATAATTTATATGGGTGTATGGAAGCTGTGAGTGTGTGTTTAAGCAAATGCTTAAACACACACTCACACCTTCCATACACTGCACTGGGTTTAGGAGCTTTATTCTGCTTATATAGAATTGTAAATCTTTCAGTCTACCCAGGCTACAAAAAAGAATAAAAGAACACATCAAATACAGCCCTCCGTTAATCAAACCCAGACTCTGATACAACTAATTTCAACTAAAGCAGGGGCAGTAAATATGCCTTAACATAGGTCTTAGGTATGAGATCTGTTATCCACACAGCTCCAAATTACAGGAAGGCCATAATTCAAGTTTCTAAAAATTATTTCCTTTTTCTCTCTTATAATAAAACAGTACCTTATACTTGATCCCCACTAACAATACAAGTCTAATTTATTACTATAGGATCTATATTTGCCCCAGTCCAGTTGTCCCTAGAAATCAGTCAGATCTTAGCTTTTGTTTTCGTTTATAATAATAATACGTTGGTTCTAAATCATGTGTGTATATTATGCTATATAAGGTAGCTGGCCATGTGTGGCCCCATAGTGCCACAGAGAGGTATGAAACAAGTCAGGTAAAATATATGTCCTCAAATGTGATGTTTGGCCCTAAAACTTTTAATGAAGGGAAAAATGAAAGAATGGACATTTTAATTCATGATTCTAGGAGTTATGCATACAGTTCAGGTGATGTCGTGGGGTGACATCCAGCTTGGAGTTGAGCCCCTGACAAAAGCTGACTTTACCCCAATAAAACAGCCTTAAGCCCTGACACTGCTAAAGAGCCATTGTATAAATACATGTGCTTTAATAACTAATGTAAAGAGATATGATTCATATAAAGGATCCCAATGGTTATTGCTTTTAATTGCAAGCTCTCTTTGACAAGTAATTAGGTTACCTGAATCAGTTGTACTGGCTGATACATTAGTTAGCTTTAAGAAGGGGTTGGATGGCTTTTTAGCAAGTGAGGGAATGAAGATAGCTCATAGATCCAGCGACTAGTCCGATTGTCATTTTGGAGTCAGGAAGGATTTTTTCTCCCTCTGTGGCAAATTGGGGAGGCTTCAGATGGGGTTTTTTCAACTGGCAGTTAGGCAGGTTAAAAAAGTTAAAAGGTTGCACTTGATGGATGTGTCTTTTTTTTTCAACTCAACTTACTATGTTACTATGTTATAGAATGGCTAATGGCTAAGCAACTTTTCAACTGGCCTTCATTGTTTTCTTTTTTATAGTTTCTGAATTATTCAAAACTTCTTCTGACTCATTCCAGCTTTCAAATGGGGGTCACTAACCCCATCCAAACACAAATTCTCTGTTTACTACTCATTTCTCTATTCAGGGCCTCTCCTATCCATATTCCACTGTGTCTTGTACATACTGTATGTTTCTATGTCTATGTACAACATCACACAGACATTGATTTCCCCCAGACTAAAGGTCATTACCCACTGCATGAAACACTTGAAAAATGGAAAGTTAACTCTATGGAATATTTGCCAGATCTGCCAGACAGCCAATCAAACAGGTCCTTTCAATGGCATCAGCTGTGGCATCACAGAAGTACCCGCCTTCTTCACTGAGATATAAGGACACAAAAAATATCAGAGAATACATTATCACATTTAACAATAACAAGGTAACAATTTTTGTTAATGACATTGCAAACGTTAATTATGCATTAGCATTTTTTAAGACTAGCTCTTTCATTATCAATACCTTCAAATATCAACCTATATTTTGTGCATCCTAAAAAATACTATTTAGTTGATATCTTGAGGGTATACTGCAATAGAACGCATAGCTTATTTTCATTGTAGACTCTTAGGATAGAATTCTTTGCAGTCTCCAAATATTGTGAGCATAGCACTTTATTTTCTTTGCACTGCTTTTTTTCAGTACAAATGACAAATGACAAATGCTGTAAAATTCAATGGTTAGCCAGACAGTGTAGCAATATTCCGTGCTAAATGTTAGGACATGATATTGTGTGTTTCAGTTTTCTAGCAAGTAAGATAGACAGTAATGAGCTGCATTCCTCACTTATGAACTTGCAAAATTCACAAATGGAAATGAGGAGAATGGAAAAAAGTTGAGTTCAGTTGCAGTCAGACCTACAGTACTTCCTATAAATTAGATGAACATGCCTGGATCACAATAATGGTACTGGCATCCATTGACCTGACGTTGACTGTGAAGTGATATTGAAAATTTGGCCAATGTTGTACCAAGTTTTGGGTGACTGTATGTGCCAAATAATACATTGGACTCCACCTTACTATATTAGAAGTCAATTAATATGATTTCCACTATACTCACATCTTCTTTTATAACCTACCTTGTTTACTCTTTCACCTTCATCTTTTCTCTTTCAGCCCTCATTGTACTGTTCTGCTTTTTAGTTTCGTCATCCCCCTTTTCAGCGCCTTTAAAATTCTCACCTTTGTCGAAATTTCTCCCATCCTACCTTTTCAACAATCCTTTCCCTTTATATTTCTGATATATTCCAGAAGTATGCATTTGTGCCTTAGGTTCTCTAAGTTTCTTGTCATTAGAGATTGATCAGCACAGCCTTAATCACAGTCACTTTGAGGCAAGGGACGGTGTTTAACGTTAGAATCTTCAGATGGCATAGCTGGTAAGACTGAAGAGTCAGAATCAGCAAGTAACATGCTTAAGGTTCCATGGTCAAAAAAGAACTGGAATGAACCGATTGTTATTAGTTGCTGCCATGTCTTGTGCTTTGTTTAAACTGGAAACCCTGGTAACGACAGATTTGCTTTCCTTAAACAAATCTAATGTTTGAATAACAAAGATTTGGCTGTTCTAGCTGTTCTGGAACATGGTTATAAATTGCATATTTTATGCTTCATGAATGAAGGAGGGAGGATGTCAACTGTCCTCATACATCAATTAAAGTGCAGACAATAAAATGAAGAAAGATGTTGGAATGTAGATCCAACTGATTAAATGGATGTGGAGCTGTGATTTGCCCTTCTGTCCAGCAGGTATCACTGAAGTAACAATAATGTTTTACCTCCACAACAATTTTGTTGTTGCTTTGCCTGTGGCCACATGTGTCCATTTTAAAGCAATAAACTTCTGCCAATCAGCAGACATTATATCATTCATGGATCCATGAAATAAGCCCCATCAGGATACATGTATTATAAGCAGTATTTAGGATTGGATTACTGTATGCCTCAAAAAACGCAGATTATTGAGGGGCAAAAATCAAAACAGAAAAAAATATAGTGTAGTCATTTTTTTAAAAAATATTCGTTACACCCTTAGTGCTCTCTTTATATTTCAATTTATGTGTATCAGCTTAGATACACATAAATTGAAATATAGAAGTGTTTTCCATTGGTAAAATAATATCAAATAAACATATGGTGATTATTGAGTGAGGAATTAAAATAATAAAAAATAAAGATAGAGATTAAAATAGAAGTAAAAAATAAATTGTAACTTAGTAGAACCGACACTTTAAATCACAGTGAATTCCACAGTGCTGCAGATGGCATATAGTTGTATTAAAGTGGAAATTAAACTTTTAGAACCACACTACTCCCGGTGGTATATTCACAAGACATGAGTTAATGCAGGTATTGAATATAATAGGCGATCCACTCCGCTTCCGATCTTCTTTTATCCTTACTTGGGTAAAAACAAAGTGACGTGCAGAAGTGATTTTATAACTTTAATAGATATTTAAAATTTACACTCACAGACGTTCTCAGTAAAAATGCATGTAAAATCAATGTAAAAGTCTCCCAGTTCCTCAGCGTCCTTTACAATCCACTGCACATGTTCGCAGCACGATTCTGCAAATCTCAAGACACAGTTGTCCTCACTGACGCATTTCGCCGACTGTCTTTTTCCTGATGCTTCTGAGAATCAATCTGAGCTGCTAAGGGAGGGAGTGGGAGGGGAATAAGCAGTTTGCCTTGCCTGCAGTTATTCTTAAATAGTTACGGATGGGGTTATTGCCATTCCTACTATCTACATTGCTCTAGTGGTCCTGTGTTGACATCACAGGCGTAACTGTGACAAAATTGTTGTTCATCATTAAACGCTTAATTGTGGGCACAAATTTGCACTCGCCCCAATGACACAGCAACCAGGCCCGGATTTGTGGCAAGGCCACAAAGGCCTGCGCCTAGGGCGGCAGAATTTCACAGGCGGCATGCCACCCAGCAGCAACTGGCTTTGTTGATAGCACTGGAGACAAGCAAGTCAGTCTCCAGTGCTGCGCCTGACCATTAAGAAGTGTGCATGCATGTGCACCCATGCACAGGAAGGGGAAAGAAGAAGGGGATGACTCAGGTCAGGGGTAAGAGGAATTGGATGGCGCTGGGAAGGGGTGGGGGCGAGGATGTGGGCGGCTCAGGGCAGGCATAACAGGAAGGGGACGGCGCTGGGAAAGGGTGGGGGGGAGAAGAATGGGACAGGGCAGGGGTAAGAGGAGGAGGGTGGAGTGGAGCTGGCCTTGGGGCAGCCAGTTTGTAAAAACACTTAAAACCAAGTGTGGAATTACACTTTGCACACCACGTTGCATGAGCCATACTGTGTAGCTGAGGCAAAGAAATAATGCAACTCTCAACCACATGTACAAAGGTAATAAGCATTATTGTAGGCAATAAGCCTACAATAAGCTATTTCTCACATACACTAAATGGGATTAAATACATTCATATAAAATGATTGTATTTTGCCTATGAAGTGCTTGCACTATGCAGGCAAATCTCTGCTTTTTTTTTTACTATGGGTGTTAGCCCTGAAGCAAGCTATGCAATAATTATATTGCCCAGGCACCTTACATACTCTATATGGAGGAATGTTAGTAAATAAAAATATCTTAAAGCAATGATAACTGTAGGAAAATTTTAAAAGTCACAGAATTATAAAATAAGAATGATGCAAAAATATCCTGAGTCCCTGGATCTACATTAAATAATAAATACAGGTATAGGATCTGGAAACCTGTTATCCGGAAAGGCCATCTCCTATAGATTCCATTTTATCCTAATAATTCTAATATTTAAAAACGATTTCCTTTTTCTCTGTAATAATAAAACAGTAGCTTGTGCCCGATCCCAACTGAGATAGAATTAACCCTTATTGGTAGCAGAACAAGCCAATTGAGTTTATTTAATATTTACATTACTTTCTAGTAGACTTAAGGTATGAAGATACAAATTATAGCCCCAGGTCCCGAGCATTCTGGATAACAGGTCCCATACCTGTACCAGTAAAGTTCTGTACTGTATTTGTAATGTATCTACATATCTGTACTGGCAGCTACACTTAAGCCAGGGTCAGGTTTTTGCAGAAAAACCTAAAGCATCTATAGTATGTAAGTAACTCATTATTATGCATTAATTGTAAATTAATTAGTTTTGTTTTCATTGTTGTTTTGTAGTGCTTTGGCTTGGTGAGTAATATTGCAGTAGATCTTGCCTGGCAACCCTAACTGGGTTATCAGAAGAAAAGAATTCTATTATGTCATAGAGTTGGCACCAAGACTGAAAATTGTTTTTCAACCTCTCTCTTGCTATTACTCCAATGCTGACTCACCTTGTTATAGAATATTCTTTGCCTTGTCAAAACAGAATGGGTCAAGATAATCAAAGACATAACCTCTTTGTTAATGAGCAGAAGGAAAAGGCTGGTCCTTGATGGGTTAAACAGCCTTTCCATCAGAACCCCCCAATGCGTCTCTCCTTAGGGAGTTTGCCTGACTTGTGAATGTGATGATTCCAGGTTTTTAGCCAGAATGTTGGAAAGCCCAGGGAGAGTTTTCAAGTCTTACAGTAAGTGTCAGATACACACGCACGCCCTTATGTAACTATATAAATCAAGAGCTGTAAATATTCCAGCTTCTGCCTTATGGTAAGGGAAATATTTACTGTTCGGCTCCAGCTCTGACAAAGTCCTGATTTGTGTGATGAATTTCTCGGCTTCCTTTGAACTTCTTCCTAGAAAACAGATATGTGAAATTATTTTACAGACACTTTGGAGACAATATTTAAACCAGCAATGTTACACTAGGAGTCTGAAAATATCCATAAAGGCCTTATTAGTAACAGAATAAAGAGAACTGAATTCATGCCAAGCCAAGTGCTACATATGCATTTCTATACATAAAACTTTTTCAGGTGCAATTATCTCATATTTCAAGGCAATAATGTAATCTATAGCTGTATAGCGGCTGGCCCAAGGCAATTATGATATTTGATCTGATTGCGATGTTTGAAGAACAGTTTGTGTAGTGTAGGAAAACTGACACAGAGCAGCCAACCAACTATATAGGCACAAATAGTTCTTTTAAAATTTCTTGTGTGTCTTACCATTGTCTAGTAGCCCTGCATACTTATATTTTAAACTTCTAAAGAATACTGGGGTAAAGGTGGCCATACATGTGCATATCTGCTCATTTGGAGAGATTTCCAAATGAGAGAATCTTGCTCCAATATGCTCACCTTGAGTGGTCAATATCAGGCTGATCCTGTCCCTTAGGGCCCTACAATTGGATCACGTGGGTACTGGCGTCACCCGTCCGGTGCGAAAATTTGAAACAAAAAGACACTGAGGTCACGGGTTCAATGCCCCAGTATACGATTTGTTTTGTGCATTCCTGGGTGCTTTATATTTTTTGTGTTATTGATTCCTGGACTTACCCTGGACTGACCCTGCCTGAACCTTGACTGTGCCGCTATCTGCCTGCCTATTGAACTCTTGCCTGGATATTGACTGTGATTACTAGGGATGCACCGAATCCACTATTTTGGATTCAGCAGAACCCCCGAATACGAACCAAATCCGAATCCTAATTTTCAAATGCAAATTAGGGATGGGAAGGGAAAAACATTGTTTACTTCCTTGTTTTGTGACAAAACATCATGTGATTTTGCTCCCCTAATTTGCATATGCAAATTAGGATTCGGATTCGGTTCAGCCGGGCAGAAGGATTCAACTGAATCCGAACCCTGCTGTTAAAGGCTGAATCCTGGCAGAACCCCAAACCGAATCCTGGATTCGGTGCATCCCTAGTGATTACTCCTGATTCCTATTTGTACGGCAAACTTGGACTTTAACGCTAAGCTTCCTCCTTGGTCCGGAACTCTCCTGCTGGCAGCCTATAGGCCCCCTTGAAAGTATACTCGGGCCATGGACCCCACTGAGGTAGCTACACCTGACGTTGGATGAGCTCTCCGGGGATTGGCGTCCCGCATGGAAGATTATGAAGCTCAGCAGATCCGCATTGGGCAAGTACATGATACTCTTCTCCCATATGCCTTCTGTGTCTCTGGTTGCTGGTAATAGTCCCGCAACTCCTCCTTCAGTGGCCTCATCGGCTGGTGAGCCCCGCATTCCTCCGCCACCTTGCTATAATGGGGATCCTCAAGCCTGCAGAGGTTTTGTTACTCAGTGTCTGATCCAGTTTGAGTTTCAACCCTCGCAGTACTCCAGCAAACGCGCCAAGGTGGGGTATGTGATGTCTCGTTTGGAGGGGAAACCACTTGAGTGGGCAACACCCCTTTGGGAGAAAAGTTCTCCTCTATCCTTCAATGGCAAGGTCTTTCTCCAAGCCTTTCGTACAGTGTTTGACGTCCCTGGTCGTGTCACTAATGCCTCTTCCTGACTGCTACAGATCCAGCAAGGGAACCACAGTGTCAGTGAGTACGCCATTGATTTCAGAACTTTGTTGGCTGAAATTAACTGGAACACTGAGGCTTATGCAGCGGTGTTCTATCAAGGCTTTTCAACTCGACCTAGTCTCCAGGGATCCTCTTGAACTTTTGGAAGATCTGATTGCTATAGCTATCGAGGTAGATTACTGTCTTAGGGAGCACCACTCCGATAAGAAGTGAAACAAAAAATTCCTGCCTGGTCTGGTACCACACTTTCAGAGACCATTCCTTCCCAATCCTTTCACTCCAGCTCCTGTAACTCCCTTGGAGGAACAAATGCAGGTCGGATGCGTCTCTCTGAACAAGAAAAGCATCAGAGACATTTGGCTGGACTATGCCTATATTGTGGCAGAAAAGCCCATTTTGGCAATCATTGTCACCAGAAGTTGGGAGGATCTCCTAGCTCAGGTAGAACTCGGGAATTTTACCTGGGTGGCATCGAGCCACCCAGGTAAAACTCTTTTTTTGCCATGCTGGAGAAGTGTGTCTTCGACGTTCCTAAGATTCCCTTCCTGGCTTACATCATCTCTGTGAGGGTTTCGAGATGGACCCTTCCAAAGTAACGGCAATCCAAGACTGGCCTCTCCCCACTAGCACCAAGGCCATACAAAGATTTGTCGGTTTCGCTAACTACTACCGATAATTTATCAAGGGGTTCTCCTCCCATATCGCACATATCTTGGCTCTCATTCGAAAGGGCAGAAGACCAAATGGCTGGCCTCCTCATGCTTTGGATGCTTTTCAATCCCTGAAAGACTTGTTTGTTTCTACTTCTGTCCTTTGACAGCCTGAACTCCTACAACCCTTCTTCATTGAAGTCGACACTACTGACATTGGAGCTGGAGCTATCCTCTCTCAAAGACAAGTTGTAGATGGGAAACTACACCTTTGTGCCTATTTTTCAAAGAAATTATCTCCTGACGAGCAAAATTATGACGTAGGGGGTTGTGAGCTTTTGGCAGTTAAACTTGCACTCATGGGGTGGCAACACTTCCTTGTGGGAGCCCCTCACCCAGTTATGATTTACACCGATCATAAAAACTTGGAGTTCATACAGACTCTTAAGAGACTATATCCTCATCAGGCTCGGTGGGCGCTCTTCTTCATACAATTCAATTTTGTCCTTACATTTCGTCTTGGCTCCAGAAACCGAAAGGCAGATACCCTATCCAGGAGCATAGTTTCCCGAGGGGAACATCAGTGAAGAGCAAGAACCATTGCTTCCTTGTTTCCTCAGCTGGCCAGCCAGATCTTATCTGTCCAGTCCTCCGCTCCTGCTGAGTCCCCCATAGGCATGGTATATGTGCCACACGAGTTCCGCATTTCTGTCCTTCAACAGAGCCACTGTTCCAAGCAACCTGGACATCCGGGTACTCAAAAGACAGATGAGCTTGTCAGTCGTCTCCTTTGGTGGCCAACCCTCCTGACGGATGTGAAAGACTTTGTGGCCGCCTGTGCAATTTGTGCCTCTTCCAAGTCATTCTTGTACTAACAGTCTATAGCAACCACTACCCATTCCCTCCCATCATTGGACTCATATAGCTATGGACTTTATTGTCAAACTACCACCTTCAAAGGAAACACTGTAATATGGGTAGTTATTGACCGCTTCAGTTAGATGGCACACATTATCCCTCTTTGAAAATTTCTGCCATTGAACTCTCTCAGTTTTTCATTCGATATATGTTCCGACTTTATGGCTTTCTGGCGGAGATTGTATCAGACAGGTTCCCAGTTTGTGTCCAAGTTCTGGTGTTCTTTGTGCAAAGACATGGGATCAGTCTTCAATTCTCCTCTGCCTATCACCCTCAATCCAACGGAGCAGCTGAGGTTACAGCATTCTGTACATTCTGTACCTCTTGCTGAAATTTCAATGCGGTGCTAGGTGCAGAATGGAATACTGCCCCTTCTGTAGTAAGTCAAAAATGAAAGAACACATATACTAGCGTAGCTTGTTTGTGGTGTGCATAGAACTGGGTAGAATTAAATACTGCACACATTTCTTAGTTGTATGAATCACTCTGTTCTCTATATATAGACATGCACTGGATATTTATAGTCCGTTGAATTCAGTGGACTTGCCTTTCACCAAATTATAACAATTTGAACTTAAAATCTTATGGACATACTGCCTGTATCTTGAGCTTTCCTAGCAAGTAAAGGTGGCCATACACGACCGATAAAAACTGCTGACAAACCAAATGGGCAGCTTATTGGCCAGTGTAAGGGGCCCTCCTATGGGATTCAGTTATCAAAGGTCAAATTTCCAAGTTATGTGAATTTTTTTTAACTGTAATAAAATTGAATGTAATCACAACTCGAATGGGAGGTTAGTTATTAAAAAACTTGAACGTCTAATATTCTTTCAAATGAACAACCTAAAAATTCTAATCGAATTCGAAACGAGTTTTCCTTTGAAAAAAACCTTGTATGTCAGGAAGGCAATTAACATTTTCAAATGGTACATCGAACCTTTGCCATTGACTTGAAAATGAACTCGTCAGGTTTAAGGTGGCAAATATACAGTCATATCAAAAAGTTTGGGTACCTCTATTAATTCTTTGGAATTTTGTTTATCATTGGCTGAGCTTTTAAAGTAGCAACTTCCTTTTATTATATAACATGCCTTATGGAAACACTAGTATTTCAGCAGTGACATAAAGTTTATTGGATAAACAGAAAATATGCATCATAACAAAATTAGACAGGTGCATAAATTTGGGCACCCCAACAAAGATATTACATCAATACTTAGTCGAGCCTCCTTTTGCAAATGTAACAGCCTCTAGATGCCTCCTATAGCCTTTGATGAGTGTCTGGATTCTGGGTGGCGGTATTTTTGACCATTCGTCCATACAAAATCTCAGTTAAGTTAAATGTGATGGCTGCCAAGCATGGGCAGCCTGCTTCAAATCATCCCACAGATTTTTGATGATATTCAAGTCAGGGGACTGTGGTGGCCATTCCAGCATATTGTACTTCACCGTCTGCATAAATGCCTTTGTAGATTTCGAAGTGTGTTTAGGGTCATTGTCTTGTTGGAATATCCAACCCCTGCGTAACTTTAACTTTGTGACTGATGCTTGAACATTATCCTGAAGAATTTGTTGATATTGGGTTGAATTCATCCGACCCCGACTTTAACAAGGGCCCCAGTCCCTAAACTAGCCACACAGCCTCACAGCATGATGGAACCTCCACCGAATTTGTCAGTAGGTAGAACGTGTTTTTCTTGGAATGCGGTGTTCTTCTTCCGCCATGCAAATCGCTTTTTGTTATGACCAAATAACTAAATTCTTGTCTCATCGGTCCAAAGCACTTTGTTCCAAAATGACTGTAGCTTTTCTAAATGAGCTTTTGCATACAATAAGCAACTCTGTGTGAGTGCGGAAAGGGCTTCTTCCTCATCACCCTGCCATACAGATGTTCTTTGTGCAAATTGTGCTGCATTGTAGAACTATGTAAAGATACACCATCTGCAGCAAGATGTTCTTGCAGGTCTTTGGAGGTGATCTTTGGGTTGTCTGTAACCATTCTCACAATCCTCCACATATGCCGCTCCTGTATTTTTCTTGGTTTGCCAGACCTGGGTTTTACAGCAACTGTGCCTGTGGCCTTCCATTTCCTGATTACATTCCTTACAGTTGAAATGGACAGTTTAAACCTCTCAGATAGCTTTTTGTAGCCTTCCCCTAAACCATGATACTGAACAGTCTTTGTTTTCAGATCTTTTGAGAGTTGCTTTGAGGATCCCATGCTGTCACTCTTCAGAGGAGAGTCAAACAGAAGCACAACTTGCAATTTCCCCACCTTACTGTAATACTGTACCTTTTCTCGTGATTGGGCAAACCTGCCTATGAAGTTCAAGGCTTAACAAGCTAATCCAACCAATTTGGTGTTGCTAGTAATCAATATTGAGCAGTTACATGCATTCAAGTTAGCAAAATTACAAGGGTACCCAAATTTCTGCACAGCCAGATTTTCACATTTGATTTAATTTCATACAATTGAATACTACTTCAATAAAAATCTTTGTTCAGAAAACACCCCAGTACTCGGATGTTCTTGGGAATGAAAGACATACCAATGTTATCTTTTTTTTGTTGAAAGTGGAGTAAATTATTATGCAGGCTGAGAGGGGTTCACATACTTTTTCATTACTGTTGTTTTATCCCCTGCTCAATGTATTTGAAAGTGAGTCTGTTGTTCTTTAGATGACTGACCACTTCAAAGAGCAAGATACATCCTATCCTGGGTTTAGATGATTTTAGTTTATGGAAACCAGGGCCATCTTCAGTTTAAGTAGACAAATAGAAAGTAGGATATTGTGGTGTAATCTTTAAGTAGTGTGGAAATCTACTATTTATTCAAGTGTTTCCACTGTGGGCAGTGGAAAAGCATGTTGGATTTTCCAAATGATTAATTACTGCAACAGCCAGATGCTAAGAGGACTTCCATGATCTGCACTGGGACCTTATTTACCCCCTGAACTCCTCTCCCTATTTAAAGTTACCCGATTAGTCAATTAGAAGACAGAAACACACAGCAGGGCTGGGCAAGCATTAGGGGTGAATTAAATTCAGATTTAATAATGAATTTAAAAATTAAAAATTTTTCTTTATTATTCATTTTAATCTTTTGAACAATTATGCTGGCATTGAAATATTGAAATTAGAATTTGGATGTGGTATCACAGGGTGCCCTTTTTCTTATATTAGAACCATATGCTACTGTAATAAATTTTTAATTGTGCATTGCAAATTTTAAGATGTTTACACAGAGATTCTCTAAATGCAATACACTGCACAAAAATGCAAAATATGCACCAGAAATGAAAAAAAGCTTAGTCCTTTAGTTTAGTCTCCTCCTGCCGATCCTAATTCAGTCTCTCAACTGCGGAATGCTTCATATAGGAAAAAAATGGATCAGCGCCTTTGGCAACGGAGTCGAACTCACCAGAAACAAAGAGAAGGGGGGAAAAAAAGGAGAATCGACATGGGGCACATTTACAAAGCTCGAGTGAAGGATTCGAATTAAAAAAACTTCGAATTTCGAAGTGTTTTTTGGGCTACTTCGACCATCGAATGGGCTACTTCGACCTTCGACTACGACTACGAATCGAACGATTCGAACTAAAAATCGTTCGACTTTTCGACCATTCGATAATCAAAGTACTGTCTCTTTAAGAAAAACTTCGACCCCCTACTTCGGCAGCTAAAAGCTACCGAAGTCAATGTTAGCCTATGGGGAAGGTCCCCATAGGCTTGCCTGAGTTTTTTTGATCGAAGGATATTCCTTCGATCGTTGTATTAAAATCCTTCGAATCGTTCGATTCGAAGGATTTAATCGTTCGATCGTAGGATTAGCGCTAAATCGTTCGACTTCGATATTCGAAGTCGAACGATTTTACTTCCTAGTCGAATATCGAGGGTTAATTAACCCTCGATATTCGACCCTTAGTAAATCTGCCCCATAGTGTAGTATTTTTAGAAATAGTCGTTTCACACCAAGTGCTTGTGTACAGGGTTTCTATTTTGTTATATTTGTTCCCCTTTTCCCAAATTCTCCTTTATTTTAGTCCTCCACTTCGGGGGCTGTGCTTCTATTTAATTTTCAACATGCATGTGCGTCTTCCACCAACAAATGGTTAAAGTGCCTCTGAGGAAGACATGCCTCTGAGGAAGCTGATTGGACCAGCGAAACGTGTCAGGCAGTAGGGGACAGGACGCTGACAAGCAGGGACGCAACCACGAGGGATAGGAAAAGCCGGCTCTTTTATTCCTACCCCGGAAAGACCTGGGCAACCTGCAAAGGACAGCTGATTTTATAGAAATGTTTGTAAAACCTGATTAAAATGTGAGTGCAAAATCTTTTTATACTTTTTAAATATTTATTAAAACATACTACACAATATATGTCTCTATTCCATGTGGGAGTGATTGGATGAATTAAGAAAAAAAGAAAGGGACGTAAAGCAACATTACATGCGAGCCACATTTTAAGGTCTTGTAAGTAAGCACTTTAGCCATCTTTTGGTGGAAGGCACAGAAGTTTGTCGTAAAGGGAAAGGAAAACACTATCATATTTGATTGAAAAAGTAAAAGTCTTGTAAGTAGGCACTTTAACCATTTGTTGGTGGAAGACGCACATGCATGTTGAAAATTAAATAGAAACACAGCCCCCGAAGTGGAGGACTAAAATAAAGGAGAATTTGGGAAAAGGGGAACAAATATAACAAAATAGAAACCCTGTACACAAGCACTTGGTGTGAAACGACTATTTCTAAAAATACTACACTATATGTCGATTCTCCTTTTTTTCCCCGCTTCTCTTTGTTTCTGGTGAGTTCGAATCCGTTGCCAAAGGCGCTGATCCGTTTTTTTCCTATATGAAATTTTAAGATGTGCTTGAAGGTGTTGTAATCTACAAATCTTGCAAACCTTCTTCTCCTGTCAGAAGTGGTCGCTAAACAGTTTCTGGGTTCACAAAAGCTATATCAAATTTGCACAATTTGCAAGGAAAATGTGTTCATGAAAAGGAATAATTTTTCATATTGGGAATATTTTTCCATACAGACTTTTATTACATTCGCCCATACCTGTCAGGTCTGCATGAATTTAAACTTTTTTTTTATAATGCCTTCTACCTCCAGAAAGTTAACTTCAGCAATAGAAGACCAGCAAACATAGATATGCCATAAACATATATTATAAAACCAGGCACCTGGTTGGAAATGTAATGTAAACTATAATGCCTTCCCAGAGGACCACAGGTAAATTGATTCAGGGGCACTTCACATATCTGAATTTTGTTGCATTCTACAAATAATCCAAAATTCTATTCCATTCCATTCTAATGCAGTCTCAGCAACAGAAAGTTTTTTTTTTTGGTGGTGGTGGGTGGACGACACATAGTTTAACAGACATTTATGACAGGGACAATAAAAGTGTTATACATCAGTTTCCGAAGCTATCCAGCCAGATGCTGAATCAAAGAGTCTTAGAGACATGCAGAAGACCTCCCAGGTCTGTCTGCTCCTCATGGAAAGGCTGCCAAAGTTAACATTATCACTAAGTTTAAGTTTTTTTGGATGCTTTAAAAGCATTTGAGCTCTTTATACATTTATTTATGTACAGGAGTTTTAGTGTAAAAAAGGCTATGTCCCCAAGAGGCTTTTTATGTGCTTCTGCTTAACTTCAACCCTGTTAAGCAGTGAGACTTGGCTCATCAACACCAGCCTAAACCTCACGAATTTAGTAGACTCTGCGACTGATGCTTTGAGGGGGTTCTGTCTGAGACAACGTAGGACTTGTGCCACTTGGGTGTTAGTCACCAATATACAAAGGGGGTTAAGGTCTATGTTTTTCAAGGACACAGTAAGGACACAACAAAAGAACAAGTAAAAAGCATAGGGTGATTCTAAGACGAACCCCCCCATCTGCATAAAAAGAGAAGTTATTTTAATGCTTACTAATTGCAACTTATGTCTCAAAAATCTTATTTCAATCAAAAGGATTTATGTATTCATTACATATGGTACAGATGTTTTCTACAGTATATACTTTTATCTTCCTTCATATGGTACAGGTTTGGTTTTTTTCTTGCAAGGATATTGCCTCTGTTTTCACCTAACCATAAGCTTACTACACTACTCAGCACAACCACCCAAGTTGGGTAAGTGTTTTAGGAGAGCAAAAAGGGTCTTTGCCTTGGGACCTCAGTGTCAAAATCTTTGCTCAAAAGACAATTCCATTGGACAATTGTAGATATTCTTAGCACATATATAAAATCTGAAATTACAGAAAGTTATTACAAGGGGAAGGTGGCCATACACTATAAGATCCACTCATTTGGCAAGGTAGACAAACGAGCGGATCTTAACACGATATGCCCACTAACGGCTGGGCAATATCGGATGTATCTGAATGTTCGGCCCTGGGGCCGAATGATCAGATTACAATACAACGAATGGGCTCCGGTGGGCGTCTGGACCTCATCAACTAGCCGATGCGGTCCTGGATCGTACAAAAAATGAAACTTGACCGATCAATATCTGCCCGATTTTTGGCCTGATATTGATCGGGAGGACCTGTTAGGAGCCCCCACACATGCCGAATCGGTCAAAAGACAATTCCATTGGACAATTGTAGATATTCTTAGCACATATATAAAATCTGAAATTACAGAAAGTTATTACAAGGGGAACTAAAGGTGGCCATACACTATAAGATCCACTCATTTGGCAAGGTAGACAAACGAGCGGATCTTAACACGATATGCCCACAAACGGCTGGGCGATATCGGATGAATCCGAACTTTCGGCCCTGGGCCCCCCCGCTAGTGCAGAGAGCGCAATTGCTCTAGAATTACACTGAAAGAGTCATAATTCAGATTTAAAAATTGTAATTTCGACTCTGTACCAAGAGCAATTTTTTGCCACCCCTGGTAACCTATGGGCTGCTACCATGTTTCTCAACTCGCCTCATGACAGCAGCGCCCTTGTGTTCCATAGTCCAAAATTCAGTTTCTATGAGGCATGGAGGCTGAAAAGCTTTAAGAAAAAGGGCTGAATAAAATCTTAAATTAACCCAATGCAAAACTAAAGGGGTAATTTACTACAACAGACATAAGTCCTAGAGCACAAAAGGGAGCAAAAACATCCCCCTTAGTGCTTATGCTTTATGGTGTCTGGATGAGTTCTGCACCCAGTGTGCTAGGTTAAATCTGGTGCTAGGTGCAGAGTGCAGCACTGGCAGGCACAAGACAGCCTTGTCATTTTTGCCTTCCTCTGGATCAACTGGCAGGTTAAAAAAAGCAAAAAGGATGGATGTGAGTCGTTTTTCAACCTAACTTACTATGTTACTATGTTACCATGGGGCAGGTGGTAAGTAGAGATGTCGCGAACTGTTCGCCGGCGAACTTGTTCGCGCGAACATCGGGTGTTCGCGCTCGCCGGAAGTTCGCGAACGTCGCGCGACGTTCGCCATTTTGGGTTCGCCATTGTTGGCGCTTTTTTTTGCCCTCTCACCCCAGACCAGCAGGTACATGGCAGCCAATCAGGAAGCTCTCCCCTGGACCACTCCCCTTCCCTATAAAAACCGAAGCCCTGCAGCGTTTTTTCACTCTGCCTGTGTGTGCTGAAGAGATAGTGTAGGGAGAGAGCTGCTGCCTGTTAGTGATTTCAGGGACAGTTGAAAGTTTGCTGGCTAGTAATCGTTTTGATACTGCTCTGTTATTGGAGGGACAGAAGTCTGCAGGGGTTTGAGGGACATTTAAGCTTAGGTAGCTTTGCTGGCTAGTAATCTACCTTCTACTGCAGTGCTCTGTATGTAGCTGCA
This sequence comes from Xenopus laevis, assembly GCF_017654675.1. NCBI lineage: Eukaryota > Metazoa > Chordata > Amphibia > Anura > Pipidae > Xenopus > Xenopus laevis. The sequence continues at coordinate 28,849,093 of NC_054388.1, forward strand.
GTGGGCAGCTGTCCTGCTTCTGATCTCATCTGCTGACTGCTGCAATAACAGTAGTCCTTGTAAGGACTGCTTTTATTTATTTTTTTGTTGTTTTACTACTACTACTACTACTACTACTACTATAAGAGCCCAGTGCTATTAGTCTAGCAGTGTTGGGGAGTGGGACTGGTGTGCTAATCTGCTGCTCCTAGTAGTTCAGCAGCACCAACTTTAATTTTTTTTTTTTTAATATTCATTTTTTTTTTATTTTACTTTTTTTTATTTTACTACCGCTGTAGTAGTGTATAAGTTGACCTTTTAGGCATTATTTGCCCTGTAGGCATTTTTTGCCCAGTGTGTTATTCAACCAACTGCCATCTAGCTGTGTGACCTTGTTCACATTCTGTCTAAATATCCATAATATTACCGTCTCCAGAAAAACACCGGAGTGACTTTTTTCAAGCAGCCATAATATATTTTACGTAATCCGTATCCATCGCTGTAGTAGTGTATAAGTTGACCTTTTAGGCATTATTTGCCCTGTAGGCATTTTTTGCCCAGTGTGTTATTCAACCAACTGCCATCTAGCTGTGTGACCTTGTTCACATTCTGTCTAAATATCCATAATATTACCGTCTCCAGAAAAAACACCGGAGTGACTTTTTTCAAGCAGCCATAATAAATTTTACGAGATCCGTATCCACCGCTGTAGTAGTGTATACGTTGATCTTGTGGGCAGTATTTGCACAGTGTTTTCTTCAAACCGCCATCTAGCTGTGTGAGCTTGTTCACATTTTGTCTAAATATTGATAATATTATCGTCTCTAGAAAAACCACTTGAGTTACTTTTTTTCAAGCAGCATTCATATATTTTACGTAATCCGTATCCACCGCTGTAGTAGTGTATACGTTGACCTTGTAGGCATTATTTGCACAGTGTTTTCTTCAACCCGCCATCTAGCTGTGTGAGCTTGTTCACATTTTGTCTAAATATTGATAATATTATCGTCTCTAGAAAAACCACTTGAGTTACTTTTTTTCAAGCAGCATTCATATATTTTACGTAATCCGTATCCACCGCTGTAGTAGTGTATACGTTGACCTTGTAGGCATTATTTGCACAGTGTTTTCTTCAACCCGCCATCTAGCTGTGTGAGCTTGTTCACATTTTGTCTAAATATTGATAATATTATCGTCTCTAGAAAAACCACTTGAGTTACTTTTTTTCAAGCAGCATTCATATATTTTACGTAATCCGTATCCACCGCTGTAGTAGTGTATACGTTGACCTTGTAGGCATTATTTGCACAGTGTTTTCTTCAACCCGCCATCTAGCTGTGTGAGCTTGTTCACATTTTGTCTAAATATTGATAATATTATCGTCTCTAGAAAAACCACTTGAGTTACTTTTTTTCAAGCAGCATTCATATATTTTACGTAATCCGTATCCACCGCTGTAGTAGTGTATACGTTGACCTTGTAGGCATTATTTGCACACTGTTTTCTTCAACCCGCCATCTAGCTGTGTGAGCTTGTTCACATTTTGTCTAAATATTGATAATATTATCGTCTCTAGAAAAACCACTTGAGTTACTTTTTTTCAAGCAGCATTCATATATTTTACGTAATCCGTATCCACCGCTGTAGTAGTGTATACGTTGATCTTGTAGGCATTATTTGCACACTGTTTTCTTCAAACTGCCATCTAGCTGTGTGTATTATCGTTTCCAGAAAAACCAACTGAGTTTTTGTTGTTGTTGTTTTTTTAAAAATAATGCCAGGCAAAGGCAGGCCGCCACGCAGAGGCCGTGCTAGGGGCCGTGCTGCTATGCAATCCTGTGGCCCTAGCAAATTGCCCAGTTTTAAAAAGCCAATGACCCTGAACTCCCAAAATGCTGAAGAGGTAGTTGACTGGCTTACACAGCACACCCCATCCTCTACCGTTTCTAACTTTACCACAACATCCTCCTCATCCTCCACTGCTATGGCCACCCCACGTAACACTTCCTCCACCACCGGTGCCCCTTCTTCACTGGAGTCAGAGGAGTTATTTTCCCATGAGTTTCTTGAACTGAGTAATGCGCAACCATTATTGCCAGAAGAAGATGAAGGAGATGAGGACCTTACACCAGATTTAATTCTGGCAGAGAACACGATAGAGATGGACATAATGAGTGATGAGGAGGAGGTCCCCGCTGCTGCTTCCTTCTGTGATGTGTCAGAAGAAATTGATGCATCTGAGGAGAATGATGATGAGGAGATTGATGTTTTGTGGGTGCCTAGTAGAAGAGAGCAAGAGGAGGGTAGTTCAGATGGAGAGACGGAGAGTCAGAGAGGCAGTAGGAGAATAAGACTTAGAAGAAGCAGGGAGGACAGCCCGCAGGGATCAGTAGGGCAACAACATGTATCGGCACCTGTGTTCAGCCGGCCAACGCACCCGCCAATGCCGCCAACTTCTACTGTTACCGCCAGATCGCACACTTCCAAAAAGTCAGCAGTGTGGGATTTTTTTAATGTGTGTGCCTCTGACAAAAGCATTGTAATTTGCAATGAGTGCAGTCAGAAACTGAGCCTTGGTAAGCCCAACAGCCACATAGGTACAACTTCTATGCGAAGGCACATGAGCGGCAAGCACAAAGCACTTTGGGAGCAACACCTCAAAGGCAACAGGCAAACTAAAAGCCACACTCCTTCTGGTCCAGCATCTTACTGCTCTACCTCTGCTCTCCTTGACCCGTCTGAACCACCCTCCACTCCGCCTTCCACCTTGACCACCTGTTCCCATTCCCAGTCATCTGCCACAGCCAAGTTTCTGTGAAGGCCATGTTTGAGCGTAAGAAGCCAATGTCTGACTGTCACCCCCTTGCCCGGCGTCTGACAGCTGGCTTGTCTGCACTCTTAGCCCGCCAGCTTTTACCATACCAGCTGGTGGACTCTGAGGCCTTCCGCAAATTTGTAGCAATTGGGACACCGCAGTGGAAGGTACCCAGCCGCAATTTTTTTTCTAAAAAGGGAATACCACACCTGTACCAACATGTGCAGAGCCAAGTTACCGCATCTCTGTCACTTAGTGTTGGGCCAAAGGTCCATATGACTACTGACGCATGGTCCTCCAAGCATGGTCAGGGCAGGTATGTCACCTACACTGCCCACTGGGTGAACTTGGTAATGGCTGGGAAGCAGGGAATGGGTAGCTCAACAACAACAGTGGAGTTGGTGTCACCGCCACGGATTGCACGCGGTTCTGCCACCACCTCTACTCCTCCATCGCTCTCTACCTCGTCTTCTTCCTCTTCTTCTTCTTACTCTGCTGCTGGGTCCTCCTTCTCCTCCTCCACACCTGTGCACCCCCAGCTCCCCCTAGGCTATTCGACGTGCCAGGTACGCCGTTGTCACGCTGTCTTGGGTATGACGTGCCTGGAAAGCAAAAACAATACCGGATCTGTACTCCTGTCATCTCTGCAGTCACAGGCCGATCGGTGGCTGACCCCACACCAACTGCAGATCGGAAAAGTGGTGTGTGACAATGGAAGCAATCTGTTGGCAGCGTTGAGACTGGGCAATTTAACACATGTGCCCTGCATGGCACATGTGTTAAATTTAATAGTCCAACGTTTTGTCTCCAAGTACCCAGGATTCCAGGACGTTCTCACCCAGTCCAGAAAGGTGTCGGCCCATTTCAGACGTTCCTACACAGCCATGGCACACCTTGCTGACATTCAGCAGCGCTACAACATGCCAGTCAGGCATTTGATTTCTGACAGCCAGACTCGCTGGAATTCAACGCTCCTTATGTTGGAACGTCTGCTGCAACAACAAAGGGCCGTCAACGAGTACCTTTTTGAACTGGGTGGTAGGACTGGATCTGCAGAGCTGGGGATTTTTTTCCCCCGTTACTGGGTGCTTATGCGCGATGCCTGCAGGCTCATGCGACCTTTTGAAGAGGTGACAAATATGGTCAGTCGCACCGAAGGCACCATCAGCGACCTAATACCCTTCGCTTTCTTCCTGGAGCGTGCCGTGCGACGAGTGACAGATGAGGCTGTAGACCAGCGTGACGAGGAGCTGGAAGCGCGCGATTTCTGGTCGGAATCACCAGAACGAACCCAGGCACCTGCTGCAACGCAGGGAGAGGTGCCAGAAGTGGAGTCAGAGGAGGAAGGTGGCTTTGTGGAGGAGGAGGAGGAGGACCAACAGGAGCAGGCTTCCCAGGGGGCTAGTGGTGACCTTTTGGGGACCCCTGGTCTTGTACGTGGCTGGGGGGAGGAGACCGTGGATGATGCAGTCCTTGATAATGAGGAAGCGGAGATGGATAGCTCTGCATCCAACCTTGTGAGAATGGGGTCTTTCATGCTGTCATGCCTGTTGAAGGACCCCCGTATCAAGAGGCTTAAGGAGAAGGACCTGTACTGGGTCGCAACGCTACTAGACCCTCGGTACAAGCATAAAGTGTCAGAAATGTTACCAACATACCACAAGTCCGAAAAGATGCGGCATTTACAAACCAGCCTGCAAAACATGTTGTACAATGCTTTTAAGGGTGATGTCACTTCAGGAACTCATCAACATTCCAGGGGCAGAGGTGCCAGTAATCCTGCCACGAGCGCACCTGCAAGGACAAAGCCCTTTGGCCAGTCTGTAACGTCAGACATGCAAATGTTTTTCTGTCCAAGGCAGCGCCACAACCCTTCTGGATCCACCCTCAAAGAACGCCTCGACCGGCAGGTAGCGGACTACCTGGCATTAACTGCAGATATCGACACTCTGAGGAGCGATGAACCCCTGGACTACTGGGTGTGCAGGCTTGATCTGTGGCCAGAGCTGTCACAATTTGCCATGAACCTCTTGTCTTGCCCAGCCTCAAGTGTGCTCTCAGAAAGGACCTTCAGTGCAGCAGGAGGGATTGTAACTGAGAAGAGAACTCGCCTAGGTCACAAAAGTGTCGATTACCTGACCTTTATTAAAATGAATGAGGGGTGGATCTCGGAGGGTTACTGCACGCCGGAAGACTTGTTCTGACTTCTATGCAGCTGTCCTTCTCTTCAAGCCTCATGACTCCACACACAGCTGTCCTTTAGCGTCCTCCTCCCTCCGCCACCGTTACAAACTAGGGTGCAAACCCTACTGGTTTAATTTTTTCTGGCCTCTGTGCTTCAGTGGCTGCAACCAAAAAAACTGGGCAAACAATGTCTACAAGGTCAACGTATGGCAAAAAATGACTATTTTCAGCATTTATATGGCATATTTTTTCTGGCAACTGTGCTTCAGTGGCTGCGTCCAAAAAAATGCATATTTTCTGCATTTATATGGCATAATTTTTCTGGCCTCTGTGCTTCAGTGGCTGCAACCAAAAAAATGCATATTTTCAGCATTTATATGGCATAATTTTTCTGGCCTCTGTGCTTCAGTGGCTGCAACCAAAAAAATTTATATTTTCAGCATTTATATGGCATAATTTTTCTGGCAACTGTGCTTCAGTGGCTGCGACCAAAAAAATGCATATTTTCAGCATTTATATGGCATAATTTTTCTGGCCTCTGTGCTTCAGTGGCTGCAACCAAAAAAATTTATATTTTCAGCATTTATATGTCATAATTTTTCTGGCAACTGTGCTTCAGTGGCTGCGACCAAAAAAATGCATATTTTCTGCATTTATATGGCATAATTTTTCTGGCCTCTGTGCTTCAGTGGCTGCAACCAAAAAAATTTATATTTTCAGCATTTATATGGCATAATTTTTCTGGCCTCTGTGCTTCAGTGGCTGCAACCAAAAAAATTTATATTTTCAGCATTTATATGGCATAATTTTTCTGGCAACTGTGCTTCAGTGGCTGCGACCAAAAAAATGACTATTTTCAGCATTTATATGGCATATTTTTTCTGGCAACTGTGCTTCAGTGGCTGCGACCAAAAAAACTGGGCAAACAATGCCTACAAGGTCAACGTATGGCAAAAAATGACTATTTTCAGCATTTATATGGCATATTTTTTCTGGCAACTGTGCTTCAGTGGCTGCAACCAAAAAAACTGCGCAAACAATGTCTACAAGGTCAACGTATGGCGAAAAATTACTATTTTCAGCATTTATATGACATATTTTTTCTGGCAACTGTGCTTCAGTGGCTGCGTCCAAAAAAACTGGGCAAACAATGCCTACAAGGTCAACGTATGGCAGTTGTTTAAAGAGAACAGTAGATTACTAGCCAGCAAAGCTACCTAAGCTAAAATGTCCCTCAAATCCCTGCAGACTTCTGTCCCTCCAATACAGAGCAGTATCAAGCAGATTACTAGCCAGCAAACTTACTATCATCTGTCCCTGAAATCACTAACAGCTCTCCCCCTACACTATCTCTTCCAAGCACACACAGGCAGATTTTTCAGATACATTTTTGCCCTTGATCCCCCTCTGGCATGCCACTGTCCAGGTCGTTGCACCCTTTAAACAACTTTAAAATCATTTTTCTGGCCAGAAATGTCTTTTTTAGATGTTAAAGTTCGCCTTCCCATTGAAGTCTATGGGGTTCGCGAACCGTTCGCGAACCGCTCGCGTTTTTGCGCAAGTTCGCGAATATGTTCGCGAACTTTTTTTCCGACGTTCGCTACATCCCTAGTGGTAAGTACAGAGCTCCATTTTGGCCTGTGCCCCTTAACTTGTTTATAACGACAAGTAAGTTAGGACTTGGGCAAAATGGCATTAACCTTTATATCCATATATAAATGAAAAGGTTCACAATCTAATTCCAATTCCAAACATCAAATCTCACCCTGATTGACCCCAGTGCCCAAAAGCTTCTAGTTCCTTATTGACACAATACCGGCCTTAACGTAATTATTTCTTCCCCTAAAAGGTGTGGTTCACCTATAAGTTAACTTTTAGTATGTTATAGAATAACCATTTCTAAGCAACTTGTCAACAGGTTTCCATTATTTTATTTTTTTATAGTTTTTTAATTATTTGCCTTTTTCTTCTGACTTTCAAATGGGGGCGGGGGGGGGCTCTGACTGACCCCATCTAAAAAGTAAATGCTCTGTAAGGCTAAAAATGTATTGCAATTGCCACATTTTATAACTCACCTTTATATTCAGGTCCTCGCCTATTCATATTCCAGTCTTTTATTTAAATCAACACATGGTTGTTAGGGTAATTTGGACCCTAGCAACCAGATTGTTGAAACTGCCGACTGAAGAGCTGGTGAATATAAAGCTAATTAACATATGTCTTTTTATCATCAAAAACAAAACAGTTTACTGAATCTTTTGTTGATTTTCTCTGTAAGTCACCTATGACCTATGCAAGCCAAATGCAACAAACCTAAAATATTAAATATAGCTTTCAGCTGCAGATCCTGACAAGAGTATAATTTAATGAAATCGAAAATAGTGGATGCTAGCAGATGGAATGAAACATTGATCTACAAACTCCATGAAGGCAGAATGAAGCCTAGGTTACCACCATGTTGAAACGATGCCAACATAGGTACTCTCACCCACAAATTTCCCAGGTATTGAGACCACAAAACCCCCAACTATTTCCTTGTTTTAGAACATATAGCCCTACTCTTTCCAATTTATAATCTTCAATTTGGTTCAAGTCCGTCTACAGTCACCAGACAATTTAACTTGCATTTTTCAAGTCTCCAACAAATGGCTCTTTAACTATAGTGAACACACACACACAAGAAAAATGACTATCCTGATTTTATCAGCACACAAGCAGTAGATTCAATGATTTATGAAGAAATCTTGGTCCAGTCTAATGGAATTTCCCAAAATAAATTTGTGTAAACAGCTTACTACAAAGAAGCAGTCACATCGAAGTTTGGTATGTGTAAACAGCTTCAACAGTCGAGAATAGTGTAATCTCTCACACTGCTGAGAGGGCTTGAAGTAATTCATATGGAGACTCCTTCAGCAAAACACCTTTGGCTCCTGTCCTTCTTGACATCATAATACCAAACATTTCATTAGTTTCTAAACATTTTTATTTCATACCTTCACCCCACAGAGGTAACATGCTGTCAGGTAAAAATGCCAAAGTGCATAATTTATGCTTTGAATACTTTATCCTGTGTCCAAAAAAATTACCCTACAAATATAATTTTTTCTAATGCAATACAGGTTTGCAGTATTGTAGCTCCACATTCCCAGTGCTTGTCTGCTTCCATTTTATTTATGTTTGGATAAACTGTTTACTTGAGTCTGGAATTTAACCTATTCTCTGAAATACAATGATCTGGTTTGTATATGGATACTTTCATTTCTCAGCACCCACCTAAGAGATAACATAATGAATTATTATGCACGTTAGGGGTAAACAGTAGAACATGTTTTTATGGGTCATGACACAAAAAAACTGCATTGGCATTTTCGTTTTTTGGTTGTATTTTTTTTTGTATTGAGTAATCTTTTGAATACTATTAAGCTTTGCTTATGTTTATTTATATAGTTTTAACCCAACCAATAACTTATGCATACTGATTATGGAAACTCTGAAAGAGATATTTCTTTAAAGCAGGGGTATGATGCAATGTAGATTTTATTATCACATTAGGATCTGCCACCTCAATTGTTACATTGCCACGGAAACTGGATCTTAATTCTAATACACTGAACAAAAAACATATAGGGGCAGATTTATTAAGGTTCAAATAGTAAATTAGAATTTTCAATATTTTTTTGTGTCGAAACTCATAAATTCAAATTTAAAATCACCAACTCGAATTTAAATTCGAATGTGAAATTTATAATACCTTGACCATGGAAACAGTTCTAATTCACGAATATTCGGGTATATTTAGTCCCCCGGCAACTAATCGCCTCTTCTTCGGGCGACTAATCTCCCCGAAAAGCCTTCCCGTCGGCTAGAATCTAAATTGCCGACGGGATGCCACTCGGAGTGCTTAGTTTTCCGAAGTCATCCCAAGTTTCCTCATGAGGCAACTTTGGGCGATTTCGGAAAACGAAGCGCTCCGAGTGCCAGCCGGCGATTTCGATTCTAGCCGAGGGGAAGGCTTTTCAGGAGATTAGTCACCCTAAGAAGAGGCTATTAGTCGCAGGGCAACTAAATCTTGTGAGGTTAACAAGCAAATCTTTGCCCTGTGTGGCCACCCATGTTCTAGGCTAAATTGGGTGAATCCGATTGTTGGCAACATTTGCTGCACAGGTATGCAGTCATCTTAACGCTGCCCACCTTAGACTCTGTAATTCACATTTTAAAAGGAAAATCCATCTGCAACTCTCACAAGACAATGTGTAAAAAACATTGTCATACAGAACAGAATTTAGTTGAGTTGAGTTGTGAATTACCAAATTCTAAATTTTTGGGAAAAAAAAATTTTTTATGAGAAAATAAGGCTGATGTAGCATATTCTCCACCAGCGTTTTTCCGCTAGCTAATCCAAGCCGGAAGAGAGCCTTCACCCATGTCATCTGTTATTGCTTTTATGGAAGCCTCCTGTCATCATCAAGGGGCTTGACTTTCTTCTTTTATTGTCCCCAGATTAATATTAAATCTTTGGAGAGCATACTACAAGTATTCCTCATGATACATTCAGTAAAATGATAGATATAAGGGACATATCATTCAGTACTTTTGATATATTCAATTCTACCATGCCTTCAAAGTGCATTTTGCATCTTTAAAATTAGAATATAGTTTCTCCCCATTTGAAATGGTATTGCATGACCTCCAGCAGGGGAAATCTCTACAGTAGATAAAAATCTTGGAGAAATGATCCAGTCTCTATTTGCAAAGGCCCTTGCAAAAAGGACAATCTCTTCTACTTACACTAACTGAAGAACAATGGGAAGAAGCCACGGATACTTGTTTGGACTAGAATGCAAATGTAAACTGCCCAAGATGTGGAGGCTTCTTTGCTTCACAAGATTTGGAACTGCCCTGTCAGATTTCAGGAGGAGTCCTCCTCGATGTTTGCTCTCCTGAAATGTGGCTAAATGGCCACTGAAAAAGACAAGACTACTTATGCCAGCTTTATTATTTTATGCAAAAAAAATTAATAATGATACACTGATTGGTACTGTCTCCGCAAATGATGCAAGCTTTGATAGCCCTAGTAAACAAAACCCTCCCATTAACTATATTGACATATGAAGCCAGTGGCTGTGAGGGTAAATATGGTAAAATCTGGATCTGATAGTCTAATATTTCTTATACTGCTGACTGATCTAATATATATAGTATATTGTGCCTAACCCCTACTTGGAGCAATTTCTTATTACACTGCCCTCATATTTATTTATGAATATGTTACCCCACTTATTGTGTATGGGGACAGTCTTTGCAAATGGAAATTATTGATATGCACATTATTATAAGACTTGAAACATGGTTGTCCTGAAGCTATATAGTGCTATTGCCATATATTATATTTGTTATCTATTTCTTGGTTTTGAAAAAAATCAATAATAAAACCTTCAATTGCTTTATTATCTCTGGAGTATAGAAGTTATAATGTATCAACAATAAAAAAAACTATTTTTTATTATGAATAGTCAAAATAGGGAAATGTGAGTATATATAGAGAGAGAGAGAGAGGTTTCTGTTTCAACTGGTTGTAAACAAGTCTTTATGGTTATGTTTCTTTTATTTTGACAGTTACCTTTTCTATGAATGCCTTAAAAGTGTGTTTTATTTTCATAGTTGCAAGAAGCAGTATAACTTCTGTTTCTTTATTGGCTTGCACACAAAGTAAGTTGCCAAGAATTATATTATTTTTATAACAAAATGAAAAGTATTTTTATTTAAAGAGAGAGAGCGAGAGAGAGAGAGAGAGAGGGAGAGAGAGGGCATTAATTTAATTTAGTGTAATGACCTAATTTAACAGAGGAGCCGTTCTGCATGTTTGTGAACACTAACTTCATCTGACTATTTTAGGTACAGACAAACCTCTGGATTTGTAATCTATGCCAGCACTCACAATAATAATATACCCCTCTTTTAAAAAAAATCTAAAAATAGTCCATATTTTCTTCACACCCAAATATTAGTATAGCAGTAACTGTAATCCAAAATTAGGAACAAAATAACCTAGACCTACTTTAAATTGTATGAAGACATCTGTGTTTTTCTAATTTTCAAGTGATTTCATTCAAATCTCTAAACACTGGCTGAACTTTCCATTTAAAGTAGAAGAAATATTCTATATTGTATTTGTAAGAAAGAAAGCATTTAAGAAAAAAGCATATCATATCCGTTTAAGATTTGTGTTGACGGAGGGGAACACTTATGGCAACATATTATGTAAAGTTTCCCCAGGTCTGGTAACCAATTGCAACAAATCTGATGCTTGCCTTCAAATCGTTGACTTGTAAATGATAGCTACTGATTGGATGGAATATTTATCCCCCCCTGTAATGGTGTCCTTGTTTATTTTATTTTATTTTGCAAAGGCTAAAATCTTTTTTTTGCTTTTGCTAATGCTATTGCTAGAGTTTTCCATTATCAAATGATTTTGGTTAGTCAGTCCTCCTCTTGGCTACTCATAAGGGAATTATGAGGACAGGGGTGGGCTATGGGAGATCCTAAGCAAGGCTTTAGCCAGATAGATAGTGAACACTTAAGTGTTAAATGTAATAAATGGGACAAAGTGTGTGCCAGGTCTAGGAACCCCCACTTGATTGTCTTTAAGCTGATGACTTGTAAATGCTACCTGTTGACTGGTTGCATTGGGGTACCAGAGAATGTCCAAATTGTATACCATTATTACATTACTCCAATTAAAATTGCCTGCATTGTGACATAGTATCATAGAAATTTAGATTGAAAAAAAGAGACTAAGAGAGTAACCCTGTATTTCGTCCCATCCAACCACTTATTGGTTATCTAATGTATGTGCCACAGCAACTTCAGGGAATTCATTTTACAACGGCACAGCTTTTAACTGTAATAGAGACCTTTTCATAAATTTTTTATTTATATAAATATATAATATTTTAGTATATCCCTTTGTGTCTTCTAGAAAGATTTACTGATAAATAAAACATCAGAGAAATGGTCCCCTTGTATATGTATGTATAACTTTATTGGTATAGTTTTGTTAAGGAGCCACAATGCTGTAAAATGAATAAAAGAACAATATATACAAGTGAACACATGGAGGACTAGTCACATAATAAATACAATAAATATACACATGACAAAGTGTATTGTGATAAGAGACACAGTAGGAAGAAGGTCCTAGAACTTACAGTCTAAGTAGCTGGGTGGTTAACATACAGGCACAAATTGGAGGGAAAAAGTGCACAAGGTAAAGGCTTTGTCCAAAAGGTGCCGGGACTAGACTAATGTTCTAGTGCTCTGAAAGGTAAATTCTTATGGGGGAATGTAATATTGGTCGCTAAAACAAAAATCATTTGCAATACGAACAAATGTGAACATTTTTGCAAACACTTTGCTGCTCACACAACAGTTGAATAGCCATTGCAAATTTTATAGTTTGCCATAGTGTTCAGTGTATGTAGAGTGTTGCTCCAAAAGTTTATGCCACCTCCAAGCAGGTGTTAAAGGTTCGCAATGCTCTTTTAAGATTCGCAATGCAATAAAAAGTCTAATGAAGAACATTACATTGCAAACTTTGTTCTCTTTGTGAATTTCATTACATTTCTCCCTTCGTTTTTTTTCTTGAAAAAATTGAGAGAGCACTCCTTACGGATGAATTCAGGGATGAAATACCAGAGGTAAGGAGCAGCAAGATAGATAAGACAAGAGGTTGCAGTGGATGTGGATGATGTGAAAAGAAAGTGACGCTGAGAGTAGCGAAGAAGACGGTCAGGAACATATAGGGGCAAATTCACTAAGATTCGTAGTTGCGCCAGCGTCCGCTTCACCGCACTTCGCCAGGCGTATTTTCGCCAGCACTACACAAATTCACTAAAATCCGAAGTTGCACTCAGGGGAAGCGTAAGGTTGCAAAGTTCCACTAGCGTTAATTCGCCAAGCAAAGCGAAGTTACACTAGCGATGCTTAATTTGCATACGGCGCCAAATTGAAGTTACAATGGAGGTATATGTAGCATAACTACACAAGCCTGGGAAACCTTCAAAACAGCAAATAACATTTTTATTTTGCCCTACACATGTGCCCATTGTATAGTTAAGGTGCCATGAGCCCCAAAAAAATTTTCGATCTTTTTCAGCCTATCACCCATAAAAAAAGAAAAAACGCCAGCGTTTTTTGGGACTTAGAAACATTTTTAACTTATTTTGAAGCAATCCCTATCTACTCTATTGCACTTCGCCTGGTCTGAGGTGGTGAAGGAAGTCTGGCGTAAAAGGTAGCGTTCAGAAAAATGCGTGTGTCAGTGAATTTGCGTAGTTACGTACGTTGCGCAAATTCGCCAGGTGTAAGGGTGCGAAGTAACACTAGCGAATTTACGCCAGTGTCCGTGAATTGGCAAATTAACTAAAATTAACGAAAATGCGCTACGCTAGCGAATTAACGCTAGCGTTAGGCGCTTCGTCCTTTTGTGAATTTGCCCCATAGTGAGATAGGTAAAGAAATATAGCGAGGAGCATAGGAGTGAAGGGCTTTGAATGTTAGCATAAGAATCTTATATCCTATCCTTTGCTTAGCAGGCAGCCATGCTAAGGATTTTAATTGGGGTTGAACAGGTTCCCTCTTAGGAGAAATCATGAGGATCCTATTATTTTAGATTGACTGGAGGGGAGAGAGTTGGGAATCAGGGAAACCGGTTGGTAGGAGATTGTAATAGTCTAACAGAATGGGATAAGGGCATAGATTAGTGTTTTGTCTGCTATTTGTGAAAGAAAGGGGTGTATCTTGGCTATGTTGCAGAGGAAGAAGTGGCAGGTTTTGGCAGTAGTATTAATATGATCTCAGAAGGAGGGAGACTGGACAAAGATGACCCACAGGCAGCATGCAGAATTAACAGGGTTAATCATCATACCATCAATAGTAATGGTGAAAGTAAGAGATGGGCTATGTTTAAGTGGGAAGACCATGAACTCAGATTTGGCCAGATTGAGCTTGAGGTGGTATTGGTTCATCCAAGAGGAGATAGCTAGTAGGCATTTTGCAATCTAAACGTCAATGGTTAGTGAAGGGGTGTCTAAATATATGGATGTCATTGGCATACAGGTGATGTTTAAGGCCAAAGGAAGCTATAAGGTCTCCTAAAGAGAGAGTGTAGAAGAACTCTGAGGTACCCCCACGCTAAGCTGAACTGGGGGAGAGTATTTGTTAACAAAAGCAAAGGAGCGGTCAGAAAGGTAGGAAGAGAAACAGGATGCAGCTCTATCTAGGATACCAAGTGAATTGAAAATTTGTATTAGAACAGAATGATCGACAGTAACAGAAGCAGGAGAAAAGTCCATGAAAATTAGTTATTTTTAGATAGTTATCATATCTCGCGGTAAGCACCTCTTGCTCAGTATAAATCACAACTTGGCAAGCCTTTCTTCATAACTAAGACTTTTCATACCTTTACCAGCATAGTTGCCCTTTATAGGACTATATTTTAATTTAGTAATATCCCGTATGAGTACAGGAGACTAAAATATCATCCAAAATGTAATTGGGGCTTTTCCACTGCTTTGTAAATTAGAACGACCCCCCTCCTCCCTTGAATTTACAACCCTTGTGATGTAACTCAATACCTTTTATAACCTTGGAGCTGCTGACTGGCATTGCTTGGTACAGCCACAGTTATTATCCACAATACCCCCCAGGTACCCCCAGATTAGCCAAACGTAGTCCCATTAAGGATATATATATATATATATATATATATATATATATATATATATATATATATATATATATATATATATCTTGCATATTTTTACATTCCAGCTGCATAACCTTACCTTTATCAACACTGAATATCATCTGCTGCTTAGCCAACCAGATTGCCAGTATCTCCAGATCCTGATGCAAGGATGCAAAATCTTGGATGGAATTAACTAAACTGCAAACACTGATACATTACTTTCAATGACCAGTGTTTGCAGATGACACAAAACTATGTGGGCCAATGAATTCCATCCAGCATGTGGCATTTAGAGTAACAAGCCAAAGAAGTTAAGAAAATCAAAGTAAATAGAATTAATTATACAGTTAATACCTGCATATCTCTTTATACTTTATAACTATATTATACACGTATCAAGAAGGTTTTGAGGTTATTAAGCTGTCACAAACAAATGCAGATATATCCCCTTTTTATACTGATTGTAAGCACTTTTAAGTCTTAAAATAGACTTTCTATTGGGCTTATATGTTTGAGTATATAAACAAATTGTAAGGTGTTAGTTAAGTGGGGTTTTCAGGGGGTTGCAGCTTATCATTTCTGATTAGATTTTGATTTTGAGTCTTATGGTCTTACTGTATTTTTAACCATTTCCCCTGAGTTTACTGTACAATAAGTAAATGTAATCATATAAACATGTTATGTTTAAATGAGTGTAACCTCTATTTCACTCAATAGCTGCCATCCTGGACTAGTAATAGTAGAACATGGATTACACTGGACTCTTTCATTTAGAGTGGGCCTTTGCAAAATGGAAGAGGAAGGTGAGAATGTTTTGTAACTACACCTCTCTAGCTGCTATAAAGAGAAATAAAAACAGAGGGAGCCAGAGGTTTTTGCAAACAACAAAACATAGTGTTTATTGAAGATCTACAGGGTTTACACAAAGCACAGTTTCTCAGAGGCAAGGGGTACAGGCACCTTCACATGCAGAGCAACTACACTACAGGCAATATGGCCTGGGAGAGATACCTCCAAAATTGCCACTCCTATGTCAGATCTCAGAACTGCTCTAACCCTAACTGACTTACCCTCCTAGAGCGAATTGGTATGGGAGCTACTATCTAATGCCTCATTCACAGGGCCCTTGACAGAGACACCTCGGAATCTCCTTAGCCCCTGTCAACCACCCCACCCACCTCCCTACTTACCACCCAATAAACACACACAACTGTAGGATAAAAAAAGGCAGCAGAACATTTATTACAGGACTACATTTTAAATGTCATCATGCCATAAACAACAAGTCGAAAGAGAAAAGGGAATGAAAGGTGCGCTGGGGATACCTGTAGAGAAAGGAAGACACAGCCTATCTGGTGTAGTATCCTCTGTACACTATGGCGGATATTAAATAATCAGATCTACTCACATTCATGGAATAATCGTGTCACACAAGAGATCTGATCGCATCTGCCTTCAGTGTGAAGTTAGTTTACGGCTGGCGTGTCTGGTCGGTTTTTGCGCCTGTTGGGTAAGGGTGCCGGATAGTATAGTACAGCTAACAGAGATGTAGTTGTAAGCCGATAATGCGCTTACCTCGAGTGTATGTAGAGATGGCTTATAGAACGCTATCTGGATCGCATTCCAATCGACCTCTGCAGGGTTGGATGGACGGCACTTGCTGGGGTCTGTATCAGATCGCGGCCCGATGTTTAAGCTCTGGCAGTGATGTGTTCTCCTCCAGTAGACGCTGCTCCGGTGTTTCCCGCAGTTTCCCAAGTCGGCGTTCTCCTCCACGCGGTCTTTAGTCTCGCCTGGGGATACTGTCGGCACTGCCTTCCACTTCTCCACTGGATATTTTAGCTTGTGGGGGTTTGTTTTGAAATAAATTTACGGCAATATCTTTTGCCTTTAAAGAATTTATTACAGTCAAGTATTTTTTAAAAAACACAGTACAATGCCCAACGCGTTTCGTATACAATTATACTTCCTCAGGGGCTGATTTCCCATGTTGCTTCACAGAGGTGTTTTTATCCCTTCCGTGGGTGGTTCTCGCAATTAAAAATGCAAATCACATTTATTTAATCATGCCATATAAAATAGAATATATAATAAAAAATAGGATATATAATAAAACAGATTTAAAAATTAATCTTTTAAGAAGCATTTGATATTGATGTCAATATTTAAACCTTTGGGGGTTAAAGTCTTTAATTTATGAATCCAGTAAGTCTCTTCCTGTGATATTACTTTAGTCATGTCACTCCCACGCCAATGGTTCTTTTTAAGTGATATTCCCATAAAAGTTAGCTGTGTGGGATCTGAATTATGATGTGTTTTAAAATGTGCAGGGACACTGTGAGTAGTCATTCCTTTTTGTATGTTATTGACATGTTCATGTATTCTGGTTTTCAGACTTCTGGTGGTTCTCCCCACATATTGTAACATACACGGACATTGTAATAGATATATTACATTTTTATTATTGCAAGTAATTGTATCTTTTATGTCGAATATTTCTTTTGTTACGTTTGAATTAAAATTAAACGATTTTCTTGTATTGTTTTTGCATGTTTTACATGCTTTGCAACTGCCACATGAATAAAATCCCTTTTTTCCTGCTGAGAAATGTATCGTTTTTTGCTTCATTAAAAGGTAGACAGCTTGGTACTAACATTTGTCTTATAGTTTGGGGTCTTCTATAAATTACCTTAGGTTTTTTCCGTTAGAAATCCAGACAAATCTCTATCATTTTTTAAAATATGCCAATGTTTGTTTATTATTTGTTCCAAATTTTTATTCGAATTATTAAATGTAGTAATAAACGAAATAGAGTTTTCTTGTGAGATTTTTTGTTTCTGATGATTAATCATCAGAAACAAAAAATCTCACAAGAAAACTCTATTTCGTTTATTACTAGGTTTTTTTGTTTCTGATGATTAATCATCAGAAACAAAAAATCTCACAAGAAAACTCTATTTCGTTTATTACTAGGTTTTTTTGTTTCTGATGATTAATCATCAGAAACAAAAAATCTCACAAGAAAACTCTATTTCGTTTATTACTACATTTAATAATTCGAATAAAAATTTGGAACAAATAATAAACAAACATTGGCATATTTTAAAAAATGATAGAGATTTGTCTGGATTTCTAACGGAAAAACCTAAGGTAATTTATAGAAGACCCCAAACTATAAGACAAATGTTAGTACCAAGCTGTCTACCTTTTAATGAAGCAAAAAATGATACATTTCTCAGCAGTGGAAAAAAGGGATTTTATTCATGTGGCAGTTGCAAAGCATGTAAAACATGCAAAAACAATACAAGAAAATCGTTTAATTTTAATTCAAACGTAACAAAAGAAATATTCGACATAAAAGATACAATTACTTGCAATAATAAAAATGTAATATATCTATTACAATGTCCGTGTATGTTACAATATGTGGGGAGAACCACCAGAAGTCTGAAAACCAGAATACGTGAACATGTCAATAACATACAAAAAGGAATGACTACTCACAGTGTCCCTGCACATTTTAAAACACATCATAATTCAGATCCCACACAGCTAACTTTTATGGGAATATCACTTAAAAAGAACCATTGGCGTGGGAGTGACATGACTAAAGTAATATCACAGGAAGAGACTTACTGGATTCATAAATTAAAGACTTTAACCCCCAAAGGTTTAAATATTGACATCGATATCAAATGCTTCTTAAAAGATTAATTTTTTAAATCTGTTTTATTATATATTCTATTTTTTATTATATATTCTATTTTATATGGCATGATTAAATAAATGTGATTTGCATTTTTAATTGAGAGAACCACCCACGGAAGGGATAAAAACACCTCTGTGAAGCAACATGGGAAATCAGCCCCTGAGGAAGTATAATTGTATACGAAACGCGTTGGGCATTGTACTGTGTTTTTTAAAAAATACTTGACTGTAATAAATTCTTTAAAGGCAAAAGATATTGCCGTAAATTTATTTCAAAACAAACCCCCACAAGCTAAAATATCCAGTGGAGAAGTGGAAGGCAGTGCCGACAGTATCCCCAGGCGAGACTAAAGACCGCCTGGAGGAGAACGCCGACTTGGGAAACTGCGGGAAACACCGGAGCAGCGTCTACTGGAGGAGAACACATCACTGCCAGAGCTTAAACATCGGGCCGCGATCTGATACAGACCCCAGCAAGTGCCGTCCATCCAACCCTGCAGAGGTCGATTGGAATGCGATCCAGATAGCGTTCTATAAGCCATCTCTACATACACTCGAGGTAAGCGCATTATCGGCTTACAACTACATCTCTGTTAGCTGTACTATACTATACCCTTACCCAACAGGCGCAAAAACCGACCAGACACGCCAGCCGTAAACTAACTTCACACTGAAGGCAGATGCGATCAGATCTCTTGTGTGACACGATTATTCCATGAATGTGAGTAGATCTGATTATTTAATATCCGCCATAGTGTACAGAGGATACTACACCAGATACAGTAGGCTGTGTCTTCCTTTCTCTACAGGTATCCCCAGCGCACCTTTCATTCCCTTTTCTCTTTCGATTTTTATGTGGACAAGTGGATCCATAGATTGAACTTGGTGCAGCTTTCTTTCCCATCTTTTTGGACAGAGAGCAGTCTTCACCCCATTGACATAAACAACAAGTGCATCAACATAAATAATCACATAACTGCCCAGCACAACTAGCACTGTCAGCTGCTCCAGTAGCCTGGAACCTACCTCGTCCCCCATCCAAATTACCCTAGTGGCCACTTTCTTACCCCTTAGGTGCCAGGCCTGTAAAAACACGCATTAACCATACAACCCCCCTCCTAACCAATCCATTGTCTCCTGAGCTGGACCGTCCAGCCACAATGACCATCTATGCAACCTGTGAGGATTCGGGTCTGCGTTCTTGCCGGCGCGGGCGCGTTAGTGCGCGTCGGCGCGTGACGCTGGGCGCTTGCGACGGTCGCGGGCGCGGAGGCGCCGCCGACGGTTGCCGACGCAAAGACGCGGACGCGAGCGCCTGAGACGGACGTGACGTCAGCACGGCGACGCCGGCGGAATGACGCCAGTTGGCGCCAAATTGACATTATTTAAACCTGGTTCTGTTTGAGATGCATTGCCTGGTTATTAGGTTATTTAACTGAAACCCTAGCGTCTCTTCTCTTGTGATTTCCTGTTGTTGACCTTCGCCTGTTCCCGGATTACGATTTCTGCTGCCTGTCTCGACCCTTCGGCCTGTCTCTCCGTTTACGAACCTCGCTGCCTGCCTTTTGACCTCGGACCTCCTGACCACGACTCTGCCTAATCCTCTTGTACCTTTGCTAATCGTCTCATTGGCTACTCTCCACAACCCTGCTCCCTGTTCCACTCCAGGTGGGTAGCGGTTGTGTGAGGCGCTTGTGGGTTCACAATCTACGGCTCAAGCTCCTTCTACGACTGGATTATACTGGTAAGCTTGACAGTATAACCAGGCCAGATGGATCCAGCTGAGGGAGTGTCTCCATTTGCCGTTTTAACCCAGCAGCTGTCCTCCCTTACGCAAGCAGTTCGGGAGTTGCAAAGTGGCTATTCACAGTTGCAGGAGCATATCAGAGCTCATCCGCCAGCTGTCCTTCCTTCCACGGCTGCTCCTCCTCCAGCTCCTACGGAGGTTCAGGTGATCACCTCGGAAATCTCCGAACCTAAAGTTGCCTTTCCGGAAAAGTTCGCTGGGGATCGGAAGGTGTTCCGGAACTTCAGGAGCAATTGTAGGCTATTATTTTCTCTTAAACCCCACACGTATCCCACTGAGCAAATCCAGGTTGGAGTCATCATTTCTTTTCTCACGGGCGAACCACAGACCTGGGCGTTCCGCCTCATGGATCGCCAAAGTCCCGTACTAACCACAGTAGATTCCTTTTTTGACGCAATGGCGGTTATCTTCGACGATCCTCACAGAGCCACCACTGCTGAGGCTGCCCTGCGCGCTCTGAAGCAAGGGGACCGTCCTGCGGAAGATTATACGCTGGAATTCCGGCAATGGGCGGATGATACGGAGTGGAACCCAGCTGCTTTAAAAAATCAGTTCCGTTTTGGACTTTCTTCTGAGCTAAAGAATGAGTTAGCTCGTACGGGCATCCCTGATAGCTTGGAAGATATCATCCTCATCTCCATACAACTAGATCAGAGGCTCAGGGAACGCCGGGAAGAAGAAAAGGCTGAGAAAGCAGTTCTTCTTCCTCAGACTTGGTTGTTACCGTCCGCTCCTCCTCCTGTCCGAATGCCCTCCATAAGCTCTCCGGTTGCTTCTTCGTCCACCTTCAACGTGGCTCCAGAGCCCATGCAGATTGGTGCTATCAGGTCTGCATTAACACCTGAGGAGCGCATTAGACGTCGCAGACTTAACCTCTGCCTCTATTGCGGACAAGCTGGTCATCTGCTTCGTGGTTGTCCGACCCGTCCAACGGGTAAGAGGATTTTTGAAAAAGACTTTTCTGGGTGTCATGTTCCTGTGCCTCTCCTGACTATCTCTTTGTCTTTACAGTGGGGAGACAAGAGGGTCGAACTCCTAGCAATCCTTGACTCTGGGGCAAGCGGTTGTTTCTTGGACAATAGAGTGGCATTTCAATTCCAGATCCCGCTCCAGTCTAAGAAGAACCCTATAGCTCTTCGTGTGGCAGATGGTTCTCTGATTACTTCTGGCCCTGTGGTGCAAGAGACTATCTCACTTTTCGTTTTGTTAAATAAAGGGCATGCTGAATTCATGAATTTTGATGTGGTTTCTTCTCCTTTGTTCCCTATCATCCTGGGATTACCGTGGTTGCAGAAACACAATCCGTCTATCAACTGGGCTACTGGTGAAGTAACTTTTCTTTCTAACTTTTGTCGTTCCCAATGCATCCTCCCTTCTAATGGTGTGTGCTCCTTATCTCCTGTCTCCGAGATCCAAAATCTTCTTCCTCAGGCATATTGGGAATTTTTGGACGTCTTCAATAAAAAAGGGGCCGACAGGTTACCTCCTCATCGTATTTATGATTGTCCTATTAACCTTCTTCCAGGGGCTCAAATTCCTTTTGGACGAGTGTATTCATTATCTGAGTCTGAACTTTCGGAGCTTCGTTCTTATTTGGATGAAAATTTGGCTAAGGGATTCATTAGGCAGTCTTCTTCTCCGGCAGGAGCTGGAATTTTCTTCGTTGAAAAGAAGGATCATTCTTTAAGGCCGTGTATTGACTACCGGGATCTGAACAAAATTACAGTCAAGAATCGGTATCCACTTCCTCTCATTCCAGAACTTTTCCAACGCCTGGCTGAGGCTAAAATTTTTTCCAAATTGGATCTTCGGGGTGCATATAACCTAGTCAGAATAAGGGAAGGGGATGAATGGAAGACGGCCTTTCGCACTCGTTACGGACATTTTGAATATTTGGTCATGCCCTTTGGTCTTTGTAACGCTCCTGCAACATTTCAGCACTTCGTTAATGATGTCTTCAGGGACTTTCTTGATATTTTCGTCATTATTTATTTAGATGACATCCTCATTTTTTCTAATTCTTTGGAAGAGCACAGGTTACATTTGAAGAAGGTCCTGACTCGCCTACGCTTTATGCCAAGATCGAAAAATGCGTGTTTGAACAAACTTCTGTAGATTTTTTGGGTTTCTTCATTTCTCCTCAGGGAATTCAGATGGACTCCAGGAAAATTTCTGCAATTCTTGATTGGCCGATTCCATCATCTAAAAAAGCTGTCCAACGTTTCATCGGTTTTGCAAATTTTTACAGGAAATTTATTAAGAACTTTTCTCAAGTCATTCTTCCAATCACTGAGCTGACTCGTAGTAATCAAAAGTTTTGTTGGTCATCTCAGGCTCAGGGGGCTTTTGAGAAACTGAAGAAACTTTTCACTTCTGGTCCAATTCTTCACCATCCAGATGTTTCTCTTCCTTTCACCTTGGAAGTTGACGCCTCGGAACTCGCAGTGGGTGCTGTCCTGTCACAGAGAACTGGGGTTCAAGACGATCTTCATCCTGTTGCGAGTGTAACTATGATGTAGCTGACCGTGAATTACTTGCTATTAAGCTGGCGCTTGAAGAGTGGAGGTATCTTCTTGAAGGATCTAAACATCCGATTCTTATCTTTACGGATCATAGAAATCTGGAGTATCTACGCTCTGCTAAAAGGTTGAGACCTAGACAAGCAAGGTGGGCTTTGTTCTTCATGCGATTTAATTTTCATCTTACTTATCGACCTGGGTCAAAGAATGTTAAGGCAGATGCCTTATCTCGAATGTTCTCTCCTGAAGATGAGGTTCCTCTGGTTCCTGAGACGATTTTAAGCTCTGATAATTTCCTCTTGTTGCAGTCTACTTTGGTAGATGGAATTAAAGATGCATCTTTAAACGTTTCCGAATCTTCACTTGTTCCCAAGGATGGGTTTCTTCTTTATCAAGGCAAGATTTTTGTTCCTGAACAAATGCGTCTAGAGGTCCTTAAGAATATTCATGACTCCAAGCTGGCGGGTCATCCAGGTGTCAAAAAGACTATCATTCTGGCCAAGAGATTGTTTTGGTGGCCTGGGATGGCTAAAGACTGTTTCAAGTTTGTCTCATCATGTGAGGTTTGCACCAGATCCAAGGACTCTCATTCTAGAGCTATTGGCCTTCTTCAACCTCTACCAGTGCCTTCTCGTCCGTGGGGGTCAGTTTCTTTGGACTTTATTTCCGAGTTACCATTATCATGTGATTGTTCCACCATTGCTGTTTTTGTTGACCGTTTAACTAAGATGGCTCATTTTAAGGCTTTACCAAGACTTCCTTCTGCCTCTGAGACTGCTGAGACCTTTATTAAGGAAGTAGTAAGGCTCCATGGTCTTCCAGATGAGGTGGTGTCCGATCGGGGTCCACAGTTCACATCGCAGTTTTGGAAATCTTTGTGTGGAGCACTCAAGATTTCGGTGTCCCTGTCTTCCGCTTTTCATCCCCAATCCAATGGCCAGACCGAGCGAACCAACCAGACCCTGGAGCAGTATTTAAGATGTTATTCTTCGTACCTCCAAGATGACTGGGTTAATCTTCTTCCTCTTGCGGAGTTCGCTTACAATAATGCTCATCATTCCTCCATCCGACAGTCCCCTTTCTTCGCAAACTATGGTCTTCATCCAGTCACTTTTCCCTCTTCCATTGTTTCTGATATTTTGGTTCCTGCAGTTAAGGACCGATTAACTTTCTTATCTAATAATTTTCAGAAACTTCAAGAGAACATGAAGCGGGCTCAACAAGGTTTCAAAGCATATGCTGATCGAGGACGAAGAGGGGATCCAAAATTCAAGGTGGGTGACCTGGTGTGGCTGTCAACTGTTAACCTCAAGCTTTCCTGTCCCAGTAGGAAGTTGGGTCAACGTTTCTTGGGCCCTTTTCCCATCATTCGTCAAATCAATTCTGTGGCGTTCCAGCTTAAACTTCCGGCATCCTGGCACATTCATCCAGTGTTTCATACAGCACTTTTGAAACCGGCCTCAACGTTTCGATTTCCTGGACGTATGGCTCCTCCTCCGCTTCCTGTCGTGGTGGATGGTCAGGAAGAATTCGAGGTTGAAGAGATCTTGGATTCCAGGTTGAGAGGTAAACGTCTTCAGTACCTAGTTAAGTGGAAAGGCTTTGGTCCGGAAGAGAATTCGTGGGAACCAGTGTCTAACATTCACGCTTCTGATTTGTTGGAAAAAAAAAAAGTCCTGAGGCCGCTCCTTGATGGGGGGCAATGTGAGGATTCGGGTCTGCGTTCTTGCGGGCGCGTTAGTGCGCGTCGGCGCGTGACGCTGGGCGCTTGCGACGGTCGCGGGCGCGGAGGCGCCGCCGACGGTCGCCGACGCAAAGACGCGGACGCGAGAGCCTGAGACAGACGTGACGTCAGCACGGGGACGCCGGCGGAATGACGCCAGTTGGCGCCAAATTGACATTATTTAAACCTGGTTCTGTTTGAGATGCATTGCCTGGTTATTAGGTTATTTAACTGAAACCCTAGCGTCTCTTCTCTTGCGATTTCCTGATGTTGACCTTCGCCTGTTCCCGGATTACGATTTCTGCTGCCTGTCTCGACCCTTCGGCCTGTCTCTCCATTTACGAACCTCGCTGCCTGCCTTTTGACCTCGGACCTCCTGACCACGACTCTGCCTAATCCACTTGTACCTTTGCTAATCGTCTCATTGGCTACTCTCCACAACCCTGCTACCTGTTCCACTCCAGGTGGGTAGCGGTTGTGTGAGGCGCTTGTGGGTTCACTATCTACGGCTCAAGCTCCTTCTACGACTGGATCATACTGGTAAGCTTGACACAACTGCTGTATGGGGAGGGAAGGTGGTTGTTTCCCTGTGCCGCCTGGACAGGAATGAGGCGCCAAAATCTTCCTGCCCCTTATTTCTACCCCCCTTTACATCACTCCCCTGCCATTTGAACTCCACCAATCCCAGGGCAGAACGTGGAGGGCCTAAGCATACTTGGTCCCTGTCAAGCCCCTACTTCGCTACGCTTTCTTATGGGTCATCGGGGTACTGGACCCTGACTTTAACTGGGTCAATGCCCAGGCCCAAAGCAGACATCCACCCTGTTCGTAAGGTGGAAGGAAAATAGAAAGTGCCACTCCTTCCCAGCACTACATCAATGCGAGGCAAGAAGTGGTCACCCTACTTGCTAGCCAATAGCATCCATATGCAAATGAACTTACTTAGATACAGGAACTGACTCTGCAGAGATTTTAAGCAATAGGGGCTTTTAATCCTATGGGTCCCTACATCAGATTCTTCAAAGGATGAGATAAGTCAGCAGTTTGTAAGAAGTAGAGGCAGAGTGGACTGGAACAATGGGTTTGACATCTGAGGTTTGCAATTGTGTATTGTGCTTAAAACAATTAATGAATGCAAATTTAATGTTTATGAAAAATATCATTACAGAATTCCATTTCAAGTCTGCCTAGGTTCCTATCACTCTGCTGTTGAGTTTTAGGTGTTTTGCTATGCATTCTGGTGTATTTGTCCTAGAGGTTAAGGTGGAATAGCACTTTCTGGTCTCTGGTACTTCTCATCCTCAATTTGTCCTTTTGTGGCCACGTATTCTCTTAAAACATTTGTCCCAGTTCACCAACAACGCCTTCCTCTGTCACTAGTATGTTGTGACCAATGGCTCAACTAAATAGGCTGATGTAAGAATCAGAAACAAACTAAAGCTCATTTATATGAGCCAAAGTAGCAAGTAAGATTGGAGCTGTATGTTCTTCTAGTAACAAGATGATGCCTCTTGCAATGACCAGCATTGTATCACCGGCCTGATACAGCTCCTTTGCACCTGATACAGGAAAGATTAGAGTAGGAAGGGAGCATGCCATTAATACAGATAACTGGAGTAGTTGTTGGCTTAATAAAATTGAAATGTTACAAATGTTGAAAGGTGGATCAGGACACTGGCAGACAACAGAACCAATAGACTGGTCAGGTTAATACTTGTGAGAACACTCACTTGATCACAAATGACTTGCAGAAAATTTAAAGAAATGCTTTGGCACACCAAAAACAGCTGGCAGGCCTTTAAAACCTTTCACAGCAGCTGATTGGCTCCTCACCAAGAGAGAGAGTTGAACCATTTGCTTGCCCCAGTGGTATGAATAATACTTAATACATTGACTTCCATGATGAAAGATATTTTAAAGATCAACATGTGAAAGAAGTCTGAGCATAAGGAAAGAATAGTTTGTTCTTTGGGCCGATTCCTGAGCATCAATTGATGTTTGCAGGGCCTTTCTTTGTAATTAAGCCAGTTTGAGCAATGGTCTAACTAAAATAAACCTCCATATGTAATCTGGAAAAACCAATATTCCATTCGGTGTTTTCAAGAATAGTTGGGATTGACCCACAAATCAAACTTGCTTAATTTTTAAACTCTAGTCTTAAGACATTGGCCAGTAAATGTATCTAGAAAATTAATTATTCTCTGGGGAACTTGAGCTGTTCTAAGTTGACTAGCTGATAATTTTCTTCTGGAATATACAGTAAACTGATAAGTCCAGGTAAATGATCAAAAATATAATTTTTAAAAGATGGAATGGGCAAAACACCTAATACGCATTAAATCCCAGAGGACAAGACAATGATATACAGTATTTATTTTCTATATTTAATATCACAGCCCATGACCATGCCCAATGTAAATGATGTTATCAAACTTGGTATAGAGAAAGGGTCTTGCTTTTTATTCATATAGTTCTGTGATCAAGTGTAGATTGTACTTTTTTAATTTGGAACTTACTAAGATCTTTATAGGTGTCAGAGTTTTGGGGCAAATTTACTAAAGGGCAAAGTGGCTGTCGCTAGCGAAAATTCGCCATAAATCCTATCTGTACTAACAGACGTAGAGTACAATTCGCTAGCGAAAGATTACATTGCATACAAAGTTTCGCACCCTTTCACCAGGCCAATTTTAGTTTAGGCGAGCCATCTTTACTCTGCAAATTCACAAATGTGTGAATTTTCAATAACGTTACCCCTCTCTCCAGAGACCTGGAGAACTGATAAGATGAAGTTACATCCTCTTCAGTCTTATGCCAGTGATATCATATCCTGTATGCCGAAAAGTCATATTTCAAAGTGGGATTGTAATCAAAAGTTGTAACTGTTAAAAAATGATGTTTTACCATTTTTTTTACTGTTTGAGGGGCATGCCACTTTTTGTTTTAGGGTGGGCTCATGTCTAGGGCATTAGAGGATCTCTTTTGTCTTTATTTTGCTTCCTTGAACATTTTTAATAATAAGTGGCCACTTTGGCCAACATTTCTGCCAACATCTCTAATAAAGACATATATACGACCTATATGTACCCTATTCTAATTGACCTATGCTTAAGTGTATTAACGAAGTTTCAGTAGGCAGAAATGAACGTTAGCGAAAGTCTGCTATGAAATGCTTGTACTGACAAATTAACACTAGCGAAGCTTTGCCAGCGTTTGGCTGCAGAGGCACAACTTTGCAATTTCACGAATTAGCATAGTGGAAGCAAATTTGCGCCTGACAAAGTGGTGCAAAGCCTTCCCAGGCGAAAATTCACCCTTTAGGGAATTTTCCCTTTGGAATACCAAGACTCATTCCACCGTGACCACCATGCAAGCAATGAAATTGTTTATAAGGGGTAACCCTACTTTATACAAGACTTAGGCTTACTTTGGTCCAAGTGTGAGATCAATGACGTCAAAGTTGTTCTGTTAATGTGGGACAGAGATCCCTCTTTTTATTGCCCAGCATCGCCCCGCCATCTTGCTGACCGTTCTGCATAGAGAACAGAGTGAGGAACAATTATGCAAAAGAAGATGGTAGGCAATGGGCACTGATATTGTGGTGCCCCATGTCTTAATTGTATGTTGACACATACCAAAAAGGATAAATGTAGGAATGAAATCTTCATAAACAGTGAAAACTGTTTCATGATATTGTCTCTGAGATAACTTTCACAGCCATTAACTTGTTATAAGCAAAAAGTATAGTGAAACAGAGGTAAAACATCTGTCCTAAGTCAGTGTAGTCTTTTCCTAAATATACTGACAATCATGGAGGGAACGTATAATCATGTGTTTTAAAAATGTAGTCTTGAACACTGATAAATTGGCCACCCCAGACCATGTGACTTGAAAAACATAATATTTTTTTTGTTGTTTTTCATGATGTCATTTTATGGGGCTCAAATTAAAATATGCAAATTATGTTTCAGATACCCTTTGAAAAGTATCCTTTGCCAATAAATTCTACTGAACATTTACAGGACAAGTCAGAGAAGGCCAGAAAATCCTATTTATTAAGACTAGTAATGAGCAAATCTGTCGCAAAACACTGGAAAAATTCAAGAAATGTGGAAAACTTCTTGAAACACATTGGAGTCAAAGGGTGTCAATTTTGTCTCTGCGACTTTTTTGGGCAATGGGTTTTTGTCTCTGCGACAAAACGTTTTTGTCTCTGCGACAATTTTGGTGAATCCATGCCTGGTGAATAAAATTCAATCATCACTAATTAAGACTGATAATTTCATACTATGATTTATTAAAGTAAAACTATACCCCCAAAATGTATATTTAAGAAACAGTTTATATCATATTAAGTGGCATATAAAATAATCTTATCAAACTGGAATATAGATTTAAATAAATATTGCCCTATTACATCTTTTGCTTTGAACCACCATTTCGAGATGGTCTGTGGACTGCCTCAAAGATCACCTGACCGGAAATGCTGCAGATCTTAAACTGGCCATAGACGCAACGATCCGATCATACGAATCGTGGATTCATACGATTTTCGGACCGTGTGTGGAGAGTCCCAACATTTTTCGTCCGGCGGAGATCGGTCGTTTGGTCGATCGGACAGGTTAGAAAATTTCTGTCGCTGCTGATAATATCTCTGCATGTATTGTCGATCGTACGATTTTCAGAGGGAGACTGTGACTAGCTTTGTCAGACATAACTATCGTACAATTGCTGTCAGGGACAGAACATTGGCTGATCTTTTCTTTTTCTACTTTATTTGATTGGAATGGTAAGACTTTGATCTGAATGGTTAGTGGAGGGTCGGGAGATGGGAAAGTCCGATCGTACATTGATTCATACGATCGGATCTTTGCGTCTATGGCCAGCTTAACTGTAACAGGAAGAAGCATGGAAGCAAAAGACAGAACTCTGTCTGTTAATTGGCTCATGTAACCTAACATGTATGGTTTGTTTGCTTTGTTTGTGTGCACCATGAATCATACGATCTCAGGGGGCAGCCCTTATTTTTTAAAATGGCAATTTTCTATTTAGGGCAAATACTACTAAAAAAGTATATTATTATGAAAATGGTTTATTTACCTGAAGCAGAGCTTTACATATGAGCTGTTTTATGCAATATATTTTTATAGAGACCTACATTGTTTAAGGGGTTTTCCTTTAACATACAAAAATCTTAGTTTTCCTCTGCCTTTATTTTCTATGTTATTCTGAACCAGGTTGCCACCTGACCAGATTTAACCCGGACAGCCCAGTTTTCAGAAGGCCTACAGTCTGCCCCGGATTGACATGGCGATCAGCCAATCGCCAAGTCATAGCCGTGACATAACATGCCCACCCGCAACATCACTGACACGCCCCTGTGGCATCATGGCCCCACCCCCTGTCCAGATCATGAGCCACACAAAGATGGGAACCCTACACCAGAGGCTTTATTTATCTGTATATTTGTTTATTACTATTAGCCGGAACTTCTTTACTGGTTGCTCTGATAAGTGAGAAGTGTCTCCTGAGGCCAAACTTAAAAAGCAACAATAGTAGAATGTTTACTTGACTTTAATTAAGCAATGACTGTCTGTCAGCAGCAGGAATGCCATTCTTTAAAACTGTAGAAGTCATACTAAATCTAAATCCATGAATGGTTAGTTTTAATATATGTCCCTTTGATAAATCCCTTGCTAGCTAGCTAACTCATCCTAGCTTATTACATCAGATAATTCAACACAACCAGTTAAGTGAAAGTATCACTCGAAAACAAGTGCTTCTTAGAAGCCTTATTGCTTCCAGATGTTCTCAGAGACATCAGTGCAGCATGATAGCATAATTTGCCTTCCTCCTGGAAAATAGACATATTGCACTGGGAGGAAGTGTCCCTACCCATAAAAATTCTTCTGAAATAATTTACAGCTCTTCTGAAAGTGAGACCACATACATTTCTGCATCAGAAACATCTATATATTTCTGCACACAGATACATACTATTATATACAGACACACATACCATCCATCCAGAACAAATGCCTGAACCACATACCCAGTAATTGTCTGTTAAATTACGTGTAAACAATCCACTGATTGTTATTTTAATGCTCCTCTTCATCATGTCTTATCTTTCGCACAAAGCTTTCACCACCATAGACATATGTCTTGCCTTATAAGGATGAGGATTCAGTTAGGTTAGGACAGTGGTTGACCTAGCCTTCCCATTAATCTGGAGAAAATATAAACAATGCAAGGTCTTCAACAAAAAGGGTCAAGGCATTACTTTCTATTCTCTAGCCATTTTGGCTTGTGGACTCAATGGAGCCTGGCTGGTTATTTGGATTTCATTTTCATCAACCTCAATAAAGTGGCATCTACTGTGTAAACTTAATTTGATGCTCTAAATAAGTGTTATTTAGCATTATTAATAGGTGTTATTAGCTAATAAAATTTTTTTACTATAAAATCTGAATCTGTAGAAGAATTATTTTTTTGTGATTTATTAAAGATGAAAGAAGTCCAAATCCAAAAATTAGGCATCTAGACCTGCCAAGGTTGTATATAAGTCAATGGTAGAGGTCCCTATCCTATTTGGAAGTTTCTGTGGTCTGCGCTGGAATTAGCTTGAAAATCAGACTATTTTGGGCTTTTCGGACAAAAATCTGGAAAATTCTGGCTTTTTGATAAAAAGCCTTAAAAAATGGAGAGATTCAAGAAAAAAATTGTACGATACGGGTTTTCACTTGATTTTATAGTGTTTTTCCCCAATCCGATTTAATGGTGCTTTTTTTAATAATAAATATGGTCAAATCATGGATTCTAGTTTGGTCTAACTTTTTTATTTTAAAAACTCAGATATATTTGGATTTTGATAAATAACCGCCAAAGTTTAACTTTTTTCTACCATCACTACTGTTGCTATCTTTCATACTATCGCTATCGTGATCAATTATACTACCACTCTTCCCAGCTAGTATTGCCACTCTGTGGGACCCATTATGTGTACAGCCCTGGGCAATGACCCTTTTTGGACATTTCTGTATTCTAGGATAAGAAGTCTCCAAGATGCATTCTGACATTCTGTGCAGTTAAAAATAGGGATTTGCTATAGTATAAAGTATGGAAGTCATCTTGTTTAGTAAGAATTAGTTATGCCTGCCTATAGACTCACAGTGTGGTGGTTCTTGCACTCTTGTTTGACACTAGAGGACACTGTGTTCCACTGTCCTTTTTTGAGCTGTAGTAAAGTTTAGCTTGGAGAAGCTTTTGGGGATGTTGAGCACCAGTTCTTTATGTTAAATATCATAGTGTTTGCAAGAATTGGCAGGACTAGCATCCAATTAGATAACCTAATTTAAAGAAAAAAAGATAATTTGTCACAGGTTCTATCTAGGGCTTCTCATCATCTTGGAGTGGCTCCCAAGATGGTGGCACCCATTTCCCAATGGCAGAACATTAGTGCCGGCAAAGTGATGTTTGTGTGCATGATGTGATCATGACGGAGGACCTGGGTTCAATGCCCAATTATAGGACATTGTGTGAGGTCCTCGGTGTGCTTTAAATTACTATATTTGATTGATTGTCTAGTTTCTGATTGACTTGATTATTCTGATTGGTCTGCCCTGACCTTTGCCTGAAATTCGATTAAAAACACTTTAACCCCCCTCGTATAGTTGTCGTCTAGACTTTGTTCCTAACTTAAATCCTGGTAAAGATCTGTGGTCTTGACTTAAAGGCAAGGTTGCCCACATAAGAAACATAGATAGATAGATAGATAGATAGATAGATAGATAGATAGATAGATACAGTAGATAGATACAGTAGATAGATAGATAGATACAGTAGATAGATAGATAGATAGATAGATAGATAGATACAGTAGATAGATAGATAGATAGATAGATAGATAGATGCCAAAAGCAAAACAATAACAACAATTGACATGTACAGAAATAACTACAGTGTCAATTCAAATGAATAACGTTTAATTTTTGGTTTAACTAGTTTTATAAAGAATGTCCAGTCTTGATGATGAAAACCAATTAATTAAAAGAAACTAATAAACAAAACAGCCCTACAAATCAACGTTGCCTGCTTATCGTGGTCAGACAACAGCATCTGTACTTTCCAGGCTAATTACCCATGTGTGGATTTACCCTTTATGTTAAACTTAATGCCATCTTGTTTGTAAGAATACTTTCCATTTATACGTCAGTGTGGGATTCCAAAAGATGGATACCCCCTTCTCAGGTTACATTACCTGCCAAAAATACACAAGGGGAGTTTCTGGAAACTGAAGAGTGTACAACAGGCCTGTTTGTTAATGAAGAATTGGTGGACCGTAAGGGATACTGAGTTGTGTAGTCAAGCAACTGATAACATCACATATCTAATGAAAAGGCTTTTTTCTAACCTTTTGCTCTGTGAACCTAAATGTCAAGTGTTTTCTCTAAATACAGCCAGAATTTTTTATAGATTGCACGCAGTGCTGCTAACAATAAATTAATGTTGCCGTTTTAATATGGCAGATGCCACAAATCTTTGGATGACATTTGCCAGTATCTTTGGCTGGAAACCTGGTGACAAATATATCTTGAGGTTACAAACCAATACTTGGGATAAGGGGGGATTTGGATGAGGAACTCAGTAAAATCTTTACACTGGATTACAACAAAGATGTACAGACAAAGCTAAACTCAGTGCAGCAGTTTTAAATGTGTGGGTCACTTAATAGCTAACTATATAAAGATTTGGGTAATTTATGAGGAAGTTAAACAATAGGCAAAAAAGTATGTTCATCACAAGCCCTAGTTATTGAACTCATGTTGAACAAATGAGGTATATTGCCCCTTTAAAGCATTTGCCATCATGTAATGTAGCACATAACACTTTGAGGAATTATAGCTGCCCAGCCAGCATATTGTTCAGAAATGAATGGTGATCCCTGGAAAAATCCCTCTTCCATTCATTCTTTGTGTTTTTTCATTGCTGAATTTGTACTTTGTACCTTTATGAACTTCCCACAAGTGACACATCCATTCTAGTCTTTATTTTGCATCTGCAAGGTGTTTCTATGCTTAAATACTACAGCTGGCCATCCATGGAAAGCTCTTACAAAAATTGCTCATGCAATAATTTGTCCCTAGGACCAAACTATTGTGTAATAACAATGGGGATCCAGGCCACTGGGGCGATCTGATGCTGTCCTTCCCCTGATGGGATTTATAAACCTGCTCCATCAACATTTTCACACAGATATTGGTCGGGCAGGCACATTGGAGGGCCCTACACATGGGCTGATAAGCAAACAACTCGACCTGAATCTGCTGAATAGGCAACTTAAATCTGTCTGTGTATGGCCACCTTCAGCCACACTGCTCCTGAGTAAAAATGATCTTTCACATAAAATTAATACATTATTTTAACACTAATTTACTTAATTTTACTCATGATTTATAAGTACATATTTAATAAATCAAACAACGAAAATCCTTTTAATCCATTTAAATAAGCAGAAGCAAAAGTCCTGCAGCTAATGGGTAATATCATTTAATGAATTAGAAAGCATGTGTTCTTCATCTTAACACTTTGCCAACGCTTTCAGATGGAGAAAGCCACAAACAATAATGTTTGCAGAGAGATAACACAGAAATGATGTGCTGAGCGGGTATGTAATTATATAGGATTGGAAAGGAAAATCAGAAAAATAAGAGAGTACAGATAATTTTCTGTACAGAACATTTAGGGGGTTATTTACTAAAATCCAAATGTTTCTCATTATCTCAATAAAAAAAGCCAGACCAAACGCCCAACTCTATAAAATTGGTTCAGAAAAAACAAAAACATTGCTAAAAAACAACAACAAAATGTTTCAGGTTTTATGTCCAAAACACTCGAATTTTTTCATGATATTGCTTGAAACCAACAATTGTTTTCGATTTTTGGACGAAAGTCAGCGAAGACCATGATATCTTCAAATTGGACATGGGACCTTTGACATTGACTTCTACAGGACCTAGACAGATTGGAAATTTTTGGATTCTGATTTTTAGCAGCCTCGGGGTATAATAAATCTCAAAAAAATTCTAGGTTTTTTTTCATTTAGACTTTAATAAATAACCCCCTTAATATCTCCATCACTGGATTATATATGTTAATTTGAGGTGCCACACTGAAAGCCCCAAATGAAGAATCACTGGGCAGCAAACTGGAAAATGAGGTTCAATGTTGATAAATGCAAGGTTATGCACTTTGGCAAAAATAATATAAATGCAAGTTATACACGAAATGGCAGTGTGTTGGGAGTTTCCTTAAATGAGAAGGATCTAGGGGTCTTTGTAGATAACACGTTGTCTAATTCTGGGCAGTGTCATTCTGTGGCTACTAAAGCAAATAAAGTTCTGTCTTGCATAAAAAAGGGCATTAACTCAAGGGATGAAAACATAATTATGCCTCTTTATACTGTAGGTCCCTGGTAAAGCCTCATCTGGAGTATGAAGTTCAGTTTTGGACTCCAGTCCTTAAGAGGGATTTAAATGAGCTGGAGAGAGTGCAGAGACGTGCAACTAAATTATGAGGGTAGACTGTCAAAGTTGGGGTTGTTTTCTCTGGAAAAAAGGCGCTTGCGAGGGGACATGATTACACTTTACAAGTACATTAGAGGACATTATAGACAAATGGCAGGGGACCTTTTTACCCATAAAGTGGATCACCGTACCAGAGGCCACCCCTTTAGACTAGAAGAAAATAACTTTCATTTGAAGCAACGTAGGGGGTTCTTCACAGTCAGGACAGTGAGGTTGTGGAATGCACTGCCGGGTGATGTTGTGATGGCTGATTCAGTTAATGCCTTTAAGAATGGCTTGGATGATTTTTTGGACAGACATATTATCAAAAGCTATTGTGATACTAAGCTCTATAGTTAGTATAGGTATGGGTATATAGAATTTAATTAAAAGTAAGGAGGGGTGTATGTATGGATGCTGGGTTTTCATTTGGAGGGGTTGAACTTGATGGACTTTGTCTTTTTTCAACCCAATTTAACTATGTAACTATGTAACATGCAATACCAGAAGAATCTAAATCTATTATGTTAACCTGTAAAGGATTATTATTTGTCTATTTGTATAAGATCATTGTGTATAAATTCTGCTGTAGGCTATGCCATGTTTATATTTGGATATGGATATTCTACATGTTTTGTTGCCTTTGAACCACTATATAATATGTATATTTCATGCAAGCCATATGTTACACGTTTGCTGTACTGTCATGTGATTGGTCAAATGCTCCTTTATTTCTTTTCAAATGCCATGACATGTTTTGTATTATGGGCTTTTATTCCTAAGATGTCTTAAAACATTGCAATTCTCATTATTTAAATAAATTCTTGGGTGCTACACTTTGAGTTATTGAGTCCTCCACCACACTTTTAACTTTCTTAAGTGCAGAATGTCTAATCATATGGAAAAAACAGAAAATAATGTGTATGTTTATGTGTGTGTATATAGGTATATATATACTTTTTTATATTTAAATACACTTTTTTTAAGTTATAAATCAATCATAACTACATGTTTACATTTCCTAAGGCCTTAGCATGCTA
Source organism: Xenopus laevis (assembly GCF_017654675.1). Lineage (NCBI taxonomy): Eukaryota > Metazoa > Chordata > Amphibia > Anura > Pipidae > Xenopus > Xenopus laevis. The sequence continues at coordinate 28,885,178 of NC_054388.1, forward strand.
GAATGTTAACAAATACTTTATTGTTTACAACTGGGCTCTATGCAGAATGTTCTTTCATACAGCATGATCGTACTACGTGCCTTTGATCACAAGGAATTAGATACAAGTCACATAATTAACAGGAAATAAGTCTATTTGCTCCTGTAAACAGAAAAAGATACTCTAACGTGAAAAAGAATATTAAAGCCAATGCCTTCAACAGAACACACAATATAGAATTGGCAACTGTAATACATAGTAAAATGACAGCCGTGGGTATAGATATAGTATATTTATACATGTTAAAGCAGTCCATGAAGAGCAAAGATGAACTTAGTTTTGAGGGGATGGGTGAGAGATTAGATACTCCAAGGGAATTGAATGATTTACATCAAAACGGAGTAAAATATTTTTCTCATTTTTTTTGCAACGTAAAAGGGCATTTGTAATAAAACAATACAAGGGGGGTGCAGCATGAGGAGGGGATGCTTTACATGAAGGGAACACTGGAAAGGAATGTTACCATCCTTGGAGGCTTTTTTCTTTCATCTACAGTCCTTGACTTAAAACCTGCCATAGTCTTTGAAAAGTATACTGCTCACCTCAAAAGGACATGTAGCAGCCATAATGCAAAATCCACCAGTGTTTCCCGTTACACATATGCATCTTTATTCTAATTATTCATGTCCTGTTCTGATCAAAGAAAGGAAGGCATCCATTCAAGACCATGGTGAGTTATAGGCAGACAACCTTTCTGACTAATGCATTTCAAAACCTTTCTTAGATGATTTGTAGATAACAGAAGTCTTCCAGACTTTTAATGTATTTATATATCAGAGGACTGCAAAGACCCAATTCCACGGCAAACACATGCCTTGGGCAAAAGTGATATCCCACCGATTTCTTATGCTGTGTAAAAGGAATCTCGCTGGGGAAAAAAGTGTTAAAAGTTTGTTGGTTACATTGCATACTATTAAACTATTAAAGTGAATGAGGATAATTTAAAGGAGAAGTTCAGCTTTTAGTATGATGTAGAGCAGTGATCCCAAGCCAGTGGCTGGCGAGCAACATGTTGCTCAGCAACCCATTTGATATTTCTCCCAGTGGCCTCAAAGCAAGTGCTTTTCCTAGCTAGAAGGGAAGCTTCATAAAAACCAGCAACCAAAAAAGTTCATATTTGGCACACCCAAGAACATTTTTAATGCTTGTGTTGCTCTAACAAGAACCCCCATCCACAGCCGTTCTCTTACCTGTGGCCGGGAAGCAGAGCTCAAGTCGGCATAGGGTGGAGAGTGGACGGAGCTGGCAGGGGAGTGGGCAGGGTCCAGGCAGAGATTGGGTGGAGTCAGGATGGGAAGTGGGCGGGAGGATGGGGATCAGAGTGCTCTGGGCCTCTCTGAAGATTTTTTTTGCAGGGGGGGCACTACAGTTACACCACTGGTTGCTCTCCAACATCTTTTTACATGTGAATGTGGCTCACGGGTAAAAAAAAAGGTTGTGGATTCTTGATGTATTGAGTGATATTCTGAGAGATTCTGTGATTCTGTGATTTTTGAGTTATTTACATTTCAATTTAGCAGCTCTCTAGTTTACAGTTTCAGCATTGTGGTTGTTGTGGTCCGAATTACCCTAGCAACCATGCATTGATTAAAATAATAGATTGAAATATGAAGAGGTGAGGGCCTGAACAGAAAGATGAGCATTTAAAAGTAGCAATAAATACATTTGTAGCCTTAGGATTTGTTTTTTTTAGATGGGGTCAATGACCCTTATCTGAAAGCTGGAAAGTGTTAGAAGAAGAAGACAAATCATTCAAAAACTGTAGAAAAATAAAAAATGAAGGCCAATTGAAAAGTAAACCCCTTTAAGCATCAAGTAAGGTCATATGGCATTTTCAAACAGCTGGATTTGTTGTTTGAGGTACAGGGGTGCTGAAATGTTGCCACTTTTTTTTTTCTTATATAGAATAATAAATATACCCCTTAATATTCCATCTGTATTTGAGTTCAAATTGATAATTGCTGCAGAATATATCAGTCAGGCTGCCATTTGAAAGCCATGGCTGGTGGTAAGATATGCCGCCTGCATTTACATTTTTGCTACCGCAGGGGACAAGTCTTCAGAAAATGCTTTCTCAACTGCAATAATGTAAATCGCAAGGGAACTTTGGGCAACTTTAGAAAATAAAGCAAAAATGTAGGTTTTCAGACAACCACTAGTGAAAAAAAGCCCAGAAAAAAGCCCAGAAAACCTCTAAATTGATTCAAAATGGCTCAAAATGGTCCAATAGGATTAGCGCAGCTCCCACTGACTTCTATGGGACCTCAACAACTTTTACTTGGCAAATTTTTGTATAAAAGTTTTTCGTGGTTTTTTACACTTAGTAAATTTAGAAGTTTTAGAGTTTTAAAGAAATATTGAAAACCACACATTTTTAGACATCCCAGGAAAAAAAAGAAATTAGAATTTTAGTAATTAGGCCCCATATTGTCAGATATCAGAAGTATGTAGAAAAGTAGGCCCAATGATAATTTTTTTGAACTAACTGAAAAGGAACCAGCCATGGCTTCTTTTTTATTTTCTTTAGGCAGAGGTCTGGCACATGAATTTGTTAGACATCATTTTTTTATTTTTTTATTTTAGTAACAAACTGTGTAAATTTGTAACAAATTTGTTTGAATTGTTCTTGTGAAAAGAGAAAAACAAAAACATAAGAATGTTCTCGCAGAGGTTACTGAAGATTTCAAATGATGATTTCTTTTATGGAATGGGACAGCATCATTTAAACATTGTAGCTGCCATGGCGGCATACAGAGAAGTGCAGACCCCTTTGCCAGCAAAGTGATTGCTATGCATTCCACTTTATCAAATGGAATTAATCAATTAGTTTGCAGACTTCCAAGGTTTGCCGCCCAAGATGTTTTGGATAACAATTGATGCATATTGATGCCCAAATTTGGTACAAAAAAATGCTTTGCTTAGCCAAGTTGTATCAAACAGAAATAATTGCAAGAATGAAAGTGATCACTGCTTTTACAGCTATGATATATACAGTATATGATGAATATATATTATTGTTTATCTTTAGGCAGGGGTCTCAGGCGGCAGCGCCCCACTAGTTGGCAGAGAGCCCAGCATACGTGGCAGGTGCACTTAGATACATTTTTTACAATTTAAGATAAGGTAATTAGGGGGTGTGGCCACAAAAATGGGCATGGTCAAAAAATTTTGCGAGGAAAATCTTTTTTGTCCCTCTTTCTATTTCCAAAATGTTGGGATGTATAACTTTAAGAGCCGAATTTCCGGTTTTCAAACTGGCTCTTCTATCCACAGGCTTCTGAAAAATTGTGTGTGCCTAAACCACCTTGTAGAAACTTTTGAACTAGGTGCAAACTGGGTAGAATTCCCTGAGACTGAGGCAGCGATCGGCCACATCAATCTTGTCTGCCCTCGCTACATCTCCGTTCTGCCCCCGAAGCGTCATTGACCCGTCCAGTGATGGCACCGCCATACCCCCTGCCCAGAGTTAAGGGCAACTAAAGGTGTATAACCCTAGGTGTAATATAGTCGGAAACCCTTGCCAGGGGTTAGATAGCAATAGTATTAAATACAAAGCTGCAGCACTTCCTTGTAGCAAAGTAAAAAGGTGAATTTATTAGGTCTGGAAAACAGGTGCCATTTCGGGCTTAGTTTCGCCCTTTCAAGCCTCAGGATCCACACAAGCCACTGGAAGGATACATTTAAAAAGGGAAAATCTTTATTTAAGACAATTTTTCTATATCTTTATGCTTTTTGTGCTCCAAAAACACTTAATCATAGGCTCATGATTAAATGCTCCTGGAGCACAAAATGCTTAAGGCCCAAAATGGAAGTATTGCCTTGTATAAAAAAATTTCCTTTTTAACTTTATCTTTACAGTAGCCTGTGTGGATCTTTTACTGCCCATCACCTTATTGTATTTTCTATAATGCAACATGTAGGTTAGTCCCAGGAACCTAGGTGCTGCAAGCATGCCATCATGGTGGTTTGCTATATATGGTCCTCTTGAAAGGTTCTAGCTGCACTCCCACCGAATATACCCATGTCTACAAACTGTTACCAACTTCCCCAGTGGCACAAGCACATGGTGACACACCCTTGTGCCTTACATTCTGACACATGATTTCTTTTTGGAATGAACCATGACCAAGTGAAAGCATACAAACCAAAACATGCCATTTTCTGACTCAGAGCTGCTAATAGGTTGAGTAATACAAAATGCTTAGCGTGTAGATTTGTTTAATAATGTCCATTTGGCAGCTCAGAACTCTTTGAACAAAGCATAGTTTACGATGAGCTATTTTGAAAAACAACAGCACTGTTGCTAAGCTTTATGATTGCTGGCTGATGACTAATTAATTGCTTATTATTTTAATTATTTAAATGTTTGTTCTCAAAGTAAATATAGCTTTTCCATTTACTATTATCCAAGCATATATATTAGTACAAAGATCCTATTCTTTTTTTTTTAGAGGCTAACATACTGAATTGTATCAGTGTTGACCACCATTGGTCATATGCTCTATGTACCTGTGGGTCTGTACTCACAGGGACTGTAACAGTGGCATTGATTAGTATATGCATATTGCTGCACTCTAATTTTCTTTATTTTTCTTTGTGTGGACAATTACATTTAAAGACATTTACATTTAAAGAGAGTAGAAGGCTTATTTACCATGACCCAGCTCTAGAGCTCTAAGGGACGCAAATCAAGAAGCCACAGAACTAAAATTCTGGAACAAATTGCAGGATAACTTAGGGGTGGGATAGGAGGAGCGATAGTTGATGTCTATGTGTCTCCCTTCACTCATCAATACAGTTCTGCAGATCAGTTGGACCAGGGGAAGCATAGTTCTAAAACCCAAGAACCTGCACCTCTGGGTGCTATCTCCCAGGCCAGGTGCAAAGTGCATAAAACAAAGTGGCTTTCACCTGATTTATGAACTTTGCATCCTGCCCAACCAGTAGATATAAGTATGCCAAAGAGTGCAAAAATTGTTTTATCTGTCCATTGCTGCAGGAAAACATTTGACTCCTACTATGCTACAAGTTGAAACATATAATATACCACCAGCCCATAATGGGGAATCCATATGCAGGATTCCCATTGGAAAATCCTGCAAAGAACCATACTCAGAAGGTGCTGAACCTAAAATAATATAATGAGTGTTTCTAGACGGCATCACTTAAGACAACATAAAAATAAAGTAAGTTGTCATATTTAGGCAAATATTTGGTGGTGGGGGAGGTAGACTAATTAAAAACTGCAGTCTGTATATAAAAATGATGGCTAAGGAAAGAGAGATCAGAGATCAGAATTCATCACTATACAGAGTTGAGCCACTATGCTTTGCATCATCGTCTGTTGATTGATGTGCAAATGTGCAATGTTGTTACAGAACTCCTTACAAAGACCAAATCATGTATGTCCTTCAAAAATCAAGCAGGGTTACCTATTTTGTTGCCACAGTCAATACTCCCTGGTCATATATATATATATATATATACTGTATATATATATATATATATATATATATATATATATAGATATATATAGATATAGATATAGAGATATAGATATAGATATAGATATAGATATAGATATAGATATAGATATATAGATATAGATATATAGATATATAGATATATAGATATAGATATATATATATAGATATATATATAGATATAGATATATATATATAGATATATATATATATATATATAGATATATATATATATAGATATATATATATAGATATATATATATACAAATAAGTCTGGGAATGCTAGGCAAACTGACCTTTCTTATGTGGACGTGTATGGGCACTTTAGGGGCATCCTTGGTTTTCAGGTTGTTTGTCCGGACTTAGTAGCAGTAATTTACACAGTGCAGTGAGCAAAATGCAACCACAATGGTGTTTTGTCATCACAATGCAGTGTATTTTCCCACAATCCAAGCTTTAAAATTGCTGCACTGTAAGGGCCATCTGCCATGCAAGTTGCTGTTCACATTTTACGATTGGGGATTGTGTCATTACTTTGCAGCATTATAAAAATATAATATGTGATGAGCTTTGATGCAAGTCTGGAGCTCCTATTGATATAACCTGCTGTGGGATTCAGCAAATGAGACAGGGTAAACTTAATGGTGCTAAATGCAACAATATGGAAGTGGAATGAGCAAATTTGGACCAATGAATGGCATCAATAGGCACAATATTTGCATCCATGTTAGCAGATCCCATCCATGGTGGTCCATGTGCAGATCATCTACTTACTCTATTTGGCCATCCATGTGCATAATCTCTTTGGTGCAGTCTCGTAGAATCAAGGTTGGCCCATACAAGGCTGCCTTTATATTCATATTGATCTTACAAGGTTCCACATTATAAACCAGTGACATTTTGGGCCATCTGACTCAGTAGGTAGCAGTTCTTCTTTGCATTGCTGTGGTCCTGAGTTCAATTAATGCTTGGGCAATATCTGCATGGAATTTGTTCTACCAGTATCTGGGTCGGTTTCTTACACATGGTCTGTTTCCTTCCACACTGGACAAACATGCAGGAAGGTTAAAATGAACCCTGCCACGTGTGAATGGGATAGGTACCTTAGATTGTAAGCTGTGCTTGGACAGGGACTCATGTCAATGTTATAAAAGTGCTTTGTAAATGTCTTAGTAAAAATATATATTTTCTATTTATTATCAGAATATATTTTTAGCAGCTAGTTAGCTGCTTTAACTAATAATAATTACTATTCTGCACTTTTCTGAAGGCTGGCATAAATATTAATGATAATAAATACCCCTCTATACATCAAGGCAAAAACCTGCTCTGTCACCTCCTGTGATCTCTAGCTAAACTTGACCTGTAAAATAAGTGACATTGTTTTTACATGTTTTCTGAAACCAAAAGACGAGGGAAAAAAAAATAAAAATAAAAACAGAATTCTAAAGACAACTAAGAGACTTTAGAAGCAGTTTCAGAGAACCACATTAAATGCTAAAGTGTTTAATAGGACCCATCTGTCGTTGACTGAGAACAAGAGAGAGAAAGAAATACAACAGAGGAAATCAAGGAGACAATATGTCTGTGCAACTTGTTTTAATTAGGGGCACAGTATTGGTGAAGATCATTCATTAGAATTTTGGGAAATATTGTGTATGACTGCAGCACCTCTCTGTAGCAGATATACCCTGCGAGCACAGCTTTCTCACCAGGGCTGGATTTAGAGTAGAGGGGCCCTTAGTAAGGCAGCAACGCATGAGAGTTGGTGGGGTTACAAAATAACGGTATTCCAGCCTAAAGCCTTTCCAGGTGTAGCTGAACTAAAACTTCCAGTCGGACACCTATTTGAAATAAAAAATTCTGTTAAAGGGGTTGTTCATTTTTGAGTTAACTTGTAGTATGATGTAGAGAGTGATATTCTGAGACCATTTGCAATTGGTTTTCATTTTGTATTATTTGTGGTTCATGAGTTATTGAACTTTTTATTCAGCAGCTCTCGAGTTTGCAATATCAGCAATCTGGTTGCTAGGGTCCAAATTACCCTAGCAACCATGCACTGATTTGAAAAAGAACTGGAATATGAATAGGAGAGACCTGAATAGAAAGATGAGTAATAAAAAGTACTATTAACAATACATATATAGGCTTACAGAGCATTTGTTTTTTAAATGGGATCAGTGACCCTCATTTGAAAGCTGGAAAGAGTCAGAAGGTGGTGGCAAATTTCTAAATTGAAAAGTTGCTTAGAACTGGCCATTACATTACTGCCCATTATAACATACTAAAAGTTAACTTAAAGGTGAACAACCCCTTTAAATAAAGTTTTTATTTTGTTCTCTTAAAAATCAAATGAAACCAGATTACAATGCAGTTTCAGTTTACTTAAGTTTGAATGCATCCAGAAATTCCAAGTGGGTTAAAGGAACAGAATTCTGACCCTTTTTGTGCCTTGCTTGGTACTCTGACATATTTACTATATGGCCTGAACATGTTCCTCTTTCTGTATTATTAGAGTACTCTGAGCCCTTCATGAACCAGAAGGGACATCTCCCAGAAATAGTGTATTGACTCTGCCACCTCTTTCCAGTCCCAGTTTTCATGTTTATCACATGGCTTCATGAAATTTGCCATACTAGAGCTAGTAGAATGTGTTTTACCATTGAGATAGCAAATACAAGCAGTGATGAGCAAAATTTTTCACCGCGTTTCGTCTTAAAAATGACGCCCTGTATTTCAATGGGTGAAAAAAATAACAGGACCATTGGGGTATCAGGTAAATCATTACAATCCTTGGGGGTGTCCTAACATTTGGCACCCCCATAGATTGTAGAAAAGATTTGATGAATACTCCAAATACCCGTTCGATTAAAAGAAGTAAATATTTATTTCAGCATATTAAAAACATCCATTCCCTGACGCGTTTCGTATCAACCGATAGGTATTACATACACATGCAGCCAACGGCTTTTTAAACTAACATTCCGGACATGATCTCAGCAAAACACGTCAGGGAATGGATGTTTTTAATATGCTGAAATAAATATTTACTTCTTTTAATCAAACGAGTGAATGGAGTGCTCGTCAAACCTTTTCTACTGACTGTGACTCACCTATAGCTATGGGCTTGGGGTGATGCACCCGGGCAACCAGCCTGATCTGGTGAGTTCCTTCTCATTTGTTACCCTTCACACTGTTTAAGGCACAAGTGAACCCAGGAGCGGGACCCGGGTTTTATACACCTGGGTCACCATTTATTTGGGTGAGCGGTTTAAAAGTGCATTTTTGAAAGAGCCCGCTAAAGAAACCGGCATCATTTAGCATAGACTTAAATACAAAGGTGTTTTGGTGCATATTACTAGCGCTGTTTATTTCCGTTTATTTCCGTTTAATATATGTCAACAGGATCAAATTTAGCACACAAACTTTTATACCCCCATAGATTGGACCTTTCCTTCCTTCTCCTTTAAACAAACACATAGCAATCTGACAATTATTGCATTTCATTGCTTTTATTTGTAGATATTCAAGGTTTTACCGGTGCCCTGGTGTGCCCTAATATTTTTGGTCTAGTGAGTACAGGCCACAGTAATTCTAATCAAACCTACTGCTTGTGGGTTATATAATTTTTCATAAGAAAGTTCCATGTGCATTTAGCTATTTGCTATATTGGAAATTATTTCATGAGATAAAGGAACAGATTGGCCGGGAAGGCACTGTTGATAATTATACAGTGAAGAATGGGTGGATGTGGTGCTTCTTTGCTGAAAGATGAATGAGCAAAAAGGAGATGCCAGGTACAAGAATAGAGAACCATGTCATATCATTGGCTTACTTACAACAGGACATGCTGTTTTCTTTAAGGAATTAGAGGAGAGTTATTGTTTCCAGCTCTATGTTAGTGTAGGGACCATAGGGTTAATATGCCCCTATGGCTTTAATTCCCTACCCTTCCTCCTTTTCTTCTTCCACTTCCACTTTTTTGAGTAACATGTAACCCATGCTCTAAGCACTAGCTGGACATTAACTCATTTTGGTCTGTATAGCCCAAGTTAGCATTGCATTAGTATAGGTGACTTGTGTGTGAGAAAGATAGTGTAAGGCTTATATAGGGATGCAAGTGTAATAGTCGCAAGCACAGAAAGCTATGCAAATCAATATATTTTTTCCTACAGAGACTTCACAGGTGCAGCGTCGAGACTGCGCCCCTCCCCTTCTGACCCAAACCCGTACCTCCTGCCCCGATAAAACACCAGCACTTGGTTTGGAAAGAGATGGCCACAGTTGTTTATTATCAAAACATAACCATAAATTAACATGTGTAACATTAACAACTTGTAACAAACCGTTTGTATAACATTTTTAACCCACAATGCATAGTTGGCCAAAGTGACATAAAGGAGTGATTTGCATGTCTCAGCCCATGGGAGAATCAAAACTCTCATTTTTGGTATTTAGGCAGTGCTGTGTGTACGGCATGAGACAAGTAAATATCTTCTGATTTCAGAAGTCCTATCCCCTCAGAAACTGTGTTCCAATATCTTGCACGGATGAGATCTAGCAAGATTGAAACAGCTAGTTTGGATATATTGGATATATTTGGATATATGAACTATAAAGGTGGCCATAGACGCAAAGATCCGCTCGTTTGGCAACATCGCCAAAGGAGCCAATCTTTCCCCGATATGCCACTAATGGCATGGCTATATTGGGGGTAATCTGAACATTCGGCCCTATGGCCGACCGACCGGATTACGATGAGAGTGCAATGGGCTCCGGCGGGACGGTCTGGACAAAATCAAACCTGTCCGATCGACCAACCGACCGATCTCCGCCGACAAAAAAATGTCAGGACTCTCCACACACGGTCCGAAAATCGTATGAATTCTCGATTCGTACAATAGGATCTTTGCGTCTATGGCCACCTTAATGCTGTATCTGTGTTATGAACCAGTGGTTCTGGATGCATAGTTAGCCAAAGGGACATAAAGGAGTGATTTGCATGCCTCCGCCAATGATGCCTTATGGGAGAATCAAAACTCTCGTTTTCGGTATCTAGGCAGTGCTGTGTGTATGGCATGAGACAAGTAAATACCTTCTGATTTCAGAAGGCTTCACTTTGCATCTAATTGCATGTGACGGACTTTTTGGCTCCTTTCAACCCTTCTCACCCTAACCAGGTTCAGTTTCCCATTTAACCCGCAATCTTAAGTTATTTCCCCACAGAGGACTGACTCAACCCAACTGCCAAACCTGGTTATTGCTCCATTTTACCCCAGCCCAAACCGGGCTGCCTACCTTCCCATCAGGACCCCAGGCATACCAGGCTACTTCCACTCTTTGAATAATATCCTATTTTAACTTCCCCTGGGGCTCCTTGTAAAGGTACCCTCTGCCAACTGCGACAATGAACACACCCCATCTCATGGAGGGAGGGAGGGTGGGATGCTGCGAGCTGCTGCTGTTTCATGTCCTTCCGACTGAGGTGAGTCTGATCTGTTTAGCTCTGCCCCCTTCTGCTAGCCTGCTGGCCTTTTACAGCACGCCCCCTGTCTGACAAAAGAAAGTGGGGTGCCCCTCCTGGCACCGTCAAGCACCTCCTTCCCTGTACTCTGCGGGTCATTGGGATCCATTCCTGGAATTCTAGTTTAGTAAAAAAAGTAGTGTCACAACTTACTTGGGACTTACCAATGTGGGTGAAAATTTACTTTCACATATTGATAAATCACAAGCATGTTGCAACACATGTATCAATAACGGCATTACCATGTCATTCACTAGCCAGTTGCACATAGAGTTATCCTCATGGCAGGTGTCAATTGCATCCATGTGTCCTGTTCTTCAGAGCAGGCTGAACCAGCATATTGGCTGTAGGGGCCTCCCCCTCCTTGCACAGAACAACACAGGAGGAGAGACAAATATTTACGGGGTTATTTAATAAACTCCGGTTGGGCTTTTTGGGCAAAACTCAATTTTTTTTTTAAACTCAAATTTTTCGAGATTTATTAAAGCCCAATGCAGCAAAAAGTCAGAATCTGAAAATCTGCCATCTCCGACCTGCCGAGGTTGTGTATAATTCAGTGGCAGAGGTCCCTATCCTATTTTAAAGTTTCTGTGAACTGCGCTGGAATTAACCTGAAAATCTGACCTTTTCAGGCAAAAAAATGAAAAATTCTGTTTTTTTGGGCAAAATCCAGAAAAAATCAAGTGTTTTGGGTAAAAAACTCATGTGATTTGGGTTTTACGCTCGGTTTTATCGTGTTTTTGCCCGAACCGATTAAATCAAGTCGTTTCAATAATAAATAAGATCAAATTGTGGATTCTAGTTTGGTCTGACTTTTTTTAATTAAAAAATCAGAAAACTATGTATGTAAACAACCCCCTAAGAAATAAAAACTTTACAGAATCCCTTTAAAGGAAAACTAAAATCCCCAATGACTATAATCGCTTACCTTATATTTCTGTAGAAGCTCATTTGTCCAATCATCTTCTGCTTCTTTCTTTTTATCTTTAGGCCCTGGTAGGCACATTAAGGGTAGGGACACACTGGGCGATTTGGGGAGATTTAGTCGCCTGGCGACTAATCGCCGCGACTTTCCACGACCAATCTTCCCCGAATGCCTCCCCTCACTCTGCGCCTGGATAAAATGAAAAATCGCCTGCGCTAATCACACGCGGCGATTTGTTTTCCGAAGTCGCCCGAAGTTTCCTCGTGAGGCAACTTCGGGCGATTTCGGAAAACGAATCGCCGTGTGTGATTAGCGCCGGCGACTTTTCATTTTATCCAGGCGCAGAGTGAGGGGAGGCATTCGGGGAGAAAAGTCGCTGCGATTAGTCGCCAGGCGACTAAATCTCCCCAAATCGCCCAGTGTGTCCCTACCCTTACAGTAAAGTGAAAGCTGAGCTTACAAGCAAAAAGCAACCTTTTTTTCACTGTCCTATTCATGCACCTACAGGGACCGCAAGAGTAGAAGAAACATGTGGAGGGAGATTGCAGTGAGTGAATTCCTACAGAAATACCTTCAGGTTCAGGCTTCAGGTAAGTGGTTATAATCACTAACTGGGTGCCTTACATTTGGCACCCCCAATGCCTTTAGTTATTCTTTAAACAAAGGTATTAAATGTGAGGTTTTTCATATGTTCATTCCCACACCAGCCCATCCACTCAAAAAAAATTTTAAAAATAGAGAGATCTGAACAGGTTGAAGTTCTCTATTCACTGTTCTAAACAATCTGCTAATAAATATGCATAGGGAGTACCATATGTGTCCTATTGTTTAAATATTTATTCTGCATCAGTAATGTTTTTGCCTGGCCTTTATGACACGTTCGTGATGCATCAAAGGTAATTAGAAAACAAGATCCAGCTGCATGCTTTTCTGTTCATTTATGTCTATGTTTAAGGTTAATGAGATTCAATGTGTTATAAATGGCATTGCTTACATAGGTTAGGCATGGGTTCTCAGCACTGTATGTGGTGTATTTAGTGTGTTTGCTTTCAGAGCAAGTAGTATTACAGAAGAAATGAAACCAAATAATAGAATGATCATGATGATTGATTTTGTGTTTTATATGTATTTTATGATCTATCTTTTATGACATTGTTTGTGATGTACTTTTCAAAAACAACAGGGTTCCGTTGCAAGCACAAGTGAAGAGTGCAATTTTTTTATCCATAATGCAGCATTTTTACCCACAATTCCAGCATATAAGCAGAGGCCACGTGCCTGATGCAGCTCATGCAGTTACATGAAAATGCATCCAATTGTGTGTGTTCTTCAACATAAATTGGACGCAATTGATGCTGATGTTATTTTTGGCATTCAGTATCAAGATGACATCTGTGCCCGGTACTATAGGTTTGTATACTTTGAACATTTGATGATTTATCCAGCAGACTGGTGGGGTGTACTGGTGCTTCATACCACAAAGTGCAAAAAGGAGAGGATTTAGTTGCAAATACCTTTAATGAACAGCAACAGTTAAGGACTATGGCAAATGCACAATTACACACACAGGGAGGACAAACATCATAATAATGAGCAAACGACGTTCTCCGCACTGCCCTTTCAATTTGTTAAAGAATGCATCAAATCCTCGCTTGGGTACACCGCTATCCCAACATCCGGCAACAAATTTACTTTGTAATGACCCGAAACATGTCGTGTAGTAGCCCTTAATAAACACAACCACAGCGTTTTTTTGCTATTGAGAAGTGCTCTCCTCATTCTTTAATTTGTCATCATAATAATGAATTGAAAGTGAACAGGAAATCACAGTCAACAATTCTAAATTACTGCTTACAATAAACGCTCTACGAAATATCCTTCCTATAATTTGGAGTTTTCTGGATAATGGATAAAGGAGAACTAAACCCCAAAAATTAATATGGTTAAAAATGCCATATTTTACATACTAAATTTATTGAACCAGCCTAAAGTTTCAGCATCTCAATAGCAGCGATTATCCAGGACTTCAAACTTGTCACAGGGGGTCTTGGAAAGTGTCTGCAACACTCACATGCTCAGTGGGCTTTGAGCAGCTGTTGAGAAGCTAAGCTTAAAGAGATACTGTCATGGGAAAAAAATGTTTTTTCAAAATGAATCAGTTAATAGTTCTGCTCCAGCAGAATTCTGCACTGAAATCCATTTCTCAAAAGAGCAAACAGATTTTTTTATATTCAATTTTGAAATCTGACATGGGGCTAGACATATTGTCAATTTCCCAGCTGCCCCAAGTCATGAAAGGAAATATTTCATCACACTCTCCATTAAATTATGAAAGTATATATATATATATATATATATATATATATATATATATATATATATATATATATATATATAGATATATATATATATATATATATAGATATATATATATATATATATATAGATATATATATATATATATATATATAGATATATATAGATATATATATATATATAGATATATATAGATATATATATATATATATATATAGATATATATATATATATATATAGATATATATATATATATATATATATATATATATATATATATATATATATATATATATATATATATATATATATATATATATAGATATATATATATATATATATAGAATATTTTCTGTGTTAACTTGTTTTCCCAATAAACATCTCTACTTCATTAAATACCACTCATTGTTTTCAGACAGAACTACAAACTTTTTCAATGGCAGTGTACCTGTAAGTATGTAAGTGTTTGAACTCTCCCTAGATTAATTTTTAAATGAGGATCCTTACCCTCTGGCTGTGTAGTATAGGTAGGTACCAATAGAAAAATCAACTTCTGTCTAGAAACCCTTAAGCTGGCCACACACGTTTTGATTGCCAAGCAAGCAGATCTTTCTTTATTTGTCCAGGTGTTGGGCCAGATAGAGCTATTCTCATAAATAGCAGATGGTGTTTCTGTTTAGGGGGGCCCAAGGTAAAAGACTGCAATGAGCACCAGAACCGGATGTAACATTTGGCTTCTCTGGTTCTGAGCCTACTGATAGTTTAGCTCAAGGCCAATGGGATTTCCTAGCCTCCTGGATCAAATACCAAGCAGGGAGAATTTCAATCAGGGAGAAGGGACTGGGAGTTTACTGTTTGTGAATTGTTGCCACAATTGAAGTATTATCCTACTTGTGACCTACACCCTCTATTAAGGCTTAGTAAGAAATTGTTTACTAGCTTGGATGTATCTAAAAGGATTTTCCCTAATGGACTTGGTACTCAATGGCCATAGTCATGTGGGTTGACTAAAAACCTTGTCTATGTTAGGTAAGAAGAGAAATGTATCAAAATTATGTGTGCAAATGTTCAGAGAAGAGCTGCCTTCAGAGGATCCAAATAGAGGCAGCTTGCAAGCCTTCATAAAACAGCAGTTTTATGTGATAGCAGATATTGCGGTAAATTCTGAGGACAGTACTTGTGTCAAGACTGACCAAATGCATATTGATGGATTAAAGTCTATTTGAGCAGTTTATTAGCTCTATTAAAACAATTTGCATTGGCAAGCTCACAAAGCCTCTAGTGGCTCAACAGATCAATGCACCTTACTGCATTGTATGGTTCAGAGTTATAATGTGTACATGTCCTGACATCTTGTCAAATATTATATCACTACAGTGATGTGTGGTTTCTATATACAAATTTGGAGAAAGCTGGGTAGTTGTCTGTATTCATGGGATTATGGGAGCTACAGTAGACCCAGCAATGGCAAAGAACAATATCAGCATACAAACTCAGCTAAGTTCATATATGGAAGTGATAGAGCATAAAAAGATGTGTTGTATACACATAACCATGTTCCTTTAAGTCACTTCCCTCTTTAAAGTTTCAATAAATGCTTTTTAACTTTTAAAAAAAAATTCTACAGTATATTACCTCCAAATTATCAGTAATTTAATTGTTGGGCGATGGTTTACATAGGACTTTGTGCTTAGGAGTCTTTAATCGTCTTTAGTTGTCGCGTTTTGACCCTTTATTTTGACTCCCTTCGAGGCACAGACAGCCTAATAGGCTACAAACCTAAGTGTGGCTCCTTGAGTTATTAAAGTATCGTGTCTATGTCATGTATCAGAAAAAAAAGAGGGAAAAAAAGATTGTTTTCATCTGGAAATTATCTTCATGTTAGACTTGTAGGGATCACAATGTTGCAGAAAGACATCAAACGTTAAACAAAACATTCCATGGTCCATTTATCTTTTGGTTGTACAAGGCTCAGAACTTCGAAACAGAGCAAAGCCAGAGTGTTAAGGATCTGCCTAAAGAATGAGGATAATCTATTTCTTTTTTGTGTTTTTGTAAGCGCATTTACCCAGTGTAAGCATTCCAATTACGACATTAGGCATTGTGAACAAAGCTTGTTATATAAACAGATCTATCACTCATTTTGTGATCACCTATAAAAGTAAAACTGGATTCATCCTATTTTATGCCTTACTTATAGGATCTTAAACTAAATCGTAAACTAAACTATGTGATGTTCATTACATAGAAACAAAAGCATAGATGTTCCTCTGGTATAAGGCATCATGACCTAACCAAGAGTTGAGAAATTACATATTTAAATGTATAGTAATGCCCTGGTATAATATTGTACTAGTATCTGTAAGTAATTTTTTTTACTGGAATTTATTTTTTTTTTGCACCAAAAAGCCAAAAGCAATGCTCATTGCACTAAATGCACAATGCAATAACTGTTGTTCAATGAAGATAATATATAACACTTTCTTACATTTTTGCTGTGTTCTTCTTTTAATACTTTAAAATATTTCCCCAGCAGAGCAAAAACATTTGAAACGATTTAGTGCAAAATCTAATTTTTTTCAGTTTCTGTTAGGGTCAAAGAATTGCTCTGGAACTTCCTTAGCTCATAAAAAGTGTACAGATTTAGGGAAACAATATTTCATCTACAGTTCCAAGAATATCTAGGAGAGAAACTAAGTGGCTTATTTACTAAAGGTCAGATTTTAGAGGTTTTTGAAACCACGACTAAACTTACAAACTGTAAAATCATGATTGTCATTGACTTATTAAAAGATCCAAATATATAATGTTCTAATGAAAAAAAATGATGAACATATAAAAATATGAATACCCCAAAAACTTTTTTTGGGCAATTCCTAGCGAAAAAATCCAAAAACCTCTAAAAGTCCGAATTGATCAGCACAGCTCCCATTGACTTCTATCGCACCTCCACAACTTAATAAATCAAATTTTTTTAGAGCTTTTTTGAAAAATAACGAAACCCACACATTGTTTAAAATTTGTGGAAAAAAAAAGTACTGTTGCAGCGTAGGACACTACTACTATGCCAATCCCATTTACACCCACCACTCCTCCACTAAGGACACCACCACCCCATCCCCTGTTTCCTCACTTTCACTCTTGTCCCGTCTGCAACTTCTCTTGGAATATCACTCTCAATTTCCAAATGCAACTTAAGACACATATCTAACATGTCACTGTCTACCCCTACTTCCGCCACTGTTTTCACCTTCCAGAATAATCTAGAAGTGCATATAGGCATTTTCCTCAAAGATCCCCCTAACTGGTCTTAACAGTTTGGGAAACATTGTTTTAAAACAAATTATCACATAGAAAAAGGGTGTCATTTTTCAGCATGTTGACCATATGAGGCCACTGTGTTGTCTAAGAAAGCACAGGGTTGTGTGTCATTCTTCTGCATATATCAGAATTAGCAAGTGGGTTAATGTTGTGGCAGTATAAATACTGGAGACCTTTGTTGTGCATTCTGACCATGGTGGTTGTAGGGTGTATGTTGTTTGTGTCTGGAATAGTTGTACTGGATTTTGTTGCATTGGTAGGGGCCCTAAATAAATGCATATTTGGACAGCACTGCTGTACACTGGTTGTACTGTATATTGTATATCCATGTATTAGAATACATGCACAAAATAATGACTGATGTTTGTGAAGATAAATAAGAGTTCCTTTGTTGTTTTAAACTACGCTTTTCATTTTGCTTCCAAAATCAGAAATGTATTTTTTAAAATAATTTCCATAGTTCCTCCTCTACATGATCATGGATTTTCTGCCTGGTTTATTCTTCCAGTAATAACTCTTTGCAATAAGACATACTGTATGCCTGCACCACTTCTTCACAAGTCAAATGGACATACGTAATCAGTGGTTACTCTTTGTCATTAGATCATGGTGATTTCATTATGCTCCTCACCCGTTGGTAACGAAATGGTTTTTCCTTACAGCCAATTCCCCTGAGGGTAATGGAATGCAGTGAACAGCTTGCCAGTTTTCATATGTGTCTATGGCACAGCTCCAGGATTGTCTTCCAGGAGATACTAAGAGACACGATGTGTACATAAACTTAATAGTGTTGTTTCATTTTCAGGACTGGTGTATGATGTTTTAGAAAGAATCCTTGAAAAACCTTATGTTGAATTTTATGAAAATACATGAAAGCAGTAAAAGGAGTGAAAGCAAATGATTTTAATCTAGGTCTGATAAGGAACACCATTCTTTTTTAGAGTACATCATCAACAAGTTTAATCCATTTTGACAGGTATATGAATCATTACATACTCTAGGACACATACATGATTATTGAGTCATGATCTAAATTTTACTCCTATTCCTAGGTATTTGGCTGTTAGGTTCCTAACCAACCTCTGGTGCCAGTTTAGGTTTTATATAGTTTATATAGTTGGCTATGCATGACATGCTCCAATTGATTGCCTGGGTGTTCAAAGTGGATCTCTGCTTGCTTCTTTTAAATCAAGCAGGACTGAGTGTTTGGTACTCAGGTCAAGGAACATATCACATGAAGTTATCATGTTCCCAATGCATTTTCAGCCAACAGGCCTGGCTCACTTGATATCTAAACGATACAGACTAGATATGAACCAGGGTAGGAATAATTCAGAGCCTATGCATGGGGAAATGGGCCACCAGCTTGGTCAGAAAAGGTCAAGCTGGAAGCTATGGTACAGACATATGAATTCTGATGGTATAGTCCTTATATGTGTATATAAACTAGACTTTAGATTCATTTATTCTTAAAGATATCATGCAAATAACATAGTGGAAGTTATCTTAGATGGACATCCAAACATCCTGCTCATCTGACATCCTAAACAAGTAGATTTAAACAAGTAGATTTGTATATGAGGAATGTGTGGTTCCTTTCATTTCTTACTCTGAAAATTCTTAAAGGAAAACTATACCCCCCAAAATGAACAATTAAGCGATAGATATTGTATATTTAATTAAGTGCCATATTAAAGAATCTTACCAAACTGGAGTATATATTTAAGTAAATATTGCTCTTTTCCATCTCTTTCCTTGTACCACCATTTCGTGATGGTCTGTGTGCTGCCTCAGAGATCACCTGACCAGAAATACTACAACTCTAACTGTAAAAGGAAAAAGTGTGGAGGCAAAAGACAGAACTCTGTCTGTTAATTGGCTCATGTGACCTAACAAGTATAGTTTGTTTGGTATGTTTGTGTGGCGGCCCTCGTTTTTTAAAATGGTAATTTTCTATTTATGATTACCCAATGGCACATACTACTAAAAAAGTATATTGTTATAAAAATGGTTAATTTACATGAAGCAGGGTTTCACATATGAGCTGTTTTTATAGAGACCTACATTGTTCGGGAGTATAGTTTTCCTTTAATATGTAGCATGGCACCAACAGTGTTACACTTATTTAGCATCCTGGGACACTGAAAAACTTAAACAAAATATCATTATGCATGATAAAAATTGACGACATTCTCTGCCCTACAATTCGTAAGGGAGACTCAAAAGAAAGTGACAACACCATTTTTTGTCATGTGTGGTTTTTGGGAATCATTGTGTGCAGTTGTTAATCTGGCATTATTATGGCAAGGTTTAATAACAGATATACCTAATGGTGAGCATCACTACTTTAATATCCCCATATGCACAGTATAAAGTCAAACACTCTCCATGCTTCAGAAAATTTCTGTGCTTCGAATTGATTGTTGTGATGGACCATGAACACCATCTGTTTTTAATTCCATTTCCATAAAATATGCATATTTGTCATTTCTGTTATTTTCTTTTGACCATGTTATGCATATGTTATGATAAGCTTTAGAAAAGCTATTACAGTAAGTGAATAGTGATCATATTCATGAAATGATCAAACAATATATAATCATATTTAGAATATGCATGGCCCTGTGTTGAGGGAATAGGGTTCTCTAAGGGGTCTGTAATTTTCCTGGTGGGAGTTAAGTGAAGTCAATCACAGTTGGGTTAAAGTAGAGAGCTTGAAGTATAGTTGGGTGGAGGAACGTTGCATGTGGTCCAAGATCCTACAATTTACTGAGTTATACAGGGACTGCCAACTCAAATGCCCCAGCTATCTCTGAACAACAATCCTAATCAGAAACGCTAAAACTGGTAAGCCCCATACTGAAATTGTGCACACAATTTATCTTACTAAGGATTTATAAAAGTTAAGGTTTAAAAAATACACTTTCTTGGGTATAAATTGATATAAATCCATTACTTACTATATAATGAGCCTACTAATATAAATGCTTTTATGAATTTGCACTTTGAAACAATTACAAATACATTGTTTGTACAAAGGTTTGGGTAACACATTCCAGAAGGTGGCATAATGTAGAAAGGGAGGGTTATCAATTTAATAACACTATAATGTATAATAATGGCATAATGTAGAATTAGAGGGAGTAATGATTTTTAATCATTTTAATGTTACAGAATTTACAGAAGGTACTTAGAGAAAGGTCTGAGGATAGTTAAACAGTGAAATGTCCTATGAGTGGTATTGCCCTCTCACCTAATATAGTATATTTCACCTTTCCCTCTGTTTTGGAAGGTCAAACTTATAAACAAGATACATACATAATCATTAGTTAACACCTAATATGTAGAGGGATGTTTATCATTCTTTGTGTGCAAATCAACTTGAAATCTTTCTGGGTAAGATATCTATGTGGTTACCCATACTATGTGTGTTTTTATTTTAACCTCTGTCTGGGCAAGGTATACCTATGGTTACCCGTACTGTGTGTGCTATTTCCCTCTGTTTGGGTAGAATATGTCTATAGTTTATTCTTAGACCTTCTGTCAAAGCCTCTTCTGGCTGGATCCTATCTCTCCATATGCCTGCATGGATCTATGGAATGAGCTTCTGACAGTCAGTGACGCAAAAAGAGTCAGGCTAGAAAAACCTATGACTCTAAATGAGCACAAGACCTCCATCTGATGAGCCTTGATAAGTCTCTATGCCTTAACAAATTGACCTTAGAGGTTTTGTTTCAGTTCTTTTATGAGACTCTGAAACCCAATTTCCATGGTATCCAAATGGAAGCCTTCAAGTCAAAGAGATACCGCATTTGCTCTGTCATACAGTGTTATGACTGCTGCCTAAAAAGGTGAACCTACACCTTTTTTTAAAAAAAACTTGCAGTAAATCTCACATCACAGTACAAATTATAACATTTGATCCAAATCTCATTCAGGCTCCAGTCTGTCCTGGCAGAGTTGATTAATTGATTCATCCAGGCCAGTCCTACACAGTCCTGTGTTGGACAATCTTCAATAACTATTTTGTATCAGATCTGCTGCATTTTGCATGTAGAGCTGGTCTGTCGCTTGCCTTTCTTTCCCGCACTCAGAAGAAGGCATTTGATATGGTGGATCCCCAAGAACTCATAGGAAATCTACGAGCATATGGTTTTGGCCAAAAGTTTGTGCGCTATTTGACACAAATTATAACATTGTATCCAAATCTCATTCAGGCTACAGTCTGTACTGGCAGAGGTGATTAATTAATTCATCCAGGCCAGTCCTATGAAGTTTTGTGTTGGACAATCTTCAAAAACTATTTCTTATCAGAAATCTACTGCATTTTGCATGTAGAGCTGGTCTGTCTCTTGCCTTTCTCTCCAGCAATCAGAAGAAGGCATTTGATAGGGTGGATCACCAATAAATCATAGGAAATCTATGAGCATATGGTTTTGGCCAAAAGTTTGACGGTGCTTGGTAAAGATAAATGAACGCTGGGCCGGTGCAGTTTTCTGCTGATAGAAGAACCGAAAATGGTATTCCTTCTCCCTTAAGCAAAGAACCTCCTCTTAACTGCTCCTTGCTAAATTAGCCATTTATTTTGTTTGTTATTTTCTCTTTTCCAATGGAGAATGTTAAGGTGTGATTGGCTGACCAATCATTTAATCATTCTGTGTGTGCCATTCTCCATTCCCTCTCTTTGGGCAGGGTATATCCATGGTTACTCATTCTACAGGTACCATTCTCCTTACCGTCCGTAGGAGAATCAAATCTGTTATGAATTTAGAAAATAGACTCCAAGCAATTTGGCAGCTTCCATTCATGTGTATAAAAGAAAATACACAAAGAATGAGTATTCACAGTCTACAAAATGTACGTGCTCATGCTCAATTTAAGGGAATAAATAGACGTAAAAGCCTACTTAGAAACATTGTATAAATCCTTCAGTCTAAACATTACATTGACTAGGGGGGTTACCACTTTCCTCCTGGGATAACTCTCTTTTGACATGAAATGTTAATAAACAGAGGCACATAAAATGATTATTTGTGAATAATTAATTGTAGGCTTTTTGGTTAATATGCTTCTTTTTATGACATTTGTTCATCAGTACAAAACACTTTCCCTTTCATGTGGGCACAAGGCAAATCCTTTTTTTTGCTTTTCTAGGGGTGTTAAAACATTTAAACATATTTCTCATGACATTGCAATGTGTTTAAACCAGGAATTTGTTGAAAGAAGAAAATAACTTTCACCATATGGTCAAAAGAAACCTGTGTTGTGTGGTGTGTATATATATATATATATATTGATATATATATATTGATATATATATATATAGATAGATATATATATAGATAGATATATATATAGATAGATATATATAGATAGATAGATATATATATATAGATAGATATATAGATAGATAGATATATAGATAGATATATATATAGATAGATATATAGATAGATAGATAGATATATATATATATAGATAGATATATATATAGATAGATATATAGATATATATATAGATAGATATATAGATATATATATATATATATATATAGATATATATATAGATAGATATATAGATAGATAGATATATATAGATATATATATATAGATATATATATATATAGATATATATAGAGATATATATATATATATATATATATATATATATATATATATATATATATATATAAAACCCTCTTGGCAAAGGCAGAGTTATTTCATTTAATATTTTTGTTTAGGATCCAAGGTGTAATTGCTTAGAAATACAAAAGCAGTAGCCAATATTGGTCTCCAAAAACAATTTCTAAAACCAGAACAAGATCCTAAAAAAACAGAAAATGAACTGGTTGTGCCAGCTGTCAGCACTGGGCATTCAGCAGGTTTAGACTGATGTTCGCCCGCTGTAAGCATGACATAAACTCTAGTAAGTTAGAGTAAGAATTCAAAGCCAAAGCTGTGCTGATTTATCCCGGTATTAATGGATCTGGAAACCAGGTGCTGAGTTGTGACTTGACGCAGAACCATGAGGATTTACAGTAATATTGTTAGTCAGTTGGGCAGCTGGGACATTTATTCTTTATCATGCAGAATATAAGTAGGAAGAACTGAAGTCTTTAGAGTGATGCAAATGGAAACAGAGCAGTCTTTAGATGGATGCAAGCAGGAGTATTGGTGCCCCTCTTTCTAAACTCCTGCAGAACAGTGGTTCTTTTGGTTCCTTGAAACAGTCTATAATGGTTTGATAATATGTATAGTAATGCAATATGGTGTCATGGAAATGGCTGTAGGTGTGGGATAGTGTATATAGTATGGTAAGCTGTGGCAGATAAAGGGGTATCTAACAGTTCTATAGAATGTATAGTATGATGGTGCTGGGGGAAAGAGCTTCATCTATTTTCAGGTGTAAATTTAGTACAGTATGGGACCTGTTCTCCAGAATGCATGGGACATGGGGTTTTCCAGATAGGGGATCTCTCCATAATTTGAATTTCTATACCATAAGTTTACTAAAAATTAATTTAAACATGAATTAAACCCACAGTATTCTTTTGCCTCCAATAAAAATAAATGATATCTTATTCAGAATCAAGTACAAGGTACTGTTTTATTACAGAGAAAAGAAAATCATTTTCAATATGGAGCTTACTGAATAAAGAGTTTCCAGATACCGAATCTTATGCCTGTAATACAAGATAGAGTCAGAAACACTTTACATCTGAATTGTTAAATCCACAACCTGTTAATGAGGATAAATCGCCAGAGAGTTGATGATTGCATTATATGTAGGGGGCCCAAAGAAGGTACAGTACTTTGTCCTGGGCCTGTTAAGGACAGGTTTGTAGATGTTTGTAGGATAGGGATTATTGTTTAGATTTCATCTACGCACAACACTTAGCAATGGTGGCACTAAATATGTTACATAGTAAAGGAAAGTACATGCCAAATACAGGAAAAACATGCCACTATATTCTTGGTATATAGGAAAAGAACAGAGTCCGCAGAGGAAACCCATGAGGACATGGGGAGGAAATAAAATCTAAAACAGATATTAGGGATGCACCGAATCCAAGATTTAGTTCAGGATTCAGCCAGGATACGGGCTTTTTCAGCAGGATTCAGATTCGGACGTATCCTTCTGCCCAGTCGTACCGAATCATAATTTGTATATGCAAATTAGGGGTGGAGAGAGAAATCTAGTGACTCTAGTGATAAAAAATGTTTTCCCCTTCCCACCCCTAATTTGCATATGCAAATCAGGATTCAGTTAGGTATTCGTCCGAATCTTTCGTGAAGGATTCGGTGTTTGACCGAATCGAAATAGTGGATTCAGTGCATCCATAACAGATATTGACCTAGTCAGGATCAAACCCAAATGATTAATTATAGAAGAAGATCTTTAATAAAGCATGTAACAAGACCTTTTATAGACTATGAAATATAGTTTATAATGGGCAGGATTGATAAAAGACCATATAAATGTCTATAACTGACTGTAGCACAGCGTCTATTAATGATGTATTCAGTACAGTTAAAAATAAAAAAAGATATATATCTCACTAGAGATTAACCTGAGACAAATCTGATCCAGTGGAAGAATTTCATTTTCAGATTCCTTTATTAGTGATGTGTTTGTACTATAGATAGCTGTTTTACTTCAGTTGCCTGACAATGAGAACTCTTTGGCATATGGTATTTGATGTATGGTAAATCAAGCAGTCTGCCAGGGATTAACAAGTGAAAGGTTACTAATCAGACTTAGAAAAAAAG
This sequence comes from Xenopus laevis, assembly GCF_017654675.1. Classification (NCBI taxonomy): domain Eukaryota; kingdom Metazoa; phylum Chordata; class Amphibia; order Anura; family Pipidae; genus Xenopus; species Xenopus laevis. The sequence continues at coordinate 28,910,555 of NC_054388.1, forward strand.
GCCTCCAGTAGAGCAGCAACAGGTATGAAATAAGGGGATTGTTTGGACTAGGGGAAGAAGATCGGCAGAAAACAGTGTATTATTCAGCAGGCGTGACACCTGGGCCTACAGGGAGTTTTCCTGGTATCCCTGTGGGCCAGTCCAACACTGATTGTGTGTTAAGTGTTAATCTTTGCAGGGGTAAAGAGGCAGCAATGATGATGATTTTGTAAAATTATGAGGAAACATTGGGAAGGATTGAGAAGATGAAAAAGGAGAAATAGAGCAAGGACAGAGGAGAAAATTGAAAGTGAGAGAATTTAACTTTTTTAATGACAGCTAAAGCTTAAAGGGATACTGTCATGGAAAAAAGTTTTCCAGCTGTCCCAGTCATTTGACTTGTGCTCTGATAAACGTCAGTCACTCTTTACTGCTGTACTGCAAGGTGGAGTGATATCACCTGCATTGGTGAGAGCTCTAGACTGTGAGTTTTTCCCAGGCCCATTTTGGGTCTGGGGGTAGCATTCTTTTTTCCCCTGCAAACTGCTTTCCATCCCACAAATGCCTCCAAAAAAAATAAAGAAGACGGCGGCCATTGCTGGCCAAGGAGTGAGGACCCGCTTGGGGTCTAGCAGGAGGACTGCTGCTCCTGGTTTGGCAGCAGCAGTTGGAAATGTTCAGGTGCGCAAGGAGGTGGTGGCCATAGCTATGGGTGAAGCAAAGAAGGAGAAAGTACCTTGCAGTACCTTACATGCAGTGTTCCATATGTTATGGAGTCTCCCAAGCAAGCAAATACTCTGCATGTACAAGCCCAAGTTGCTGCAGAGAGTTGGCGTTCTGCTGTGGAAAGCAGCATTTCTGCTTTCCACAGCAGGAAGTGCTGCAGGCTGTGAGGAAGCCATGGAGAGTGCTGAGGCGACATGTTGTGTGGCTATGGAGGTGGCTGAGGAAGTGCTGAGAGAGAAGCCCAATCCTGCTGCTGCAATGGCCCAGGTAGGAGCAAAACACCTGTATGATCATGGGGGAGAGGAGGCTGCTGGAAATGAAAATGGAAAACCAGAGACTGTGGGCGCTCAGCTGGGCCCAATCAGAGCCAAATAATAATGGCCCTGAGAGACATCATAGAGGAGAAAAGGAACTTTTTGGTGGGGAGTATTAGTAACATCGTGGCTGGACTGAGAGCTTTGAAAGGGACTGAAAGGGCTAAAACTGTCAAGAAAATTGCTTTCAATGATTTGGAGGACATTGAGAATAATATTACCAGGGTTCTGGCAGTAATAGAGACCTGGAAGGAGGTTTTTGATAATCGAAAGCGATTTCAGGAAATGGAAAAAAATGAACTGAAAAAGTTGCTTTAAGACTCTTCTTTTCCTAAAGAGACTGTGATTCCTGGGAGTGGCAATGCGGGGCCTTTGTGTGTGAATCCAGTGCCCCATGTAGTAAGTTGGTGGGTAGGGCAGCAGAGAAGTTACCCAAGGAGAAGGGTGAGTAGAGGGCCAGTCAGCCTAGGGAGGTGAGGTGTGGACAGTTGTAGGAAAGAAAGCCTCCGTTAAAAGGAAATATATCCCCCGAAAAACTGTTTTTTTCTGCCAGAAGGTAAGAGCTGGGGCGATCTGGCTGAGGAAGAGGAGGAAAGGCTGAAGGAGGAGGAAAAGAGAATGAAGCAGAAGGCTAGGGCCTTAGAAAAAAAGAACAGAAAGAGAAAAAAGGGAAAAGAAAGTGAGGAGGAGGTTTTGACTCAGGAGTGGGAATGGGAGTCCCTAGAGGAGGATGTGGTATTGGACTTGGTGGGTGGGGAGAGTACCCCAAAATTCCAGGTGAAAAAGATGGATGATGAAAGTGGTGGTGCCAAGCAAAAACAAAATCGTATTTAATTATGGATTAACCTATCAGATTCCTTACAGCCAATGTCTGTAGCATCAAGAACAGGAAGACCACGTTTTTGGCTTTTGATTATTTTAGAAGGGCAGAAGCTGAAATCCTTTTCTTGCAGGAGACCAGCCTAACAACCATGAATGAGATATTTGAAGCCAAAAGAGATTGGCGGCATGGGCCCTCCTTTTGGTCTATTGCTGAGGAGCCGGCAAGGGGGAGTGGGCATTCTTTTTCAAAAATTAAAAAAATCATAGAAATCCAGGTTGGTCATTGCTTGATGCTTGCTAGTGTGATGCATGGAAATCTGATTAGATTGATCAATGTGTATGGCCCCGGGGACCCTCAGACAGCAGGGAACTCCTGTTGGAGATAAAGCAATATCTGTATACATCATGTCCTGTCATTTTCGCGGGGGACTTTAACCAAGTCCTGAGGGTAGTAGACAGGACTGGCAGGTTCTGCAAATATGAGGGTTCTTTTGTGAATAAATTGGTTGGGGATTAGTAGATGTGGCCACATGGGGTGGTAGAACGAGCAAGCATACATATTTCTGTGGGCAGAAAAGCAACAGAATTGATTTAATTTTTGTTAAGAAAGGTGAATACTTTACAGAAGTTTGTGAGAAGGGGGTTGAGTTCTCTGATCACTTGGTATTATCCTTCCAGTATGCTATCCAGAACCAGCCCAAGATTGGGAGGGGTTTGTGGAGACTTGATGTTGGTTCTTTGAAGGGAGAGCAGGCAGAACAATCCTTTGAGGATCTGTTGCTGGTGCAGTTGTCCAGGGTTGAGCTGTATGATTAGCTATCTGTATGGTGGGACGCAGCCAAGGATTCTTTCCAATCTCTCTTCAAGTCTATCTCTTACAGAAAAGGGAGGGAAAAGGAAAATCGGTACCAGTCTTTGAGAAAGGAGCTAGAGGTCTGTATTTCAGACGGGGAGGGAGGTGAAAAGCGAAACCGACTCAATTACCTGATCAGGCAACATCAGTACAGCCGGTACAAATCTTTGGTTCTGGAAAGGGATTATGGGGCTTCTGTTTGCCCAGATCCTTGCCAGAACTGCAAAGAGGTTGTTGAGAAAAAGCTGATTGAGGGTCTGTACGACTCTCGGAAGTCGCTAGATCCTACTATGTTGAGCTTTTCAGGGAAAGGGTCTTGGATGGAGAAAAGACTGAAGCTTTCTTAAAGGCGACCCCAGGTCCTTATACTGATGAATTAAACTTTTCCCCTTTGAAAGCAGCAATAACCCTGGAAGAGGGGAGACAGGCCATAGACAGAGAGCAAAAGAAAAAGGCCCCAGGGCCCGATGGTCTGACAGCAGAGTTTTACAAAAAATTTAAAGACACACTGGCTTATATTCTTGTTGAAGTTTTCAATGAGGGCTTGGAGAAGATTAGTCTTCCTCCCTCTATAGGATACTCTTCACTGATCCTGCTTTCAAAGGGAACGGACTCAAAGCATGTTGAGAATTGGAGGCCCATTGCCCTTCTCAACACTGACAGAAAGATTCTTGCAAGAATTCTCTTTTCTAGGTTGATCAAGTTCGCAGGCACTTTACTATCTTCTTTTCAGTACTGTACAGTGGAAGGACGTAGCATTTACAGGGCAGTCCTTACTATACGAGAGGCCCTTGAGAGGTGCAAAGTCCAAAAATTGGGAAAGTATTTCTTGACCTTGGACCAAGCAAAGGCTTTTAATAGAGTTAATTATGAATACCTATGGGCTGCTTTGCTGAAATTTGGAATTCCGGGTCAGTTTGTCAGATGGTTACAGCTTTTGAATAAAGGGGCAAGAAGCTTCCCTTTGATTAATGGTTGGAGAGGCGAAGACTTTGAGGTGAGAGCAGGAGTAAGACAGGGGTGCCCTCTCAGTCCACTGTTGTATGTGTTTGCTCTGGATCCATTTCTAAGAGCATTACAAAATAGTGTTTTGGAGGGTGTTCTGTTTCTCTTGAGCCAGGCCTTTAAGTTAGTAGCCTACGTGGATGATGTGACCATTGTTCTGTCCAGACCAGAGGAGGAGTATTTGGTAAATGGACCACATCAGAAGCTATTCCGAGGCCTCTCGGTCTCTAGTCAACCGAGAAAAATCTGAAGCTTTGTGGGTCTCAGAAGAAGACCCGAGTTTTCAGCTAAAAGACTTTCCAGTGGCCCCAGAGACAGTTAAGATCTTGGGAGTAAAGTTTGGGAAGGGTGATGATGCGAAGGCAAATTGGGATGAGAAATTGAATGCGTTTGCAGCAAAGGTTCAGCCATGGAAGGCTTGGAGGCTGAACTATAGGGAAAGGATTAACATTATCAAGTCTTTCTTGGTCCCTCTGCTTCTGTTTGTCTCTCATATATATTTTCTTGTTGCCAGAATCTTTCTTCACAAGAGTCCACAGTCTGTTTTTCCAAATGCTCTGGGGGAACAGACTGAACCCAGTTAAAAGGGGAGTAACTTTCCTACAGAAAAAGGAGGGTGGTTTGGGCATGTTGTGCCCCGTGGCCTTCTTCTGTGTCATATTTCTGAAATGTAATTTTGGGGGTATGGCTCAGGGGAACAACTCTCTGTGGGAAAACAGCATTAGGGCCTGGGTATCACCTTTTTTCAAAGGCTGGGTACTTAATGATAGACTGAAGAGTGTCCAGATAAGAGGAGGTTGCGTCCCACCCCATATACAGTAGCTCAGGCTTTGAAGCTCCTTGCTCTGAGAAACTGCACAAGTGAGATCCTGTTTCCGAGCCTTAAGTGCCTCAACAGTAAGAGACTGCCCAAGAAGTTCCAGGATAATGCTTGGCTCTCCCTCCAAGGGAAACTGTTTGTTAGAGGGAACTTGAAGTACCTCAATGTAGTGGACAGGGAATGCCCATGGGGCTGTGGCACAGATGAGACCCAGGAACACTTTCTTATGGACTGTGTTATTACCAAAAGCCTCAAATCTGCAACATCCTTGCAGTTGGGTTTCTTGGAGAACTTGAATTATACAGAGATGGCATATGGGATAGTGGGGCGTGAGAATGCGAGAGCAGTGACTACAGAAACCCTGTATATTATTATATCTGTGATGCGCTATTATCTGTGGCACATGCGCTGCAAGTTAACCCTCAGCCAGAAGAGAGAGGCAGTTGGGCAAGTCACTGGGGCAATTGTAAGGAAACTTGCTTTCATTAAATCCAGAGAGATTGAGAAAAAGGCAGAGAATGTTGCACTCTGGGTAAATGTACATTTTTGCTTGTGAATCTTCTGATTTTCATTAGTTAATAATGTGATGCTTTTCTGTTTCTGAAATATTTATATATTTTCTGTAATGTTTTTACTTTCAATAAAATTCCTTAACACAATAAGCTATACCTTCATACGGTGTGGTTGTGTTTTGGTGTGCTCTGTGAAAGCAGTGTTTCTTCCAGGCCCTTGTGGGTCTGGGGGGGGATAGTTACCCTCCCCATCTCCTTTCCCTGTTTTTTTCTCTCACTTTATTTTTGTATTGTTTTTTGATTTGCAACTCTCCTTTCCTCAAAAATGAGGAAAAAAGCGTTCTAGATTAGGGTATGGAAGCTGGACTGCTGAAGCCAGTATGGTAATAACTGCAGAACACAGCAGGAGGAACGCTAAAGTAAAGTCTGCAGCAAAAACCTTCAGTGAGGCAGTGGGAAGTGACTTGTCCTTGAGCGGAGAAGCCTAAGAAAGTATGGATGGTGGCTCTGATCAGGTTCTAGGCGTCTGTGTAACTGCAGGGAGCTGCAGTGCAATGGCAGAGGGACCAGATCTGGAAGTTCGCAAAGTGCCGGCGTTGAGAGGACAGAAGTTACCACAAGACATGGAGGAGTCTATGGAAATGGAGGAAGGGGCAGCAGTATCGCAGGAGGTGGCAAAAAGTGCACTGAGAGGCTCCGCTGGCCAGAATACAGAGAAGCTGACTGCAAATACAAACAATTTGGTGAGTTCTGATGTGAATGGAGCTAGGTTTGATGCTGGCGCAGAGACTAAAGGAAGGCAGCTCTGGGGCTTGGACTGGTGAGGCAGAAGCCCGTGGAGGGTTTTTTTTTTTTTTTTGAGAGAAAACTTGTAGGAAAGTTTTCCAAAGCCAACAGTTAATTCAAGTACTATGGAAAAATACTCTGGGGGAGGTGAGGGGTGTATAGTGATTGAATATGATAGGATTATTGCTGCTTTAAATGAACTCAAATGTCTGGAAATTGAGCAAATCACACTCACTAAAGGAATTGATTTAATGATAAGAGACCTTTAACTGCTGAAAGGACAGAGGAGGACAAAAGCAATAAGAGAAATGGCATTTTTGAATAAAGATGAGGAGATGGATACACAGATCAAAATTATTCTAAATATTATTGGACAAGATGGGGTGTTGCTTTAGTATCCAAACAAACCAGTAATCCCAGTGTGTCTTATGCAAACGTTTTCATTTCCTCTAATAAACAAATTGCTGATAGTTCTTTATCAAAAGGAAAAGATTCAAAAAATTCTTCCAAGCAGGTGGATAATTGTTTGATGTCAAATGAAAATGTGCTTTTTGGGGAAATCAGAAATATTTTTAGTTCCAACATTTCCTCTAAGCAGATTGATAATGGTGTTTCTGTAAATGAGATGTTTCTGCTGGTGAGATGGTTTCCAAACAAACTGAAAATGTTCTGAATGGAGGCTTGTTTGTTTCCTCAGATGTATAAAGAAATGTTTCCTTACCTTTGTCTTAAAGTATGGGGAACAAGGGTCCTGCGCAAACTACAAACACAGGTGGTGATCATTGTGTGGGTAACGAGGCAGTCTTGCAATAAGCAGAAAATGCAAATGAAGCCCAGGCTGTAGGAGGGAGTGTCTGGGGGGGAAAGGGGTTTGTTTGAAGAGGTAAGGGGGGGGGGGAGGAAAATGGTAAAAGTAGAAATGCAGTAAAAATTAAATGGGAAGGTGAAAGAGAGGACTTTCCAGATAGGATTTGTGACCCACCTGTTAAAGCAAGTATTGGGCTTTTCAGCAGAGGATATTTATACAATGATCAGCAGATACTGAATTTGATTTAGGGTAGGGGCACACGGCGCGATTTCGCCGCGATTCTGCGCTGGGCGAGTTGTCGCTGCGTTTTTAAGCGGTTTTTAAGCCGAAATAGCTTTGTTAACTTTGGCGCTGGCGTCAATGCAAATCGCGGCGAAATCGCTGCGCTAATTCACACGCGGCGATTCTTTTTCTATTGTCGCCCGAAGTTGCCTCGCTGGGCGTTTCCGGGCGACAGTAGAAAAAGAATCGCCGCTTGTGAATTAGCGCAGCGATTTTGCCGCGATTTGCATTGACGCCAGCGCCAAAGTTAGCAAAGCTATTTCGGCTTAAAAAACGCAGCGACAACTCGCCCAGCGCAGAATCGCGGCGAAATCGCGCCGTGTGCCCCTACCCTTAAGCTTTAACTTATCACAAGGGCTGGAGGAGTTTTGGGGGAGATATAATTTAAAGAAAAATGTTAAAGAATGGCAAAATTTTAAGGTTATGCTTATTTCCAAACCACAACTTAAAATATAACAATAATAATGAAAAATGAGACAGTGAATCAAGAAGATATTTTAGTTTGGTTCAAAAGACAATGTACTGTGATGTCACCCACGGTTAAAATTTTTGATGAAGAAGATCTATGGGTGGGGGGATATAAAGTGCAAATCAAACTACATACTGAAGGTTACATACTGTACAAAAGCACTTGCCTACATTATTTTTTATTGGTAGGGATGGGGGTGTGCTATTATGTCGGCCAGCCCAGGCTTTGCTTTAAGTGCAGGGCACCCACATGGCAAGGAAATGTAATCTGAAAAAATGAAAAAACAAATCCAGGAAACTAGTAAAAAAGATGATGAGGACATCGTCTTTGGATTTGGAAAGGGACTCAGATGAGCAGGAGGAAATGGATACAGAGTGGGTCCAAGGGTCCAGGTGCAAAGGTCAGGAGCAGAAAGTAAGGTTTCTTGTAAAAAGTAAAGAAATGGATCTGTCAGTTGATTTTTTAACTCTAAATGTATGCAGCATTAAGAATAGAAAGTCAAGATTTGTTGCATATGAATTTCTTAAAGAAGAAACAGCTGACATTGTATTTCTTCAAGAAACCAGACTTTCATCTTTAAGTGAGGTTAGAATGGCTAAAAGGTATTAGAGGGAGGGCCTTTCTTTTTGGTCAGTAGCCACAGAACCAGCAGCAGGTGTGGGCATTTTGTTTAAAGGGGACAAACATGTTGTGGTTAAGAAGGTGGTGGATATATTGATAGTAAGGTGCCTATTATTAGATATCCTGATAGAAGGAAGTTTAATGATGCGTATTAATATCTATTGGCCTCGGCAATTGCAGATAGGTTATATTTCTTCAAATTTCAAAGAAGTTGTATTTGAATTCTCAGATAATTTAGGCTTTTCCTTTCACTTTGGCAGGTAAGAGAACCTTAGTCATGGGAAAGGGTTATGGAGGGTACGTAAAGAAGTATTAGAAGATGAAGAAATAAAGGTAGAGTTTGGGGATTTTCTGAAGTTACAGATGCCAAGAGTGGATTTATTTGATTCTGTTGTGGAATGGTGGGACTCGGCTAAGGATACTTTTAAGAAAGGGAGGGCTAAAGAGTAGGAGAAGCCAGTCTTTGAAAAGGAAAATTGAAATCTGTGTTTTGAAAGGGGAGGAGGTGGAAAAGTTGAACCGGCTTAAGTATTTGTTTAAGGCAGCAGCAGTACAACCGGCTTAGGTCCCTGGTTCTGGAGAGGGACTATGGAACTTCTTGTTTCCCGGACCCTTGCCAGAACTGTAAAGGTACTATTAAGAGAAAGTGGGTTGAGAACCTTTATAACTCACAGGGTAATTTAGAAGTATCAAGGGAGGGTATCCTGGAGGTTGTAAGGGCTTACTATGTTGATCTTTACAAAGAACAGGCTTTGGACGAGGGAAAGATTCAATTCCAGTTTTGAATACTATTAATTTGGACCTTTTCTCTTTGGTGTCAGAAATAACAGAGGAGGAAGTAATGCAGGTAACTGATAAGCAACAAAAAAGAAGGCCCCTGGACCAGATGGGGTAACAGCTGAGTTTTATATCCCCTTTAAGGAAGATCTGGTTCCAGTGTTAGCCAAGTCTTTAATGCCTGTCTGAAAGAAAAACATCCTCCTTTCTGGTTCTTATATCAAAGGGGAAGGATTCGAGGCACATTGGGAATTCTAAATTGTAATAGGAAGATTTTTGGCTAAGATGCTTGCACAGAGGTTGGGTGAGGTGGCTGGGTCTCTTCTTTCCAACTATCAGTTTTGCTCGCTAGAAGGTAGGAATATCTTTGGTGCTGTTCTTTCACTAAGGAAGCACTAGAGAGGTGTAAATCCTGGCAGTGGAGTAAGTACTTTATGTCTCTAGATCAGGCAAAAGCCTTTGATAAAGGCTTGAGATATTTCCTGTAGCCCCAGACTTAGTTAGAATCCTAGGGGTTAAATTTGGAAAAGGGAGATCTTGCTAAGGTGAATTGGGAAGACAAACTGAATACTGTTCAAGCAACGGTTCAGCGATGGAAATCATGGAAGCTGACCTATAGAGAAAGGATTGACATTATTAAGGCTTTTCTTCCACTTTTTCTCATTTCCTATATCTTTTTGTTGCCAGAATCTCTCTATGCCCGGATCCAGAGCCTGTTCTTCCAAATGCTTTGGGGAAGTAGGCTCAACATTCCTACAAAAGAAATAGGGAGGGTTGGACATGATGTGTCCCGTGGCTTTCTTCTGCACCATCTTTCTCAAGTTTAACTTTGGAGGGGTGGTGCAGGGAAAGAGTCTCTGTGGGAAATTAGTTAGAGTTAAAGACTGGGCATTGCTTTTTATCAAAGACTTGTTACTCGGCGACAGAGTGAAAGAGGTATGGATAAGAGGAGGCCTTGTTCCCACCTATCTGCAGCAGGCAGTAAAAATCCTAAAGAACCTCCATTTTGTGTCACCAATAAGTGTAAGGGATTGCCCAGAAGGCTATGGAACAAAATTTTAAATTCCTGACAGAGAAGAGGATGCCCAAAAATTTTTGGAACATAGCATGGTTATCACTACAGGGTAGTGAGGCAACTTAAAATATTTAAACATTGTAGATAGGGAATGTCCATAGGGGTGTGGGGTTGAGGAGTCCCAGGAGCATTTTCTGTTGGATTGCCTCCTTTCACACTCTCTGAGGGAAAGTGTGGCAGACCGTCTTAATTTAAACTTTATAAAAAAAATGTAACTACTCTAAATTTTCTTATGGTGTTGTGAAGAGTCACAGAGCTGGTAACGGGATAAAGCAACCTTGTACATAATTCTGGCTGTGATAATCTTATTATAACCAATTATTGCATATGCAATGCTGAATGACCACTAGTCAGATTCATTCATCAATGAGGTCATATGCAGAGACATTGTCTTTAATAAATTTATTTAAACAAAAGAGTGTAAGTTTTCAGAATCATGCAAGAAAATGTGGGGAAATCTTTAACGTCCTTTTGATATTTTGAACTTTGTTTCTTGATTTGATTTGTTTTTGTTCACTATTTATTGTATCTTGAATATTTAAAATAAAATTCCCTAACACAAGATAACAGTTGCCTAGTAGATCTAAGAACAGCACTCAATAGTAAAATCCAGGTTCCACTGAGACACATTCAGTTACATTGAGTAGAAGAAACAACAGCATGCCATAAAGCAGTTCCATCCTAAAGTGCTGGCTCTTTCTGAAAGTACATGACCTAAAAAACTAAAAAAAATACACTTGCTGGTTCAGGAATGACATTTTATATTGTAGAGTAAATTATTTGCAGTGTAATTCAGAAATGAAAACTACATCATAAAAATGATGACAGAATCCTTTTAACTAAAGAAGTAGGCTAGAAATGCTGTACATATGTTTTGGGCTTCTGTACCAGCCCAAGGCAACCAAATCCCTTTAGCAGGGAAGATCTGTGCCTCCAAAGATGCCCCAGTAGCTCCCCATTGTCTTTTCTTCTGATTCACTGCACATGCTCTGTGATGCTGTCACAATTAATTAATACAAATAATTATTACATGGCAGCTCAGGAACTAATGCAACTAGCATCAGAATTTAAAAATCAGCCCTGTAGCAGCATTATATTACTTATATTACAGACACACCTCATTTTTTGCTTGATAATTTGCAATGTCCCCTAAGCTTAGCTTCTTTACAGCTGATCAGTGCCCACTGAGCATCTGAGTGTCGCAGACACTTTACAATATAGTTACCCCCTGTGACAAGTTGAAAGTCCTGCATCATTGCTGCTATTGAGAAGCTGAAACTTTAGACAGATAAGTTCAGTAAATAAAATATGGCATTTTTAGCCACATCTATTTTTAGGGTTTAGTTCTCCTTTAAAAAAGGAAACTTACAAAACAGCAAGAGATTCAAAATAAACATAGAAAAATAAAGCAGAAATATTATAGTAGAAGAACAATAGCAGACGAGTTGGTACATTTTCTTTGTCTATATGTATCTGCACATACACAAATGTAATTTTCCTTTAGTATTACTAAAAAATATGGCAATTATATGTATTGGGGTGCCTCAGGTATTGTAAAATATGGATGCACATGAGTATGTAAGGAGGCACTTAAACAGAGTTATCAGAACTAGGAAGGCTGTATGTGTCTGCTCTGACATATTTCATAAAGTGCCAGTAAACCTTCAGGAGTAACAGGGATTACAAGAAATATTACTGGCATCCAGGGTAAAAACTATTGTTCTACTGAGGGCAGGTTATTGGAGCTGTTCAATTACTCCTGGTGCCTTTGAGGCTTCCGTACATAATAAAAATGCGTAAAACAAATATTTCCACATATTCATCAAATGAAATCCCCTTTAAATGTCAATATCATTCTTTCTAAAACCGAAATTCTTGAAAAGCATCCAAAATTATTTTTTAAAAGTGCAGACTAACTGAAAGTTATGCGATTATTTAACTAGGGCATTTTTATATCCTGGTGTTACTGGCCCTGAGGTCCAGGAATACAATTTTGAAGTTTTTTTGGGAATCACATATACCTATTGTGCCAATTTGACTAATTATAGAAAAAAAATTAAAATAACCCTTTGATTTTCAGAGTATGACCACAGTTTTGCTATGCTGCAGCTGGCCCCACTTTGAGTTGGAGGGTTAAACCAGTACACAAACTCCAGGCTTACTTTCCCTGACAAAAATGTCCTTACAAATAGCATTGCCCATGTGCTACTAATTAGCTTCAAATTAGGCACCCACTGAAAGAAAAACACATTGCTAATCTGGTATTTTTCCTCAATTTAATGCTCATTTTGAAACTATTGCATGCTAATTGAGTTTTTGATAAATGCACCCAGGACATAAAAAAAAGATTGTTGCTACCACAGGGGAAAAAAAAAAGATTCTTAAAATTGCTAGGTTAACACAGCAAGGACCAGTGGTGAGGAATTAGGAGGAGGAAGTTGGCTGGATGCTAAGGTAACATTTTAGGTTCCTTTGTGACCACTGAGAAAAGTGATATCTTGTGCTCTAAGACAGAGACAGAATAAACCAGTAGCTAGCAAATTCACATTTTCACCGGTAATTTATTCCCTGTCTGTCATCCTCGTTATCAACCGCATTCTCAAGACATTTTCCATAATATGCCATTTAGAAATTCAGCATTAGGAGGAACGTGGTTTGAACCTAAGCTGGCGATAGACGCAAAGATCTGATTGGACTTCCCCATCTTCCAACCTGCCACTAACCATTTCAATCAAATAAAGTACAAAAGAACAGATCAGTTGATGTCCTATCCCTGACAGCAATCCTACGAAAGTTATGTCGACAAAAGCTAGTGACAGTCTCCCTCTGAAAATCGTACGATCGGCAATACATGCAGCGATATTATCGGCAGCCAACAGAAATCTTTTAACCTGTCCGATCGACCAAACGACCAATCTCAGCCGGACGAAAAATGTCAGGACTGTCCACACACGGTCTGAAAATCGTATGAATCCTCGATTCGTATGATCAGATCTTTGCGTTTATGGCCAGCTTAAGCTACAGCCAAATTAGATGAACCCCATGTCAACAGCAATCTAATGGTCCAGCCCAGTCATTAAATATTAAGACTGGATTGTTATCTGTCCAATAAAAAAGGGAAGTCAACTCATTCCATGTCATCATTCCATGTCCACTCTTGGCTTTCTGGCTTGGTTTTAGATCCTGGTCCTTATCTACCATATTACATGAAGCTAGTTTGATAACTAGGAATTAATCGATAAAGGTATGGGATCCGTTATCTGGAAAACCATTATCCAGAAAGCTCTTAATTACAGGAAGGTCACTTCCTTAGACTCCATTTTAATCAATCAAAATGATTTCCTTTTTCTCTGTAATAATAACACAATAGCTTGTACTTTATCCTAACTAAGATATAATTAATCCTTATGAAGGCAGCCCAGTACAATTATTTAAAGAGGAAATTCACCTTCCTTTTCAGAAGAAAATGTATTATTGCTTATATTTCTATTCAGCCTTTCTAATATGCATCCTTCTTTCTGACATTAAGACAAATCCCTGGGTGCTACAGTTTGTATTTCAACAATAGCAACGGGGCCAACCTTATACAAATTATGAGGCTGCATTAAATGCATTAAATACATATTGGCTTTCTAAATTATTCAGACAGTTATTGTGACGTATGGTATCCCAAACCCAGAACAAATTCCAAGGTCCCGGCCTCAGCTCATGCTTCTGCCTATAGCAGCCGCCTTTGGCTTTGGGAGGAGCCCTCCACTTCTCAGATACTGCCAGGTCTTAAAGTGAGAGGACCAGGGAGAAAGTTCTGGGCAGACAAGGGAACTGTAATGTATACAGGAGGAATAGGAAACAGTGAGTGAAGTCGTGGAACAGGCTGTGGCTGTACCAACCAGACAGTGCAGTACAGAATCAGGAGCCAGGAGCATAGTCAGGATAAACAGACCGGGGTCAAAACCAAACAGTAACATTGTACAAAGTCAGGATCCAGAAGAGTGGTTCCAACAAGCAAGTGTCGGTTCAGGCAGCGATACAGCAAAGTCAAAAACAAGCAACGGTCAGGAAAAGATAATGTAGCGATCTCACCTGGTGGTCCAGTGGGGGGAAGTCAGGGACGCCTGCCGCCCCCCTCGGCGCGGATGCCTGCCTCGCCAAGCTGTGTCCATTAGGCCGCAGGCCATTCTAGTTGCCAACCGTTACAGATAATCAGACTAGAATCACACCCAGGAGCTATCAGCAAATAGACCTACATTGGGCAGTGAGTCAGTGCAGAGTAGAGGGTTTTATAGGCAGCTTACACAGACCATCTGTGGCCAGTTTGGCAACAGGTGAAACAAGTCAAGCCTACTTGCAATTACATGGAAAGCAATAGGAGTGAACCATGGCCTTAGCTGTCTTCTCACATGCAGACAGCACAGAAACACCAGTGCAACTCCAAGCAGGTTGTTACAGTTATCTTACCATTTGTTAACACTGATTCACAGTTATGATGGTACAATAGAATACAGTTATGGGGTTTATGAATTATAATAAAAATAGGACCCACTCGGTAATGGTTTGTACAGTGACCACTAATATAAGTTAAAAAGGAAGTCATGTAGCTACAAAATGAGTAGAAGTTTCAGTCAAATAACTATGTATTAGAAAGGATTTACAAGAAAAGATGCTGGATACTAAGTAGCTGTGTTGGGTTGGCTTTGGAAGTTCAGTTACTGCTACAATACATCTCTCAGCCAACTGTCTTTTGGACAGTATAACTGAGTAGCATCTGAAATGCCCCACACAATCACTGGCTTTTACCAACAATCCACTAGTTATGAGGGTTAGTTTCTTTTTCTCACACATAGCTTGCCTCTGTGTCTACGGCAAAGTATGTTACATATACATATATTTGTACAGGTTTAAAGGAGAAATAAAGAATTAGGCTAGACATGTTGTACATTATGTTTTGGGCTTCTGTACCAGCCCAAGGCAACCACAGCGATTTGGCAGGGAAGATCTGTGCCTCCGAAAATGCCCCAGTAGCTCCCCATCTTCTTTACTGCTGATTCACTGCACATGCTCTGTGCTGCTCTCACTTACTGTGCTTAGAGACCGACTCAAAATATACAGTACACAATAAATAATCACAATATAAGGCTGATTAGTAATTAATACATATAATCACTACATGGCAGCTCAGGAACTAGTGCAACTAGCATCAGAATTTAATAATCAGCCATGTAGCAGCAGCTTATATTGCAGACAAACCTCATTTTCTGCTTGATAATTTGCAATGACCCCTAATCTTAGCTTCCCAGAGCCCATCTGAGTGTCGCCGACACTTTCCAAGATGGTGACCCCTTGTGACAAGTCCTGGATCATTGTTGCTATTGACAGGCTGGTGCAATAAGTTCAGTATATAAAATATGGCATTTTTAGCCATATTCAGGTCTAGGCATTAGTTCTCCTTTAAATGTGTGAGTGAGCTCAGACTTATATACATATAGTTTCAGGTCCAAGAACATATTGCTTTTCAGCAATCTTGATATACATTATGTACATTACATGCCTTCAATGAGTCATTGGTTGAACGCAATTCAGTTTGCAAGCATTCAATCACATTGAAGCTAACTAAATAATTAATACTCTAGGGGGGATAGTTCTGACTGTCTTCATGACATCTTTTAGTATCACAAATACAGGTATGGGCTCCATTATCCAGAGTGTTTGGGACCAGGGGTTTTCTGGAGAAGAGGTTTTTCCATAATTGGATCTCCATACCTTAAGTCTACTAAAAAATAATTCAAACATTAAGTAAACACAATAGGCTTATTTTGCTTCCAATAGTTAATTAATGCCCACAGCATTATACATTGATCCTTATTAGCATAATCTACAAGGAAACCAATATGTAATTCATGTGACTGACATAGCTCATTAATAGGTTTGAGGGCACAGACATCCCAAGGTCAGGCATTAGGAAGTTTCCGTAGTGACCCCCATTACTCCACAATTACATCACAAAATATCTTCTCTTTCATTATCCACTATTAAGTAGAGCAGATTAGCCTTCAGTGCAGTCCCTTGAGTGAGTTAGCCCCAAATTGAGCATTTCCTCAGTCAAGGATTCAAAGAATACCTTAGATTAAGGTTTTCTCATTTCTTTGATTAATTAAAATAGATGAAGATGAAATAAAATGCGGGGGGGGGGGTTATGGCAGCATTTATTTGAAGGGGGTCGTAGTAGGAGCAGTAACATGGATTTCATCCTTGTGGAATATTACACATAGATATCTAGGGGAAAATGAATATTCCCAGCTATACAAGTACGGGATCTGTTATCCAGAAAGCTACAAATAATAGTAAGGCCAGCTCCTATAGACTTAAATAATTCACATTTAATAAAATATTTCCTTTTTCCCTGTGATAAGAAGATAGTACATTGTACTTGATATATGTAAGATATAAATAATCCTTGTGGGAGACTTTACAATTCTTTTTGGTGTAATAAATGTTGAAATTATTTTTTAGTAGACTAAAGGTATGGAGATACAAATTATGATGAAAAATCCCTTATCCAGAAAACCCCAGGTTTTCAATAGGCTTTATGAGTTCAAGCCCCCCTCCTTTCCTCTTTCCCATTGGTTCATACCAGAAATATAGGTACAGGTATGGGATCCGTTATCTGGAAAACTATTGTCCAGAAAGCTCTGAATTACGGGAAGGCCATCACCCATAGACTCCATTTTAATCAAACAATTGAAATTTTTAAAAATGATTTCCTATTCGCTGTAATAATAAAACAGTTCCTTGTAAATTATCCCAAATAAGATATTATCCTTATAGGAATCAAAACAATCCTATTAGTTTTCATTAGTTTCAATGATTTTTTAGCATATCCAAATTATGTAAAAACCCCTTATTCAGAAAACAGCACTGAGCATTCAGGATAACAGATCCCATACTGTTTTCAGCCATTTAGTCACCTTTCCAGAAATATTTAGAGCAAGAAATAAGGGCAACACTATAACAAATCATGTAGTCTCAGTAAAAGGAAATGAAAAAATTATATTCATAAGGAAAATAGCAAGGTCAATAGTCAATAGTAATTTTACCAATTCGTTTGCGATTTCAAACATATTTTAGAAAAAGTACAAATCAGTTAATCATAAATTCATGCATTTCAAAACAATTTGAGGATTGGGATTTTTTTCCATTAAAAACACACAACCAGGGAGATCTTTTGGAGATCATAAACTTTAAACAGCTACTAACACTTATTTTAACACTTATTTTATCAGGTCTTACCTAGACCTGATATCTTTAGGATAACACATTTTCCCCAAATCTCCTACTTTTAGCGCTATGGGAGACCAAAATTCCTGGCCTAAGTTACAAAGGAATGTCTAGGAACCTGGGTTGCTAATGTAGCGACTCACCCTAGTAGTCTAGTGGGGACTAGGACCCTCAAACTCATTTCCCGTTGTTAGTTTCTACTTGTTAGTATCCTGGGTGTGTTATTTCGTTTTTGATTCCTGGTTTTGACCCTTGCCTGCCTGACTATCCCAAACTCTGCTTATCCTGACTCCTGCCTGCCTTACGATTCTATTAGTATTGACCCTTGCCTGTCTGACCTTGCTTGAACTCTGCCCGCACCGACCGGGCCTTTCTGACCTTGCTTGAACTCTGCCTGCACCGACCCTGCCTGTCTGACCTAGCTAGTATTCTGCCTGCACCGACCCTAGCCTGCCTGACTACGCTTTGTCTATTCCAAGAACTGTGCCTTCCGTCCAAAAACCTTGATAACGACCATGCCCCTTTGCTAGTCCTGAACCCTTGCTTGGCTCCTCTCTTATTAAGACCTGGCTGAGGGCTTCTCCTGAAGTGAAAGGCAGCTGTTAAAAGCAGAAGCAAGAGCCGATACCAGGGAGCTTAGCACCAGTTCTGGATTTAGGGTGCCGATCGTGACAGCTACACACTATAGAAAAAGTAGGCTGAAAACCTGACTTCCTTAATTTTTATCGATGCAGGTCAGACTATTGTAGCACCAAAAAGAGAGTGTTTCTGTCACAGAATATTAGTCTTAAGAAGGGTATATTGAGAATTAAAAAGATAGAAAAGCTTATGTAATAAAATACACTAAGGGGGTTATTTATTAAGGTCTGAATTTATCTCAGTATTTCTAATATCAAACTTTGAGCAACTCCAAATTCCCGATGGACCTTATTTATGAAGAAAAGAGCCAAAAAAAACACGGTCGGGCAAACTTCGGAGCTTACCCCGAAAACTCTCAATTGTTCTGAGTTTTCCGCAAAACTAAGAGTTTCCTGAGTTTTTACAGACATCAGCGCAGACACCGAGACCTTCCCCATTGACTTATACAGGACCTCGAGAGCTTTTAGATGCCGGGGTTTCGGATTCAGATTTTTTAGACCATCGGACTTTAATAAATCTCAAAAAACTCATTTTTATTTTTTTGCTTTGAAAACTACGAATTATTCGAGGTTCCGATATTCGGGGCTTGATAAATAACTCCCTAAGCGTGCCTCCTATTGTAAAAACCTACAGTCACCAAGGAGTTCCATGACCATATAAAGGCACAAGGCCAAAGACCGAGTACTTATATACAAGTCATGGATCGCCAAGGAAACTTGTAATATCCTCATATTTTACAACAGGAGGTACATTAATATATTCTACAAGTTTAAGTAAGTCATGTGGCAGAAATGACATCACTGAGCACAGAGTGGAAACTTATTACAGTCCAGTCTTAGGGATTTCCCATATTTGTCTCATATTTAAGGTAGTTTTTCCATAACCCTTCCAAGGGTCTTAGGCCCAAGTCTGATGAAGAAGCAACACAGAACAAATACAATGTGGGAACGGCATCTCCCCAATTAAGTGATGGATAAATATATCAAAACACATTTTTAACTCAAAATTTATAGCAGTACAAAAGATTTTATGGCATATACATCAGTTTGCAAAGTTTCACATTCAGGCATAATCATGTTTAATAAATACCGCCCAGCCACAGGACAAAAGGATTAACAGAAAGCAGATACACTTTATTAAGGGGAAAAATAAATTTAACATCCAACCCAAGCCTTCATTTGTTTAGATAATCACCTACAGTTCAGATACCTTTTAAATATAAGCTAAATATAGCTTAGCAATAATGTTTCACCTAAAAGACCCCTCTGACCCACAGGTCCTTTGTCAGCTATCGTCCATGCCCTACCATAAAAGCATCATGGAAAATACCCCTGTGTCAGTTTACCCAACAGCCACTATTGCCCCTACAGTATACATACCTCCCAACTGTCCTGCTTTGCATGGGAAAGTCCAGATTTTGACTTGTTACTGAAATGTCCCGACTTTCTCTTTTATCTCCTGCACTAAACAGCCAGAAAAAGATACAATGTTTCTAACTTAATTGGCTTTCGGCAAAGAGCCCAGAATAGCCACCAGATGCACTTGGATACTTTTGTAACACTTTAAGATAAGCAAATAAGTTATTGTAACAATTTAAGATAAGCAGGTCTCTTGGGGAAACTGACCTGCAGCTTAAAGAGCAATTCACCTTCATTAGCAAAACTGTAATAACATATAAAAACCACAGAAATGTGTTCAAACTTTCATAACCTGCCAAATTTTGTAAAATGAACATGGTAATTAGGGGGTGTGGCCACAGAAATGGGCATGATCAAAATCTTTTTGTCCCTCTTTCTTTTTCAAAAATGTTGGGAAATATGCAGTATATAGTCAATTAACTCAAGGGCAACTGACGCAGCAGCTCTAAAAGAGAGCTAATGAACTGAAATTAGCAAAAATCAAAAACTGCTAATATTACAACTCTTAAAATAGAAAATTATTGTAAACTGCATAAGTGCTCAGAAGACGGAGTTTTTTACATTATTTTTCTATTTGGGTTAAACTTTCGCCTTTTAACATGTGCAGTTCAAACTGCAGATGCAAGTTCCACCTGCACCTGATCTATATTGGAAATAAGCAGGCTCTATAAAGATGTCATCCCCACAGAGGGGGCCCCAGGCCCAGAAAGAATTCTACTGTATAATGCACTTGTTTACTTAAGTGTTATTTGATGAGTTCTGTCGAACTACTTCTTTCAACTAAGAAAGCTTGGGGCAGACAGAGCGTCTCCGAATTTGTTTGGTGTCTGCATTGGAGAGACTGGAAGATTGTATCCAGTTGTTGTAGAAAATGAAACGTGCACAATAGACAATGTTCAGCTTAAGATGACAGAACAAAAGTCGCCTGCGTTTCTCATTGTGGGGATTCACTAAATTCTGTTTCAGATCTCAGAGAGAAAGAAAGCTCATTATTCTGTTCATGCTGATTTTACCAACAATGTACATAACGATTTTAAGCCTATACCAACTTTTTAAACAAACAGAATATGTAATGGAGCAGCACAGTGAATTATTGGTGGAAAATAACACGTCCTTTGCTTGTATGATTTGTAGATATAAAAGAACAGCTTTAACATTTGCAAAAGATCAGTTGTCTCAGTGGAAATGAGTGGGAACAATAGGTGATGGCAGGTCTTTCTTGACCAGCCAGTGGTGTATGTGGTTTATTCGCTGCAGGTAAAAGTAAAGAACAAAATTTGCATCAGTGTTTTTGCTTGAGAGAAAGATCTTTTATTTCAAAGAGATGGATGGTTTCTCCAGCTTGGTGTTGTTTAGGGGAGACATTGATTCACTAAGGCTCATTTACAAAGAGAAGAATGAATGCCTGCACCCAAAACGCTTCAGACATACTAAACCCCCACCTATGTTGCACTTTGAGCTTTCACACTGGTAACCAATGCACCAGCCAGCATTGTGGGTAACTGCAGGGATTGGGATAGTGGGAAGTTTACAGATGCACAAGGTAATAACTAAACAAACTTTTGCTCCAGGTCAAATAAAAGTTAGTACCCAATCAGATGACTGCTTTCCCATATTATTATCCTTTATATAGCCCCAACCTAATCCACAGTGCAAAGATACATCATTCAGATCAGTAGTTGCAAGGGAGCTTCTAGTCTAACACTATCACTTTCATGTAACACACAAAAGTCAGTTTAGAAGTTTGCAGACCAGTTAATGCTAAACTGGAGCAAATTTGCACACTTTGTGCACCAATGTCTTAAGTTTCATGCCTAATTATTATGAACAGAACAGTCATAAAAATATGAAGATACAAGTTGTCTACACAGGGTCGGATTGGGGAGCCCAGGGCCCACCGGGGCTGTTGTCCCAGGGGCTCCCCTCCAGCCGCCCGCCCACCTTCACTGCTGCAAAGTCTCCTTTGAGACCTGGCCCCTGCCACACGCATGCTCACACATGCGTATATGTAAAGTTTCTGTGATCGGGGCAGTAGATCGGTGACAGGAAAGGGCAGGCTTCGAGTCTGGGCCCCCTGGCGTTTTTCCAGCCCAGTCCGACCCTGTTTCTTCAGCCCAGAGAGATGTTAAGGTTGGCGTTGTATACAAGGGCATTGAATGTCTGGGATATGCTAATAGACAGTTTTTTCTAGTAATGCTATTTTCATTTTGCACTGAAAACAGTGTGTCACCTTAAGTACTCATACTCATTCATGTGGTCTTTAAAAGAATAAGAAGTGTAAGACCACAAAGTTTATAATTTTACCAGTATAAACATGGGGTCTGGGTGCACATGCCCCAGACCTACAGCTCAAGGTAGGGGTATTCAACCGAATACAAGCTTGCAGGCACTCACAGATGCCACAGACAGGCTTGTAAAAGAACTGAGAACTTTATTTCAGGCCAAAAGTAGATGAATATTTAGCCTTACATGTTTTGTGCATTTGTGCACTTAATCATAGGCTAAACAAAAAAGGTATACAGAATATATACCCCAGACCCACCAATCACAAGATCACATTAATGCCATCTTCTGTTTAAGCGAATATCACCCACATTTTTTGAAGTACAAGTCATTAAAAAAGTCAACACTCTTTAATATACTGTACATGTTTATGTGTTTGGGTCTTCATTATGGAGGGTGGTCCACTGTTAAAATTATATGGTAATAATGGTAAAACACATGGGAATGGTAGATAAATTAGACTATTTTGGTTTTAGGGATACTTTTTCCCAAAGTTTATGCAACTAAGCAACAGAGTGGTTGCTTAGTAGAAGAACACTTAACACCGACCATGGTTTCCCCTGTTTGTCACAGACATGGTCCAAAAACATTTCAAAAGTATTAATGTGAATAAAGATCCTGGATCATACTGATTATTGCAAAGAGTCCTTGAAGTGCTTAGCTCAGTAGTAGCCAGACATAAATATTTATATGTTCTCTGGCTTTCTCTTCTATGATATAGTGCAAGAGGATTGGAGAAAAACAGATGTAATGGCATTATTCAAAAAGTCTGGAAACTATATACTTGTTTGAATGACATGAGTGGCAGGAAAGATAATTGTTGAGATTGCTGAGATATAATGACATATGTTCAGTAGTATTAAATCATAAATAATAATAATAATAATAATAACGAGAATGGCTTTTTATGAAAGGAAATCAAAAAAAATTAGAAAGTACTATCAAGGGACTTGGATAACTTTCAGCACAGACCAAAGATAAGGTTTATGCTTAACACTGAAACATCTGCATTTAAACTTGACTTCAACAATCCAGCTTGCCTCCATCTCAATGAAATGATATCAGAGAGACGCAATTTGGCATGTTCTCCCAAAATCACATTCACACATAATTACATTTACAAAATATTTTTCCATATTTCATTTTAATAAATGCAGTGGAAGTGTTGTGTTCTTATAAATATCTGTGTTAAGAATAGGAAGGCTTGTAATTAGGCTTTTATATTGCATTAAGAATAATATATTAAGAAATATTTTGTTAAAAGAAATTTTAGCAAATAATACTTCTAGGTTACAGCTTCAAGCTGGTAGTCCTTTGTCATTGCAAACTCCAGAAAAAGATCATAGTAAAAAAAAAAAAAGTAGTTGAGGACATAAATTCAATGCCATCAAGACTATGCATGGACTATGACTATGGGTAACCTGCCCTGCACTTTACCTTGAAGTCAGGCACTTAGGGCAATGTTAGGATGAATTTCTAAGCTACAGACTCTAGGAATCACTCCTCTATTTCCTTGAATGGCAATTGCCTGGACCTGCACTGTGTACTTACTGGTCAGGCAATTGTCATTATTTGTTCCAAGCTATAACTGACTTACCTATGAGGTACAGGCAATGCTGAGCATTATGTCCAGGCACAAAATCTTTGAGTGACAAAACACTCAAAATCATCCTGTCTTACATTACCCTTAAACTTTGGGTCAAGCTAGAATGATATCAAAATTGATTATTGGAAGCATAGACCTTTGTTCAACTTGAATAAAATACATTGGATTTAAGGTAAAAATTAGTGAATCAGCTTTAAAAAAAAAAAAAAAAAGAATTTTCCACATTTTCAAAGTGGATGGACATTTTTTTGCTTGACTTTCTTCAAGCAAATACATGAGCATTTTTTTGCAGCAAAAACTTTCATTGCAAAACATATGTACCTATGTCTGTAAAGGCATATATTTGTCGAGTATTAGAGTTTTTTTACCTCGAATTAACGCAAATCAACTTGAATAACCCTAAAAATTAAAATAGTATCTTATTTAAGAAATAAACGTCTAAAAGGAATATTACCAATCTGAAAACTCTAATCAAATTCTAATCGAATTCGACTAATCTCGAATCAAGCTTTTTCTCCAAAAAAAAACCTTGAATGTCAGGAAGGCTATTAACATCTTCAAATGGGTCACTGGACATCTACTATTGACTTCTACATGAACTTGGCAGGTTTTAGGTGGCGTACAATCGAATTCAAGTTGTTCCCAAGGTCAAGGTATGATAAATCTCAAATTCAAATTTGAGTTTGGATTATTACCAACTCAAATTTGTGAGTTTTGACCATTTGACAAAAGGAAATTGATGAGTGTTTATTTATTTAGCTTTTGCTTTCTCTCAACCATCTTTTAAGATTATACTTCCTCAGCCTGAAGATTTAGCCTTGACCAAGTTGCCATTGCCTTATGCTTGCTGGTTATAAACCGACTACCTTTTCATAGTTCTCCTATGGAACAATGCCATAAGAAGCTAAGGGGATGTGGTCTACTAGCAAGCTGCTCAGAGGAGTTTAGAGCTAAGTCTGTAAAGTGCAGTAGTGCAGAGTGCTGCTAGTTTGCTCTAAAAAGGAACAGTGTCTTTTTATTGAGTTGTATCATGAATCCCAGTGGGGGCATGGTCCAAGAAAGGGACACATTCCTATGTCTTACGTAGAGTCCAAGTAGGCAAGGATATACGGATATGTCACTGAAGTTTTTACAGACTGGAACTTTATGTAATAAAGAGCTGTCTATCCATCTGGTCCTGCTCACAAGAGGTACAATTAAAATGATGCCAGTGTATATGTTCCTTGCACTAGTCACAAATCATTGGCAAACTCAGGAGCCACGCCAGTGTGGAAAAGTCTACTTTCACAAATGTACAAATCTTTGGATCACAATGTACAAACAAACAGTTTTTTAAGTTTGGCGGTTTTTTTTATGATGCCATCAGTCAAGAAAGGTAAGAAACCACTGCATATGATGAAGGCCAAGGAAGATGTATGACTAATGGCATTCTGGCACCACTGATTAATATACAGGGAAGAAGGGAAAATAAAACAGCCAACGTTCCGCTATTTACTAGGGAAAAAATTCTATATTTTTTTTATGTATTTTTATGTAAATAGTACCCACAAATAAACAGTCAGTTGGATTATTTTCCATCTTTAGTTGAATCTTCTTTAGAGCCAATAAAAACTTAAATTTTTTCCTCTGTAGTGTTTTATTGGGAAGTTTCTTCTCTGTTTTTCCTCTGCCTAAATGCTAATGTATGTTGTCACTTTCAATTTATTATTGCTGATGCTGTTTAAGCCATTGATATTCTGGTTTTAGCTAATAACTCTCTCCTGAATGCTTTTTTGACTTGTATTTTCTCTTTTCTTTCTGTAGTCTACTTTCTCTTACCATCTGTTTGAATATTACTTGGCTATTTTATTATTGATCTTTAACCACTAATAAAAAATCATAAAGGCTTTATATAGAAAAGGGAGAGGATATTTAATGGATGATCAACTGAATAAACTTCTCAAGGTTATGGACCCTGGGAAAGAAGAAATAATAAGCAGAGAGAAAAATGTAGGATGGAACCATTTTGTGTTCTTAATTCTGTGTTTAAAATATTTGCTTGTCATTCATCTATATTGGAAAGAAAAAAGATAGCTCATACCTTTACAGACTGATCATCTAATAATAAAGTATGTGCAAAATATGTATAATTTTGAACTGGGAAACCTTTGGGAAAGACCCCCTAGTTTCAATGAGGTATTGTTTACACCAATGATTAAGACCTTTTACTAATACAGTTAGTGATGGGCGAATTTATTTGCCAGGCGCGAATTTGCTGCGAATTTGCGCGATTCGCCGCCAGCGAATAAATTTGCGAAAATTCGCTGAAAAATTCGCCGGCGTCAAAAACGGGCGCTGGCGTCAAAAAACGGGCACCGGCGTCAAAAAAAACGGGCGTCGGCGTCAAAAACGAGACGCCGTTTCACGAATTTTTCGCCGTTTCGTGAATTTCGCACGAAATTCGCAAATTTTTGGGCCAATTCGCCCATCACTAAATACAGTATGTATCTTTCTGGTCAGTGGAAAGGCATTCTATGATTACTAATCATTCTCCTCCTCTCTTCATTTACCCTCTTCCTCTCTCTTCCTCTCTGTCTTTTACAGTCAGATCTAAAAAGAGTTGGGGAGCAACACAAGCATGAAAAGGGGGCATCTAATGGGGTGCCAAAAAGGCATCTAAGGGGATGCCAAAAAGAGCTGTGATTGGGTATTTGGTAGCCCCTATATGCACTGGCAGCCAACAGTAGGCTCTATTTGGCAGTACACCTGTTTTTTATACAACCAAAACTTTCCTTCAAGTTAGGAATTCAAAAATAAGAACATTCTTTGAGGCCACTGACAGCAACATCCAAGATGTTAGGGAGCAACATGTTGATCATGAGCAAAGGCCCGGTCCTAGGGCAGCAATACTTTAAGGGCGGCATGCCGCCCACTTGCCACATTAATAGAGCTGCACCAGGGACTTTGCTACCTTTACAATTTTTTGTTTTACCAAGTGCTGCTCCTCCTTCCTTCAGTAGAGGGTGATGGAGCGCAGAGGGGTGAGTTTGGGCAGAATCGCATGCCGGCCTTGGGGCAGACCAATCTGAAATTTGGTGCTGTCTATCAGATAAAATAATTGAACCCAAAACTGTTTTGGCCTTTAATGTATTACATATTAAGACTAGCACTGGACAATAGCTGGAGTAAACTCATACTACTGGCCACCCGTCATTCTAGCTATAGATTCCAAAGAACCACAGTTGCAATATGAATGCAGCATTCCCAGAGCTCTTTATTTAAGATCGCTAGTATAGGTATGGGACCTTTAATGCAGAATGTGCGGGACCTGGGGTTTTCCAGATAATGGATCTTTCTATAATTTGGATCTTCATACCTTAAGTCTACTACAAAATAGAAACCCAATAGACTGGTTTTGCTTCCATTAAGGATTAATTATATCTTAGTTTGGATCACAAATCTATCAGGGGAATGTAATAAAAGTCGCAAAGAGCAAAACAATTCGCACCAATAAGACTAAAAATCCACATCTCACAATGTAATATTGTTCCTTAAACTGTTATTGCATTGCGAATTTTAATTGCGCACTCATAAGAAGTGCTTGAAGGTGTCGTAATCTTTTGGAGCAAACATAACGACTTTTTCAGTAAGGAGTTTTATTACATTGACTGCGCATTGGCGCAAACTATAAAATTCTCAAACAGTCTTTCACTGTCGGAAGTGGTCGCTAAACAGTTTCCGGGCTTGCAAAAGCTATATTATATTCGCACAAAGCAAAATTTGTTCGCGCAAAGGCATAACTTTTCGCATTGCGATTTTTATTACATTCCCCCGTATAAGTTTCTGTTTTATCACTACAGAGATAAAGGAAATCATTTTTACAAATTTGGATTATTTGGATAAAATGTAATCTTTTGGAGATGGCCTCTCCATATTTTGGAGCTTTCTGGATAATGGGTTTTCAGATAAAGGAACCCATTCCTGTATCTTATCTTCCCAGATGAGGACCACTTGAACAGAAACATAAAGAAAAGGATTAAGGGGCAGATTTATCAAAGGTCAAAGTGAAAATTCGAATTAGAAAATCCGAATTTCGAGCTAATTTGTGTGTTCTTCGACTGGGGAATAGTGGAAATTCTAATTTGAAGAGAAATTAGAATTTCAAAATTTATCATATACTTTCTCTTTAAAAATTCGACTTCCACCATTCACCATCTAAAACCTGCCGAATTGCTGTTTTAGCCTATGAGGGACCTCTTAGAACCTATTTGGAGTCAATTGGTGGACTTTGAAAATTCAAAGTTTTTTTTGGGGGGGAAAAACTTTGAATCGTCCCATTCAAATGCGCTATTAGCTTGATTCGTACACTTTGAATTCGATCGAAAACTGACCTGTTTGATCGAAAAACTGACCTATTCAGCCAAAAAAAACTTTATTTAAATTTCGGTTGGTCATTTTGAATTTGAATTTTAAAGTTTTTCATATTTGAACCTTGATAAATCTGCCCCTAGGTGTACTATTGATTTGTCACAGTAGGCCATGCTCTGGTATACTAAATTAAAGCCAGGCTTAAATAGAATTTATAGCCCTGAATCCCTAATATAACCAAAGATTCACAACACAGTTCTCTGGCTAAAAGTGAGCAACCCTGGAACTAACCAGTGCCTAACCCTGGAACTAACCAGTGCCCAAATAAACCAGTTTGTTTAGTTGTGATTCAGCAATATAGAAAGATGTGTACCTATAAACACAATATATACATATAATATTTATATGTCTATAACCCATGCAACACCATCTTTGCGCAGTTAACCAATGAGCCATCTGCAATGACTGCTGCACAGGTCGTACGCCACTATGCTTAGTAGGAAACCGCTTAGCTTCCAAACTTCAAAGCAAAGTCTCTTCAAAGGTCTCTTGGCCTGATTTGTTAAACATGAGTACGCAATGAGAGAGCAGGGAAATTACTCACATATTGCAACAGTAACTCCAATATTGTTTTTTTACCATAATTGTAGCAGAACAGGCTGAAATAATCTTAGGTTGGCAAAATATCTTTCATTTTTCAAATAAAAGAAATGCAAATCGTAAACAATCATTGATTAAACATTACAAATATTTATAGCATTAGCATTATTGCTCTATTTTTATTTACTTTATAGAGGGAGAGAAAAGAATTTGACTGACTTGGGAGGGGAAATGGAGCAGTGCTTTATACTAAACAATGGAAAGGGTAAGCTTCTTTTGCATTATTTTGGAAGTGTGCTTATCTGAACACATACACACACTAATTTTGTTGTATACCTGTAAAGGGTTCATTCGTGCTAGTGAATGTGGTCTGACTGCAGTTCTACTAAATGTTTTTACTGTAATTTGGATGTGAATGCTAGTAGGATTGGTGCAGGTCTGGAATGGGATTCCAAATATAGATAGATAGATAGATAGATAGATAGATAGATAGATAGATATACAGTATACACACACACACACACATACACACACACACACACATATAAAGAAAATATACAGAAAAAGCAAATGTGCTAAATATTGTAAGTTCTTCAGTGTATACAATAGAGGAGTCAGAGTTCCCAGACTCACTTAATAGCTGCACTGTTGGCTCAGCTCAATCTAAAAACGCCCCTTTTAATACAGCGCAATACCTTATTTGCTCTTGAAGCTGCTGGCTGGCATTGCTTGCTGCAGCCAAGTTTATATCTACAAGGACTCCAAGGTCCTTTTACATTATGGATTAGCCTAGGGCAGTCCCATTAAGGGTATAAGTGGTGTAAGGTGCATGAATTTACATTTATTAACATTGAATCTCATCTGCCACCAGGACTCGGCCAGGGGGCCACCGAGAAAAAACCCTGTGGGGCCCCCACCAATTCAGACCCCCTCCCCCGATCTGCCTGGCCCCCCATTAATACAAACTGAGGCAGATTTTAAACATACACGCTGGCATTTGCGCATGCATGCTGCGATTCATGCATGAGTGCGGGGGCCAGAGTTTTCTCATGCGCTCAGGGGGCCCCCAGAGGTTTGGAACCAGGTGGGCCCCCAAATGTCCAGTCCAACCCTTTCTGCCACTTAGCTACCCAGATTGCAAGGATGCAGCATCCTGAATGGAATTAATTGGGCTGTATACTTTTGTGTCATCTGCCAACACTGAAACTTAATTTACGATACCCTTCCCTAAGTCCAGGTCCAGATTTGTGGCAAAGCCACAAAGGCCCAGGACTAGGGTGGCATGTTTTTAGGGGCCAGCTGCAACCTGCAGAGCGTACTTCTGCAATCCCCATCGCTTCAACACATGCACACACAAGCGGAAGGGGCTAGAATCCAGTGGCCTAGGGGTGCCACGGCCCAGAATCTGGGCCTGCCTAAGTCATTAATGAACAAGATAAATAAAAGTGGACCCAATAACAAGCCTTGAGGGACCCCACTAAGAACCTTACAACAACCCTCTGTACCCAATACTGTAGTTATTTTAGTTATTTTTATCTGTGCGAACTTCACGACTTCATTAAGCCCAACAGGCCTTAGTTTAGAAAGCAGTCATTTGTAAGGCACTGTATCAGTCGCTTTTGCAGGATCCAAATAGATCTGAGAAAATCAGAAATAGAGGCCGATCTAAAACTGAACCCCGTGGTATGTGCCATCTGGCCCTGGTGTCTTGTTCACATTCATTTTTATTAAAGCTTTATGAAACATATCCTGAATCAGCCACTGACTAGATTGAGCTGAGCTAACAGTGCAGTTATGAAGTGAGTCTGGGGACTCCTGTATTGTATACACTGAATAAAAGAACTGATTTAGCACATTTGCCTTTTCTGTATCTCTTACAACAATACTGGTACCATTATTTAAAGGAGCAACACTCTCAACCCACATCATTTTACTATTAATATACTTTAAAAACTTTTTGGGGTCAGTCGTAGCCTCTGCCTCAATGTGCTCTCCGTTTCCTATCTTTGCCTTCCAGATTTCGGTCTTACAACATTTATAATAGTGTTTATATTCATTAAATGCAGCTTCTGTCCCTACAGATTTGTAGTTTTTAAATGCCTTTCTCTTCTTTCCCATTAATTTCTTTACTTCTATATTAATATAGGGTTGATCATGGTGCTTCTAAATTTACTTCTTAAGGGAAAACATTGAGAACAGTAACAATTTAATAACATGGTAAAAAAAATTTTTTTTTTAAAGGAAATGTGTTTTTAGCAGAAAACTTCCTGAACTTACAATCAGTCAAGAGCTCCACCCATAAGGCTTCAGTCCCTCATTTTCTAACATCATCTCCTCCTTTATATTAGTTGTTACATCCTGCCTAAAAAACAAACTCCTCCTTTTCTATTGCCTCTGTCCCTCTGAAACAAATATTTCCTTTGACCCTGCACACCATGTTTTTGTTTTTCACATTCCATCCAATGGAGGGTGCTACCAATTGTTGTTTGTGTATATACCTCT
The DNA here is from genome assembly GCF_017654675.1 of Xenopus laevis. NCBI lineage: Eukaryota > Metazoa > Chordata > Amphibia > Anura > Pipidae > Xenopus > Xenopus laevis. The sequence continues at coordinate 28,941,074 of NC_054388.1, forward strand.
GAAACAAAGTATAGCCATTAATATTAACTGCCCAGTCTTGTGACTCATTCTTCATATTTTCCCTCCTGCACCAGCACCTCCAGCTTTCCCATTTTTCCAGTAAGACTCCTTGCATTTATAAGCATACAATTAATGATTAGCAGCTAATTTGTTCTTATAGAACAAAGCAACTCATTTTGCATATAAATTCTTGAAACATTTTAAATGAAAATTCATTGCATATGATTGTATTTCTAAATATAACATATGCGTTGCAGCATTTTTTGGGAATATTTTGGGACCCATGAAGGATCATTCAAAACCTTTTGGTGACACCCTAGACAACTTTGGGGGATTGGCAAATGCCATCCTACACATCAGAAGAAAGTCAAATGAAGGTAGGGGACCTGTTATCTAGAATGCTTGGGACCTTGGGACTAGGGGTCTTTCCATAATTTGGATCTTCATACCTTAAATCTACTAGAAAATCATGTGGACATTACATAAATCCAATAGACTGCTCTGGTTCCAATAAGGATTAATTATGTCTTTGAATAAACACGGTTCTATTTTATTATTACAGAGAAAAAGAAAATAATTTTTAAATATTTTTATAATTTGGATAAATTTTATTTGGAGTCTATGGAAGATGGCCTTTCTGTAATTCAGAGCATTCTGGATAATGGATCCCATACCTGTAATAAATTATTGAACAGCTGGGCTGAGCAGATGATTTCAACTTTCATTTGTAAAGCAGCTTCCTGCAACCAAAGAATAAGATTAACAAATGATTCCCATTTAAATATTCTTAAATTGGTTGCAGTTTGTTGTGTCTTTGAATACCACATCATAAGCATACTGAAATTTTATTTAAAGGTCAACTACCTCTCTACTTTTATAATACTTTTTAGTGAACCCAGGATTATGGGTTATATCAGTGAATGGGATTTTCAGATCATAGAGAACTTTCCGTTTCAATAAGGATCATCTACAGATTTAAATAGGAATGTTCTAAAAGTATATTTGTATTATCACTGAAATCTGTAAATTTCTCTTTTTTTGTTTGTGTGTTGTGGGATACCGCTGTCTCCTTTGCTGATATACTGTTCGTGTCTCTATGGTGTTTATATTGCTGTATTTTGCAGACGACATTGCCCATGGAATCTAACGAGATACGCTACGCACTCCAAAAACATGCTTTGAAGTACATAGATTTAGGCACTGGAATGCTGCAGGAAATCTATGCCTGGTACTAGTTGACTGAGCTTCAAGGTTCACTAAAGTTAAACACAGACTGAATCTGCATCTTAGGAAGGTTTCCCTTTCATCTCTACCTCTAGGCCACATGAGTAAACTGGGGCTTGGAAAGAGTTTGTAATGTATTAATGAAAGTTGGGTCATGAAATAGGTAGGATGAGGTCTTTCCCTTGGACTGACACATATCTGAAATTAAAGCTTACACATGCTGTAGGAATTCTTATCAAGAAGAAATATCCATTTAAGAGCTGACCATGTGACAGCAGCCCAAGTGAGGGGCCAAGGTTATGTTTGTCTTGCTTTGAAATTTAAGCTGCTATACCCCCATGATGATAAAAAAAATCAGTATTTTAGAAATCTGTTTCCCAAAAAGTTTTTTTATTGTTTTGATTTGACAGTTTCTTAACCTAGCTTTTTCTTTTGCATAAATAAGGCAGGGTCAATGAATTCTCTTCTTCATTTGGGACAAAACCATGTTCACAATGAATTCTTAGGAGTGCCCCTGTTTGAGAGAGAGAGAGAGAGAGAGAGAGAGAGAGAGAGAGAGAGAGAGAGAGAGAGAGAGAGACAAAAGAATGTATGCATCTGTGTTTTATTCAAATAAAAAAGGCACTTTTAAATTTACACAGCATAGGTAAATGAACAAAGCGAAGTTCATACTTCTGACATCAGAATAGTCTTGGCCACTGGCTTCCTGAATACCTCAGAGACTTGCTTTTTAACAGTGTCTCGGCCACTATTAGGGCAACTTATTTCAGAAAAATAACCAATAATTAACTCACAGTCTTTTAACTTTTCTCCTCAGCTCTTTCAGCTGCACCTTCTCATTCACCAGCCACTGCTAACAAAAACATTGCATGTGATCACATAATATTTTCCTGGCAGTATACAATATATGTGCACTGTGCTGATTTCAACACTGTTCAAACAGAATTCTATAGAGTGGTCTATAGAGTGGTCAGGTGATGTATAGTGCTTACCTGACATCCCAATTGTACAAAAATAAGAAATTGTAGAAATAAAAACACCACTAATGGACTTTCAGTTTCCATTACATTTTATTAATAAAGTAATGATCAATTTATCAGGGAATCATCAGATGAATTAATGCCAATTCATATCAGTTATTAAATATTTTCATCTTATATTATCCATAATTTACATAAATATATATGTATCATTATTCCCAGTAATGCTGACTTATGCTTAAAAAACTGAAATACTATCTCACTCACTAGACAAACTGGAGTTAATTAGCATATTCAATTTTGGCGCTTGCCTGTCATCCCTTGCAAACCAACTTAGATACTATGGGTCTGAAAAAAGGCACAAACATATGTGTCAAATAATCCACAATTAGGGGAGCAGACATAGATTCGTTTGTCAATGTTATTTTTGGAGCAAGTTGCTCTCTAGCGCACATTAGTAAATAGAAGCCCAAGACACTGATCTTCTTGTTTTGTTGTCTTTCTAGCTACTAAGAATATGAGTTCCCTGATGATTTCCATGAGAACTTTGGATCCTGCAGGCCTGTGTGCCACTGTCTTTTGATTAGTGATTTAGCAACCTTTGTTGCCTGAGTACCACCTGAGTGTTAACAACCCTGCAGCATGCTGCCCCTTGATCTTGTTTTTTGACACTTTCTGTGCTCCTGTCACTCATTTACATGAAAGGCCCCTCTCCTCATCTCCAAGTTGGCTTTGTGGTGGAAAGCTGGGCTTCTAGCCTTCAGCCTTTTGCTCCAAGCCACAAACTTGACGGTTATGTCTCTTCCTAATGGCCCAATGGTCAAAGATTATGTCTTGCCAGCCCATAGACCAATTATTTGCCATTTTGTATGTTGGGGTCTGTTAGACCATTGTCATACGCAATGGTTTATGGAGATTTAAACCCCTTGTATGGCCACATCCAGACTGCAGACAGCCCTGTTCTAGAGGATAGAACATATTAACAACAGCGTTTAACCCCTTTATATTTGACTGCAGCATTCCGAGTACTTATGCAGAGCATCCAGGTTCAACGGCATCAAGTGTAGCCAACTCTGCATGAAAAACAAACATCTGTTTCAAACCCATTGGTGATGAATTTGACTCAGCTGAACACAGAAAGGCCTGGCAAAACATTTACGCCAAGCTTGTGGTGAGCACGCCCAGTCTGGGAGCAAGGCAGGCAATATATGTCGAGTCTGGAACTCCATCCACACCTTCAGAAAATTTACTGTTTGTTTGTCTTTTTGATTTAAAGTTCATTACATTTTACGATGCCCATGATCATTGGAGGTTAGGGATGGGATGACTCATTGTGTTCAAGTTCTGGACAGGCTGCTCTCTTTTTTTATTGGTCGTAATACATGCTGCTGGGCCAAAATATCTCTTCATAGAGGAACAGTTTTTAACCTGGAAAATGCTGTGCCAAAAAACATTCTGAAAAGTGATATTATTATTCGTTAAAAGGCATCATGGCAGCTTACCACTGTCTGTTTTGTGGATAGTTCTGGATGCAAGCAACTGAGCGTGTTTTATAATAGCAGTGTAAAGGGAAAGCATAAAAAAGTAAAGAAAAAATGCAGTATATTGTAAAAACTGTACATATAATAATAATACATGTAGTATCAGAATGGAAAAGAGAAAACAAGTGAAACTGAGTGTCTTAAAACGGAAGCTGTACTTTCAGAATTCGCTGTAGAATTGTGTTTAATGCAGGGGAATACCAATGACACAATTAGTTTGTGGTATTTCTAGCAATGTCCATGCTATAGAAAGTACCACACTGAGCCCAAATGACACTAAAACATTTCTCTGGAATGGAACCCAGAGAAACCCTGGAGCTAATGACACCCTGTAAGTGATGGTAATTCCAGGGTTTCCACAGTGGCCTGCACCAGTAGGTGCAGCAGATCTACGAGCAAACATCATTTTTATGGCAAGCACCAGTGATTATACAATCTGGACTGGAATTTTTTGGGCTGCAAATTGGTGTACAGCCATAGCTACTGTACAAGAATTAAGGAGGAAAGCACTGCATTGTGGGCAGGGCAGGGCAACACTACATTATATTTTTATTGCTTTAAACCACTTTCATGTTTTGTTGTTACTGTTCCTTTAAGCTAGTTAATACAATCAAAGGAACTTGAAGTAGGCAAAAAAAAAAATAATTACACATGCAGCTTTTCATTGTTTCTTTATACAAATGTAAAAGTAAGTATAGCCCTATCTTGGCATAAAAGTACCTTTCAAGCTAATAATGGTAGAACATGGTTCAAACTGGACTTTCATACCTAGATGGGCCCTCACTAAGTGGAGTAGGAAGGGAGAAGACAGTAGCAATCCTAGGGGGGGGCTGGCCCTGGTGCGTGACGCGCAGCCGGGCCCCGCCCCCCTCCGTACGGCCGCATTTGGCAGCATTTGTTGTGGCGCATGGACTGCTGGGGGGCCCTGAGGGGGGCCCTGCTCCCCCGGTAGTTCTGCCACTGGGAGAAGATGTTATGCAACAACAGGCTTTTGTGATGCCACTGTGATGATGCTTGGTAGGTAACAGTTGTCCTTGACACTAATGTTCTCCAGGGAGTCCAGTAGCAACTATAGGAAGAATTCAACCCTCTAGAAAAAAAACCGTACCCCCCCCCCCACTCACATAAACCCCCCCTCCCTCCTCCCTCTAGCCTAACTTCCCCATCAGGGAAATGCCCCATACTTTATACTTACCCCTCATTGCAGATTCTGGCATCGGACTTCACGGCATCCATCTTCTGGGTCCTCTGTAAGCTGACTGGGAGATCGTTATGTCAGCGCATGCGCAGTTGGAGCAGTTTGCCAGTTCGGACAACTGTGCATGCGCCAAATTGGACGGAAATTGCCGAAGCACCAGGAGAAGACACATAGACCCGGAAGATTACTGCCGTAAAGTCAGATGCCAGAATCTGAAATGAGGGGTAAGTATAGTATATGTAAGTATGGGGCATTTCCCTGGGGGGATGCAGTTAGGCTGGGGGGGTAAGAGGAAAGGGGGGTCTATGTGGGTTGGGGGGTACAAGGTATTTTTCTAAAGGGTTGAATTCTCCTTTAAGACTACCAATTGGTCCAGATCCCCTCCAATGGAAATTTTCAGGGAGTTACATACTAATCCAGAATACCTTCAGCACTCTGGTTCCTTCACTTTAAGCCAGTAATGCCTAAGGAGAGCTAGCTCCAGCTACAGTCCTTATGTGGACCACAAAGCTGCTCTTAATAGTTTGCCTCACTATCTTATGTTCCTAGTACATACTCGGAAAAGTTATTTCTGTAATTTCACTAAACCTAGTTCACGGGGTCCCTGTTCCAAGACTTTCCCTAAGAGGGTTTTCCCTTTAGGGCAAAACTATTTACTGGACCTTGTCAACACTAGTCTCATTCTGATAAATGTACATAGTTTTCTTATTTATATCTGATATTTTGTATATATGTATATTGATACTTTGCCAACATATTGCTAGCAATAAGGCAGCTCTCACTCCCTTGTATAATAGAAGTGTGTTCTGAAGATACAGTCAGCTCTACACCTAAACCATACAGCCTTTTAAATGGAAAATAAATGGAAGATAGACTCTTATTTGAAATGGGACATAAACTGTCATAAAGGATGTGCTTGAAGATGAATCATAATGTAAGCCCAGCTTTGTACCTTTTATGTACAGTGCTTCTGTTGATAAACGCTGTTTGAGTTAAGCCTCCAGCATGCACCTCTGCTTCCCACTTGGGATCAGTATGTCAAACAAAGATTAGCCTTCCCTTTAAATATCTAGAGCTTTCTGCCACTGCTTTAAAGCATATAGTTTGGCAACGGGTGATTTATAGGCTTTGTCAAGGTGCTGTGGCAGTGAATTCTATTACTGTTCATTGCCTGCTGATATTGCCAGATGTCCAGTAAAGGGGATGTTTGCCTTCAGATTAGTGTTATGTAGACAGTAGTACTGTTAGGACTAAACACTGAAAGACAATTTGTTTTGACCAGTCAGTGGAAACAAAGATCTACTGGCTACATTTATGGTAGCCAAGTAAAGGCATAAGATCTATTATCCCAAATGGGACTTGAAGTTTTCTGTATGAGGGCTTTTTTTCATTACTTGGATTGATAGTGTAGTCCAAAGGATTTGCTTTATACATGAAGAGGTGCAGGGGGTAGCATTGCTGGCTTGTAGTGTTGGGGTCCTAGGTTTACTATCATTTAGGGCATTACCTGCAAGAAATTTGTATGTTCTCCCCATGCATATGTGGGTTTTATCCAGGTATTCCAATTTCCTTCCACACTCACATAAACATACGGGCAAGTTAATTGCCTGCTGATAATATTTAACCTTAGTGATAGGGAATTTGGAATGTAAATTTCAGCATTTAATGATCAGCTGTCTTGCCCTCTTCTGGCTATCTAGCCTTAGTGTCTCCATCATGTCCTACTGTCCCCGTCATTTTCTACCCTACCACCTTGTCCTTCTATGTTCATCTTGCTTTTCTATGTTTATCTTGCCCTGCTATCCATATAACACTACTTTTGACATATTGCCTGGAAAATTGCCAACAAACTAAGGCAACACTTAAAGGCCTTTGTCTGCAACCTTTCTGTCTCAATCCTGCCCTGATATATTGCCCTTCTGTCTTCATCTTTTCCTGATATCCAATATTGCCCTTCTGTCTCCATCTTGCCCTGATATCCCATATTTCCCTTCTGTCTCCATCTTGCTCTGATTTCCCATATTGCCCTTCTGTCTGTCTTCTGCAGCCTCCCCTATTTATATTCCCTAAATACAGTTCTGTATATCCCTAGAATGCTGTTATATACATAGTACCAAAAGTTAATTTAAGGTGTCCTTCCCCTTTAACGAGTAAATTTTAGGTTCTATTTGATAGATATACAGTTTGATAGATTTATAAACACATTGTGACCTGGCAGGATTCATTGTTTTTGGAGCAGTGGAAATACATGGCATAAGTTGTAAATAGTCTATTAACAACAACTGTCGTGGCTGACAAAGCAGAGGCTCCATGCACATTGTTAGGAGTGATAGGGACTGATCTCATTCCAGGCTCAAATGATCTGTCGGTTGATGTACGTAGAACATCACTTTCATTTCACACTCCCAAGTGCTCTCTTCTTCTAGCACATTCCTGACATGTTTCTTTATTGACTCTCTCTCTCTGCAAGTGGACTTTTTAGCATCTAATCTTATTAATGAAACAAGATGCGGCTCTACAAATGTTGCTGAACTACAACTGCTAGACAGGGCTGCCATTACAGGGGTACAAGGGTGGAGCATGGGTGGGCTATGGTTTAATGGGATATGAATAGGGTGAATCAGAGATGTGATGTGACTTGGAATTTCATTTTTAACTGAGGCCTCAATTTACTTGTTGCAGGGCCCACTGCCCAGGTGGAGGGTCTTGTAAACTTAGTAGTTTAGGGCAAGGAGTACTGTAGTGCTAAGGGCACTATTAAGTTCAAAAATCATATTAAATGTCAAGGAAATAAACACCCACACATGAGGCTCATTTATCAACACTGGGCAAATTTGCCCATGGGCAGTTACCTATAGCAACCAATCAGTGATTAGCTTTTTGAAACCAGCTGCAAGTAGAACAATGAATGCAGCAATCTGATTGGTTGCCATGGGTTACTGCCCATGGGCAAATTTGCCCAGTGTTGATAAATGACCCCGAGTGCCTTATAACAAACCGACAAACAATCCTAAACTATACACACAATGCTAAATGTATTTCAGTGAAAAAGACAGTCATAACACTTAGCTACGTTTAGGAGGTGGTTTACAGAAATTCCTGAAGAGCTGTAGTCTTTGCAAGAAAGTATAATCTCCGGGGCCCTGGTTTGGCACCTGTCCAGGCACTTTCAAAGTCTTCAGTGAGCAGCTCAATTCTTGGGTATCCTGAACCCTAAACTTCACAACCTAAACTGACTAACTCCACCTGTGTAAGAACCTATCTGAACAAACTGATGATCCCTTCAATGTTCCTGTATGATCCTAATGCAAACCCCCTCCAGCCATGGGGGAAGCCCAACGGGAAGTGGGGGTCACGGCCAACCTGTGTAACAGAGGTAACCAAAAGTTTTGCTCATGCTGGAGGTCACCAGTGATTTTGTGCAAGGGAGACCCAGAATTTTTTTAATCTGGGGACCTTCAAAGTTAAGTCCCTGGAAGGAACTTTATGGTATTTCAATAATCTTTTTTTTTTATCCGTACTAGCATATGTCCCATACCAGATTGTTTGCCAACATCTTAATGAGAGAAGAAACGTAGAACAAAAGTAAATAATACTATGATAATACTATGAAAACTAAAACTGGCCAGCCTATTTTTATGGCCTTATATAATATAAATATTTGTATAGGAAGCTGCATATATAGATGGTTGTGCTTTTTTTTTTTTTTTTTTTTTTGCTATGATTAAAGGAGAACTAAACCCTAAAAAATACCATATTATTGCACCAGTCTAAAGTTTCTGCTTCTCAATAGCAGTAATGATCCAGGACTTTAAACTTGTTACAGGGGTCATCATCTTTAAAAAAAAAGTGTCTGCGATACTCACATGCTCATTGGGCTCTGATTGAGGTTTGTCTGTAATGTACTGTAAGCTGAGGCTACAGGGCTGATTATTACATTCTGATGCTAATTTAACTGCTTTATGTGCTGCCATGTAGTAATTATCTGTATTAATTACTAATTGGTCTTATACTGTGACATTTATATTCTATCGGGGGAATGTAATAAAAGGTAACAGAAAAACATTTGAAATGTGAAAACAAACAAAATTTGCTTTGCACAAATTTAATACGGCTTTTGCAAACCCAGAAACTGTTTAGCTACCACTTCCGACAGTGGAAGAAAGTTTGCGAATTTCATAGTTTGTGCCAATGCACAGTAAATGTAATAAAACTTCGTACTAAAAGTTGTTATGTTTACTCCAAAAAGATAACGACGCCTTCAAGTACTTATTAAAAGTGCAAAATTAAAATTTGCAATGCTAATGATAACAGTTAAAGGAAGAATATTACATTGTGAGATGTGAATTTTTTATTCTTATTGGTGCAAATTGTTTTTTGCTTTGTGACTTTTATTACATTCCCCATTATGTGTTCTTTATATTTTGAGCTGGTCCCTAAGCTCAGTAAGTGACAGCAGCACAGAGCATGTGCAGTGAATCAGCAGAAAAGAAGATGGAGATCTACTGGGGCATCTTTGGAGGCACGGATCTTTAGGGCTAGTCCACACGGGGAGATAGCCCTGCGTTTGCGGTCGCGGCGACAAAGCGCCGCGCCAGTCGCCGCGACCGGCGCAGGCGACAGTTTTGTATGGGCGCCTATGTAAAAACGCCTGTGCTAACCACACGAGGCGATGCGCTTTTCAACAGTCGCCTGAAAAAGCCTGGCGAGGCATTTTCAGGCGACTGTTGAAAAGCGCATCGCCTCGTGTGGTTAGCACAGGCGTTTTTACATAGGCGCCCATACAAAACTGTCGCCTGCGCCGGTCGCGGCGACTGGCGCGGCGCTTTGTCGCCGCGACCGCAAACGCAAGGCTATCTCCCCGTGTGGAATAGCCCTTACTGCTAAAGAGTTGTGGTCGCCTTGGGCCATTACAAAACATAACGAACAACATTTTAGCCTAATTTCTTAGTTAAACTTTAAAGAAAAACTATACCCCCGAACAATGTACATGTCTCTATAAAAAGATATTGCATAAAATAGCTCATATGTAAAACTCTGCTTCATAAATATACTTTTTTAGAAGTATGTGCCACTGGGTAATCATTAATAGAAAATTGCCATTTTAAAAAAAGAATTTTAAAAAAAGAACAGATCAGCCGATGTTCTGCCCCTGACAGCAATCGTACGAAAGTTATGTCTGACAAAAGCTAGTGACAGTCTCCCTCTGCAAATCGTTCGATCGGCAATACATGTAGAGATATAATTGGCAGTTGACAGAAATCTTTTAACCTGTCTGATAGACCAAAAGACAGTTCTCCGCCGGACGAAAAATGTAGGGACTCTCCACACACGGTACGAAAATCGTACAAATCGAGATCTTTGTGACTATGGCTAGAGATGGCGCGAACTGTTCGCCGGCGAACTTGTTCGCGCGAACATCGGGTGTTCGCGCTCGCCGGAAGTTCGCGAACGTCGCGCGACGTTCGCCATTTTGGGTTCGCCATTGTTGGCGCTTTTTTTGCCCTCTCACCCCAGACCAGCAGGTACATGGCAGCCAATCAGGAAGCTCTCCCCTGGACCACTCCCCTTCCCTATAAAAACCGAAGCCCTGCAGCGTTTTTTCACTCTGCCTGTGTGTGCTGAAGAGATAGTGTAGGGAGAGAGCTGCTGCCTGTTAGTGATTTCAGGGACAGTTGAAAGTTTGCTGGCTAGTAATCGTTTTGATACTGCTCTGTTATTGGAGGGACAGAAGTCTGCAGGGGTTTGAGGGACATTTAAGCTTAGGTAGCTTTGCTGGCTAGTAATCTACCTTCTACTGCAGTGCTCTGTATGTAGCTGCAGTGGGCAGCTGTCCTGCTTCTGATCTCATCTGCTGACTGCTGCAATAACAGTAGTCCTTGTAAGGACTGCTTTTATTTATTTTTTTGTTGTTTTACTACTACTACTACTACTACTATAAGAGCCCAGTGCTATTAGTCTAGCAGTGTTGGGGAGTGGGACTGGTGTGCTAATCTGCTGCTCCTAGTAGTTCAGCAGCACCAACTTTAATTTTTTTTTTTAATATTCATTTTTTTTTATTTTACTTTTTTTTATTTTACTACCGCTGTAGTAGTGTATAAGTTGACCTTTTAGGCATTATTTGCCCTGTAGGCATTTTTTGCCCAGTGTGTTATTCAACCAACTGCCATCTAGCTGTGTGACCTTGTTCACATTCTGTCTAAATATCCATAATATTACCGTCTCCAGAAAAAACACCGGAGTGACTTTTTTCAAGCAGCCATAATATATTTTACGTAATCCGTATCCATCGCTGTAGTAGTGTATAAGTTGACCTTTTAGGCATTATTTGCCCTGTAGGCATTTTTTGCCCAGTGTGTTATTCAACCAACTGCCATCTAGCTGTGTGACCTTGTTCACATTCTGTCTAAATATCCATAATATTACCGTCTCCAGAAAAAACACCGGAGTGACTTTTTTCAAGCAGCCATAATATATTTTACGTAATCCGTATCCATCGCTGTAGTAGTGTATAAGTTGACCTTTTAGGCATTATTTGCCCTGTAGGCATTTTTTGCCCAGTGTGTTATTCAACCAACTGCCATCTAGCTGTGTGACCTTGTTCACATTCTGTCTAAATCATTTATATGGCATAATTTTTCTGGCAACTGTGCTTCAGTGGCTGCGACCAAAAAAATGACTATTTTCAGCATTTATATGGCATATTTTTTCTGGCCTCTGTGCTTCAGTGGCTGCGGCCAAAAAAACTGGGCAAACAATGCCTACAAGGTCAACGACGTTGACCTTGTAGGCATTGTTTGCCCAGTTTTTTTGGCCGCAGCCACTGAAGCACAGAGGCCAGAAAAAATATGCCATATAAATGCTGAAAATAGTCATTTTTTGCCATACGTTGACTCAACGTATATGGCAAAAAATTACTATTTTCAGCATTTATATGGCATATTTTTTCTGGCAACTGTGCTTCAGTGGCTGCGACCAAAAAAACTGGGCAAACAATGCCTACAAGGTCAACGTATGGCAAAAAATGACTATTTTCAGCATTTATATGGCATATTTTTTCTGGCAACTGTGCTTCAGTGGCTGCAACCAAAAAAACTGGGCAAACAATGTCTACAAGGTCAACGTATGGCGAAAAATTACTATTTTCAGCATTTATATGGCATATTTTTTATGGCAACTGTGCTTCAGTGGCTGCGTCCAAAAAAACTGGGCAAACAATGCCTACAAGGTCAACGTATGGCAGTTGTTTAAAGAGAACAGTAGATTACTAGCCAGCAAAGCTACCTAAGCTAAAATGTCCCTCAAATCCCTGCAGACTTCTGTCCCTCCAATACAGAGCAGTATCAAGCAGATTACTAGCCAGCAAACTTACTATCATCTGTCCCTGAAATCACTAACAGCTCTCCCCCTACACTATCTCTTCCAAGCACACACAGGCAGATTTTTCAGATACATTTTTGCCCTTGATCCCCCTCTGGCATGCCACTGTCCAGGTCGTTGCACCCTTTAAACAACTTTAAAATCATTTTTCTGGCCAGAAATGTCTTTTTTAGATGTTAAAGTTCGCCTTCCCATTGAAGTCTATGGGGTTCGCGAACCGTTCGCGAACCGCTCGCATTTTTGCGCAAGTTCGCGAATATGTTCGCAAACTTTTTTTCCGACGTTCGCTACATCCCTAACTATGGCCAGCTTTAGAGCCGTAGTCTGCACGAGCACGAGCCCCCAGCACCTGCTCCACTGAAGGGTCATCACATCCTGCTGAGGAGCCTGAGTAATAGCATGCTAATGAGAGGCATTGCATATGAGCAATCACAGGTGTCAGGTGTCTTATAAGGAATTACTGCTCCGTTACATTAGAAGGGCATCGGCAATCACAGAGGAGTTCTGCAAACGCATTAAGGGACAGCTCCACTTACAGCAGAGAAGCAGAGCTATCAGTCACTTCACAATATACTGTACAGTCATTGGTTTTTAAATGCTTTGTAGATGTAATTATAATTCGAAGCAGAGTTTGTTTATCCTGATTCTGACTTTTGAAGCAATTTTGCAAGTCAGTTCTCCTCCGGGTCTGTTAATTCGTTTACTTCTGTTTCAGGAGTAAGATCCAGGAATGCAGAGCATATAAAAAGCAGATGCAATTATATTCACAAAAACTCAATAAATAAAAAACACTGCGTATTTCTAATGAATGGAAAGATGATTAGAATTAGATTTTCTATGACTATGCAACAAGCAGTAATGAATAGAGTACAAGGAAAAAAATGTTTAAAGGAGATCAGAGGCTACTTTAGCATTCTAGGGGCAAAGTTGCTCCCCTTGGTGCTAAATTACTCAGCACACAAAGTGTAGAGCATGGTGCAAGCAGGAAAAGTATTTTCCACCTGTTTGTTGGCACCAGGCTCCAGGTAGGAGGCAGGATGGGAAACTCCTATATTCCTCCCCCACCCCACATGAATAAAACATTGCTGAGCACAGGCAGCTCTGTATACATCAGGAAAGCAGAGGGTGTGCAGGGACCTATGCTCACAGGTGCAAAGTGTGCTAGTTTTTTCCATTTTGCACCCAGTGCTGCCAATAGTAAGTGAGTTGTTGGTCTTTTTTTCGAAGAATTCCTTTTATATAGTCTCAATAAAGTTGAGGTGCATTATTTGATACAGTATATTGGTGCTGCTAGAAATGTACTAGAGGCACACTGAAAGGCAACAGCAGCACCTAGCGGCAATACACAATGGTGCATTGAGTATTAATGCAAATGTGAAAAGATGTTGCAATGAAATATACTGTGACATATAAATAAAATGAAGTATTATCTCCATAATCATCCAGCTCTTCCATTGTGCACTGAAAAGTTAAACTATTTGTTCATATAAAATCAATGACCAAATCATTAGCAGAAAGTGTTCTACTGGCATCTGCAAACCCATTTGATTGAAAAGCATCCACAGTTGCTGGTCCACAGTCCAAGGATGGTGACTTTTATGCCATGCCAGTGAATGCTTGGCATTACACATGGGGATGTTGGGTTATGTGCAGCTGTTTGGTAGTGGAAACCCATATAAATGCTTTATTATACACCCATGCAATGGGCCATGTATGTGTACTTGTGGATTACAAACTTAGCAATGACAGCAAGGTAAGATGGATAAGTAAGATAGATAACAGTTAGATAGATAGATGCACAGGAGAGTAATTCTTCCATTTCACAAAGCTCTTGTAAGGGCCCATTTGGAATATGCAGTGCAGTTTTGGTCTCCAGTGCATAAAACAGAGAAGGTCCCAAAAAAGAATAACTAAGCTGGTAAAGGGTATGGAAGGTTATGAGAAAATTAAAGGTACTCTTTTAGCCAGAATTACATTTATCATCCAGTTCAAAGCACCAGATTCTAGAATATGGCGGCTTTTCTGTCTCTGGAAATATTTATGTCCAGAGGCATTGTATTCATTTATTTTTTAACCCTGAAGAAGTCACCTCAAATGAAGAAACTCGTTGGTATTGGGACTTGATCTGCTGGGACCACACACTCCAACTCTAATTGGAATTTGGGTTTTTTCTTTTTTTTCTACAGAGACTATGTTCTTTAAAAACCATTATAAAGCATTTACTGATATACGATTCTACAATATGATCCTATTAGTAAGCACAAGACTATTCACAGTGTTTTATCATTGGGATAATGCGTAGCTATGTGCAGAAAGGGTGACATCTAGTGGAAAGACAGGTCATAAGGCACTTACTTAATTCTATCCTGTAAAATCCGTACACCTTGTATAAGGAGCAACATGCTAAAAAAACAGAATATTATTTTATTTATTTAAACAATACAACATTCCTTGAATTCGTATTTGTGCTTGTGTCGTTTATGAGGAAACGCACCAGATACCAGAGGCAACAATATTTCTACAACCTAGTAGCTCAAGTGGCACAATAATAATTTGAGACTGTAGGCACATCATGTAAAGGGTGCATTAATGTGCCTTACAGCTGCCATAAACAGGTGATACATACAGGGCTCTTTTGCTCCAGTGAACACTGGATATAGTAAATCTTCTACTACTGCAAATTGTTTTTCTTCTACAATGTGAACACTCTCTGACTGCAGTGAGGGGGATTGATGGGAGGCCCCACAAACAGCACGAAAAATCACAAAAAGTCTCGCACCTAACGTCAGGGCACCTGTTGTGCTGATCACTGAGAATGAGACCCACTAAGGGCTTTTTTACACAGGTCTTTTTTAAAGACTTGTCATGTTTTTGGGATATAGGTTTTCGTGCATAGTTATTCATGAGCATTCAGAGTTATATGCTGTATTATCTTGTTCTTAATACGCATTAAGAAACTAATAGAACAAGGGGTTGTGTTTGGAGTTGACAAAAACGCACTTAACTGCATTTAAAAAGCACACATAAATGCTATATACAGGCCTGGATTTGTGGAAAGGCCACCAAAGCCCAGGCCTATAGCGGCAGGATTTTAGGGGGAGGCATGCTGCCCAACCACATCCACATTGGTTCAGAAACACTGTAGATGAACAGGAGATAAAAACGTTTTTTAAATATCCCATGCACCAATCCCCATTGCTCCGGTTCAGAAAATGGAAATTTGTACGAATAAAAGGGAGCGGACAGGGGCAACGAACATCAGCGGGCCTGGGGGTGTCTGGAATGTAAATCCGGCCCTGGCTATATATATATGTTGTTTTTGGCACTCTGCATGCATTTGTAAATCTAAAAAAAAAAACATTTGTGTGTAAGAGACTTAACGGGGAATGTAATAAAAGTCGGTATAAGGAAAAACTATTCACAATACGAAAAGTTATGCCTTTGCGCGAACAAATTTAGCTTTGCGTGAATTTAATATGGCTTTAGCGAACACGGAAACTGTTTAGCGACCACTTCCGACAGTGGAAGACCATTTGCGAATTTTATAGTTTGCGACAATGCGCAAACTATAAAACTATTTATTAAACTTCTTACTGAAAATGTAAATGTAAAGATTACAACACCTTCAAGCACTTCTGCGCAATTAAAATTCGAAATGCGCAATTAAAGTTCGCAATGTAATGACAGTTTAAGGAACAATATTCCACATTGCGAGGTGTGGATTTTTATTCTCATTGGTGCGAATTGTTTTGCTTTTTGCGACTTTTATTACATTCCCCCGTTAAGTTGCAATGGAACCGTAAACGTCTTACTTTCCTTTGATAAGTTGTTGCACAGTGCTCTCTTTGCACATTAAAGAGGTTGTTAACCTTTAAATTAACTTTTACTGTGCTGTAGTGAGTGATATTCTTGCTAGTTGGTTTTCATTTTTATTTCATTTTTTCTTATTTGTGGCTTTTGTGGTATTTTGCGTTTTATTCAGCAGCTCTGCAGTTTGCAATTTCAGCAATCTAGTTGCTAGGGTCCAAATAACCCCAGCAACTATGCATTGATTTCAATAAGTGACTGGGATATGGATAGGAGAGTGTCTAATTAGTAAGAATTGTAATAAAAAGTAGCAATAACAATACATTTTTAGTCTTAGAGAACATTTGTTTTTTAGATGGGGTCAGGGACCCCCATGTGAAAGCTGGAAACAGTCAGATGATGAAGGTAAATAATTAAAAGAAGCTGTAACAAAGAAAAAATGAAGGCTAATTGAAAAGTTGCTTAGCGTGAGCCATTCTATATCATACTAAAAGTTAACTTAAAGGTGAACCGCCCCTTTAAGTCCTGTGCGAACTTCTAATTTGCAGCCCCCTGAATTCAGAGACTAATGTTCTAATTCTGGCCAATTCCTTATGATGGATTAGCCCTCGGAAAGTTGTCCTGACGTGATATTTGCAGTATCGCCCAAGTGTCCCAACAATTTCACAGCAGGGGCCCTGATGCAAAGCATTCACACCATTGCAGCGACTCATTCAAGCATCAGTTAATGAAAGCAAGTTTCTAATGGAGCCATGTTCGCTTCTTCAGCTCTCGGCCTGACGGTGCAGTGTCAGATTTACAGTGACCTTTCCCAGTGACATGTCATTACCACCGTCACAATGATGTACGTGTGTCCTTATGTACTGGCTCCTGCATTTATTTATACTTCAGTGGAGTCAGAGAGCTGCACTTTTATTTTAGCCAAAGGGACTTCTGAACAGAGATCCTCAGCCTGAGACTGAGATGAATGATGGGGTAGGATACTGGGAGCTGTAGTTTACTGACAGGGAGAAAAGGGTATTGACCAGAAGTCACTAGAGTTAGCAATAAAGTTATTATGGTTCTGTTCAAATAATCACCCCATAGGTTATGGGTTTGAAGGTTTCATAATCTTTTGGAGCAAACATAACGACTTTTTCATTAAGAACATTTACTGCGCATTGGCGCAAATTACAAAATTTGCAAACGGTCTTCCACTGTCGGAAGTGGTCGCTAAACAGTTTCTGGGTTCGCAAAAGCTATATTGAATTTGCACAAAGCAAAATTTGTTCACGCAAAGGCATAACTTCTCGCATTGCATTTTCCGTTACCGACATTTATTACATTCCCCCATTAATCTCAACTTAGCCCAGTGTATTGTACTCACAGTGATGATGAATCTTGCACTCATTACTGCCTGTGCCTTATGGAGTAACATAGGGAAGGTGTGCTCCATTTCCAAAAAAGTGTAGGGATTAGTACACAATAAATGGCCTGCTGGTGGAAATAAATAATTTTTTTGCCAAGTTCAGAGATAATGGATTTTTAGGCAAGTTGAAACTTTAGTAATGCTGTCAGGTGGGAAAAAAGATGAATATTTACACATAAGCGGACACATTTTTATTCAGAATTAAAGCTGGGCAAAGAAGTGAAATAAAGAAGTAAAGAAGCCAGGTACACACATTTATCAGCAAAGATTCTCCGTGACCTAAATGACCTTTTAATTTTTATTAAATTCAGCCGTGTGCCTTAGCTGGATGGAGCGCAAGTCTGTTCATCAGTCAGTCACCCTTTATACAGTGCTCTAGGGCCAATCTGTGGTGTTTATACAAATGGCCTGTAGATGTCACTGTGCTCAGACTTATACTGTGCATACTTCCTGGACAGCTTAAAAGTGAAAGTTACTGTTGTGTAATGGCTGCGTGACAGCCTGCTAATAAAGCACTGTTATACTCTACTCATCCTCGGCAACCCAAAACATAACAAATTGACAACGAGATGGCTTTTCTACCTCTGCAGCAGCCTGCACCTTCTCTTCCAAACCCTGGTGAGCCTACCATACCTTTTACTGCTTGGATCCGTATGTTTGAAAATTACATTATTGCTGCTGACCAAGGGGAGATTTCTGCTGCTAGAAAGCGTGCTTTACTTATTCACTGCCTGGGAGCAGAGGGACAGCGTATATTCTATACATTACCATTACCTGATGATACTTATGAAACTGCTCTTACTGCTATAAAGAACTAAATGTGGTTGCTGAAAGATATAAATCCTGCCAACGTGGACAGCGTAATGGCGAATCCACAGAACAATTTGTAGCAGCTTTGAGAGAGCTGGTTGTTACCTGTGAGTTTGGGAATCTAACAGATGAAATGCTAAGAGACCAAATAGTGGAAAAAACAAACTCACCTCACATTAGAGAGAGACTGCTCCTAGAGCAGGATTTAACCCTTGCAAAGGCTATTACAGTTGCTAGCCAAATTGAAACAGCAGAGGCTCTCAGTCAGGGAACTGCTGGGAATGTACAGAATTCAACACTGTGGCCTAATAATGCACAGTCACAGGCAAAATACAGTGCTAAGGAAAGGGATTCACCTACACTGCAAAACCATACAGCAAATACAAATAGAAAATACTGATTTCGCTGCGGTTCAACACAACACACTGCAAATCATGTTACATGTCCTGCAAAAGCTAAATGGTGCCGCAAATGCACAAAAGTAGGACATTTTGCTAAGATCTACCGTAGTTCTGCTAAAGATGTTCATGAAGTCACTACTACAAATATCACAGTATTAAGTGTGGATAAAGCTGGTACATTTATTCCAGACAAGTTTATATGCACTGTCAGTGTCAGTACTGCTTCTGCTGACAAGGGCAGCGCTGATTCAGAGGAAAACGCCACCTGAGGTGGCTCCTGCAATGCCACCCCCTCCCTGGTTTACCCATTGGGAGGGGAGGCAGGAACTCTAATGCTGAGAGCGCAATTGCCGGTTTAAAGACGTCGCCAGCGTGCCGCCTGAGGCGAGGTTCTCAACTCGCCTCATTGACGGTGCGCCCCTGGATAAGGGACACTCCATTAACCTGATGCTTGATACAGGTTCAGCTGTTTCTATACTACCAAAGGATATTTTCTTGAAATAGGTTGCAAAAGATCTGCTTGTTGCACCTGCCCTGAAACTGGTCAGTTACTTAAAGGATCCAATCCCTGTGCTTGGTTGCTTGCAAGTGACTGTACAATTTGAATCAAATACTGCAAAATGTGACTTTTACATTGTGATTAAGGGTACTGCTATACTTGGAAGGGATCTCTTTGCTGCATTAAACCTACAATTAGTTGATGGTCTCATTACTACAGCACCAGGGCTGTGCAAAGAACTTTGTACACAAAGTTAAGTTGAGACCAGATATAAACCAGTACCATTCCCTGATTCAGCATGGGAAAACTTGCTATTGATATTGTCGGCCCTTTTACAGATGCTACTATAGATTGTAGATTTGCTATAACCTTGATAGACTATTACAGTAAATGGCCTGAAATTCCATTTGTTTCTCATATAACATCAGCTACAGTAATAACATTTCTGTCTACAGTCTTCAGCAGAGAAGGTAATCCAAAGGAGTTAATATCAGACAACGGACCACATTTTGTCTCATATGAGTTTGAATCCTTTGCGGTTTCGCAAATCGCGGGAATTTGCCAAGAATTCGCACCTGGCGCATAAATTCGCCCATCACTACTACAGACAGCAAATCTTACTGGGAAATCTTGGAAAGTATTTACAACAGAGTTCCTACATAACTACAGAGCAATGCGCCATGCAACAACCCAATCATCTCTAGCTGAATTATTACATGGCATGACAGATGCGCACAAAGTTACATGTTGCAGACATCAAACTTCCACAAAATATTGCGCCTACAAAATCATCTACTACTGACATTGTGAAACGTCAACAAGCCAAATGCAAGGCTTATATTGACAGAAAACGTGGTGCAAGAGAAGTGCACTTTCAGCCTGGATCTTTAGTCAGAATTAAGAAATCAGGAATACTGAAACAAGGACACTCTAAATTCACTTGAAGAGAGATGCCAGCTAGGATCATACACATATGAACTGTCTGATGGACGCATATGGAATGCAAGTCGTCTTTCTCCTGTTACCTTTGGAGAAGCTCCATTTGATGAAGGACATTTTCCTACTCCTGATGTCAGCTGCAATAGGCCTGAAGAAAGTGAACCTATAAGGCGTACTGAGAGAATCAGAAAACTACTTGCATGGACCCAGGACTATGTGATGTGAATGATGTATATTATTGCTTTAAGATGCATTTTTGTTGTTTATTACATTTGCCCAAATGCTTTCCTACTATAGGGGGAATATGTGGTGTTTATACAAATGGCCTGTAGATGTCACTGTGCTCAGACTTATACTGTGCATACTGCATACTTCCTGGACAGCTTAAAAGTGAAAGTGAAAGTTACTGTTGTGTTATGGCTGCATGAGAGCCTGCTAATAAAGCACTGTTATACTCTACTCATCCTCGGCTACCCAAAACATAACACAATCAATCAAATTACTATCATATCTACCCAAGGTGGGCCTGTCGGGGGGAAAAGATTTGCTCGTGTTCACCAAATGAGCAAATCTTACAGTATTTGGCCACCTTAACTTGTGCATTATTTAGACACAAAAGTTGAAGAGCAGCAAATGAGATAAGCAACTATGGGGTCTGCTGGGGCCAGTGTACTTGCTGGTAGATTTGTACTCCTTACTTATTCCATCCCTGGCTCACCCAATCAATTCTCCGCACTTGCCCTCTATCCACCAGACAGTATTACCCAGGAAAAAAGGCTGAATGAACTGCTCTTGCATTTCTGTCCATTTGTAGGTGGCCTATAGAAAAGAGGAGGGGCCCAAATAAGCTTTTGCTGTAGGGCCCAGCAGTTTGCCATGATACTGATCAAGAGATCTCTTTTACTTTAAGTGAGAAGTTCTTAGAAAATGTAGAGTTACTGAAGACGTCTAAGCAGGTGCAGTTCCCTTTCCCCAGCACCAAGCGCTCAGCGCCACACAGGAATCCCAGGAAGATATTAGGTGTGAAAGGAAATTCAGAGTAATGCCAAAACAGTTCATTTTATTATAGCAGAGTGCTGAAGGGGGACACAAATAAAATGCTACAGGGAATAGTTTGCATTTTCTTTTTAAAGAAATAATAAAACCTGTTAGACTCGCCATGTTCCGTTTATGACAGCATTATATGTGCAATAAAACTGTGTGCCTAGTAAAGCTGCCATTTTGTTTGCTCTTTGTTTTTTACTGTGATTCCCCTTCATTTAGTGGCATAATTTCCTGCTGCATCACTGTGTCCATTTTAATTCAGTTAAAGGATATTCAATCTGTTCCCCAGCCAACCAGGAATGTATTCCTGCCCCAACAGGGTACACACTTACCTACTTCTCAATATTACCACTGATTGGCATTCACTCAACTCCTCAATGTTAACAATCTCGTTGGGGGCACAAATGACCTTTCTAACTATCCTAACTGACTCTCACATCTGAGGTCAACTATTCAAAGATTAACCTCCCCATAACTAGCCTAACTAAGGATTTCCTGCTCCAGTCTGGTTGGGGGAATCACATAGTTGGGTAATGTCTCCTTGATGTAACTGAGCCCTCTTTTTAAACACTCTTATATAGATTGCAGGGCCTCCGCCATGGTAGATTTCTCTAAGGGCTATTCTTAACTATGGCCAGCCTCTGGGGTTGCTTCCCTCGAGTGACTTAATTGCAAATTACACCTTAAACATAACATATACAAAGTGTAATTCACCCTAAACCTTAGCTTGTTTGCAAGTGACCACTAAGATAACACTAAAAGCAAGCACTTGGAGATGTTGTGGGTTTACACATTTGTGTGTTGGACACCTGGAATTATAGCAGAGCAGCTGCAATAATCAATATTTTGATATACCTTTCTATACAGTAACATGTGGGTACACATATGGACCTTGGACAAAGCATAGGTCCCAGGGTTAGGGAGAATGACAACAGTTTTTGGGAAATGAGCAGATACGTGGATCTAAAATGTTTCTTTCATGTTAGTGATAGAATGTGGAAATTAACACAGATTATTTCTTTGTTTCATATTGTCCACAACACATCTTGCAAATAGGTCCATGCAACCAGCTTACTTATTTGGTTCTGTAGTAATTTAAGAATGCAAACTAAATGATAATTTGTTTGGTGGGTGGAAAATGTGACAGTACTGGCCATACAGAGGGATAAAAAAGAGCAATAATGACTTTTGTATTGTGTCTATAGAATAACTGCAATAGCAGCATAATTCCATTCCAGCATTCATTGCCATAGACATTTCATGCTAAGGCATGGAACATTTCATAATGTTTGCTTCTGTAAAGAGAAATAGACTCAGCCTTAAGTAGGACCCTACTAATACTTCTACTTCAGGCTTTAGGACTATTCAACTAGCTCACAGGGTGATCCATATAAAACATAAAAATGTTTATACAGTTCTATTTACCCCTAGCAGGCCTGCCATGGGCCATTGCGAATAGAAACACTGAAATTGCATCAAGATCTAATATAATACAGTGTTATAGGGTAACTTAGCAAGTCTTACGTCATTAGGTAGTAAAACATTGCAATTCTAAAAATCAAGACTAAGGAAGTCATTAAAATTTGGACGCAATGTAATGAAATGTATTACAAAAAACATTTAAGGTTCCACAATGTATTCCATGCCATTGGTTTAAGCTGGTTTCATGTGCATGTCCCATTGTTGGAGCTGGCATCAAATGTTACCCTCTAGGAGGTAGTTCAGTCATCTTATTTGGACAATGCTGTGGTATTCTGATGAAAAGTGTCTCTTTTGCATTCCTGCCCTTAAGAATTGCTTCTCCTGCAATTTGACTGCAAAGCACAACTGCTGTTCTTGCAAAGTTAAATGAGAGCTGACTACTAATGAGAACTGAGATCATACTAAGTAGGCATAGTCTTGGTATAATAATAGCTTCAGACTGGCAGAACTCACAGTCTTGACTGGTTAGTCCATGTTTAGCCATCATTCTGTGTAGGCTCTCTGTTAATGGCTATTTAAACTACAAAGGGAAAGAAAGTGGAAGCACTCCAGGCTACCAAGATTTTTTTTTTCGTTTAAATACAATGGAAGTGCAACTGATTTATCCTATTAATCAATGCACATTCCCTGGTCCCCTGTCTCACAATAAATTCAATATATATGCAAGTGCATGCGTGTATAAAGAATGTACTTCCATTGTATTTAAACGTAATATTTTTTTCTTGGTAGCCTGGAGTGCTTCCACTTTTTTCCCTTTGTAGTTGTTATGTAGCCAGAAGCAGGCGATGCTCTCAGTGGTTTGTAATAGCACCCCCTACCTGCCCCTTCAACTAAAGTGGTCCCATACCTTTAAAAATAGGTGTTGGTTTGGGCAATCTCTCCCTTTAATAGCCGCAGTAGCTGGTGGGAGGATCTAGCCCTCTCATTAAAACCAAACTCAAGGTCAGTAGACACTGATCCCAAGGACTACTGCTTTTATATTATTGACCAGAGGTAAACAGTTAGGGACCACCATATGGGGTTTACCTTGACGTGGTATGGTGGCTTACCAATTTTATGATCATAACTTTGTAACTAAAAACCCTTGTCTTTATACACACATGCACTTGCATATATATTGAATTTATTGTGAGACAGGGGACCAGGGAATGTGCATTGATTAATAGGATAAATCAGTTGCACTTCCATTGTATTTAAATGTAATATTTTTACTTGGTAGCCTGGAGTGCTTCCACTTTCTTTCCCTTTGTAGTTAATGGCTATTTTAACAGACTTTTTCAAATCAAAGTAGGTTTGTCAAGACTGGCAACTTGACGTGCATATTCCATTTATTGACTCTTGTGTGTGGGGCCATCTGCCTTGTATCACAGATGCATACTGTCACTGCAGGCTACGTAGCAAGCAATAGATGCAAGCAAGGACATTTCTATGTCTTACTGAGCTTTACAGAGGTTGCCCTGCTCATGGGCTTTCCTGTCTTTGAAGACAGGAAAATATAATTATAATTTTTTGTGCCTTTTCCAAAAAAAATCCCCAAATTATTCTAATTTTCCAATGAGAGTAAAAATATTTTCTGCTCATGGAAGCTTTGTGGTTCTTTACTGATAGCTTTACCAGATGGGAAAGAAAAGGTATATACTGGAAGCCCACAATGTAGGGTGATTGTCAGGCAGGCAGAGAGTTGTAGGTGAAGTACTTGTGGGTCAGTTGCGTCTTGCAGAAGTGTCTTTACTCTACTATCTACTACTGCCTACTTCAAACTCCACAATGACTTTCTAGTTTTAGGCAGGTAGCAAGGTGGGTGTAGGTCCACTCAGTTGGACCTGTACAGGTTTATACTGGGATACAACAGGAAATAGAGCTAATAGCAAGACTGCTTCTGGTTGGGTAGGGAGTGGAAAAGAACCAGAGATATAGGAAACTGTATAAATTACATAATGATCAGAGTATGCATAGTAAGACCTATAAGATCCTCATAGAAATCAGTGTTAGGGATGGTCGACTTTAACCCGTTTTGCTTCGCCAAAAATTCGCTGTCGCTGAGATGCATTAACTATGAAGATATCATCACATTATGCATGTGATCGTTTGCCTATATGCTAGACCATTGTCTGTTGTTTTGGTTATCATGGCTAGGAAAATAGACATCATAGACTCTGGTCTGGTACACATAGCTTGAGTCTTACCCGTTGATGCTTTAAGAAGCCAAGAATGACTAAGGTAATGTTGGCATGGGAGCCCAAAAGAAAGAAGTAACAGACAGAAGTAATGATGGATGAAGGTACAGTACATTCTTCCTCAAGCAGGATGTTGGTGAATTGCTTTTACACGCAAGGCTAAATGGACAATTATCTTGGAATCAGCTGAGTGCAGATATCAAGGCAAATCCATCAAGTACTTCAGAATGAGAGATACATGCCAGTGTTCCCTTTATACTGGATATAACTAACGTCAGCATCTCTTCTTTTTTGGCATTTAAACACACTAATATAAAATAACATTTAGATGTTAAAAAAAAGTCTTTGAAGACAGGAAAATATAATTATAATTTTTTGTGCCTTTTCCAAAAAAAATCCCCAAATTATTCTAATTTTCCAATGAGAGTAAAAATATTTTCTAGATACATGGTGTTCTAACAAAAACAGGAATAACATAATTATAACTTTTTTTTTTCCCTGAATGTGAAGAGAAATCCCCAAATTATTTTAATGTTCTCTCAGTCCCTCACATCTCTAGGCTTCAGCTTAGGGAAAGGAAACATGGTTAATGTGCAGTGAGCCTCATTTAGACACAGTGTTGATCTGCTTTCACGCAGAATTGGGCCTGATTAGCCAAAGTGTTGGCAAAGACCTGACATTTTTTCTGGTTAGGCACTGTTACAAGGTTTTTATTAGTAGTGAATTTTGCAACACCAGCAACATGATTGATACATTAGCCCAGCGAGCTTTGTCTTGCATAACTAACTGGCCACAAGCCACCATGCTTTGATTAATTGCCTAATTTAATAGAAAAAAATGTCCAGCTGTGCGGCCTGTGCTTTTACATTATTGGAATAGCAGTGACAAAACTGTAAATTGATGGTATAAAATGGTTGATTACAAATACGTGTCGTCGGCAGCAAATTTGGACACGCCGGCATTCAATTTTGGTGCACCGGCGTCCAATTTGGGGAACGCCAGCATCCAATTCAGCACGCCTCGTTTTTGCGCACTGGGCTCGGCGGCACAGTGTGGGAGTGTTTGCGGCCTGCTTCTGGCCCGCGGCCCAGTGGTTGAGGACACCTGTCTTAGTATATTATAGAATAGCTAATTCTAAGCAAGTTTTCAATTCACCTTCATTTTTTTTTTTAAATTATTTGCTCCGTCTTCGGACTATTCCAGCTTTAAAATGGGGGTCACTGACCCCGTCTAAAAACAAATGTTCTGTGGGGCTATAAATGTATTGTTATTGCTACTTTATATTATTCATTGTTTCTTGTCCTCTCCTATTCATATTCCAGTCTCTTTCTCTTATTCATATAAATGAATGGTTCCAAGGGTTATTTGGAACCCAGCAACAGGATTGCTGAATTTGCAAACTGGAGAGCTGCTGAATAGAAAGCTAAATATGTAAATCCACAAATAGTTAAAAAATTAAAACCAATTGCAAATTGTCTCAGAATATCGCTCTCTACATCATACTAAATGTAGGTGAATAACCCTTTTAATTATTTACAGCTTTCACTTTATTCAGAAGTAAGGTACATCTGAACCAATGTCAAATTTGTCAGGGCTAGAAAATCCCAATTGGGTAAGTCCCTGAATCAATACTGTCCTATATGCATAAATACCAGTTCTATATTTTTACCCAGAATTTTGTCACTTGCAAAAATAAAATCCAACCAGTCAGGCCATTTTACAGTAAGGGATTAATACATGCAAGTGATGCGTTTCTTATTTTCAGACATGTTAAATAGTAGGGAAAATATAACACTGTTATAATGTGACATATAAATCACAGTAGGTTCCTTTAGATGAGTTAAATTTGAGTACCTTATTTAATCAGTTTGGGTTGTGCACCCTCTCTACCCTTCTGCCAAGAGCATACAGTGGGCTCCTTTAGAAAGGTGGCATAATGTTTTCCCCACAGTCCCAAGATTTTTTACTAGGTAATATTTTGACCCACTGTAAGCAGAACTTGCAAAGGTGTGTGGCTGTCCTGTATTTAATATCCTGGCAAAAATAAACTGTATACCTAAGCTGCTAGAGCCAAGAAATACAGCAAATCCAGTGGCTCTTCAAGGGTTTGTGAGATGTAGAATATAGAGGGACCTATATAAATTCAATGTATGCATTTTAAATCCTTCTCCAAGGTTTTAAGAACTAGGCAGGCTAAAAATATTTTTCTGCGGGACCCAGTAAATGCAACTGGCTAATGAATGCTATATTTGTGTACTCTCCAGGGCCAGCAGCAGTTGCATATACAAGGACCCTTGTTCTTTGCTTATACCATTGTCACTGGAGGCATGAAATACATTTTTTTTTCTAGCAGTGGCTATCCAAACAACACTAGACCCAAACAATGACATAACTAATATTTACAGGTACCCACAGCCAGAGAAGCAACTCTTGCAAAAATTATTTTCAGCTTTCCAGACCTATGCTAAAACTGTGAAAACCCTTAAACCCCTATATTACTCAGCTCCAAACAGCCTCTGGGTCTTTTGCGTCTGCTGATAGACCCCTGAGTCCACCCTCCCAAAGTTAAAGGAGAAGGAAAGCTACGGAGGCATTTTATTGCCAATAGATTAGCTGCAATAGTGCAAGCTAGAATGCTATATTTATTCTGTAGAATGTTTTACCATACCTGAGTAAAAAGCTCTAGAAACTCTCTGTTTGTTAAGGATAGGAGCTGCAGTATTAACATGGTGTGACATCACTTCCTGCCTGAGTCTCTCCCTGCTCTTGGCTCAGATTACAGTAGAGAAGGGAGGGGTGGGGGGAGAGGAGCAAACTGAGCATGCTCTTGCCCAGGGCAATGAGGTTTAAGCTGAAGGCAGGAAGTCTGATACAAGAAGCCCATGTGTACACAATAGAAGGAAAGAAATGCTGTGTTTCTTTTGACAGGGGACTCAGAGCAACATTACTTTGGGGGTTTACTGGTATATTTAGATGGACCTTTCTGATAAGGCTTACTTAGTTTTAATCTTTCCTTCTCCTTTAAAGTAGTATTATGGTGTCCCAGAGCAAGGGACCAGTTTATGGTCACAAAAGAAGCACACAGACAGGTAACAGTACAACTAAGCTTTATTAACAAGCAATCTCTTTATGTAAATGGCAGGGTATAACTGCTCAACAGAAATGTAACATTAATTAAAATTCATGGCCTAGTCCCTTTGGCAGCACCTGGTCCAGATTATCTCACTCTGTTGTGCAGACATCAGTCCACACTGCAGCAAGTCTTTCCAGCAACTTCCTCTCCCAGAGGCACTCCCACTTCCTCCTGACCTCTGTAAACAAACTGCTTCTTGACCATTGGACCTCCCTGACCCACACCCTGGGCTAGTAGCTTCCAACATTATCAGAACACATGTATCTTGCAGTAAAACCCAAACTGCACAGGGGACTTTATAGAATTACATAATAGACACTAGCAATGAGCAATTTTTTTTGGCCAGACAATGGTTTTGTGGTGAAATTCCGCATTTACATCTACAAATGCTTTCGCAAAACTGTGACAAAAATTTGCTGTGAATGCCCAGTGACTTTAATGTATTTGGACAAAAAGTTGAAAAGTCGCAACAAAAAAACCCACCCATTGACTTTAATGCATTTGGAGCAAAAAAAAGGTTGTTGTCTATTGAATGCCTTTCGCAAATTTTTTACCATTTTGAGAATCAGTTTCACATTTTTTTTTTTTTGGCAAAACAAAACAGGACATACAGTATTCACTCATCATCACTAATAGCCACCTGTTTTGCAGTCCTGGGGAACTGAGGAAATACAAGTTATTCTGCCCATCAGAAAGCAAAGCTCTGCATTTGGAGCAATCACCATATAATGCATCCTGGCTCAGGCTCATAAAGGGGTGGGTCACCTTAAATTAACTTCTAGCATGTTATAGAATGGCCAATTCTTAGCAACTTTTCAATTGGACTTCATTACTTATTTTTTATAGTTTTTGAATTATTTGCCTTCTTCTGACTCTTTCCAACGTTCAAATAGGACTCGTTGAATCCATCTAAAACAAATGTTCTGTAAACCTACACATTTATTTTTACTGCTACTTTTGATTACTCATTTTTCTATTCAGGTCTTCTTATATTCATATTTGAGTCTGTTATTGAAATCAATGCATGGTTGCTAGGGCACTTTTTACCCTAGCATCCAGACTGCTGAAATTGCAAACTGGAGAGCTGCTGAATAAAAAGTCAAAAACCACAAATAATTAAAAAAAATTAAAACCTATGGCAAATTGTCTCAGAATATCACTCTCTACATCAGTGATCCCCAACCAGTAGCTTGCGAGCAACATGTTGCTCACCAACCCCTTGGATGTTGCTCCCAGTGGCCTCAAGACAGGAGCTTATTTTTGAATTTCTGGCTTGGAGGCAAGTTTTGGTTGTATAAAAACAAACTCCTGTGAAATAGAACCTCCTATAGGCTTCCAGTCCATGTAGGGGCTACCAAATAGCCAATTACAACACTTATTTGGCTCACCAGGAGGTTTTTGCATGCTTGTGTTGCTCCCCGACTCCTTTTATTTTTGAATGTGGCTCACGGGTAACAAAAGTTGGGGATCCCTGCTCCACATCATAATAAAAGTTAACTTAAAGGAAAATGACCACTTTCATTGTTCCCAGCACATGAATTTTAGGGTAATGCTGATTGAGATCAGACCTAGCTATGATTCTACAAATATTGTCATTTTGGTCAAACAGAATCCCCACAGTATGGCCACCACAATTGTATCCATGTGTTAAGAAAAGAACTGCACAGGTTTGCCAGACTTGTCACTGCTTCTTTAATTGAACAATCTCCAGGTGTGACATCAGATTAGGATTACAGCCAATCAGAGACTGCTACGTGGTACTTGCCAGGAGCTAATTATAGCACTGATGCTGAAAAAAACATTTAGATGGCAAAAAATTTAATTGAACATGGTATTGTTGTGGCTCCCCAAAACTCTTTGCCAATCAGTACATCTTCTATAATCTCTGGAGCAAATTTACTAAAGATTTACTAAAAAATTCACCAGCGAGGCGTCATTTCGGTACTTCGCCGATTTAATAACGGGCGCAAGCATAACTTCGCTAGCGAAAGAGACTGACGCTGTGAATTAGTGTTGTCTGAGCGAATTTTCGCCTGGCGAACTGTTGCGCTGCCTGCAAAGCCGTTGCTGGTGAATTTTCGCTGCTTAGTAAATTTGCCCCTTTATATTTGAATATGTCTTAACATGTTGATTCTTAGCACTTATATGTCTTAATGTGGTATATCAAAGCATGGGACCCCTATTCCACGCAGTCAGGTACAAAGTGGAATTATGGACAAATACAAGAGGTCCTCTGTGCCTTAAACTACTAAAAATGCCTTCAGATGCAAGTTGGGTGTAGGAACTGTCCACAACGGGGATGACTTTAATATATTGATAATGGGTTGAGTGCAGAGGACCTCTTGTATTTGTCTATGTGAATTTTGTGGTAACAACCTCATTACACCCCCGCTTTATGTTTTTAAAAATTAGTGGTGAACACAACTTTCCCTTATTTGTTATAAAGTGGAATCATAGCTTTGGATAAATCACCTGTTGCAGAATCCTGTTTAACCAAACTTTTAATAACATAGTTCTGCAGTCCCATTCCTTTGATGCAATAAACTACCATGGAAGTTGTGCCCAGTCCATGTACATGCATTTGGAGCAGTATTAGCTGGCGGTGCATATTTCATTAAATTAAGAGTGCCAGGAAACAAACCAGCCTCCGAGTAGCTATTGAATGCCAAACATACTGGACTATTCTCAAACTCAAACACATTCTGAAGTTTAGAATGGCCACAAACCATAAACGTGTGCTCTTTAATTGGGTAGTTGGAGTACAGTGCTGAATGGGCCCATTTTATTGGCCACAGTGACAGATTGTTTTCCACAGGTGCCAGAAAATTAAAACAAAGATATCAAGAAAAATAAAGGCTATAAAAACAAACAAAATAAATGTGTGGATTTCATATTCTATAGTGGGGGACTGGGGGGCTTTGCAGTTCTATAATATTGTTTGCGTGGCACATTGGAAATTCCATGCAATTGGAAAGCAAAAGAAGCTGTGGTGGTCTGTTACTCATTGCATGTTCTTTTGTTCTTTGTCATATCTTTCGAGTAATGGCAGGTGAGAAGATATGAAGATAATGCACGCCTTTTACATGCCACAATTCCAATGTTACTTAAAGAGGTAATACACCATTCAGTTATCTTTTAGTATTATATACTAAATATAGAATGATCAATTCTTATTAACTTTTTAGTTGGTCTTGGTGTAGTATTGAATTTTCTTGTGACTTTTTCCAGCTTATAATGGAGTTGCCCCCCCCCCCTGTACAAGGACACTTGCACCATGAGGGAGCTGCCGGGATGAGTGGCCATGTTGGTAGGGGGGCATTTAAAAAAAACAACTACTTTTACTCCCAACCTGCATTATTAGCCTGCACCTTTGGTTAATCATAATATATTTTGGCAACAGGTGCCCTTGGAGATAAAAGTAATTTCAGGAGATTTGCTGTGCATAGTGCAAATTCACTGCAGGCAACAAATGGCCTTGTGTGACATTGCTCATATTTTGCAGTCTGTTGGAGTTCTGGGATTTATATACAGTAGGTGTAGCCATAGCTTACCAGTAGCTTACAGCATTGGCACTTCTTCTCGATACCGATGGAAGTTAATTTGTTAATTGATGCCTGCTACCCTAAAGGCAGAAGTCGGCATGATGTGGTCCTCGGCTGCCATGTACAGTACATTTTCAGCTGTGTGCCGCCATGACTGCTTTGCCCAGCCGAAAATAATGCACTATGCAAGTTAGTTGTTTGCCTCTATGTTTGCTTTGCCCTGTCTACCAATATGTAGTTTCTGTGGGTTCTATATGCGTTTCTATAACTCGTGTCCCAGGACTAATTTTAGGTGCAAGAGTTGTCATCCACCTCTATAACTGACTTGCCGTGAAGAATGCAATGTATACTGCAACTATGACTGTTTAACCCAAATAACTGCTTTGCCAGACCAATGGCAGCTCAGTGTAATGCTGCCATAAGTCATGTTTTGCTAAGAGCATAAAGGGCAATCTGTATCCTCCCAATTATCTGGTCTAGTAGCTGAGATATTATGGCACCTAAGTGCTAATTATGATATCTACATAGATTCATGAATGTTACCATGCAATAGTACAAAAAAAGTGCTAGGGTTCATATTCTGCAGATGTCGATGGAACTTCTGCCTGGTAATAAAAGCTCATCAGGGAAAAACACAAATTGTCTAAATATGTAATGCCTTGTTTACAACAGAGCTGATGGTCAAATTAGAAGACATAAT
Organism: Xenopus laevis; assembly: GCF_017654675.1. Classification (NCBI taxonomy): domain Eukaryota; kingdom Metazoa; phylum Chordata; class Amphibia; order Anura; family Pipidae; genus Xenopus; species Xenopus laevis. The sequence continues at coordinate 28,973,339 of NC_054388.1, forward strand.
TATTAGCTTTGTGCAGGAAACTATGGAGGGAGATTCTTATGTTAGGCCAATGCTGATGACACAACCTGGAGTCTAATGAGCAGTACAGCCTCTGTCACATTATACAGCCCCAGGAAACCTCATAAATAATTGTTGCCCATATTGTTTACAAGCATTTTTATTGTTTAATCAATCTGGTCTTATTGCTGCTTGTGCCAAAAAGCCTACAGAGGGACATTAAAAGCTAATAAAAATCTTTTACAAAACACATTATAAAAGGGGAAATGCCATAATAATTGACTATTTTGAAGTAGGGTTTGTGCTTACTGTATTGTTCTATAAAGTTTGACCAAAAAACCTATTAGTGAATGCCATTGTGTGAGATGTGTTACAGGAAGGCAGCGTCATTCTTCCCCTTATTACTGAGAAGATCCCATCTAGCATATGCAGGACACTTTTGGTCTCCAGACAAGTAGGACTAAAAAACAGACATGAGGAAAGGCTGGCCATCTTGGAAGAATAGGCTCTAAAAGGGATTGTCCACCTTTGAGTTAACGTTTAGTATGATGTAGAGAGTGATATTCTGGGTCAATTTGCAATTGGTTTTATTTTTTTTTAATATTTGAGGTTTTTGAGTTATTTAGCTTTTTATTCAGCAGCTCTCCAGTTTGCAATTTCAGCTATCTGGTTGCTAGGGTCCAAATTACCCTAGCAACCATGCATTGATTTGAATAAGAGGCTGGGAAATGAATAGGAGAGATTCTGCATAGAAAGATGAGTAATGAAAAGTAGTAGTAACAATAAATGTGTAGCCTTAAAGAGCATTTGTTTTTAGATGGGGTCAGTGACCCCCATTTGAAAGCTGGAAAGAGTCAGAAGAAGAAGGCAAATAAAACAAGGTTTTATGTCAAAGTAGAGTTTTCTGGAATGTGTCATCTTCTCTTTAAGTACAGTATGGAGCTATGAACTGGAGCAGCTATGTTTCTTCTGAGCCTCAGATCCCACCCAAGTGAAACATTAATCTCTGTTGACTACATTATCAAGACAAATAAAGTGCGTACCTGGGTTTACCAAGCAGCACCTTTTAAAGGAATTTCTCCTCAAGTTATCATGGTTCTTCTCAACAGGAAAAGTGATACACAGTGTAGTCTTCCCTAAAGGAGAACATAGCAGTAGGTGAAAATTGCTGCACATAATTTTTGCATAATAATGCTTCGGGTGTAACCCCGAAACGGTGCATTCCGCACAAATAAACGAGCAGGTATATGCTGCAATTTGAATGCCTGTGTGCCGAACTTCTCTTGTTCTATGATGAAAATTGCTGCACATAATTGTTTTTGTTGACACCCCTTAGATCGACACTACATCCCCCACTCATTAAAGACAGGGGCCCTCCCTTGGACAGTTCCAGGATCAATTTGTGCTTAGAGATAAGTTCAGGATTGTCTCAAAGCCATCAAACCCCTTAATATAACAACCAATGAGGAGGGAGTGGCCAAGATGGCGTACTGAGCGGAAGCATTACCTGCAGCTCAATGTCACTATAAGTAATTCTGAGGAAAAGAATAGACATACCGGCTGGAAAAGCAATAAATACCAATCTGAAAGTGTAATCTGCATCATGGGGAAGAACACCAACAAAACTAAGCCGGACAATCGCTTGGACAGATACCTACAAGCCTCTCAGGGCCCTGAACAGGCTGCAGACGTTGACCGCCATTATCTGATTAGCTGAGCGGAGGATCTCTGAAATGGAGGATACGGTCCGCCCAATACCAGCCCACTAATTGTGAGTATGGCAACTACTGCGACATAAATATTTAACTACTGCCCAGGTTAAACATGGAGGTCATCCCAAGCAAATGCCCCACCTTTATGTTGTCTCTAATAGAAAGCACTCTACCTAAACTTTTGCGCCACTATCTCACACACTTCTGGGAATATGTGGATGTGATAATGTATACCTGTCACAGAGAGACATGGCAGTAGCATTAACAGTGATTGTCCACTACACACATTTCCGTAACAGGGAAGATCCCCATTAATTAAATGCGATCCTGTAGGCACAGGGGATGTTCATGAAGAGGAAAGACAGGACGTGGATAACAGTACAAGCGTAGATGCCCCTTCGCCAGTTTTTTTTTTCCCCCACCATGCTGCTCAGATGGCGCCAAATCTTTGAACTCTGTGAGACATGACAAGCTGAATGCTTACTACAGAATATTGGGGGAGGGAATTTCCTACATTTTAAAGCCACTATAGTGGATGGCCTGTGTGGCTGCTCCACCCTCATTGGGGAATCTTTGGGTTTCCTTTTTCATTTTTCTGGTTATTTTTTTCTCTTTATTTTTTATTTTTTTCCTTTTTCATCTGGGACAATCTCTTGCTGCCATGCACAGAAATAGAAGTTCGGGACAATAGTGACCACAGTAGCCAGCAGTCTGCAAAGGATACAGTACAACCTCTGGTTACTTTCTCTTGTTACTAGGTTTGGGGTAAAGGCTGTCTATGTTGGATACGCTAGCAGGGTGGGAACAGGGGTTTGAAGGGGTTTTATGTTATAAGTTCGATTTTCTGTTAGATACACCTAATTTTTGCAAAACATCCATGATTGTAGATGTTTATGAAACTGCTAATGCCACTGAACGACCCAGTAGTAATCACAGATCATATACCGTATGCATAAACTGACTGTAAGAATTTATGATGGGGGAGGTTAAGATAATCTCCTGGAATGTCAGGGGATTTAACTCTAAATTTAAAAGAGCACTGGTCTTTGACTACTTAGACATAAACCGGATCTCCTGTTTCTGCAAGAGACTCACCTGGTGGGCCAGAAGCTGTTGGCATTAAAAAAGAGTTGGGTACTTCACGCACATCATGCACCATATTCTACCTATTTCAGGGGAGTCTCTATTCTAATTCACAGAAATGTCCAGTTTGTGCTTCTTAACCTACACACAGATAGATATGGTAGATATGTGATACTAAACTACACAATAAACAATCAGACCATGATGCTGGTAAAACTGTATGTCCCGCCACCATTCAGCAGAGAAGTTCTTGATCACATATTTGCTAAGGTCTCGGTGTATCTGCCAGGTCCAGTCTGCCTCTTGGGGGACTTTAACACTGTCCTTAATCCGGAAATGGATAGACTTACCACCACGACCTAACAAGTTCACTAGAACAATGGCGGACGGCCTTGGGCCTGACAGATATCTGGAGACACAGACATCCTGAGGTGAAACAGTTTTCCTGTCACTCAGTGGGGAAAAATTCTTTATCGCGTATAGATATGGCAATTGGCTCTTTAGAGTTTATACACTGGTTGCGGGACATCTCATACCTCCCTAGGGCCTTATCGGATCATGCACCGATTTGCTTAACTTTTTGTTCTAAGGCACGCCCTCAGCACCATATATGGAGATTATCCTCCATATGGTTAAATAACGCAGAGGTACTAGAAACCTCAGAATATAAGGTTTATGGGGAGGTAAATACAAATACTAGCTCCAGTAACATAGTGTGGGAAGCCTCTAAAGCTACAGCCCGAGGGTCACGCACCTCTGCCAGGGAAGCTATAGAAGATGCAGAAAACAAAGTACAGGAGGCTGAACAAGTTGTGAGTGTAGACAATAATCCAGCTAACCACCAACTCCTTACAACCACCCAGAAACTTTAGAATTAGCTCAAACCACCGCCACTCGGAAAAAATTACTATATGCCAGTCACAGAGCATTTGACCAGAAGGACAAAAATGGAAAAACACTGGCATATTTGGCCAAAACTCTGCACCCCTCCACACTCATCTCCAGGATACAAACAGCCACGGGAGGGTAGACATCAGAGCCTGAAGAGATAGCCTGTGAATTTGCGAAGTTTTATACAGATTTATATAGGCATAAAGCCAAGTATACAGATGCTGATTTGGATCTTTTCTTCTCAGGCGTAGATTTCCCCCTGTCTTGGGCAAGCTGAGGCTGCATACTTAGATAGTCCTATAACAGTGGGGGAGATGGCAGAAGCAATTGGGAGCCTGGCCCCGGGGAAAATTCCAGGCCCAGATGGGCTGCCATCAGCGTGGTACCGCCAACTTAATGAGGACCTTATGCCCACACTTCATGCAACATTTCTAGGGGCACAGGAAACCGGTCTCTTCCTAAATCCTTTTATTCTGCAATAATTGTTCTCATACAAAAAGAGGGGAAAAACCCGGACCTGTGTGACTCGTATAGGCCTATATCTCTTATAAATACAGATGCAAAGATACTAGCGAAATTGCTATCCTGTTGATAGAGATCGGTCATCTCCACAATTATTCACCCTGATCAAACAGGCTTCATGCCCAATAAGAGTATGGCAATAAACCTTAGACGCCTCTTTTCTCATTTGCAAATTCGGCACGCTTACATGGGATCCAGAACCCTGGTGGCATTAGACGCCACTAAGGCGTTTGGTATATTTAGTGGCCTCACAGTGAACAAAACCAAATCCACTTTGTTCTCCTTGGAACTCCATAGGACAGAAGGTGACATATTGGGATTGAAATGGGTGAATACATTTAAATATTTGGGGATATATTATCAGAGCCTGGGGACTACATCCCCAACAACATTGAACCTGTTATACAAAACTTTAAAGCACCAGTTAACCAATGGATACAGCTTCCCTTAACTCTGTGGGGAAGAGTCAATCTGTTTAAAATGGTCTATCTCCCCAAATTCCTTTATGTATTACAGCATGCTCTTTGGTGGATACCCCCACAAATTTTCAACTGTATAGATGATATTCTTTTCCCATATATTTGGGCTAACAAACCCCCTAGAGTAAACAGGCTAATGCTGATGGCTCCTCAAGATCTAGGAGGATTAGCTCTCCCACATCTCTGCACATCACCATATATTACTATGCCTCACAACTGGCATTTATTCATAATTGGTTTCATTTGGACCCTGACAGCTCCCTCACATTTCTCCATGCCACTCTAGCTGGCTCACTAGAAGCCTTACGCAATGCACCCTATCGGAAAGCCAGAGACACCCCGGAATTCCCCTTGGTCCTGACACTGCCACAGAAGATATGGGCCATAACAACCAGACTATTTGGGAACTTACTCCCAGGGAGGTCACCCCGCTCATCCTTATGGAGAAATTCACATTACCCTCATTTAATCTCCAGCATATTACCCTCATTTAATTTCCAGTATTGGCCAAGTATGGGACTCCGACACTTAGGCAATTCACTGATAGAGGGGGATTTCCCTACCACAGCCCAACTCAAAACATCCCTAAATCAGGCTAACATTGAAATATATTGATACTTCCAACTACGGCATGCATTCGTGGCTCAATTTGGCTCGGTACGGGTCCAAACAAAAATGACTCCCTTCGAGATTAGGTTATGGGACCCTAACCCCAAAAAACTGATCTCCGAGTTATATCAACTATTGGTGGGTACACTGGGGAACCCGCTTGAGAAAGCTAGGTACAAGTGGGTAGTAGACATCCCCTCCCTGGATGAAGATGTCTAGGAAGATGTGAAGGCGAACCTATATAATTCACTTATTTCCACTAGGGATAAAATGGTACAGTTCAAAATTATTCACAGAACATATATTACTCCTTTGCGACTCAAAGCTATGGGACAAGATCCGAACGCAAATTGCCCTAAATGCCAAGCCCCAGATGCTGGACTGTTCCATATGTTATGGACATGTCCGGAAATACAAAAATACTGGACTAACTTGATCAGATATATAACAACTCAGGTCCTATTACCTGGTGCGGTAACCCCCGGAATTTGCCTTTTTGGCTTAGTAGATGATTTAGCTCCTCGCATTAAAACCAGAGTACTGCTCAGAACCCTGCTCTTCTATGGGAAAAAGCTAATAGCTCTTGGGTGGATGAGTCCCACTCCTCCTGTAATCGAGGCATGGATAAGAATGGTCAATCGTAAACTTCCCATGATCAAATTGACTTATATGGCTAGACACAGCCCACAAAAATTTGATGCAGTGTGGGAGCCATGGTTGGAGGCCTGCCCTAAGGCAGAAACAGCTGTGTAGAGACAGGTATCGGAACATACCTAGAATAAATGGTGTGGGTGCTCCTTGACAGAAGGGAAGTTTTTGAATAATGGATATGCATTGATATGTAATGGATTTATACAATAATGTAAAGGTATTATGATAACATGGTAGTAATTTGCTGACTATACAAAATGCAATGATAAGGTGTTGTTTTGTTTGTTGTGTGTGCAAAACGAAAAATAAAAACCTTTTAACAAAAAAATATAACAACCAATAAGATGCTTGATTTAATTAACTGTACTAAAAAAAACTGGTCTTCTGTAACTGCTGGTTCGGTGCTGTGAAAAGCAGAATTCTGCATTGGTGCTTACAAAAATGAATCCTGACATGTCATGCCATTGTTGTACAGTTATTGGTCTAGTGCAATCATATCTGTTGGTAGATCTGGATCATGGGACCAAGAAAACATTTGTCCATCTGATTGCACAATATCATACATTGTTATTCTAGGTTTGACATAACATCTAATTTTTGTTCCAGATTTGCAGATTTCTAAACAATGTGTTTATTAAATATAAATGTGCCATCAAGTACAACATTATGGTGCTTTCTGCAGCAGGAGTAAGGGGTGCACAGCTATTAATATCCAGACAATGGCTGCATTTTGTTGAAAGAATAAATATCAGGCATTAATTGGAAGGCAAGAACTGTTTTATAGGAGATAGCACTGATGTTGGCTGGAAAAGGGAGTTCCGCTGTGGAGCAGCGTGCATAACAGTAAGGTTTTGTCCTTTCCCTCTCCTAGCTGTTCTGTAAAGTTATGAGAGTGATACTCATCACCCTGTAAAGCCAACCCCCGAGACCAAAGAATCCCAAAGCTTCCGACAGCAGCTTTTTAGCAGACAGCCAGCACAATCCTAAAGCCTGAAACTGCGATCTTAGGGTTTGGAAATGTGTTCTTGTGGAGAAAACGGGGACGGTAAGTCTGGAAAAACAAGCTTGTAAATGCCAAATGAATATGATTGGAACATTTGTTTTGCAAGTTACTAGAAGTCAGAGGCTCAGGATGTAAATGGTGCTTGTTTGCCTCTAATGAATTGTCAAACGGCAAGCGCTGTTTTGTTACACTTTCTTAAACAATGAATCAAGGACATCTCCCACCAACACATGTGCACACAAATGCGACCAAAGAATCTATTTAGTTCCTTTCATTTAAAAAGGCCCACATTGAACTAATATTTTATGCTGAGTTACTGCATTGGAGAAAGTACAATAGTAAATGCTACACTATTGTCATTTACTTGATGAACAATGGTATTTTCTATCAGAGCAAAAGTTTCATAAAACTAAGGATGTGTGCTTAGCCCTCTTCTATTTACCCTGCTGACACATGATAGCACCGCCCAGTACAGTGCATATCACATCATCAAGTTTGCAGATAATACAACAGTAGTAGGTCTTGTTAGGAAAAATTATAAGTCTGCATACAGAGAAGAAGTAAGACATTTGGCAGACTGGTGCCAGAACAACAACCTGACTCTAAATGTCGAAAAGACCTAAGAAATGGTTGTTGATTCTGCTACTCACCTACCACTGTACTTCGATGGCTCCCCAATTGAGATAGTGAACAGTGTGAAGTTCCTAGGAGTACATATGGCAGATGACCTCTCCTGGACCCTAAACACAAACTCTATCACAAAGAAAGATCAACAACGCCTCCACTTTCTACAGGAGCTAAAGAAAGCCAGTCTTCCCCTATTGATTCTCACAACATTCTATCGTGGCACCATTGAGAGTGTGCTCTGCAGCTACATCACGCTATGATTTGGAAACTGCACTGTCGCAGAACAAAAATCTCTGCAGCAGATTGTGAAAACTGCAGAAAGGATCATAGGAGAACATCTCCCAACCATCTCCCAACTCTACCGTAAACCCATTATACGGCGAGCAAATATCTTAGCAAAAGACATCTCCCACCCATCTCATTCTCTGTTCTCTAGACACTGCAAAAGCTTCTTCCGACAAGCAATCAGATCCCTTACAATGATAATATTGAAAAGCTAACTGTTCCCTGCTTCTGTCACCTTATGTGTATCCTCAAATGCTCCTTCTTTATGTAAATGCACCAAGTGGGGGGGGGCTGAGTGAAACGTGATTTCTATACACTGTATAACTGTATATGGTCTATATTGACAAATAAAACAATCTTGTATTTTGAGACTCCAGGGGGTATATTTATCAAAGAGTGAAGTTAGAGATCACCACAGTCCACTAATACTGCCACTCTCCATTCATTTCTATGGGATTTTTAAAGGCGTATTTATCAAAGGGTGAAAGTGAAAGATCACCCTTTGATAAATACGCCTTTAAGAATCCCATAGAAATGAATGGAGAGAGGTGGTATTTCACTCTAGCATCTCTAACTTCACTTTTTTGATAGATATACCCCAAGGCTTTCATTGTTCCATTGAGTCAAGACTCAAGATGTCCATACATGGACATTGAATGGCCAGGACAATGAATGGCCAGGTAGTCTAATTTCAGCCTTATTTGACAATTTTTCATTTATGGACACCCTGGGGTTATCGCCAAAGAAAATATGAACTCATTTATGGGCACCCCGGCGGTTGTGGTCAAATATTCTTATTATATTGTTATATTTGCATATAAATCAAATCTTTACCCCAATTAAAGATGCTGTTCGCCTCTAAATTAATTAAATTAAGTTTTAGTATGATGTAGAGAGTGATATTATGAGACAATTTGCAATTGTTTTTCATATTTTATTATTTGTGGTTATTGTTACAGTTTGCAATTTGGTTGCTAGAGTCCAAATTATTCTAGCAACCATGCATTGATTTGAATGAGCCCAAATATGAATACAAGAAGATCTAAATAAAAAAGGTGAGTAATAAAGAGTAGCAATAAGAATAAATCTCCAGCCTTAGAGAGCATTTTTTCAGAGTTAGAAGAAGTGGTCAAATAATTAAAAAAAACTATAAAAAAAATGAAGGCCAATTGAAAAGTTGCTTATAGTTAGCCATTCTATAACATACTAAAAGTTAACTTTTAGTAAGGTGAACCACACCTTGAAGAGGATTGCCTACCACTTGAGCACTCTGTCAAAGCAAAGTCTGGCAGTTTGCTTACACAGACTATGGGCAGTGTGGGCTGCCTACACTTTTGTGCATGTTTGCCTCATCAGTGATCATTTGCATATGATCTGTTCATCTGCACTTTCCTGTATTCTATATCTGTGATTAACCATCTTGCTGTAATTACAATTAAAGCCTCTTTTCTGGCGATGAAGGGGACATTATTCATTCAGTTTTGTCTGCCATTAAAGTGAGGAAACGATTCATGCTCCCGTTTTCACCATCTAGCAACTTTTTATTACTTTAATGCAGTGATTAAAGTGGCTCGCAAGCAACTTGCTCACCAACCCCTTGGATGTTGCTCCCAATGGCTTAAAAAAAAATGCATATTTTTGAATTCCAGGCTTAGAGGCAAGTTTTATTTGCATAAAGTAGAGCCTTCTGTAGGCTGCCAGTTCATATAGGGGCTACCAAATAGCCAATCACAGTCAATAATTGGTAGCCTCTTGGACCTTCTTCATGCTTGTGTTGCTCCCCAACTCTTTTTACATGTGAATGTGGCTCATGGGTATAAAAGGTTAGGGACACCTGCTCTAATGTGTAAACATTCAAATGTATTTGGGACTTGTGAATGGCTGCCATATTGTTAACATCAAATCTAATCTCTTTCCACTTTCTATACAATGTCAGAATTTACTTCTAGATTCTAATCTCATGTACGCATAGATTGTAAACAAGTGCCAGGATGACGAGTAACATTACATTTCTAACAGAATAAACCAGAAAACTTTGTGTATCAAATGCTTGATAAAGGGGTCTGACCCCGAAACGTTGCATTTTCTGCTAATAAACGCAAGGGATTGTCCCTGCCTGCCCTTTGAGTGCCAGTGATTTCTTACCCATTTGCTGTTGGAGGGTGCCGACCCCTTCGTCACCGTGCACCGGGCAATCAACGCGTAGGCCAGGGAGTGCGAGAAGAGCTTTTCATCCATACTAAACAAGTGCCAGGATGACGAGTAACATCAAATTTCTAACAGAATAAACCAGAAAACTTTGTGTATCATGAAGTCTGGGAAGGTTGTTGAGGGGATGTTGAAAGGTGTTATTTGGGATCTAGAGGGCCCATCCCATTAAACATATAGTGCATCCCAGTAAGCCCATACTAAACAAAAACATCATTGAAAAATCCACACATCACAGTCTGCTGGTTTTTATTTTCACATTTTACACATGGCAAAAAAGCAAACATTCAAATTAAAAATATGTAAAGATGCAGTAAGATATAATATATATATAAATAAATATATATATATATATATATATATATATATATATATTTATATGTAATATTTAATAGCTTGTTAGGCAAGGGACACACTCTAAATACATTTATCCTTTTTATGTAACTGGCTGGGCCTTTTTTTCCTTTGTGCATCGACATGGATATTCTTTTAATTTGCAAAAGGATATCTTTGTATTTTTTATCTGTGGTGCAAATTTGAGTGCAGAGACCAGTTGGGCATTTGCTTTTATTATTCTCACTGCATTAGAGAAAACAACATTTATTGCTGATCGATTAAGATATACTGCACTGGAAATATGTTAGTAGATAAGCCATACTATACTGATGGTGGGGAAGGCTTTTAACAATAATAGTTATGTATAACAGTATATCTATTAAGCAACTGCAGATCTTCCTACCTGTTATGCACCAGTTGTAGAGCAGCAAGAACAGGGGTACACAAGCTGAGGCATTAAAAGAACATTAAATGAAAGTAGAACAACAAACTACAACTGTTTTGAAGAACCAGAAACTATTGCACATATTATACAGTATGAGTGCAAAAACTGGAAACGCATCAAGCATCGGAGGGAGTAACCTCAGGATTTTATATCTTCTACCAGGAAATGGTCAATAAGACAATAACATGGGCACAAATAGATCTTTCAGTACTGTATTGCAAATTGCTATGGGAACAGGGTATAAGAAAAGTGTATGGGAGTATGCATGGGTGTTTTGGCTGCAATGAGGGGTCCAAGCACATGTATTGCATGGGGTCTATGATCAGAGAATAGTTGAAGCTGCAAAATAATCCTTGTCATGATGGTTTTACTCCTATACAAACAAAGAGTGAGGATATTATGCTATTCAAACTTAAGAAAAGTCTTTAAATAGCTTTGGGACAATGAAATAACAATTACAAAGTTTGCTCTATGTCTAGTTACCCTTAGCATTGGAGAACAAATTTAGTCAGCACACCGATTCTTAGTATCTTGCCTTGATGGTGCACGTTCTGCAACGACCACTTTCCATTGACAGACCATGTAATGTAGAAAATGAACAGCACCATCGATTTGGATGTGGTTTAAAAAGCCTTTATTTGTGCTCTTGTGGGCATCCCCCGCGACGTTTCAGGCCATGTGGCCTTTTATCAAGCTTGATAAAAGGCCACATGGCCTGAAACGTCGTGGGGGATGCCCACAAGAGCACAAATAAAGGCTTTTTAAACCACATCCAAATCGATGGTGCTGTTCATTTTCTACATTACATAGTTACCCTTAGCATCCAGATAACAATTACTGGTCTGTTGTTTGAAAGCCATCATCTGATTGCTATAGAGTGGCCCCTTTTGAGTCAAAGGTAAAGTATATTATAGGCTAGTCCCATGCAGTGTTCTATTAGTACTAACTCAACTGTTGAATAATAAGTGTTGGTTTATGTTAAGTGTAATTTAAATATGGAGGCAGATTTCTTCTTCATTTACATTTCACATCCTCTTATCTTCTTCGTTCAAATCGAGGCCTGGAAAGAAAAATATTTGTCAGATTATGCTTTGAGTTGCACAGAATTATTTGCCATTAGGATTTAAGCACAAAAAAGTGAACACAAAAAGTGGAAATAGAACATTAGGTTTAATATTCAGGAATAATTGTAGATGATCTCTAGGCTGCCTTGTAGGTGCTATCCTCTTATAATCTTGGTAAATTCATATTTCGCATATTTGGTAATATACTAGAGCAGGACTGTATTTAGGTCCAAAGCTGCCCTAGGCACTGGACCTAAACACGGCCCCTGCGTGACGTACATGACTTCAGCGCGCCGAGTGCGTGATGTCACGCACACGGACATCGCAGAAGTGCACGTGATGTTACTTTTGCCAACCAGCCCGGCCCCATACCCATACCCATTACTTTTTTTAATATTTGAATGTGGCTCATGGATAAAAAAGGTTGGGGATCGTTGTACTAGAGTCATACTCCCTGAAATTGTTCTTCTGGCAGGTACAGTAGAAAGTTTTAGGAAATATTTGATGGATAAATTACAAAAAAACAGGTTACTGTTATGAATTGTAACAACAGGGATCAATTCCCAAATGGTGTGGCTGGTTTAGTAGTGGCAGGGTTCCTCAACCTGAAGACAGGAGGATGGAAAATGCCTATATGCTCTATTATATAACTAAAAGGGCAGGGTGGGATTTAGGGGGGATTTTGCTGTTCTAGAACAATGGCTGAATGACTGATATTCTTTATATCGGTAACCTTGTCATGAGTCTGGGCAGTGTTGGGACTGGTCTACCATAATAACAGGAAAACCCCCTGTGAGCTCAGGTGTCAGTGGCCCTTCCTGCTCCAAACCATTTGGTGTATTTTATGGTCATTACTGATTTCTATATGAGAAAAAAAGGAGAAAATTGGTAGAAGGACAGATTATAGTAGTATGTAAAGAAAAGAGACTAGGAGAATGAGATTGCGTCTGGAGAAATGTAAAAATAGTTTAGAGGCTGGGCCTTAAGTGTGAGTTTTGCTGATGGGTCCCTGGCCCATATACTTGATATATGTTAATAGATTATACATACTCCTGGGGTGATTGGTATCATTTTGGTTGGCTCTTTTTTAGGAATTTATGTGGATCAGTCTAATAAAGATAGGGAAACATAGAAGAGAGCAGTGCTGCTATTGTATTTTATTATGGCTTATTTCAGTAGACTAGCCAGTCACTCTTAAAGTTCCCTTTTATTGTTATTATAATTTATTATAACTGAGAATCACCTTTATACTTGTATTTTTATAAACCAAATTGTACTTGGTTGTTTATGCGAAGCAAGCCAAACAATGTCCATAAATCAAGACAGCAGATTTTCGGAGGATTGCGAAACCACAGTTTCCAGTCTCCAGTTTGGAGCTCAGACTGGCCTTTTTTTATCAGTTTTTCCTATCACTTGGAAAAGAAAAATAACTCACAAATAACAGAGTAGGGATCAGCATTGCTTAATAAGAAATTCCCATAGATTCAAAGCCTGATTTCCAGAAAACTTGTGTTGTTTATGGAATTATTTGTAAAATGTGTCTACCCACAGTCCCTTGCAGCCATGTTATGTTTAGCCGTGTGGCCTGAGTAAGGCAATCTGGGTGTGGCCTGTCTGCACTACAGAGGGGGCCTTATTCCTTATGTACAAATTGTCTCCCTCTCCCTAACTAAGCCTTTGAGTTTTATTAGTCTGCTGCTTATACTGTATCTACAGTTTGTATCAGAAGGCTAAAAGCGACTGTAAGAACGAACACAGCAGTATTTAATTATCCTGTCTATGAGTGGCACTTTACAAACCTTAAAGCAGACCGTATAATGATTTTACAGCTGTATTAATTATATCATTGCCCCAATCAGCCCTGGAACAATACCTTTTTCACCCAGCACATGTGTATTTCCGTGTTACGACTGTTATTTCACAAACAGTTGCTATGCAAGGCTTTGCAGTTCTACGATTTAGATGCATGAATGAACCGTATATTTTATATGTATTTTTAAGTTACGTATTGTAAGCCTATGGGCACACTGAAAGGGTGCAATAGTGGAAAACTGTAAAGGGTTTAAATCAATTGAAACAGTTTATAAGGAACAATTATGGTTATAATGAGGGAAACAGATAGGAGTGGATAAGTGGATGATAATGATTCAGACTAGGGGGAATTTTGCCCTTCTTGTATCTTGCTCAGAAGTAAATCAAAAGAAGATGTTCAGTTTAACAGGATTGGTGAAATTCAGATACCTTATACTTATAACTATTTTTCAGTGTGTTTACTGTGTTAATAATGTCTGTGTAAGATGCATGTTTTTCCTTTGCTCTTTAATTTCTTCTCCTTTGGGGAAAAAAAGAGAGGTGTGATATAAATGTGTTTCTTTAAAAAACTTTATTCATTTGGGTACTTATGCTGACCCTCCTTCTGTAGGAATCTGAGTAAAGTACAACCCTTGTGCTTTATGACTCTATAAAGTAACTTCACAATAATCAACCTGGAACATGAGCTCTCCTGCCTTTTCTACTTCTAGATGGTCTCTTTTGGACTATGTGAGTGGTGCATTTTTTCCCTGAACCGAATTTGCATATGCAAATTACGGGTGGGAAGGGGAAAACATTTTTTACTTCCCTGTTTTGTCACAAAAAGTCCAGAGATTTCCCTCTCCACCCCTAATTTCCATATGCAAATTAGGATTCTGATTCGGAATCCTGGCCGAATCCCGAACCTGAATCCTGGATTCGGTGCATCCCTAAAAAAATCACTCACCTAGGTATCTTTCTAAAAAATTGCTGTACCGTCATCTTGCTGGTATTTCCAGGACCCCTTGTGTAAGTTTAGCCTTACACATTCCCAGGTTAGCCCAAGCCTATGTAAGGGGGTCCCTGAACCAGTGAATTGGTTCAGGAAAAACACCTTAGCGGTTTAATTTACTGGGGTGTGCCTTAAAGTATGGTTTTGTGCTTTAACATAGGCGCTACCATAAACAGATGAAAAGGAAGACATACCCTTTTCCAAAGTGAATTAGACAGGGTTGACAATGTTGCGATTGCAGTGAGGCTGGCAATGAGGGTTCCACCAGTGTTCAAAGAACTGCTCTTCGGATCTCTGTTCCAGGCGCTGAAGGTAGAGCAGATATTCCTGTTGTGAAACACACAAGTAACATCATTAAAGGGGTGGTTCCCCTGCCTTCTCTGTGCATCCCTCCTCTACAGCTTATGCACATGCACAGTTTGTGGTCGCTCACACAGAGGGGGGAGAGCAGTGCCCCGGCCCAATAACCTAGGGCACCTGGCAGCTTGGCCCGGCGCTGAGTGGTTCACCTTTAACTTAACTTATAGAATATTATAGTATGGGCAATAGTATGGCTAAACAACTTTTCAACTGGTCTTCATTATTTATGTTTCATAGTTTTATAATTATTTGCCTTTTTCTTGCGACTCTTTCCAGCTTTCAAATGGGGTCACTTACCCCATCTAAAAACAAATGATCTGTAAGGCTGCAAATGTATTGTTATTGCTCATATTTCATATTTCTAATCAGGCCTCTCCTATTAATATTCCAGTCACTTATTCAAATCAATGCATGGTTGCTAGGGTAAGTTGGACCCTAGCAACCATATTGCTGAAATTGCAAACTGGGGACCTGCTAATTAAAAAGATAATAATAATAAGAAGAAGAATTTAAAAAAATGAAAAGCAATTACAAAATTCTCTACATCATACTAAAAGTTAACTCAAAGGTGAACAACCCCTTTAATTATGTCTTGTTCGGCATTCCCTGGAATTCAAAAATTAAAACACATGTGTGGGGGTCCTTGAGGCTCCTAATAAAACCGGTCCTAGTCTATTTATATTATGGGAACCCTAGATTGTAAATAAAGTATAATAATAGTGCACCTGTGAGGTAGTAAAAGCATATGAGGAGGTGAGTCTTCAGGACCAAAAGATGGAGGCAAACTGGGTTAATATTAAAGATAAGGTTCACTACGACCCAAAAAGCAAAGGCAAAAATCCAGGTTAAGGACAGAGGACATAAGAGCAGATTAGAAAATGAATTTCGAAATTTGTAAGCCTATTTTTCCAGCAGATGTGTAGACAGCCTCTGTGTTGACTCACTTGGTGTATTCTTTCAGATAATATGTAAATTTATAAGGTGAAAACATGCTCAGCAGATTCAGAAGAATGGAATTTAGCATATTCTTCATATGAAAAATATGATATAACTTGGCACACATCTGGTGACCTCGGGCAAGAATGCCCATGTGGCAGCACAGCCATGAGCCGTCCCATGCAGAGTGTACTGGAAGCTGCTTTGGCTGGGAGTCTATTTTGGCAAGGTACTGATGATAAATATTCCCTCTGTGTTTTAGCATGGCATGTATAGAGTGCTGGGATCAGTGCACAAAAATGATATTTTTAAAGGGATACTCATGGGAAAACATGTTTTTTTCAAAATGCATCAGTTAATAGTGCTGCTCCAGCAGAATTCTGCACTGAAATCAAAAGAGCAAACAGATTTTTTTTATTCAGTTTTGAAATCTGACATGGTTCTAGACTTATTGTCAGTTTCCCAGCTGCCCCCAGTCATGTGACTTGTGCCTGCACTTATGACGGAATTACTTTCTGGCAGGCTGTTATCTCTTATACTTAATGTAACTGAATCATTCTCAGTGAGACTTGGCTTTCACTACTGAGTGTTGTTCTTTGATCTACCAGGGAGCTGTTATCTTGTGTTAGGGAGCTGCTATCTGGTAACCTTCTCATTGTTCTTTTGTTAGGCTGCTTGGGGGGAAAGGAAGGGGGTTATATCAGACGGCTTACAGCAGTTTTCCCAATAAACACATCCAGAAGTGCCATCTGCTAGTGAAGTTCTAGATTTTTTTATATTCAATTTTGAAATCTGACATGGGGCTAAACATATTGTCAGTTTCCCTGCTGCCCCCAGTCATGTGACTTGTGCTCTGATAAACTTTAGTGACTTTTTACTGCTCTACTGCAAGTTGGAGTGATATCATCCCCTCCCCCCCCCCCACAGCATCCCAACAAAAGAACAATGGGAAGGTAGAGCTAAAAAACAACACTCAATAGTAAAAGCCAAGTCCCACTGATACTGATTCAGTTACATTTAGGGGCCGATTCATCAAGAGTCGAATATCGAGGGTTAATTAACCCTCGATATTCGACTGTGAACTAAAATCGTTCGACTTCAAATATCGAAGTCGAACGATTTTGGGCAAATCCTGCGATCGATCGATCGAAGGATTTTTCGTTCGATCGAACGATTAAATCCTTCGAATCGAACGATTCGAAGGATTTTAATCCAACGATCGAAGGAAAATCCTTCGATCAAAAAATCACAGGCAAGCCTATGGGGACCTTCCCCATAGGCTAACATTGACTTCGGTAGCTTTTAGCTGCCGAAGTAGGGGGTCGAAGTTTTTTTTAAAGGGAAAGTACTTCGACTATCGAATGGTCGAATAGTCGAACGATTTTTCGTTCGAATCGTTCGATTTCGTTCGAATTCGAACGAATTTAACCAATTCGATGGTCGAAGTACCCAAAAAATACTTCGAAATTCGATTTTTTTTCATTCGAATCCTTCACTCGAGCTTAGTGAATCGGCCCCTAAGTAACAACAGCCTGCCAGAATGTAGTTCCATCCTAAAGCACAGGCACAAGTCACATGACTTGGGGGGGCAGTTGGGAAACTGGCATTATGTCTAGCCCCATGTCAGATTTCAAAATTGAAAATAAAAAATATGTTTGCTCTTTTGAGAATTGGATTTCAGTGCAGAAGTCTGCTGGAGTAGCACTATTAACTGATGTGTTTTGAAAAAAACATGTTTTCCCATGACAGTATCCCTTTAATATTTCCGTCTCCTCCAAGAGACTACATGGCGCATGGGTATCTTTGGGAATTATTTTGTCATCTCTGCTATTCTTAGCAAATCAGCAATAATCACTGTGCTTGATGTGCCCTTTATTTCACAGAAGGCATCAGCTATCTTAGAGGGGTTTAAAATATATTATGGTTGCTGGGTACCTTGAACTGTTAAGTGAAGATATAGGTTCCCCATTTTCTCACTAATTGCAATAGTCAGACGTGGATTAATGCACAGGCTGCCCAAGGCTATAGCCTAGGAACCAAGTATGACCAGGGGCTAGCTTTGATCCAATTTTTACTTCTACTTTCTTTTAATATTTATTTTTATCTGACTGCTGGGAGAAGAAGGAAGGTAAGGTGTGTGTGCACAATCCCCCGGAAGCATGCAGATCCAGATGACATTCCTGGGCATGCCAAACCCAACCCAGAGTAGAGAGTTCAGGTGTACTTGTGCCTAGAATGGGGGGCATGTGGATGTAGCCTAAGGACCCCCATATCCAGCGGAGTTCCAGGGGTCCTTGCCACCCTGAAACAGCCTTTCTAAGGCTACCCCCTCACATCAGGCACTTGCTGTTCCGAGCGGCAAAGCGGGCCTGGGGGGGCACATAGATAGTGTGGAGAAAGCAATTGTGCTAGCATAACAAAAACTCAGTTTTTAAAAAAATATTGGCTCTTAAAGCTACCAGGAGTGGCTTTTTTTGCCTCATTGCAGCAGTGCCCCTGCTCACATCTCATTAATCCTCCACTGGTAATAGTCCTTTAAACAGCCTATTATTTCAAAGGCATCATAATGTGCTCCTGAGCAACACAGAAATTATGCACTTCCTTGTCCTGCATCACTAGTGTTAAACCCAGTTCCAATGGGCCTGAATCTAGCCAGTCTACTCTTTCCTTTTACATTATTTACCTTTTCCAATACATGATTCACATTTCCTTCACTAATAGCCTGCAGATTTATAGCACTACACCCAATTTTCAATATTTGCAAATAATTTTTCACAGGTACAGTCAAAAAATATTTTGGTTTCAGGGATGAAAGATACAAATATAGGAAAACCAATATCTTTTTGGTTTTTTTAACAGAATAGGTGTCAACTCTACTAGCAAAACAGCAGTTTTACAAAGCACAACAAGAATACCCTCCATTCTTCTGGTCAAATCAGAGAATAGTTGTCTCCCAAAAAAAGACAACTTGAACTTTTGGTATTCTCATCCTTAAAAGGGTTTTTAAATTAACTTTTAATGTGATTTTCTGAAACAATTTGCAATTTGTTCTCATTTTGTATTTTTTTTTTTAGTTATTTAGCTTTTTATTCATCAGCTCTCCGGTTCGCACACATTACCCTTGCAACCTTGCACTGAGTTGAATAACAAACTGTAATATGAATAGGACAGGGCCTGAACAGAAAAATGAGTAATAAAACTTGGCAATAACAGTAATTTTGTAGCCTTACATAGCATTGTTTTTTTTTTTTTTAAATGGGGTCAGTGATGCCCTTCTGAAAGCTGGAAAGTGTCAGAAGAAGACAAATAATTCAAAAACTATAAAAAAGAAAACATAAAGGCCGAAGTGTGGGTAAACAGAAGGTACTTAGTGTGGGTAATTAGAAGCTGTGAACCTTGATTGTGAACAGGGGCCATTAACAGCCTAAAAGCAGCTTTTTGCCCCACTACCAAGCTCCCTGGGCTCTGAAGTGCTACCTGAACTTCTAACTATGTGCCATGGCTACTTTAGGATATTGCCAAATGAATGTGAGCAGCTACGGGCACCTGCTTGTTTCCAGGCTGGATGAAGGACTCTTGTCTAGAGAAAGCCTCTTTCCTTAGCAAGTAATGGGTCCTTCTATAGGGTTTCATTTTAATTTGTAAGTCACGCAGCAGTTGACTCATAGACTCCGAATCTCACACTTCTAATTATCTTCACAAAAGCTCCTCTTCATGTACTTTGGATCTAATTTCTGACGTGCATGGACCATTCGCAGCACATTTTGCTCACACCACCCTGGTGAGAATCTAGCTGCCAAGCAAAGCGGACGTCAACCCCCTCAAGGGAAGCTGGAGGCCCCCCCAGTAATGGCTCAGGAAAAAGATTAGTGGCATTACTCATGTCCAAAAGTCACATTGTATCACGTTACACTTTCACACCAAGAAGGGCTCTGTAATCGTGCATCTCACATACATCATCTCATGGAAAAGGCAACATAATCCAATGAAAGCCTAACGCGGTGTCAATCGGACTGAGGAAATAGACGAATTGGAGTACTCCCCCTGCCACCTAAATGAAATGTCAGGACTGTGCACTGCCATTAGCCAAGAACAGCTCTCTGACCAATTTAGCAAGGCCAGTTAGCTGTGTATTAACAGTACTTGGCATTTATTAATCTAATTAGCAATGGTTTTGACTTGTGACTCAGAGTTAAAGCACCAGTTACAAAAATGGAAGTTAATCACTTGTTTTTACTTTATACAGTTTAGTATTAAGTACCTATTAATATTTATTGATGGTATGGAATAAGCAGTATCATTCTACTTCTCGTTGCCTTTTATAACTTGTAAAGTGAGAAGTTAAAGGGCAGCTTCAGAGGTAAATGGTTTCCCCCACCAGAGTTGCAGGCAGCCAATCTGGGGCACAAACATGCAAACTAAGCTTAATGTCCCAGACTGCGATTATGTGCATGCTTGTGATATCATTCACCAGGGCCACATTTGTACCGTGCCTAGGCCTAAAGGGGGGCCTGTCTGTGCTGCCCTTTTAAAATTAGCCGGGCCCCCCTTGACAGCACCAAACTGGTAAAGTCCCGAAGAGCCGAAAATCTGAAGTCCTGAAGAGCCGAAGAGTCAAAGTAACCTGAAGACCTGAAGCCGCAAACAGAGCCGAAGCCACGTGAAAAGACCAAAAGCCACGAAAGGAGCTGAAGCTGAAGCCCCAAAGCCACGAAAAGACCCCACGCCACCAAAGGAGCCTAAGGTAGGTCCCACTGTGGTTTTTTTTTTTTTTTATTTAAATCCCTGGTCACCAATGTAATATTTTAATACTATATAGGCACCTGGCCACCAATGTTTTTTTTAAATATTCTATGGGGCCCCTGGTGCCAATGTTTTTTTTTTTAATTGAAAGGGAGGGGCAGGCCACCAATGTTTTTTTGAAAACTTTTATGGGGGGCCCTGGCACCAATTTATTTATATTAAATTATATTATTATAGGGGGGGCCCTGATCACCAATGATTTTTTTGACTTGTATGTAGGCCCTGACCACCAGGTGCAAGCAACACCATACTTCTTTCCCACTCAGTCATCAGCATTGGACATTCATACAGTTGTGGTGTATGTACACATCACAAGGTGGCAGCACTTGTGTAGGTTCCTAGTACCCCTATGCTGGTGAAGTGTGAAAACAAATACAGGTAGGGTACCTGTTATTCAAAATGCTTAGGACCTGGGGATTTCCTTCTGTAATCTAGATCTCCTTACCTTACGTCAACCAATAAATCACTTAAACATTCATTAAAAGACAATAGGATTATTTTACAATCAATACGAATGAATTCTATCTTATTTGGGATCAAATAGAAGGTAATGTTTTATTATTACAGAGAAAAAAGGATATTGTAGTTATTTGATTAAAATGAAGTCTATGCGAGATGGCCTTCCTGTAATTCTGAGCTTTTGGTATAAGGGGGTATAAATACGATAGGAATATCAACTTGATTTTATATGAACTTTTTTCACAAACGTGGGATTGATTTTACATTTTAGTCAGCAGTGACCTCTGGTGGCCGTTAGAACTATTAAGCTGTATCTGTGCTATAAAACCAGTGTTCTGGATGCATAATTAGCCACAGGGACATAAAGGAGTGATTTGCATGTCTCTATCCATAATGCCTTATGTGAGAGTTAAACTGTTATTTTGGGTATTTAGGCAGTGCTATGTATATGGTATGAGGCAAGTAAATACCTTCTGTTTTCAGCAGAAATTGCACAATTGTAAAATGTTGCATCTTCTGCATTCTGTACATTTTAACCCATAATTACATTTAGAGGTCTGTGGGTTAGGTAATGAACAGAATGACAAAGTATTATTATTATTATTATTATTATTACTGGAAACCATTATATTAGAGGGCAGATGTAAATTTCACTTAACCTAAACACCCAATAAATCTGAATAGCCAATTTTCCTTTATTCCTATTTAACAAAGTTTTTAGTCTCTGCACTTATATAGGAGAATTTTACTAGGGCAAGTGGTGGGTCAATACCTGGAAATGGAACAGTAGTGTATTACCTTTTAGCAGGTCAGGACATGGATAATATTTTCAGCCTGATATCGGTAGAAAATATTTAAATATTCAATGGTTGATGTTCTCAATAATTCAATGGGACCCGATGCATGAAATTGTGGGTAGGGATGGGCGAATTTGACCCGTTTAGTCATGGGCGTCCAAAAAATTGTCGCGCGGAAATTATTTTGACGCGTGTCTTTTTTTTTGGCGCTATACATGTCTATGGGCGTCATTTCCGCGGCGAAACAAGGCGAAAAAAATCGCCCATTCCTAATTGTGAGTCACTTGCAACCCCCCCCTTGTAGGCCCCTGTATAGAGGAAGCAGCCCCCCACACACACACATCCGCAGGGTCTGCTTTCTCTATAGTTATGCCACTGCCCCCTACATTTCATAATATGCTGGAAAATGACATGGTAACTTTATATAGCTATAGCTATTCCCCTGTACTAAGCACAACTGTGTGGGAATAGCACTCTCATTTGCTTAAAATGTATACAAAGAAATAACATAAATCTATGTTGACACTGCAATTTCACTGCCACATTTCACTGGAGCACAGTTCTGCATTTACAGCCCCCTAATAAAGGCACAATCTATACAAGGAAATACTATGCCAGCACAGTTATTCATCTGCATGAGCAGCACCTAGAATTGTTTGTAGTCTATACAGGAAGATACCATAAAACTATACAGGTATGTGATCCATAATCCAGAAAGCTCAGAATTACCATTTCCCTCTCAGTATTGACAAATCAGTGTCTTGTACATGATCCTTACTAAGCTGCAATTAATCTTTATTGGAGGCAAAACAATCCTTTTGGGTTTAATTGTTTTAAAATTATTTTAGTAGACGTAAAGGACACCTGTTGGTGTATTATCCCCAACCAAAGGTGCTGGCTAACACAAGTTTTTTAAAAAGAAATTGCTCCCACCAGCGCTAGGCCACTAGGAAGCTCACGGTGCGAACAGCCATGTCTGTCAGAGTATATACACAAATGTGCTTCTGACATCATGCGCATAATGAACAGGTTGCGGCACTCGCTCAATATGCGAATGCTTGTGCCCCAATATGGCCACTCATACCGGGAGCTCCCTCCTGGTGCAGGTGGCCTAGCGCTGGTGGGGGGCAATTTTTTTAAGAAAAACTACTGTTACCCCCAGCCGGAGTGCGGGCTCTATTAGCCCGCACCTTTGGTTGGGGATAATACTTTTGCCTAACAGGTGCCCTTTACGTTAAGGAGATACAAGTTATAGAAAGATGCCTTATCCGGAAAACCCCAGGCCCCAAGCATTCTGGATAACAAGTCCCATGCCTGGGAACAGAGACGTAACAAGAGGGGGCGGGCCCTGGAGCGGGAAGTGCAGCCGGGCCCGGCCCCCCTCCGTACAGCCGGAAACGGCCGCATTTACGGCCGCATTTCCCATTTACGAGTGGCGTGCAAGCTGCCGGGGGGCCCCGAGGGGGTGCGGGCCCTGGCCAAATCGCACCCCCTGCTCCCCCGGTAGTTACGCCACTGCCTGGGAAAGCAAAGGTATAACCTGTAGTAAGCAATGTGTGAATGGTGATATACACAGCTGTTCAGACTCCCTGTTTAGGGAAAGATGCACCCTGCTCAAGTCCAAACATATACCTCTCTTTTTAGAAAGGTTTAGAGAACAAAACCCCACACAGAGCTAAACACAATGTTCTATATGAGGCTGGTATAGCTGTCTAGCAGTGGATTCTGAGATAGTGAAGATTTAATGGCATGAGATTTTTGGTAGGTCAGAGGTGTACAAGTTGCAAAATAGTGCATCTATTTAATTACAAGTATGGGTCCTTTTATCTAGAAAGCTCGAGACCTGGGGTTTTCCGGGTAACGGATCTTTCCGTAATTTGGATCTTCGTACCCTAAAGCTAGCCATAGGTGCAAAGATCCTCGAACAATCGGACTTCCCCATCTCCACGACCTGCCACTAACCATTCAGATCAAATAAAGTAGTAAAAGAAGAGATCAGCCGATGTTCTGACCCTGACAGCAATCAAACGAAAGTTATGTCTGACAAAGCTGGTCTCCCACTGAAAGTCATCTGATTGACAATACATGCAGAGATATTAACGGCAGCTGACAGAAATCTTTTAACCTGTCCGACTGACCAAATAGCCGGACAAAAAATGTTGAGACTCTCCACACACGGCCAGAAAATCATACGAATCCTCGATTCGAATGATTGGATCTTTGCATCTATGGCCAGCTTTAGCCTACTAGAAAATTAAATAAACCCAATAGGCTGGTTTTGCTTCCAATAAGGATTAATTATATCTTAGGATCAAGGTACTGTTGTATTACAGAGAAAAAGGAAATCATTTTTAAAAATTTGGATTATTTGATTATAATGGAGTCTATAGGAGAAGGAGAGCTTTCCGGATAATGGATCCCATAGCTGTACTAAGCATTAATTGTTAATGGTTAATCGAATTTTTACTATTTCCATTATGCATAATTAATGTAATGGGTCGTTTTAATAAATTAATGAATGTCTCCATTGGGCTTAGTATTAAGATGTTGGCCTTTTTCTCATGTTTAGCTTTAGGCAGAGTTTTATGATTTGGCCATCTGATTCAAAGCAGTCCCTTTGGAAGTTCATGGTCCAAGACCAGTGCTATGTGCTTTCCAAATCATCCCTTCCAGCAAAGATCTGATCCAGTCAATGCATTGCTGTAATAGTCAAGCAACACTCCCAGGGAGTATGTTAAACTTTTATAGGATTCCGGGTATTATATTATTATTGGCTCCGTTATTCCGCCAAATCTTTTTTTTATGAGCATTCAATATCCTGTTGAAGTGTAAAAACACGGATTTCTTACAAAATTACCATTATCTGCAGCATTGTGAAACAGAACCGGCTGCCAGCTCCATGTAGAATGGACCAATCAAAATCAAAATAAGGACCAATGCCAAGGAGCCTAAGCTACTTACACAGACCTATTTTTTTTATATTTTTTCCTTGTGTTGAAATGTATATGTTTTCAGATTGTTTAAAGGGTAACTAAAGATTAAAATAAAAACTAAACCTTAAAAGTTGTGTTTAAAAGTGACTGATATATTGTGATCATAGCGACTGTTGGGTGTATTTGAGAATGCTATTATGACTTGGATTAATTTAAACTAAGCAAAGCTATAATCTGGTGGCATATTTGTTTTAATGATACACAAGAGCCATGCATATCCTGTAAATTATATCCTTAGAAACTGTGCTTAGTGATATCACCAGTTATAATCGTTATTGGTGACTAATAATATCCTTATATTTTACAATGCGGGGTACATTATTCACAATATAATTGTCAATGAATACACAGCAATCAGGAAAATGAAAAAAGGAAGCAAAGTAGATGAATGATAAAATACAGGTGTCAGTGGCTGAAAAATGGGAAGGGGTTGGTTTGATATATCTTGTAGGGTGCCCCTAATTCGAACAATGGGTCTGCCATTTCTGGGAAATGCTTATCCAGAAAGCTCCATATTTATGGGAAGGCCATCTCTCATAGACTCCATTTTATTCACATAAAATTCAGATTTTTAAAAATGATTTCCTTTTTCACTGTCATAATAAAACAGTTTGTACTTGATCCAAACTAAGATATAATGAATGCTTATTGGATGGAAAACAATCCTATTGGATTGATTTAAAGGGCAACTAAAGTCTAAAATAGCATAATGTTAGAAATGCTGTATTTTGTATACTAAATATAAACATGAACTTGCTGCACCAGCAGCCTAATAAGACAAATGATTTATGCTTTCAAAGTTGGAGCAGGGGGCTGTCATCTTGTAACTTTGTTAGACATTTCTGCAATATCAAGACTCTAACATGCTGAGTGTGGTCTGGGCTTCAGTTGGGAGTTTAAGCTTAGGGATTGTCATAAATTATCAAAACAGCACAAGTCAAATAATATCTGCCATAGAAGCCAATACAGCAAGACTGATTAATAATCAGAATATAAAGACTGCACTGAGTCACTGGATACAAATCTCTACAGGGAATCCAACAATGCTGCTCGAGTTCTGGGAAGTAAGGTGGGGGCTCCCCCTGCCATTTGAAAGTATGATCGTTTACCTGCACAGCAGTTGGGGACCGTCTGACAATTCCTATCCACAGCAGTAAAAGAAGGGGGAATTTCACTGCATACAGTCAGATTTATTATAAAAACAGTAGACATTTTTTAATTAAAGTATATTGGAGATAGATTTTAAGTACCAGGGTTCTATACCTGTATAATAATAGCAACACACCTTTAAATCATTTGGAATATGTCCTCTTTAATCCTACTCACAAAATGTTGCCAATCTGTGATATTTTATGATCCATCTCTGGATTGCCAGACCATGCCCAACTAATCTGTTCCCCTCACCCCTCACTCTTTTGTCTAAGTCCTGTCTCTTTTCAGGTTCATGGTGGATCAGCACTGGCCCATCTAAACAGAAAAGGGAGTAAGGTAGCCATGATGGTGCTTTTAAAAGGGGTAGTTGACCTTTAATTTTAACTTTATGGAATGATAATTTTAAGTTATGGAATAACGTTATGGAATGACGTTATGGAATGCTCTATTCCTAGCATGTATCAATTGGTCTTCATTATTTTATTTTTTTATATATATATAGTTTATTAATTATTTGCCTTCCTCCTCAGCTTCTTTCCAGCTATCCAACGGGGTACACTGCCTCCCGCAGCCAAAAATGTATTGATCTGCAAGGCTATAATTTTATTGTTACCTTTTATTCCTTATCTATCTGTTTATACCCTCTCCTATTCATGTTCCAGTCTCTCATTGAAACCACTGATTGGCTGCTAGGGTAAATTGCACCATAGTAACCCCATAGTTGCCAAAATTTTAACCTGAAGAGCTGCTGAACAAAAAGCTAAATAATTAAACAAACCTAAGAGAAAAAAATAAAGACCTATTGCAAATTGTCTCAAAATGTATCTTTCTACTCTCTCCTGCAGTACAACTATCTGGAAGTGCAGGGAGCCCTTTTTAATCCAAGTTGTTTAATGATTTTTTATCTTTTGCACACTTTGGCAGTCCTGCGACCAGAACTGCCCTTAGAATAATGAAGTAAACCTTTAAGACAAGTGAATGTAAAATTGATGACAGTGTTATTCTAACCACTTTTGCTATTTACATTATTTATTTTGTTTTAATTCCAAGGAATAAGTGTACTGTTAATATGAATACATTTTATTACAAGAGTACCGCCTGCTCTTCAGTTTGCGAACGCAAAGTAGTCAAGGAAGTTGTTAGGACAACGAAAGAGGGTTGGATTGATGTGTTAGGAAATATGTGAGAAAAGTTATCTGATTTTTTCTAACCAGAAGAACATGAGAGCAGCCCTATTTCTTTTTTTCTGACAACTTCCTCAACTACATGGTGGTCAGAATGGTTGGAAAGTGACAAGAAGGTGGCGCTGTTTTACCAAAATTATTCATATAAACAGTACATGTCTATACTGCATACTGATAGGTTGGAAAAATCATTGGGGAGCGCCTACTTGGCTGCCTCCCCTCATTCTGTATTTCTGGAAGAAACAGCTATACAACTGAAGAGACCTGTGTTAATTCCTAAACAGCAGATTGCATTTTTTACTATTGTTTAAAATTGTACACAATATTTACACAGGTATCTAAGGATAGCACAGACAAGCATAGAACAATAATCATTTTTCTATTTTGTTTTATCTTTAGTAAGAAAATAATTATTTAAAAATTTGCATTTGGATTAATTAGTTTTACTTTTAAAATATACAGTAAGTGGCTAGAAAGAAATCAAATGCTTCACTACTTTATAAAATCTATAAAAATGACTGTTAAGTGTGATATGTACATTATTCTAGTCAAAATATATATGCAGATATATGAAATATATGCAGAATACAAAACAAAACTCTAAATAGTAAAATAAACCCTTTATGCAGTTGTGACAGTTTTTTGCTGTTGGCAGGGGATGTTGGGATCTGTAGTTCCACAACAGTTGGCAGGGGCCTAGCAATATATCTTGTTCCCCCAGCTAGCTTTCAAGCTGACATACTGCTAGGTTAGAACATAACAACTCTGTAGAGGCAGTCCAGGCTCTCAGGAGTCAGATGGAAATATTTCAAGGCATCGGCAGCAGAAATCATGATCAAAATAAAGTGCTCTGTACTGGCAATTCTCCCTGGGGTGTCACAGCAGCTATCTGATGCAATGTAAATGGGGCCTAGTGCTAATCCAAGTGCTGGTGTATATGCAATGTGTCCCATAACTCTATATCATCAAAGACACTCTGGGGTTATTTATTAAAGTCTGAATGCCAAAAACTCAAAAAATTAAAATCCAAATTTTTAGTGTAAAAAAAACTAGATTTTTTCTTGTTTTATTATACCCCGAGGATGGAAAAAGTCAGAATCTGAAAATCCAGCATCTGAGACCTACCGAGGTTGTATATAAGTCAATGGGAGAGGTCTCTCTTCTATTTGGAAATTTCTGTGGTCTCCGCTGGAATTAGCCAGAAAATTCGACTATTTCTGACTTTTCAGGCAAAAATCTGAAAAATCTGGGCTTTTGGGGAAAAAGCCAGAAAAAATTGAGCGATCCGGGAAAAAACTCCGAAAAAAACATACGATTCGGATTTTCCCAGATTTTTTTTAGTGTTTGTCCCCAATTCAATTAAATTGTGCCATTTTAATAATGAATAAGGTCTAATAGTGGATTCTAGTTTTTTTATTTAAATAGTCAGAAAAATTCAGATTTTGATATATAATGCCCTCCATGTGATATTCCAATTGAAGGTTTGTAGCTGATAGGAAGAATCAGTTTATAAATCAATTAAAGGTTTTTATTTTAAGGAGACCTGACAGCAAAATCACACTTTGATAAAGGTCAGATTGCTGACCAAAATGTCAGGTCTCCCCTGTAGGGATGTCGCGGACTGTTCGCCGGCAAACTTGTTCGCGCGAACATCGACTGTTCGCGCACGTCGCGCGACGTTCGCCAATTTGGGTTCGCCTTAGCTGGCGCTTATTTTTGCCCTCTCACCCCAGACCAGCAGATACATGGCAGCCAATCAGGAAGCTCTCCCTCCTGGACCACCCCCACACCCCCTGGACCACTCCCCTTCCATATATAAACTGAAGCCCTGCAGCGTTTTTTCATTCTGCCTGTGTGTGCTTGGAAGAGCTAGTGTAGGGAGAGAGCTGTTAGTGATTTGAGGGACAGTTGATAGTAAGTTTGCTGGCTAGTAATCTACTTGATACTGCTCTGTATTGGAGGGACAGAACTCTGCAGGGATTTGAGGGACATTTTAGGTTAGGTAGCTTTGCTGGCTAGTAATCTACCTTCTACTGCAGTGCTCTGTATGTAGCTGCTGTGGGCACTGATCTCTTCTGATCTCATCTGCTGACTGCTGTAATAACCCAATAGTCCTTATAAGGACTGCTTTTATTTTCTTTTTTGTTTTTTTACTTTGCTACTATAAGCGCCCAGTGCTATTAGTCTAGCTGTGTTGGGGAGTGGGACTGGTGTGCTACTGTGCTGCTCCTAGTAGTTCAGCAGCACCAACCCGAGTAATTTTTTTTTTTAATATACATATATTTTTTTTTTTATTTTACTTATCTTACTGTTCTTTAACGTGTCCAGTGCTGTTTGCTGTTCTTCATAGTAGTGCACCAATAGTAGTGCACTTGCAGGCATTATTTGCCCAGTGTGTTCTTCAAACAACTGCCATCTAGCTGTGTGAGCTTTTTCACATTCTGTCTAAATATCAATAATAATACCGTCTCCAGAAACACCACCCGAGTGACGTTTTTCAAGCAGCAATAATATATTCCGTATCCACTGCTGTAGTAGTGTATACGTTGACCTTGTAGGCATTGTTTGCCCAGTGTGTTCTTCAAACAACTGCCATCTAGCTGTGTGAGCTTTTTCACATTCTGTCTAAATATCAATAATAATACCGTCTCCAGAACCACCACCCGAGTGACGTTTTTCAAGCAGCAATAATATATTCCGTATCCACTGCTGTAGTGTATACGTTGACCTTGCAGGCATTGTTTCAATTTGTTTGCCCAGTGTGTTCTTCATTTTCAAACAACTGCCATCTAGCTGTGTGAGCTTTTTCACAATCTGTCTAAATATCAATAATAATACCGTCTCCAGAAACACCACCTGAGTTGTTGTTGTTGTTTTAAAAATAATGCCAGGCAAAGGCAGGCCGCCACGCAGAGGCACTAGGGGCCGTGCTGCTATGCTATCCTGTGGCCCTAGGAAATTGCCCAGTTTTAAAAAGGCAATGACCCTGAACTCCCAAAATGCTGAAGAGGTAGTTGACTGGCTTACACAGCACACCCCATCCTCTACCGTTTCTAACTTTACCACAACATCCTCATCCTCCACTGCTATGGGCACCCCACGTAACACTTCCTCCACCACCGGCGCCCCTTCTTCACTGGAGTCAGAGGAGTTATTTTCACATGAGTTTCTTGAACTGAGTGATGCGCAACCATTATTGGCAGAAGAAGATGAAGGAGATGAGGACGTTACACCAGATTTAATTCTGGCAGAGAACACAACAGAGATGATAATGAGTGATGAGGAGGTCCCCGCTGCTGCTTCCTTCTGTGAGCTGTTAGAAGAAATTGATGCATCTGAGGAGAATGATGATGAGGAGATTGATGTTTTGTGGGTGCCCAGTAGAAGAGAGCAAGAGGAGGATAGTTCAGATGGAGAGACGGAGAGTCAGAGAGGCAGGAGGAGAATAAGACTTAGAAGAAGCAGGGAGGACAGCTCGCAGGGAACAGTAGGGCAACAACATGTATCGGCACCTGTGGTCAGCCGGCCAACGCACCCGCCATTGCCGCCAACGCCGCCAACTTCTACTGTTACCGCCAGATTGCCTGCTTCAAAAAGGTCAGCAGTGTGGGATTTTTTTAATGTGTGTGCCTCTGACAAAAGCGTTGTAATTTGCAATGAGTGCAGTCAGAAACTGAGTCTTGGGAAGCCCAACAGCCACATAGGTACAACCTCTATGCGAAGGCACATGAACGGCAAGCACTTTGGGAGCAACACCTCAAACGCAACAGACAAACTAAAAGCCACCCTCCTTCTGGTCCAGCATCTTACTGCTCTACCTCTGCTGTCCTTGACCCGTCTGAACCACCCTCCACTCAGCCTTCCACCTTGACCACCAGTTCCCATTCCCAGTCATCTGCCCCCAGCCAAGTTTCTGTGAGGGCCATGTTTGAGCGTAAGAAGCCAATGTCTGCGAGTCACCCCCTTGCCCGGCGTCTGACAGCTGGCTTGTCTGCACTCTTAGCCCGCCAGCTTTTACCATACCAGCTGGTGGACTCTGAGGCCTTCCGCAAATTTGTAGCAATTGGGACACCGCAGTGGAAGGTACCCAGCCGCAATTTTTTTTAAAAAAAGGGAATACCACACCTGTACCACCATGTGCAGAGCCAAGTCACCGCATCTCTGTCACTTAGTGTTGGGCCAAAGGTCCATATGACTACTGACGCATGGTCCTCCATGCATGGTCAGGGCAGGTATGTCACCTACACTGCCCACTGGGTGAACTTGGTAATGGCTGGGAAGCAGGGAATGTGTGGCTCAACAACAACAGTGGAGTTGGTGTCACCGCCACGGATTGCACGCGGTTCTGCCACCACCTCTACTCCTCCTTCGCTCTCTACCTCGTCTTCTTCCTCTTCTTCCTCCTCTGCTGCTGGGTCCTCCTCCTCCACACCTGCGCACCCCCAGCTCCCCCTAGGCTATTCGACGTGCCAGGTACGCCGTTGTCATGCTGTCTTGGGGATGACGTGCCTGGAAAGCAGAAACCATACCGGATCTGTACTCCTGTCATCTCTGCAGTCACAGGCCGATCGGTGGCTGACCCCACACCAACTGAAGATCGAAAAAGTGGTGTGTGACAACGGAAGCAATCTGTTGGCAGCACTGAAACTGGGCAATTTAACACATGTGCCCTGCATGGCACATGTTCTGAATTTAATAGTCCAACGTTTTGTCTCGAAGTACCCAGGATTCCAGGACGTTCTCAGGCAGTCCAGGAAGGTGTCGGCCCATTTCAGACGTTCCTACACAGCCATGGCACGCCTTGCTGACATTCAGCAGCGGTACAACATGCCAGTCAGGCGTTTAATTTGCGACAGCCAGACTCGCTGGAATTCAACGCTCCTCATGTTGGAACGTCTGCTGCAACAACAAACAGCCGTCAATGAATACCTGTTTGAACTGGGTGGTAGGACTGGATCTGCAGAGCTGGGGATTTTTTTCCCAGGTTACTGGGTGCTTATGCGCGATGCCTGCAGGCTCATGCGCCCTTTTGAAGAGGTTACAAACATGGTCAGTCGCACCGAAGGCACCATCAGCGACCTAATACCCTTTGCTTTCTTCCTGGAGCGTGCCGTGCGACGAGTGACAGATGAGGCTGTAGACCAGCGTGACGAGGAGCAGGAAGCGCACGATTTCTGGTCGGAATCACCAGAACGAGCCCAGGCACCTGCTGCAACGCATTTTTGACGCAAGTTCGCGAATATGTTCGCGAACTTTTTTTCCGACGTTCGCTACATCCCTACTCCCCTGGACCTTTCTTCTATGCTACATTTTTGCTTTTGGTTTCTACCAGCACTAGATCTAGACCTCTCTGCAGCCTTTGACACAGTTGACCACCCACTCCTCCGAGCAGGGCCGGAACTAGGGGTAGGCAGAGTAGGCACGTGCCTAGGGCGCAAAGCCGGGGGAGACCAGGCACGTACCTGCTCTGACACCTACCCCATTGTCCGGTCCCATCTCCCCGACTGCCAGGCATATGTTTTTGAAATTGTGCTTCTGCGCATGAGCGCACGCAGTTTTGCACTTGCGTACCAGAGCACGGTTTTGCACATGCGCACTCAGCCGGCGCCATGCCCAGCCAGGTTGCCTAGGGCGCCTGACTGGGTTGGCCCGGCCCTGCCTCCTAGACATTCTTTACATCCTTACGTTTACATTTATACGTTCCTTTAAAGTTGCCTTCTCTAACTCTACTTCTAAAACCTTCCCTCTCTCTGTTGGAGTTCCTCAAGGCTCTGTTCTAGGCCCTCTGCTGTTCTCGCTCTATACAACTTTGCTAGGAACACGTATTCAGTCGCTTGGACTTCAGTATCACCTCTAAGCTGATGACACCCAACTCTACTTGTCTACTCCTGACCTCTCTCCTTCTGTCCTTTCCCAAGTTACAGACTGTCTCTCTGCTGTCTCCTCCTGGATGTCACAGCTCCACCTAAAAATTAATCTTTCAAAAACAGAACTCATTATATTCGTGACACTGCTCTTTAATGGTTTACATCCTATATGTCTGACCGTTCCTTTACAGTTGCCTTCTCTAACTCTACTTCTGCTACGTTCCCTCTCTCTGTTGGAGTTCCTCAATACTCTGTTCTAGGCCCCCTGCTGTTCTCGTTCTATACTACTTCGCTAGGAAAACGTATTCATTATTTTGGACTTCACCTTCACCTCTATGCTGATGACACCCAACTCTACTTGTCTACTCCTGACCTCTCTCGTTCTGTCCTTTTCCCAAGTTACATACAACTATAATGGAAGACGCACATCCTAAAATAATGAATAATTAATATCAATGCTGAGGTGCCAATCCCATGGAGACTGCCCAAGTTCAGCCTCCTGGTACAATTATCAAAAAACAAAATATTGCGATTGCACACTCATTTATATAAAAATCAAAATTTATTGTATCAAAAACACTTACATAATAGTAATTTGGTCCAGCAATTGGGCCAATTGCTGGACCAAATTACTATTATATAAGTGTTTTTGATACAATAAAATTAGATTTTTATTAGGGATGCACCGAATCCACTATTTTGGATTCAGCCGAACCCCCGAAACCTTTGCGAAAGATTCGGCAGAATACCGAACCGAATCCGAACCCAAATTTGCATATGCAAATTAGGGGTGGGAAGGGGAAAACATTTTTTACTTCCTTGTTTTCTGACAAAAAGTCACACGATTTCTCTCCCTGTCCCTAATTTGCATATGCAAATTAGGATTCGGTTCGGCCTGGCAGAAGGATTCGGCCGATTCCGAATCCTTCTGAAAAAGGCCGAATCATGGCCAAATCCCGAACCGAATCCTGGATTCGGTGCATCCCTAATTTTTATATAAATGAGTGTGCAATCGCAATATTTTGTACTTTCCCAAGTTACAAACAGTAGCACCTGAAACTGAATCTTTCAAAAACAGAACTCAATATATTTCCTCCAAGTTCTTCCCCTGTCCCTCAGATATCAATCACAGTAAATAACACTAGCTTTCATTCCAACAAACAGGCACGCTGCCTAGGAGTTATCCTAGACTCGCATCTGTCTTTTTCACATCCAAACACTTGCAAAATCTTGTCGTATTCAACTGCTCAACATGGCCCGAATACCAAATCAGTTCAGAATCAACCAAAACACTTATTCAGTCTCTTATCATCTCCTGCCTTGATTACCGCAACCTACTCCTAGCAGGTATTCCAACAAGTCGCCTTTCACAACTCCAATCTGTTCTAAATGCTGCTGCTAGACTCATTCCTCCATCTCACCGTTCAATACCAGCTGCTCCCATATGTATGTCCCTTCACTGGCTTCCAATCTCCTCTAGAATCAAAGTCAAACTTCTCACACTTACATTTAAGGCCCTTAACAGTGAAGCCCCTCCCTATATTCATCTCTGATCTCCAAATACACTCTTTCACGCAACATTTGCTCTGCTTCTGACCTTTGCCTCACTTCTCCTATCATCATTTCTGCCCATTCTAATCTACAAGACTTCTCTTGGGCTTCTGCTTTTCTCTGGAACTCTCTGCCTCGAGCTCTCAGACTTTATCCTTCTTTCCAAACTTTCAAACGCTCCTTAAAGACCCACCTGTTTAAAGAAGCTTATTCAATGTACCTTAATTAATCAATCATTGCTGTATCATAAATCACAAAATTGTTTTTAAAATCCTAATGTCTACATTGTACCTTAACCTCTAGTTTGTAAACTCTAATTTGTAGGGCCCTCTAATCCTATTGTACTCTGTAAACCCTTGTTTGTTATCCACCATTTATTCCCTGTTATAACCAAGGTAAAGCACGATGATGAGATATATATATATATATATAAAATACAACTGGATTTGCCATAACCAAATATATTGCCTTTGATGTTCAAAATTACCCTCATTGGTTCATCGCGATGTCCAGCTTTTCTTTCTCTTTCTGATCGCTTGGCTCTTAAGACCTGTTTGGCTTGTTTCTCAGGCAGAATTGGGGAGGCATCTGCAATGAACAA
Organism: Xenopus laevis; assembly: GCF_017654675.1. NCBI lineage: Eukaryota > Metazoa > Chordata > Amphibia > Anura > Pipidae > Xenopus > Xenopus laevis. Next base: position 29,008,757 of record NC_054388.1, read on the forward strand.
ATGGTATCTTAAATTTAGGGTCTGAGTATATTGCTTCTGAGACAAATATATTACTCATTGAAAAATGAAATTACAAAAGCAACATAGGGATCCTTTATAACAGAGGCTTCATCTGGATTAATCGATGCATATATGGGTATGGGATCTGGTAACCCCCAAATTACGAGAAGGCCATCTCCCACAGACTCCATTGTAATCGAATACAATGATTAATAATAAGACAGTGCTCTGCACTTGATTCTAATTAAGCTGTATGAATCGATATTGGAGGTTACGGTAATTTAAAGTTTAAATTATTTATTTGTAGACTAAAGATATGGTAATCCAAAATAGAGTAAGAGCCCTTATCTGGGAAACCCCCCAGGTCCCAATCTTTTTTAATAAGAGGTCCCATGAGAAGTGTGGAAATACTGAGGGGTCATTTATTCAAGTCCTAGAGCATTCAGGGGCACACAAAAACCCATTCAAGAAGTACTTGCTTCTGAGGCCTGGCCAATGGTAAGGACTTGTGGTCACCGGCTTTGTGCTCCACACCAGGCAGCAGATTTTCAATGCAACGTACAGAGCCAGAAAGTTCTTATTACCTGCCATAGGCCCAGTACATATAGGGCTCCCTTGTGGCTTGTGTCTGGCAGCACCCCTTGCTTGTATGTCTGTATAATGTGTACTTAAGGAGAAAGGTAGGGGGCATAGACTGGCCTCTGTATATTACAATATACAGTATAATAATGTAGGTAATAATGTAGGGGAACTTGCAGTATTGTTCTTCTAGGGGTGGCAAACCTTTAAGTTAACTTTTAGAATGTTAGATCAGTGCTGTCCAACCACATTTACCCACATTTAGGCCGTGGGCACACAGACTGAAGGCTCCAGCTCTTCTCAGTCTGTGTATTTTTGCAGGCTGAGAGAAGCAGATCTGCTCTGGCAGCATAGGGCAGGCATGGTATGGCGCACACTGGCAGAGTCGGGCAGGCAGAGTATGGCACACACAATCAAAGTAGGGCACACAAGCAGAGTAGGGCAGGCAGAGTATGGCACACAGGCAGAGTAGGGCAGGCAGAATTTCGCACACACAGGCAGCATAGGATAGGCAGAATATGCCACACACAAGCAGAGCAGGGACGAGAGACCTAGACGGCCATGCAAGTAACTGATCATGATCACTCTAAGATGAACAGTACATCCTGTATTAAGTACAGTGACACAATACCATAGCTGTTCCTACAGTTTGTTTGAGGAGTGATCAGGTTAAGAATGTGCACCCTTACAGTCAGAGGTGTGTACAATACAGGTGCTTACAGGTGTGAATAATAATGCAGGACTTTTAAAGCTTGATTCTAAGGTATGAACAGTGCAGGGGCCAGTTAATTTCAGTTCTGATACCTTTTAAAGCTTTCACAAAGGTAAGCAGTCACAGCTGCCAGACTTTAATGGAAGGCCACACAAGGGGGCACCAGATGAACAGCAATGTGTTATAGAATGGCCTATTCTAAATACTATTACAGTTGTTCTTTATTTGTTTTATTTCCTACAGTTTTTTTAAAAAATTGCCTCTTTCCCAGCTTTCAAATGGGAGTCACTGACCCCAGCAGCCAATGGCTACAACATCATTCCTATTGCTACAATTATTACCGATCTTTCTATTCAGGTCCTTTCCTCTTTATCTTCTAGTCTGCGTGGTTTCTTAGGTAATATGGACCATAGCAACCAGTTACATGCTGATTCTAAACTGGAGAGCTGCTGCACAAAAAGATCAATAAAAAAAAAACACAAAATAAAAAATAAAGACCAACCGAAAATCTCAGAAAATATCTGTCTGCACTATAGTAATAGTTAATTTCAAGTTAAACACTTTTATTTTGTAGATGGCTAAAGTAAAGCACAGGTGTAGGAGCTATATGCAAATATTGTAATTTAATCATAATGCACTTGGTATACACTTATGCCATTGTAAACTGCAGTTTTGTGCATAAACTATGTCTGTACAGAGATAAATGTTTGTTTTAGGACTAGGTCACAAGAGGTAAATCCACAGCATCACCACTAGAACTGGGCAGAGAGTAATTAAAATCCTGGATATTTATGCACCTACAGTTGAGATTACACTTGGAATAATATCTTACAAGTAAGAAAGGGCCTGGATAACTAATCCAATGTACTCTTAATACTTACCTATTGGCCATGGGCCCTCAGGCTCACCAGACACCATTGAGGTAATGTAATTTTTTTTAAAAAATGCTGCTAATAAATAGGGAGCATTTACTTGTCAGCTGACCAGTGACAATGGGTAAGTGAACCTGTGCAAATTTTAGTACATTATCCTGCTTGTGTTGGCTAAATCTTACTGCACAGGGGACATCTATTATCACCACTGTTAAATATTCTGGTTCTAATTTAACTTTGCCTTAAAGAGATTGTGGGTCTGCATTTTCAGAGATATTCTTCATTTGCTAAAAGGGGAAGTAAACGTCTTTAAGCTTAAAGATATTCTAAAGAAAGCTACTGCTTTGTAAAGTTAAAAAATTCACGCTAGGCAGGAAAGATATAATATATATATAGTCCCTCCGAAGCAAAAGGTTTCATCTTCCTGTGCAAATAAGTGCAGTCTGGTCTGATGAATGGACAAAGTCTCCTTTTAGTGCAAGTTCATCCTCAGGGGACAGCACATTCCACAGGATGAGTGGCATTTTTTACCTGTATAGTTAGCATATGGGTGTTATTAACATATTAGTTCTGTCTTCAGGAAATCTGTAGATTCTAAAACTTCTCTAAAGAATATGAAACAGATCTAGTTTTTCTACAAAACATGTTTCAGGGATCGCGTTGAAGTTGAATCCAGGATGCCTATGTAGATATTCCTCCGCTAAGAATAGTAGGCATATTATTGCACTATATGAGCATAACATATGTGCTGACTTTGGACTCTTGTACAACTGTATTTTTGCTACATTTAGGGGCAGATTTATCAAAGGTCAAGGTGAATTTTCGAATTGAAAAAATTTGAGTTTTGAGCTATTTTTGTGTACTTCGACTAGGGAATAGTCCAAATTCAATTCGAATTTGAAAAAAATTCGAAAATTTGAATATCGAAATGTATCATGTACTGTCTCTTTAAAAATTCGACTTCGACCATTCGCCATCTAAAACCTGCCGAATTGCTGTTTTAGCCTATGGGGGACCTCCTAGAACCCATTTGGGTTTCAGTTGGTGGACTTTGAAAAATCAATGGGTTTTTTTGATCGAATGCGCTACTCCTTCAATTCGAATTCGGCCGAATACGGACCTATTCGACCCAAAAAAACGGACTTAATTTCGGTTGGTCTTTTTGAATTCGAATTTCGAAGTTTTTTCAATTCAAAATTCGACCCTTGATAAACCTGCCCCACAGTGTTCATGCTTTGACTGCAATCAGAAATACGATATTTGATTAGCATGTACAGGCGATTACATATGGCAGAATCCATGAATTCATAAAACAGGTATAACATTTGAAACACAGTCTTGATTTTTCCACATTTAAATTATTTTCAATTTATTATTGTAAATCAGTGGCATAATAATCTATAGTAATCTATATCTACCTTTGTCTATGTCCATCTACACATCAGCCTAGCTATCTGTCTGCATCCTTCTAGCAAATTATTTCTTAGTGTTTATATATCTTTATCCAAATATCTATCTATCAGCCTACAGTATCATTATATGTGCAGTACGTAATCCTCCTTAGAAGATGTCTCTGCCAATTTTGGTATAAAAACATACTGTTCGAACAAAAAGTCTACGGTTTCAAGCAATAGTTGCAATTTCTTTGGACACTTACCAGTAAAAATAGCCAAAGCCACCATAAGAATCAAGGCCACTACCAAGGTCTTCATTTTTGAGTGTGCTTTCTCTGAGACGCTGGAGAAATGAGTAACACACACTAGGAGGGAGAACTTAAGGAACCTACGTCAGCTCACACTGTTCATGCCTCTAAGTTTCCTAAGCAGGACGTACAATGGGATGTAAGAACTGGTGCAAACCAAATCCTGGAGTAGATTCAGGTTTAATCCCATAGCTGTTTTGTTTATCATTAATATATATAAAATTGGTAGTGTTACAAGCTTTCAGAATAATTGGAATTTCTTTTTCATGCAATGTCAATAAATTAAAATTATCCCCCATATTATGACACGACAAAAATGTTATGGCCACTAATTAGTGCAGATTCAGTGAAGTCTACAGAGATTTTCTAAGCAGAGGAAACTGTATGGCAACTCCCACCCTTGTATACACACTCAAAAACATTGCTGCCAGCACTCCAGTTATATAAAAGTAATACACACAGAGTTAGCAATGATTTGATAACTGAATTTGTTTTATTATGACTTTAATTATCTTTATGTTCAAAGGATTGGGTTCAGAGAAAATTTATATTTTATTGTGGATTTAGGGGAAAAATTTAAACTGGTATCCCACAATACAATTAAAAAAACCTCTAATTAGAATCTGCCTGGCACCGCATTTACAGAGCCCCCAAACTTCTCATGTATAAATGATAAACTTGACAAATTCATTGTCTGTCTTGATCCCACACACAAGATTTATCGAAACCTTCACATAGAAGTGATTTTGGAATGTAAGATCGTTCTCATTTTCACACCTTGATAAATGTGTTATATACAAGTGAATAAAAGAGAGCTGTGAAAGTATGGGGTATGGTGGCTCACTAATTTTATGATCATAAATTTGAAACTAAAAACCCGTTTTTTAAAAATCCATGTACTTGTATAGATACTGAATTACTTATGAAACGGGACCAGCGAAATTGCATGTATTTTCCCTTCTGTATGTTTGTAGCTAATTTGGCCAGATCAGTTGCACTTCTATTGTACAGGTATGGGACCTGTTATCCAGAATGCTCGTTAACTGGGGTTTTGTGGATAATTAATCTTTCCGTAATTTGGACTATACAAGATAATCATGTACTTTTTAAATAAACCCAGTAAGCTGGTCTAGCCTCCAATAAAAATTAATTATATTTTAGTTAGGATCGAGTACAAGGTACTGACTGCTTTATTATTATAGAGAAAAAGGAAATATGTGTTTTTATGCTCAGGAATGTTTAGTACTTGTATATTTACTTGTATACTATGCCTTGAAGTGCTCCCACAACCCACATTTTTATGCATTTATCAGAATTACTTCTGGAGTGGGGGGGAGTGATTTCTCTGCAGCTCTTTAAGACTCATTTGGGATAAGGAATGCAGTGTACAAAGACCAAAAAATGGACACAGTCATTTTGGTTTTTTGCACTTTAAAGGAATTGTTCAGTGTAAAAACAAAAACTGGGTAAATAGATAGGCTGTGCAAAATAAAAAAATATTTCTAATATAGTTAGTTACATTTTTGGCTAACTAACTATATTAGAAACATTTTTTATTTTGCACAGACTATCTATTTACACAGTTTTTATTTTCACACTGAACTATTCCTTTAAACAATGCATTACTTGATCCTTGAACTGTAATGTATACATGAGGGGCAGGAGTAGGAAGGCACATAGATTGTCCCACCTCCAGGGGCAGAGCTACCGGGGGAGCAGGGGCCCGCACCCCCTCAGGGCCCCCCGGCAGTCCGCCCACCGCATGTTTCCCGGCCAGTTCCGGGTGTACGGAGGGGGGCCCGGCTGCGCGTCCTGCGCCAGTGCACGCCCCCCCCTCTAGCTCCGTTTTTGCCCACCTCCCACACCCTACCTGTTTTGTTTTTTATTTTTTATTTTTTTTAACTCTTTATTTAATTTCCATTTTCATATCATAACATCCATATCTTCACATTGTATATATTAGAGAAGGCCATCAATTCACACATTAGCTCATGCTAAACATATTTCCCACCTTATTCGTTATGGAGCATCTCTCTCCAGTTCAGAAGTGAGGAGCCATGTGAATCTTATGGTGAAAGGAAGTTGAGGAAGTAAAGAAAAAGGAAATTGGAGAACAACAAAAAAGGAGTAGGAAAAAAAAAGAAATAAAGTGGGTGAAAGGAGAAAAAACTAAGAAAAATAATTTAAACCTTCTGAGCCCGGGTTTTTTTTGGGGAGGTTATCATCATTTAGAGACATTGTGCTATACTGTCCGAGGATGTAAAGTGTCCCACGTAACCCACACTTTCCCAAAGTTTGGTAATTGGGAGCGATGCAGTGCTGCTAGGTATTCCATCCGCCGACGGTCTCAAATCCTGATTCCGGCCTGTCTGACTATTCTACCTCCACTTGTGCTGGCGTGGCCTGCCTGTTTCACGCTGTGTTGTCCGGCCTGCCTTCCTTGTGGTGTTCTTCCATCCAGTATCCTTGGTGAGACGATCGTGCCCCTTTGCTTGTCCAGAACATGTAACTTTGCTCCTCTCTTAGACGGCATCCAATTAGCCGAGGGCTCCTCCCGAGGTTAAAGGCAGAAGCAAGAGCCGAGACCAGGGAGCCTAGCACTGGTTCTGGATTTAGGGTGCCGTTGGTGACAAAATTGAGTCCCAATAGGGGTTCTAATAAACATAATACTTCTTTCCAGTAGTATTCTAAGAGAGGGCATGTCCAAAAAATGTGGTATAGGGTACCCGTATCGCTGCACTGTCTTCAACATCTGGTGATACTGCCGGATAAATTGAGTGTAGCTTAGTGGGTTGTTATGTACCATTGCATAATAATTTTGTAATCTGTTTCCTTGTGCGTGACGCACATTGAGATTCTCTCATAATGATGAAGGGAAAACTTTAATGATGAAGGGAAAAAAATTATAGGCTGCTCAGCTAAAATGATCTCAAATGCTTTAAAATGGCAAACAAAACCTGAAAGACGTGGAAAAAAATTGAAAACTACCATTTGAATGGATATAACAATAGTTAAATGGTAAAGACTCAGCCAATGCTCAGCTCCAGGAAGAACAAAGAAGGTCTATAACGTTACCTGTGAGTACAGTTACAATTGGAAGATGCCTAGCTATCGGCAAGAAGCAACTGCAAAGTCCCACTGTTGAAAAAAAAGATGTGTGCTGAAGAGGTTACAATTTGCCCCATTGACTGACCTAAATAGAAATAGCAAGATGAGGAAATGCCCTTGAAATGTTTTAACAAAACCACAACCACAAACACACCAGTAAATGAACAATACCTTGGTTCCAGACCAACAAGATTGACACTATCGAGTGGCCAGCCCAATCCCCGGACCTTAATCCAATAGAAAACTTGTGGGTGACATCAAAAATGCTGTTTTTGAGGCAAAACCAAGACATGCAGAATCGTGGAACAGGTGACAGAAGTTGGTTGACACAAGATGTGCAGTAGATCTTAGAAACACTGCTTATACAACTAAATATTAGTGATTCAAAGGAAAGCAAAATCATAAACATTTTTCAGTTTATGCAGTAAATCTTTGAGATTGTAAAGAAGAATGCAGACCCTGCTATTTTTTGGAACAGTCTAATATTTCCTTTTCTTCACTTTCTGTAAAGGAATAACACAAAATTGATACATTTTGATTTGGAATAGAATGTGCAGTGTTCCCAATGCATTTGTGTGTATGGAAATAAAAGCTATTATAAGTATTTTGAGTGTTATTCACTTTTTCAAACACTGTTATTATTCTGAACACAACTGTATATCTTTCATATCCTTATTTAAAAGGATACTGTACTTTCAATTTGTCCAACAGAACAGAACATCCCCTGTCCATCTGTCACCTTTTCTGCTTGTGCATCAGCCAGGGCACATGCCAGTTGTTCCCTTTGCAGGTGTTTCTTGCACCACCACCCATGTCTAAATTAATGGCAACGTCTAATAGGCAAATTATTTAGTGCCAGCAGTGACCTCAGTTTTACATTTTGCATTTTTTTTCAAAGCTGCTTGGAAACCAGGGCTTAACAGTCTTCTCCTGAGTCCAGCTATCCTGATGCTTCTTGTTATAGTAAATGTTTAAACCCCTATCTGACCACACAGCAAAATGGTTGCCGAAATTGGTCATTTCTGTAATAGTGGTGGCAGTGCTCTTATTATTATTGCACTCTTATTGAAATGCAGCATTTTCAGCATTATCGTTGCAACTGAGCTACAGCTGTATGTAGCCCATGTACACACAAAATCTGAAATAAAAATTTCTCTTTGGCCTTCACCTAAAATATAAAGTAGGGGAATTTAACATTTGTTTTTAAAGGGGTGGTTCACCTTCAAACAACTAGTTGTTTTCAGATAGATCATATGTATATCTTTCATATCCTTTTTGAAAAGGATACTGTACTTTCAATTTGTCCAACAGAACATCCCCTGTCCATCTGTCACCTTTTCTGCTTGTGCATCAGCCAGGGCACATGCCAGTTGTTCCCTTTGCAGGTGTTTCTTGCACCACCACCCATGTCTAAATTAATGGCAACGTCTAATAGGCAAATTATTTAGTGCCAGCAGTGACCTCAGTTTTACATTTTGCATTTTTTTTCAAAGCTGCTTGGAAACCAGGGCTTAACAGTCTTCTCCTGAGTCCAGCTATCCTGATGCTTCTTGTTATAGTAAATGTTTAAACCCCTATCTGACCACACAGCAAAATGGTTGCCGAAATTGGTCATTTCTGTAATAGTGGTGGCAGTGCACTTATTATTATTGCACTCTTTTTGAAATGCAGCATTTTCAGCATTATCGTTGCAACTGAGCTACAGCTGTATGTGGCCCATGTACACACAAAATCTGAAATAAAAATTTCTCTTTGGCCTTCACCTAAAATATAAAGTAGGGGAATTTAACATTTGTTTTTAAAGGGGTGGTTCACCTTCAAACAACTAGTTGTTTTCAGATAGATCAACAGAAATAATGACTTTTTCCAATGACTTTCTATTTTCTATGTGTGACCGTTTTTCTAATATCGAAGTGTAAAGTTATTTTTCACCTTCTGAAGCAGCTCTAGGAGGGGGGGTCACCGACCCTGTAAACTATTCTAAATGGATACGTTTAGTTGAAACATTTCTTATCTTTGTCCCTGCTGAGCAGAATCTCTGGGTTTCATTACAGGCAGCTGTTATAATTGATACAATAGTTACTAATACTCCAGAGATGCTGCTGAGAAATTGTAACAGTTCAGAGTCTGCGCCTGAATTACTGAGCTACCAGACACAGGAACATTCAACTTTAAACTTAGATTTTGAAAAAACAGTAAAAAATAAATAATGGAAAGTATTTGAAAAAAGTTTTTATTTCTGGGGAACAATCTGAAAACAACTGAATTGAAAAAAAAGTGTTTGGGAGATGAACACCCCCAGGTCCTGAGCATTCTGGATAACAGGTCCCATGCCTGTATTTGCTTCCATTTTATCATTCCCAGTTGTACTCACTGGCACCTGGATCCTAGTTTCAGTGCTATTTCCTTTAACTGAATTTTTTCTTTTGATTTTGACAAAATTCTGCATTTTATGTACATGAAACTAATATATTTTTAAAAAAGTTTTACAAAAACACATTTTCTTGTTGTTAAAAATCATATAAACCAATTATGTTTTAATTTTTATAGTGTAAATGAAGTTTACTTTGTTTGACTAACATCATACAATAGGATATTAAATTATTTCTTAAGGTCTACTGTAATGAGAAACAAGCTTCCCATGGCAGGTGGTGCCCCAAGCATAGACTGTCAACAGGTGGTTGTATTCCTGTAGTTCTCTCTGTAATGACCGTGGAAATCTAAAAAAAAAAATGAAAAGGATTATATACCGTTAGGCCAGTAAATCTTTGGACAGATTTTGGTTCTGTACATTACCACAATGAATTTTAAATGAAACAACTGAGATGCAGACTTTCAGCTTTAATTCAGTGGGTTGAACAAAAAGATTGCATAAAAATATGAGGAACAAAAACCTTTTTTTTTTACACAATTGCTTCAATTCAGGGGCTCAAAAGCAATTGGACAAATGACTTAAAGGCCATGAATAAAACACCAATGGCACATCCGATGCTTGTGAAACCAGTTGTGGGTTTATTAATTCAACTCATAAATGGCCACTACACGACCCTTTGTCAAGCCTAATGGTGCAATATAAAAATACATTTAAATAGTGATAGGTAGGCTTAGCCCCTCCTACTGCCCCACCCTCAATCAATTCATTAATCAACCAATTATAATTATTCAAGAGAATTCACAATAATTAAAAAATATACTGGAAAACCACCAAGTTCATAAATATCAAGTGTAAATATATAACAATATAAAAGAAATTTATGTTACCACCTCCTGATTAAAAAGCTACAATTGTAGCTAAAGATTGTGATTGTGAAAATTTCCAAAGTGACTTTAGTATGACACATTGTTCTTAATACTTAGTTTGTAGAAACTTAGTTTGTTGATCTGACAATCCTGAGAAATCTCCTGGAGCCATAGAAACATACAGCACTCAGCACTCAGCACCTGAGACGCTTCATTGTATGTCCCAATAGGCACCAATACTCAAGAGTGTTCATTGTAGATCAAATTCCTTTAACATAAGAAGGAGGAAAAAGAAAAATGTTAAAGGTTAAAAACAGAATCTTGAAGGTTTACATTTTTATATATTCCATTAATATCAACACTACACACCATCAAACAGAACTGCATACTTTATCTTGTATTAGATGAACATTCCCAGGGTATATATAGTCCCTGTTAAGCCCGCAAGGCCAAATAGTATCCAACCTATTGATCCATTGCATTTCCATATTTTTAAGGGCAAGTATCCTATCACTTCCGCATCTAGGGATCCTTACTGAGTCAATGACTTGAAAACGTAACTGGCTCACTGTGTGTTTGGCCTCTTGAAAGTGTGCTGGGACCGGCAGAGCCGTCAACTGTTTACGTATAGTAGATTTATGTTTGGAAATGCGATCCTTAATCTTCTGTGTAGTTTCACCAATGTAAATAAGTTCACAGGGGCATTTTATCGAATATATCTCATATGAAAAATCACATGTGTAATATTCCCGAATGTTATATTTTTTGCCTGAATGAGGGTGATAAAATACATTGGAGAATACTATAGATGGTAGCCGCACCTTCTAACCAGTTGTTTTTCTTTAGGGTTGCCCCTTAAACCGAGAGTTAGGAGCAACTTGACATGGATGTGCTGACCACTCCTATATAAATATTTGGTTTGGTGCTCAAAGGAGAGACAGAAAGCGGAGTATATAGCGTCGCACAATCCTGAATTACCCTTGTGTTAAACAATGTGTCTGCCTGCCTGAAGCGATCAACTTGTATTGAAATGAATAAAAATTGTTAGATTCGTGTTGTGCTCATTGCAATCATGTCTTCTGTGATTAACAAAACAAAATTGATTAGAGTGCATTTATAAACAATTCATAGTGACTTAAATATTTAAAGTGCATGGTGCTTGGTTGTGAACATGGGAATGTGCTTGAACCTGCGGCTTGGACTAATTAAAGAGACATCATAAAAAGTAACTTTTATTTCATCTACTAAAAATTCATGGATAGAGAGGAAGTTAATTGTTAAAACCACTAAAAACAAGTAAAAATTCAGGGTGGAAATCGGATCTAGATTTGGTATAGAAAAGGGGTGACAGTAAAAATGTTTCCTTTAGACTGTTCCCATATCGATCTTACAACACCCGTTTCCCTATACTGGCTGATTAGTAGTATGGGAGTACGTTAAGGATAAATTAGCACTGTTGCAGTGGTCTCCAAAAACGACTGAGCGAAGGTAAGTGAGGATTGGGGGTTGTGGGGAGGTGCCCCTTGAGTAGATAAGCGTAATGTGCCAGCCACTGTACAGTATGATGTGCGCAAAATTTAACTGACACTGTGTCCTCTCAGAGGCACCTAATGAGTTGTGGCCTATTCCCTAGACACTACAAAAGCGACACATCGCACTGACAGAACCGCTGAACAGGACGTTCTGAGGATAGGTTCCCCCACCCAGAAATTATCATCCGATCCTTCCCCCCTAGTCCTCTAACCCACTGCGTGCTTGGGTAAGATTCCTTATAGTTCCCAAAATTTAAACCGCTAAGTTAGCGGCTGAGCTACTGTGCCTGACGCACGTTTCGCCGGTTAGGCTTTTTCAAAGGCAAATGGCGGCGTGTTCTCGCGATATTTACGTCCTCACGAGCACGCCGATTGGTCTCTTGATGTCACGTGACCCGCAGCCGTCACTGCGTTTGTATCTTATGCAAAATGCCTCACGTGATCATAACATCCTTGTATTTGTATTGGATACAATACACTGTGGCAATTCTGATCATGTTGGCCACTGTTGCAATACATCTTTCTTACATTCCCATGTTTTTAGATACTTTCTGTCATTAAAATAGCACTTAGATACATATGAATTCACACTTCTCAATAGATTACCTGCTGATTAAGCAATATATAAAAGAAGCAAAAAAGGGCATAATTTTCTGTTTTCTGTATTTTAATTTATAATATTATCTTGGATCTCATAATCTTTTTTAGACGTTTTAACAGATCCTATTTAAGACAATTATACCTGACAGAATTATGATGCTTATAGCTTCTATGAGCCTATATACGTGTGTAATGATAAACTTTCATTTAAACCATGGGGATTGAGAGTATTTAGTTCATAGATCCATCTGCTTTCTGTTGAAAGTAGTTTATGGTCTAAATCACCTCTTCTGATTCCTAGAGAAATTTTTTCAAGAACTGACACTGTTAAGCCATCTGGTGAGCCATTGTGGTGTAAATAAAAATGTTTCCCCAAAGGACTGACTTTTTTGGGGTATAGCATTTTTTTGTCTGTACACAATGAATCTGAAGATTGAGTTTCCAATAACGCTCTCTGTGTTGATTTTATACTATTTATATGTTCAGAAATCCTTTTATTTAAAGATCTTTTTGTTTTGCCTATGTAATGTAAATTACAAGGACAGGTGATCCTATATATCACTGCTTGGGTTTTGCAGTTGCTCCACTGCCGTAGAAGATGTTTCTTGCCGAATCTGTCTTCAACCTCTTTGATATTGTGTATATAGGGGCAGATGTTACAAGTGCCACATGGATATGTGCCCCATTTTTGTTTTGATACATTCCCTTTTTTATTGTTGAAGTGACTTCGAACCAGTAGATTTTGTAAATTGGGAGCCCGTCTGGATGTTATTTGTGGGAATATTTGAATGTATTTACTCAAGGTAGAGTCAGCATGCAAAATGTGCCAATGTTTTTTCAGGATAGATCTGATTCCATTCCACTGTTTGCAGTATGTTGTACTGACAGCTACAAGAAACGATACCATGATCTCATAAGTGATGCTAAGGAATCTGGCTTACTCTCTGTACAAGAGTTCAATGCATTATCTAATGATAATCCAAGGATACCAACATTTTATATGTTACCAAAAGTCCATAAAAATAAAGAGAGACCTCCTGGCCGACCGATAGTCTCAGGCAATGGGAACCTATGTGAGATTGCAGGTCAATATATTGACACAAAATTGCGCCCTTTTGTCACCTCTCTTCCATCGTATGTTAAAGATACCAGAGATGTATTATGCAAACTAGAAAATATCAGGGTTAACAAAGATACTGTCCTAGCAACCTGTGATGTCACCTCATTATATACCTGCATCAGTCACAAGGCAGGTATAAGAGCAGTCAATACTATTCTCGAAGGTGAGAGCAATTACGACTTGGATTTCAGAATTTTCCTAATGGATTTATTAGAATTCTTTCTGTCGCATAATTATTTTGTTTTCAACGAAAAATACTACTTGCAAATACAAGGGACAGCGATGGGGGCTCCATTTGCCCCCACGTATGCCAATTTGTTTCTGGGGTGGTGGGAACAGTTTTATGTCTTCTCTGAAGAATATGAAAAATGGACTTGCAAGATCAACCAATGGATACGTTACATTGACGACCTGCTAATTATATGGGAAGGCACAGTGGATTCTCTACAAGAGTTTATTGAGGAGCTAAATGACAATGACCTCAACTTGAAACTTACATATGCGGTCGATTTTACCAAGATTGATTTTCTGGATATAACCATTATTAAGGATGACAATGGTCTCTTACAAACAGATATGTTCAGGAAAGAAACCGCAACCAACTCTACCTTACATTTTTCCAGCCACCATGCAAGTAATGTGAAAAAAGCAATACCTATTGGTGAATTCCTAAGGGTTAGGAGAAATTGCTCCGATGATTTCACCTTTAATAAGAGAGCTGAAGAGCTAACAAAAAGGTTAAAAAAACGTGGCTACAGTAATAGATCGATAAGGGAGGGAAAGAGAAGATCACAATCCATATCTAGATCACAAACTCTATGTCAAACCGAAAAAGAGTCCAATCAAGAAAGTGTGAGATTTGTTACAACATACTGCAAACAGTGGAATGGAATCAGATCTATCCTGAAAAAACATTGGCACATTTTGCATGCTGACTCTACCTTGAGTAAATACATTCAAATATTCCCACAAATAACATCCAGACGGGCTCCCAATTTACAAAATCTACTGGTTCGAAGTCACTTCAACAATAAAAAGGGAATGTATCAAAACAAAAATGGGGCACATATCCATGTGGCACTTGTAACATCTGCCCCTATATACACAATATCAAAGAGGTTGAAGACAGATTCGGCAAGAAACATCTTCTACGGCAGTGGAGCAACTGCAAAACACAAGCAGTGATATATAGGATCACCTGTCCTTGTAATTTACATTACATAGGCAAAACAAAAAGATCTTTAAATAAAAGGATTTCTGAACATATAAATAGTATAAAATCAACACAGAGAGCGTTATTGGAAACTCAATCTTCAGATTCATTGTGTACAGACAAAAAAATGCTATACCCCAAAAAAGTCAGTCCTTTGGGGAAACATTTTTATTTACACCACAATGGCTCACCAGATGGCTTAACAGTGTCAGTTCTTGAAAAAATTTCTCTAGGAATCAGAAGAGGTGATTTAGACCATAAACTACTTTCAACAGAAAGCAGATGGATCTATGAACTAAATACTCTCAATCCCCATGGTTTAAATGAAAGTTTATCATTACACACGTATATAGGCTCATAGAAGCTATAAGCATCATAATTCTGTCAGGTATAATTGTCTTAAATAGGATCTGTTAAAACGTCTAAAAAAGATTATGAGATCCAAGATAATATTATAAATTAAAATACAGAAAACAGAAAATTATGCCCTTTTTTGCTTCTTTTATATATTGCTTAATCAGCAGGTAATCTATTGAGAAGTGTGAATTCATATGTATCTAAGTGCTATTTTAATGACAGAAAGTATCTAAAAACATGGGAATGTAAGAAAGATGTATTGCAACAGTGGCCAACATGATCAGAATTGCCACAGTGTATTGTATCCAATACAAATACAAGGATGTTATGATCACGTGAGGCATTTTGCATAAGATACAAACGCAGTGACGGCTGCGGGTCACGTGACATCAAGAGACCAATCGGCGTGCTCGTGAGGACGTAAATATCGCGAGAACACGCCGCCATTTGCCTTTGAAAAAGCCTAACCGGCGAAACGTGCGTCAGGCACAGTAGCTCAGCCGCTAACTTAGCGGTTTAAATTTTGGGAACTATAAGGAATCTTACCCAAGCACGCAGTGGGTTAGAGGACTAGGGGGGAAGGATCGGATGATAATTTCTGGGTGGGGGAACCTATCCTCAGAACGTCCTGTTCAGCGGTTCTGTCAGTGCGATGTGTCGCTTTTGTAGTGTCTAGGGAATAGGCCACAACTCATTAGGTGCCTCTGAGAGGACACAGTGTCAGTTAAATTTTGCGCACATCATACTGTACAGTGGCTGGCACATTACGCTTATCTACTCAAGGGGCACCTCCCCACAACCCCCAATCCTCACTTACCTTCGCTCAGTCGTTTTTGGAGACCACTGCAACAGTGCTAATTTATCCTTAACGTACTCCCATACTACTAATCAGCCAGTATAGGGAAACGGGTGTTGTAAGATCGATATGGGAACAGTCTAAAGGAAACATTTTTACTGTCACCCCTTTTCTATACCAAATCTAGATCCGATTTCCACCCTGAATTTTTACTTGTTTTTAGTGGATTTAACAATTAACTTCCTCTCTATCCATGAATTTTTAGTAGATGAAATAAAAGTTACTTTTTATGATGTCTCTTTAATTAGTCCAAGCCGCAGGTTCAAGCACATTCCCATGTTCACAACCAAGCACCATGCACTTTAAATATTTAAGTCACTATGAATTGTTTATAAATGCACTCTAATCAATTTTGTTTTGTTAATCACAGAAGACATGATTGCAATGAGCACAACACGAATCTAACAATTTTTATTCATTTCAATACAAGTTGATCGCTTCAGGCAGGCAGACACATTGTTTAACACAAGGGTAATTCAGGATTGTGCGACGCTATATACTCCGCTTTCTGTCTCTCCTTTGAGCACCAAACCAAATGATAAAATACATTCCCTTTGGTGACCGAATTGCACTGTACACAGTTTAAACAGGGAAAGGTCCCACATTTTGGATTGCAGAGAAAACGTGTGGATTTCTGTTTCAAAGGACCAATATCGTCTCTCACCAGATTGTCCCTGAGGCTCTTAGCTCTTTTATATGCCATAAGTGGTGGTTGTGCAAAGGCTGGTATATTTGTAAAACATGAGGTAAGTAGGTGCCAGTGTTTATGAATTATCTTACTGACCGATTCACTGGCAGTCGAGAAGTTAGAAACAAATACCAATTTACTATCATTATCCCTGTTTTTCTTTTTAGAACAGTGTAGAAGTTCACCTCGACTTTCATTCTCACTTAATGCCAGCCCCTTCTTCAAAACCTCCCTTGGATAACCACATTCCTCAAAATGATGTTTCATTTCATCCCTCCTTTCCTCATATTTATTTGTATTGGATACAATTCCTTTGACCCGTGAAAATTGAGTGTATGCAGGACTGCCATTAGAAATCGCAGGGCCCCATACGACAAAATTTCCTGGGCCCCCTTGGCTGCACCCACTGCAAGCCCCACCTACAGATCCGCCCTCCCCACCCCACAGGTCCGCCACCCACCACACAGTAAAAAAAATATTGGTGGCTAGGGTTCCCACATGTTAATAAAAAATAAAAAGATATTGGTGGTCAGGGCCCCCCATAAAAAACATTTGTGGCCAGGGCCCCCCCTTACAAAATATTGGTGGCTAGGACCCCACATGAGAAAAAAAAATTGGTGGCCAAAGTTGGTGGCCAGGGACCCCCCACATTATGAGAAAATTGGTGGCCAGGGCCCCTCAAACATCCATGCCTTCCTGAAGTCAGTCAGAAGTGTGGCATGGCTGACCCCCCTTACCCTCGGGGCCCCCTACAACTCTCCCCCCTGATGGCTGCCCTGAGTGTATGGAAGGGAACATTTAAGAGGGTGTGGATGAAAACTGTCAAATTGTAAAAGACTATTCTTGTCTGTTATTTTTCTGAATAAATCTGTATCCAATTGTGGCCCATTTCTGGTGATGTTTACATCCAGAAAGCTGATACATCTGGTATCATATACCTATGTAAATTTGATTGAATTCTCCATGTTATTAAGGAAATCAATGAAGGTGATTAATGTGTCAAGGGTACCATCCCATATCATGAGCTGATCGTCTATATAGCGTAGATAAAGACGACAATGAGTTTTATATAAAGGATGGTTGTAAACTTTATGTGACTCCAGATAGGTCATATAGAGATTGGCATAACTGGATGCCACTTTACTGCCCATTGAGGATTTTGATGCAAAATAATTTCCAACGGGTCAATAATAAACTCCCTTTGCGCCAAAAAATATTTTATAGCGGTAAGCTCAGAATTATGTCTAATTGATGTATAAAGGCTGGAAACATCCAAACTCACCAAATACACCTCATCATCTGGTAACTGTAATGTGTTCAAAATTTTAAGTAGGTGATTGGTATCCTTTACATATGAGTTGGTATTGAGTTGTGTACTAAAGGTTGTAAAACCATATCAACATAAATGGCCAATGGGCTTAGTACAGAGTCAGTGCCAGCCACTATCGGACGTCCACTGGGTTTGTTCAAATTTTTGTGGATTTTTGGAAGAGTATAAAACACTGGGGTGATGGGATTAGTCTTAATAAGAAATTCTTTCAACTGGTCATCAATTATACCCATATCAGCTGCCTGGTGGACCCTGTCCATTATGCATTGTTTTATGGAGTTCAATGGGTTAACTGGAATGTTTTCATACACATCAGTATCTGCTAACTGACTAGAAATCTCAGATAGATAATAATCCTTGTCCATAACCACCAGTGCACCCCCTTTGTCTGCAGGTTTGAATATTAACTCCTTATTGCCCATTAAGTCATTCAAACACCTTCTCTCTTTCCCTGTCATGCCCAAATATGGATTATGTGACAATTTCACTTTAAGTTTTTGTATATCTTTTTGTACCAGTTTCACATAATTATCATTACTGGGAGGTGTAAAATAACTTTTGTTCCTCCAATTAACCCGTTTGAGAGATAACTGTGAGTTTCCTAAACAGCATTATTGTAACTTGGCCCCTGTATGTCAGGTATCTTGGAAAAATGGCATTTTAAACGAAGGTTTTGAAAAAACCTGTGTAAGTCTACATCAGGTTGAAACATATCACCTGTATTTGTTGGGCAATAAGACAAACCTTTCTGTAAGACAGTAAATTGTTCAGAAGAGCATTTGAAATATTATATACTAACGTCTTTTGTGAGTCTTCCACGCCGTCTTGTAGGGCTGTAATATCTGGTTTCTGCGTTCCACTGATAGACAGTGCCCAATCTGTAATCTTCCGCGTCTTTAAGAAACTTTATGCACTTTCTTTCTTCGATAGATCTGCAATGTTTTGTGACTGCCTCCTGTGCGATTTAACAAAGTCTCCAGTTCTTCTCTGCTGATGGAATCACGGAGCTTCTTTTCGATCGCATGATTCGCATCAATAATCTCCTGTATCTGAGGAATAGCTAATTGCAGGTATTCAATGTTCAATAATAAAATGTCAAATGAACATTTATTAATTATTTGTTTATACCATTTGGTGAAGTCCACATTGTCCATAAAGATGGTGGGTCTCAAGATGTACCCGCAGGCCACGTGGAATCCGTCTTGCCTTGTAATATTCACTTAGGGTTATGGAAAGCAATTGCATCCCCGTTAAATGTTTATTTTCCCTTTCTAATTCTCGGGCTAAATTACTCCCCATGGATACGGTTAAGAAGGCGTTATTGCCTGATTCATAGTTCAAAATACGTGCGGCATCCGCATCTGTATATGCGAAGATTGAACAGTCCTGTGAGTTAGAGCTTTGTAATGACATTTGTGAAAAAGTGGGCAGGTGTGGGCAATTCCTTTGTTATGTCATTATCAATGAAGCAGATAAAAGCCCTGGAGTTAATTTGAGCTCTCCGTGCAGGTGAAACAAGCCATCTGAGAAATTGCTACAATATTAGGAGTGGCAAAATCTACAGTTTGGTACATCCTGAGAAAGAAAGAAAGCACTGGTTAACTCAGCAACGCATAAACACCTGGACATCCACGGAAGACAACAGTGGTGGATGATCGCAGAATCATTTCCATGGTGAAGAGAAACCCCTTCCACACATTTTATGCAATATTTTTGTTCGATCTACTGAATCAATTCTGAAGGTCTGCAGTTTAACTGCATCTGAGTTGTTTTAAAATTCATTGTGGTAATGTACAGAACCAAAATTAGAAAAATGTTGTCTCTGTCCAAAGATTTATGGGCCTAACTGTAGATCAGCATGTTATAACATTGTTTAAAAATAGTTATTGCCCTTCACATTCACTTGTTCTATTAATTTAGGGATCCAATTTTAAATCCATACTACCACTTAGCTTTCCAGAGGGCCTTTGGTGTTAGCAGTGTCAGACTGGGACACCAAGGCCCCACCAGAGAACCTGATATATAAGGCCCAAAAGCCAGAGCCCTAAAATATTTCATCTTATTGAGAAAAAACCTGGTATCCTCATGTTAAATTGTTCAAATGTAACTGATTAATATAGCCTAGCAGAAAGCACTGTTTCCGCCTACTAGATGCCAGTTCACTGAAACTTATGGAAACCATTTTATACATAAGAGATATTCCTCTTGCAAAATGCCCCTAGCCAGTTCTATAAAAATAAAGAGCCTGTCTGGATTCTCCCGCTTATCTGCAACAATAAATTTGGACATTGTCATTTCCCTGACCAGCAACAAATATAACAGTGGGAGCACTTACTGGACCACGACCAGGCTTCTGCGTGCTGTATGTCAAACCGCTTACCCATGTGGTCAATCCATATCAAAGCTTGTGTAGAAAAACGGAACACCGTAGAGCCAAGATATAAAGTTCAAAAGTTCAAAATGTATTATATATCCATTTTGAAATCACACCAGCATTTCTCCCATGAGTAGGGTTGCCACCTTTTTTGAAAAAAAATACCCGCCTTCCTATATATATTTATCTTTTTTCCCTATTAATAACATTGGGATCAATCATCATTTTTACCGGCCAGGCTGGTAAAATACCGGCCAGGTGGCAACCCTCCCGCAGCCCTCATGGGAGATATGCTGCTGTGATTTTTAAATTGATACATAATACATTTTGTACTTTTTAACTTTATATCTTGGCTCTACGGTGCTCCGTTTTTCTACACAAGCTTTGACATTTCCCTGACCCCATCACATACTCCCAAACTAAACCAAGGGCCACACTGGGGCCAAAATCAGATATCTGAAATACACTGAAGTCTGTTCATGAAGAGTCTATTCAATGTGGAATAGAGGAGGATACTGCCAACAGTAGAGCTGAAATTAGCCAGTGTATTTCAGATAGCTGATTTGGCCGCCCGTTTGGCCCTAGCCTTACTCTTTACTATATTTCTCACTGCTGACAATACATGAAACAAAAAGAAGCAGGAAATGGTAGAAAATAGTTAATGCTCTGTAATTGTAATCCAGAAAGGACAAAGGGCCTACTAAGGTAAAGGCTTACTAAGGTAAGGGCCCTGAGGGAAAAGTCCTGTACCTGCGTTGCACTAGCAAGAAGGTTGTTTGGGCCCCTATATTCTGTTGCATTTTCCTGCACAGTAAAACAGTAATAAAATGACTCTTGCAAATGTTATTAACTGGGAATTATAACAACAAATACTGCAAGACCAATATTTGTCCCAGAGCACGTCAATACTTGTATCAGGCTAATATTTTTTTAATGATAGTCCTATCTGCTTTACTAGCAAACTTTGCAGTGGAGAGGGAGGAAGTAAGGGAATTGAGAAAGCAGGGCGGAAGGATTCTGCAGCCCTTAGAAACAATGGAGGAAAGCTGTGGCATGACGTAAATGGGGGCGGGCCGTCTGATGATAACGGAGGGGAGGGTGAATTGCATACTGCGACCTGTCAGGAAAAGGAAGAGAAGATCGTATACAGAAGGGAAGAGAGAAGAGGATGAATGGGGCAGGTGGGAGCTGGCAGTACAAAGCAAGAGATAACTGTTAATAGTAGTGGGGGATGACATAACAATTTCTTAGCAATACGGAGGTTTTAGAGAGTCAGCACTTAATAGAATTTAGTGCATCGATGTCCTAAAAGACACACCGTAGCAATGGAGGGTGCGGAGGAGAAGGGATGGAGCCTGGCTGCATGGACAGTGTGCGCGGTGCTGCTGCCGGTCCTACTCACTTTTTGGTGCAGTGTTCGCAAGTCTCGGAGGAGGAACATCCCCCGGACAGGGAAGCACGGCTGGCAGGACACCGGCCTCTTCGGGAAACCCACGTATTGTTCGGTGTGCGGGCAGCATATACTGCGTGGGGTATACTGTCGCTCATGTGGCCTGTGCGCGGATGGAGCCTGTGTCCGAAGAGCTAATAGGCGCTTTCCCTGCAAGGAAATAGTTCTGCGGGCTGAGGGCAGGGGCCACCACTGGGTGCGGGGAAATGTTCCGCTGTGCAGCCTGTGCTCAGTGTGTGGCCAGCAGTGTGGATGTCAGCCCAAGCTCTGTGACTACAGGTAATACACATGATATACACCATTAATACTCTATAAATACATGCCAGTCCAAGCTCTGGTACTACAGGTAATACACATGATATACACCAGTAATACTCTATAAATACATGTCAGTCCAAGCTTCTTTGACTACAGGTAATACACATGATATACACCATTAATACTCTATAACTACATGTCAGTCCAAGCTCTGTGACTACAGGTAATAAACATATACACCATTAATACTCTATAAATACATACCTCTACACAGCCTGAAATTGGGTAATACAAGTGAGTGAACATTAATTACAAGTGAACTATATTTTTGTTTGTGATCAAACTTTATAAATGCATGTCAGCCCAAATTCTGTGACTACAGGTAATAAACATAATATACACCATAGATACTCTATAAATGCATGTCAGTCCAAGCTCTGTAACTACAGGTAATAAACATTATGTACACTGTAAATACTATACAGTTGTGTTCAGAATAATAGCAGCCCGACATCACTACCCTGATCAATCATTGTTTTTGGTAGAAATTATTTTTATACATCGCAAATAATTTACTAGTAGAGTAATAGAAAAGCAACAGTCACCACATGCTTCTGCTGATGCTGTGTCATTGAATCATTAGTTGAGGCTTGTTACAAATAATAGCAGTGTTCAAAATAATATTAGTTTGCTCCAAATAACAATGTGAAGAAGGCAGCAAATTTAGGAAGATGGGTTATTCCAGACATTGATCAGCAGAAAAACGTACTTTGATTAAATAGTTAATTGGAGAGGGGAAAACATATAAAGAAGTGCAGAAAATGATAGGCTGCTCAGCTAAAATTATCTCAAATGCTATAAAATGGCAACCAAAAGAATAGATGGACAAATAGCCAAAAAGGCAAAGACTCAGCCAATGATCAGCTTCAGGAGGTTTAAAGCAGGTCTAAAGTTATCTCTGAGCACTGTTACAATTAAAAGACGCCTATGTGAAGCCAAGTTATTGGCAAGAAGCCCCCGCAAAGTCCCATTGTTGAAAAAAAGTGCTGAAGAGGGTACAATTTGCACATTGACTGGCCTAAAGAGAAATTGCACAAAATTTTGTGGACTGATGAAAGCAAGATTGTTCTTTTGGGGTATAGGAGCCACAGACAGTTTGTCAGATGACCCCAAACACTGAATTCAAGTCACAGTATACTGTGAAGTTAGTGAAGCATGGTGGTGCAAGCATTATGATATGGAGATGTTTCTCATACTATGGTACTGGGGCTATTTTTCACATACCAGGAATCATGGATCCGTTTCAATACATCAAATACATGGAAAGGTCATGTTGCCTTATGCAGGCCCGGATTTGCGGCAAGGCCGCATAGGCCCGGGCCTAGGGCGGCAAAAAATAGGGGCGGCATGCCGCCCAGCCGCATTATGGGGACGTTCACGTCCCCATTCAACTACACCAGCTGCGCCGGCGTTTCTTCGCCGGCGCGCTGGGAAGGCGGGCGCTGGTTGGACCACGCGGCCTAGGGGCGGCCGGGGAAGTAATCCGGCCCTGGCCTTATGCCAAAGAGGAAATGTCCTTGAAATGGTTTTAATTAAGACAACATCCCAAACACACAAGTGAACGAGCAAAATCTTGGTTCCAGACCAACAAGATTGACATTATGGAGAGGCCAGTCCAATCCCCAACCTTAATCCAATAGAAAACTTGTGGGGTGACATCAAAAATGCTGTTTTTGAGTGAAAACCAAGAAATGCAGAATTGTGGAATGTAACAGGTGCCAGAAGTTGGTCGACTCC
The DNA here is from genome assembly GCF_017654675.1 of Xenopus laevis. Taxonomy (NCBI): domain Eukaryota; kingdom Metazoa; phylum Chordata; class Amphibia; order Anura; family Pipidae; genus Xenopus; species Xenopus laevis. The sequence goes on from NC_054388.1 coordinate 29,032,545, forward strand.
ATGCAACACAGATGTCCAGCAGTTCTCAGAAACCGTGCTTATACAACTAAGTATTAGTTCATGAAACATTTTTCAGTTTATACAGCATATGTCTGAGTTTGTAAAGAAGAATGCAGACTGTTATTCCCTTTTCTTCGCTTTCTGTAAAGGAATAACATACATTTTATCTTTTTTTTTTTTCATGTTTTGATTTGGAATAGAATGTGCAGTGCACCTGTGTGTATGGAAATAAAAGCTGTTAGGATTTTGACGTTCATTCACTTTTAAAAAAAAAAAAAAACACTGCTATTATTGTGAACACAACTGTGTAACTGCATGTCAGCCCAAGCTCTGTGACTTCAGGTAGTATACAACATTATATACACCATTAATACTAAATAACAGTATGTGTCAACCAAAGCTCTGTGACTGCAGGCAATAAAGTCTATGTATCTACTAAAGAAAAGTGCTAAAAAAATAAGTAATGTTGATTAAAAAAGTGACTGACATTTGTAGGTGGTGCTTTAAAAAACAAAAAAGAAAGACACATAAAAATATTGATGGTGGGCCTCCTGTCCAAATGAGCCTAAATAGAAAAAAGGTAATGAAAAGTAAAAAATAAATAAAAGTAAGTGCAATCTTTACTTATAGTTTTATAAAAGTATAGTTTTAATTAGTTTTATATAAGTCATATAGCTTTATAGCACTGTATAGTTGCAGAACTGTAAATAGAATGCAACATAATGCAAGCCTGGTAAAATGTGAGCATATGGTAGCAACATTGTAAAAGCAAGCAAAGTGGCCAGCAGCTTAAAATGGCAAGAATCATTTTTACTGTAATTAGAGCAATCATCTGAACAGAAATTAAGCAGGCTTACTACTTCTGGAAATCTGCAGCATAGCTGAAAAGCTTTTAGTAATCGGCAATCTACTTAACTACTGTAATGCTAGGAAAAGAACACCACAAGATGTAAACCTATTCTAAAACTGCCCAGTAGATGTCTGTTCATCCATTTCTACAGCGGTTTACGCAGCCCTAGTTCTGGTAAATGTTTTAAAACACTAAAATTGCATTTTAGTTATGACTTCTTGTATATCAGTAATGTGCAGTAAACGTAGTTGTGACTATTATCTTTGCTAAATATATTCTGTTTTGCTGCTTTTGTCAAGGTGTATTTGGTGTCAACGGACTGTGCACGATGACTGCATGCAGAACAACTTAAAAACCGAAGACTGTGATTTTGGTGAATTTAAAAATCTTATCATTCCTCCAAGTTACCTTTCGGCTGTCACTCAGTTGAAGAAAGGCAAAACTACTGATTATGAAAAGGTAACAAGTTCCTCATTGCCATGTATTGGCTAGATTCCCCAAATGCCTTACCTTTGAGCATTACCCATAATATCTGAACTATAGTTTGTCAGTTACTGTGCTGAATGTTTTCTCTTTGAATTGAATTCATAATCATTTTTGAGATGAATAAAGTAAGTCTGATTCTTTAATTTAGTAGATAGAAATTGCAGGCAGTACAAGAAAATTGCTATTCAGGCCCAGTTCATTTTCCTAGAAAATGGTATTAGGCTTTTTATTAGTACTGCAAAATGCACTCACTATAGAATACAATGGCACATTGTACAATTGGTAAATGCTAGACAGAGTGGAATGACATTGTTATTCAGGTTAAATGTAGGTTAAGGCCCCAAAACATTGGTAAGTTGATCTATTCAGCAATTGAAAATGCCCATTAATTATCATCATGTATGTATTTTGCTCATCATCATTTACTTGTATAGCCCTCAGGTTACACAGTGCTTTTTATTAGATAACAAGCAGGAAACAAACGGTAAATAACAAACCAGAGTTTACAGAGTACAATAGGATCAGAGGCCCCTACTTGCAAGAGTTTATATACTAAAGGGTTAGGATACCACTAAGACAAGGATTTAAACAAATTTGTGATTTATAATACCTTTATGACTGATTAAGTTAGGTACAGTGAATACGCTTCTCTAAACAGGTGGGTCTTTAGGGAGCGTTTGGAAGGACGGACAGAGTCTGACAGCTTGAGGCAGAGAATTCCATAGAAAAGCAGAAGCCTGATAGAAGTCTTGTGGAAGAAAATGGGTTGAAAGTGATTAGAGGGGACGAGAGGCGAAGGTTGCGTGAAGGAGTGTATTTTGAGACCATAGATGAGATATAGAGAGGGGCTTCATTGTTAAGGCCTTGAAAGTGAGCGCTAATAGTTTGGATTTGATTCTAGAGGAGACTGGGAACCAGTGAAGGGAAATGCATGGGGCAGCTGATCTTGAGCAGCATTAATTGGAGTTGTGAAAGCTGACTTGTTGGAATGCGTGCAAGGAGTAGGTTGTAGTAGTCAAGGCAGGAGATAATAAGAGACTGAATAAGTGTTTGGTTGTATCTGAACTTAGATACGGTTGTGTTCAGGCAATGTTGCCCAGCTGAATCCGACAAGATTTTGAGAATGTTTGGATGTGTGTTAAAAAGACAAATGAGAGTCTAAGTGCTCCTAGGCTGTGCCTGTGTGTTTGAATGATAGGGGATGTAATTAAATGTGAATTGGATCTGAGGGATGGGGTGGCTCTTGGAGGAAATATGAGTTCTGTTTTAAAGGAAAACTATACACCCAAAATGAACACTTAAGCAACAGTTTGCATCATATTAAGTGAAATATTAAAGAATCTTACCAAGGGGGGCGGAGCCGCATGCCGAGCGGGTAGGCAGCGTGTGAGGCGAGCTCCGCAAAAATAATCCTGTAAGCCCATAACTGACCCACAACAGGATACTTACCTGAAGCCAGGAAGGGTTGCGGACTTGGTGGCAGACACAGGCGCTACTATGAGGAGGAGCAGTCAACAGCAAAGTCAGCGGGTCCGTGCTGACACCGCTGCAAAACTAGAACAGTATGTGCGCAGCCCCAGGCAAGATGGCGCCCGTGCGGCTGCTACTTCCTCCCCTCCACAGGAATACCCGCCCGCACCGGAGCGCAGCAGTGTAAGCTGCACAAATAACCCTGCTACACAGAAAGGGGCAGGGGGGCGAAACGCCCCGAAAACAAGGCTGGGGACTATACTGGAGCCAGAGATGAGTACTGGGGGCCTGAATAAAGATGGCGCCTGCACCCCCCCCCACCCCTCCCGAACAGCTCCAACCGATCGGGGAAGAAACTCAGATCACAGCTGCCCCAACTATACAAGATGTCCTTGCAGCAATAACTACCTGCCAGGCTTCGCTGACAGCAACTTTTACCACCAAAATCGAGGAAGTGAAGGTGGAACTGTCGCTACTGAAGCAGGATGTGCAGGTTATTCGAGAACGAACAGGAGCTGTGGAAGAAAGGGTGAGTGCCCTGGAAGATCGTACTGCCCCGCTGCCTAGTGAAATGACCGAGCTGTGCAAACTCATGAAACAGGCGACTGACCGTATGGAAGACATGGAAAACCGACAAAGACGCTCCAATGTCAGAGTGGTGGGTCTACCTGAGAAATGTGAAGGTCAAAACCCAGAACTTTTCACGGAGCAGTGGATGAAAGAAATGCTTGGGAAAGAGATATTTTCACAGCAGTTTGTGGTTGAGAGGGCCCACAGGGTGCCTACACGCGCCCTTCCTCCTGGAGCCCCTCCAAGACCTTTCCTCATAAAGCTGTTAAACTACCGGGACAGAGACACAGCGCTCAAAGCTGCACGGGGCAAAGGTGACATCTACTACCAAGGGGCCCGTGTATCATTTTATCCGGACTACTCAGCAGCCCTGCAACGCCAGCGTAGTACATTCATCGGTGTCAAGAAGCGCCTACGTGAGATGGGGATTGCATACAGTATGATCTACCCTGCCAAGCTGCGGATCATGGAAGGTGGGAGAGTACAATTTTTTGACCAACCGGGGAACGTCCAACATTGGCTGGATACCCGTCCAAGTGCACAGATGCGTAGCCCTCCTCGGCAGCAAAGAAGCCCGCCCCGCCAGGTGTGAAGAAGCGAGGATTCAGCCTGATCTAGGGGTGCCGTAAGTACTACACCTTGAAAACCCCCATTTAATAGGAAGTTTTGGAGTCCTGCGGACTTACACCGGGCTGGGTTGGCCCTTTATTTGTATTTTGACCTCCCGGGGTACTGCAACCGGTTTTGTGTTTCAGCTGGGCAAACTAGGTCCTAATGTTAATTGATATACACAGAGCTAATACACAATGGGACTGTTCAGCCTGATCAAGAGATACTGGAACTACCATACCTTGATGACCCCCACTTTATAGAAAGGGCTGGAGTCCGACGGGTACTGTGCAGGGACAGCCCATTGATTACATTCTGGCTACTAGGAGTGTTTGGAGCAATTTGGGTGCTTAAAATGGGCCGGACATGTCCTAATGACAAAGGCTGTACACAATCTATACCCCTACTCTACATACCCCCCACATACAGGGTCAGTTAACTTTACTTTTCTCTGCTTTGCGGAGCTGGCCCCGGGCTGCTACGTGATAGCATTGTGACATTTCATACTCTTCGTGAGATAAAGAGGAGGAATTGATACTCAATAGTTTTTTTGAACTCAGTGACTGCGGATGGACTAGTTTTTTTTTTTTTTGGTTCAAGTTGTGAGCTCTTGCTCTATAAAGGTGTTTCGGGAAAGATGTATCTCCTAAGTTACAGGGTGGGGATACCGGGAGGGGGGAATATGTTGGGAAATGTTATCTCTATTCTGTGTCTTTCTATTCTGACTTTTCTTTCCTTTCTTTCTGTGCTAAATGGGAGCCACATATGTGCTGGTTTTATGCGCTTTTTATATGTCTACTGTGTTGAGAAAATACTGGGCCTTACACCTTTTGGGAGGTGGCCAGTGGCCACCCCCCTCATACATATGTTAAACAAGGGTAATGGCAGTACAACAAAAATTTAACGTGATGTCATGGAATGTCAGGGGTTTAAATGATAAGATCAAAAGGTCGGTGGTGTTGGAACAAATAAAGAAAGCAAAGGCAGACCTTACTATGTTGCAGGAAACCCATCTGGTGGGTCAGAAGGTTAAGGCCCTAAAGAGGTTCTGGGTTGCAACTGTATACCATGCAGAGTTTTCCAATTACTCAAGGGGTGTGGCCATATTGATTAGAAAAACTCTTAACTTTACATTTGATAGGATCATAACGGATAGATTGGGGAGGTTTATAATATTGAAAGGCCTAGTAGACGGCACCACGTTTATATTCGTTAATGTCTACCTTCCGCCACCTGCAGATCTACAGATTCTTAACGCGATCCTACAAAAGGTAGCTGGCATGGGAAGCTTCCCTATGATATGGGCAGGGGACTTTAACATGGTTCCAGACCCAGGGATGGACAGATTGAGGCCTGTTGCGAGTGACAACCGAAACTTTGCAAACTGGATAGAAACAACTGGCCTCACTGATGCCTGGAGATGGAGAAATCCACATCTCCAACAATTTTCGTGTTACACTACTTCCTCTTCGGCGCTGTCCAGGATCGACATCATCCTGGTCAGTGCCGAAGTGTTACAGGCCCTGGAACATGTTTATTTTTCCACACGAGTGTGCTCTGACCACTCCCCAGTGATACTGACATTGGCAGGAAGGGATTCTGGGGCTACTAGAAACTGGAGACTCCCCCCTAAGTGGATCTCCAACGCTAAAGTGGGGGAGATGTACGTCCCAACGCTGGAGGCCTACTGGCAGAACAATCTAGGTAGTGCCTCTGCGAATATTGTCTGGGACGCACGTAAAGCCCACACAAGAGGTACCTATATTTCTCTTATATCATCTGTAAGGAGGGAGCAGGATGCCAGCCTTGACCTGGCCAGGGCGGAACTAGAAACCCTTGAGTCTGATCTAATAGCCCATCCCTCAGAAAGTACCAAACAGGAGCATGCAGCAGCCCAAAGACGTGTAAATCTACTGCTCATTGATAAAGCCTCCCAGAGAGAAACTTACAGGAAAGCAATGTGGTTTGATAAGGGGGATAAGAATGGGAAACTGCTTGCCCTGTTAGCAAAGGGAGATGTCCCACATACCGTTGTTCAGGGAATCAAAGGGGAAGATGATGTATTGATCACTGATAGACCCCAGGTGGTTAATAGGTTCCATCAATATTTTCAAAGTAGTTATGCTGCCCCTCCACCACCCTCATTCCAGAACCTTAATGAATACATAGACAGGATAATGCTTCCACGCCTTGACCAACCACAGGTAGGGGAGTTAGAACTGGACATGTCTGAGGAGGAAATAACTAAGGCTATTGCTGACATGCCCGCTGGCAGGTCACCTGGACCAGATGGTATTCCAGCAGAATGGTATAAACGTCATGTTGAGATTCTGGCCCCTAAACTTTGCACACTCTTTAATAGGACGTCGCTAGACACCCCGCTACCAGACTCTTGTTATTTGGCCCACATAACTCTGATCCCCAAAGCTGGCAAACCACTTGATAGGTGTGATTCTTACCGTCCCATCTCTTTGCTGAATTGCGACATTAAAATTTTTGCAAAGGTGTTGGCAAACAGGGTCAAAAATATAATTACTAAATTGGTGCACCCAGATCAAACGGGGTTCATGCCGAACAAGGCCACGGACATAAATATTCGGAGACTGCTTAATAATTTGGCTCTTGACCACACTAATAGCAAGACCAGAATAGTGGTGTCCTTGGACACGGCAAAGGCGTTTGATACGGTGTCCTGGGAGTACCTTTGGGAAGTCTTAAGCAGGTTCGGTTTTGGACAACGTTTTCTAGGGTGGATAAAGGCAATATATTATAAGCCGGGAGAGTGTTAGTGAACGGCCTACTCACGGATGTAATACGGCTGGAGCGGGGAACGAGACAGGGTTGCCCCCTCTCCCCACTGTTGTTCGCCCTAGCAATAGAGCCGCTGGCGGTGAAATTAAGGGAAGCCCAAGAGGTGGAAGGGCTGGCAGTAGGTAATATTATTGAAAAGTTGTCATTGTATGCTGATGACATGCTCCTATATCTGGCTAACCCTGACAAAGCCTTAGAGACAGCCCTGAACCTCATAGAGGAATTTGGGAAGTTCTCTGGTCTTTGTGTCAATAGAGCGAAATCAGTGATATTTCCAATAGATCCGTTGCCCACTGGCTCACCATTGCAAATTCACCACTTACAAGTAGTACAGTCTTTTACATACTTGGGAATAAAAATTCACATTAACTATAAGAAATTTGAAGAACATAACTTGACCCCTATTGTGGATGCCTTGAAGGCCAAGACCGAGGTCTGGCAGCAGTTGCCCCTTTCACCCCCGGGCAGGATCAACCTGTTCAAAATGGTGTTCCTGCCCAAATTCTTGTATGTATTCCACAACTCGCCTATTTTACCACGAAACCAATGGTTTAAATATATTGATGCAATATTGAGGAGGTTCATATGGGCGGGGGAGCACCCACGTTTGAATTTTAATACATTGCAGGCCCCAGTGACTGGTGGGGGGCTAGCACTCCCCAACCTCAAGTTATATTTTCTGGCCAGCCAATTAACGTATGCGCATTGGTGGTTTGTACCTCAAATTGATAATCTCTCCACTACACTGGAGGCCGCTGGCATGGGGTCTTGGGAAGCGCTGTCCAAGCTGCCATATAGGGGTCCCACGGAGTATTACAAACTAACAACACCGATGGCCACAGTGGCTGAGGCATTTAAGCGAGGTCTCAAACATGCTCGCAAGGGGAGGCCAGTGTGGTCCCCCTGGACCCCATTATGGGGTAATGGTACTCTCCCGCACCTAAGTTCTATACCTGATATTAACGCCTGGGCTATTAAGGGAGTAAAGACGCTAGGGGATATTGTAGAGAATGGTGACATAAAGGGGTTTCAGTGCCTAAAAGAGGAATTCCAGTTACCCAACTCCATGCTCTTTAGATATTTGCAGCTAAGACATGCATTCAGAATGCAATTTCCCATACAACCCATTGAAATGGTGGTCACTACACTGGAGAAATACCTACGAAAGGTGGATCTCAAAAAACCGACATCATGGTTCTATACAATATTGTGCCAAGCCTCCCCAGACCCCCTAGCTAAGGCAAAAGAGAAATGGGTTGGGGATATTCCGGAACTGGAGGACGAAATGTGGGAGGATGCACTGAAGCAGATTCCGGACATTACAATGTCAATTAGAGACAGATATATCCAGGCCAAATTCCTTAACAGAGTTTATCTTACCCCCCACAGACTTGCTAGGATATATCCTTCGACCCCAGACCACTGTGTTAAATGTACACAAGAGGTTGGCACATTTTTGCATGTATTCTGGACATGCCCGCATATCCAGAGGTATTGGGGGGAGGTTTTACAATACATATCTGATGCATTGGGTGTCCCATGTATTAAAAACCCACTGATATGCCTCTTGGGGGTGGTGGACGATCTAGGGCTGCAAGTGGGAATCAAACTATGCTATCTACAATTGCTATACTATGCAAAGAAAGCCATTTTGCTTCAATGGAAGTCCACGGCTCCCCCAACACTAGCCTTTTGGCGTAGACTGGTTAATGACACCCTCCCAAAGCAAAAACTGACGTACATTGCCCGGGGATGCCCCCAAAAATTTGAGAAGGTTTGGGCTCAGTGGCTGACCTTGGAGGACTCTAGAAAGGATCCTACAGTGTAATGTGATCACCCTTGGCACAAGAGCGCGGAAGTAAAACGCAGGTAGACTAAGGTGATAACAAGATAAATTTATTGATACAGCATTTGTATTTTATTGGCTTGCAATGTCGGCTTCTCTGTCTTCTTTCTTTCCTCCTTTTTCTCTCTTCTCTTTCTCAAATGTGTGTTCTTGAAAAATGAAAAATAAAAACTTTTAAAAAAAAAAAAAAAAAGAATCTTACCAAACAGGTATATATATTTAAGTAAATATTGCCCTTTTACATCTCTTGCCGTGAGCCACCATTTCGTGGTGGTCTGTGTGCTGCCTCAGAGCCTGTTGCACAAGGGTAGAGGCTCGGCCACCTCACAGCAAGGTACAACGAGAAAAAATCCGATGGCACACAGGGCTGCAGGAAATCTTCCAATTTTTATTTCAAAGTGGAGTGCAAATGCAACGTTTCGGGGAATAAAACCCCTTTGCCTCAGAGATCACCTGACCAGAAATACTACAACTCTAGCTGGAAGAAGTGTTGAAGCAAAAGACAGAAAGCTCTCTGTTAATTGACCTAACAAGTATGTTTGTTGGTATGTTTGTGTGCACAGTGAATCGTACGATCCCAGGGGCATACCTTATTTTTTGGCACATACTACTAGAAAAGTATATTATTATGAGGATGGTTTGTTTGCATGAAGCAGGGTTTTACATATGAGCTGTTTTATGCAATATCTTTTTATAGAGACCTACATTGTTTGGGGGGTATAGTTTTCCTTTAAAAAGATTCAGTTGCAGGTGGCGCATAAAGGTGATTCTGAGTCTGTCCGTCGCTTCCCCCGCCTCTGCCCCGGGCAGATCTTGTTACATAATATCAATCAAAAAGAAGCTGGTGTTGAGGTGTTAACCTGATTTTGGTCTTTATTATGGTCGGGACTTGGGGTATCCCGGATAATAGATCTTTATGTAATTTGGATCTTCATGCCTTAAGTCTACTAGAGAATCGTGTAAGTATTAAATAAATTCAACAGGCTGGCTTTGCTATCAATAAGGATTAATTACATCTTCATTTGTATCAAGTACAAGGTACAAGTACAAGGTACTGTTTTATTATTACAGAGAAAAAGGAAATCATTTAAAAAAATTATTTTGATAAAACGGTGTCCGTAATTTGGAGCTTTCTGGATACCAGGTTTCTGGATAACTGTCCCATACCTGTAGTACCTGTCCACTTTGTGGTGTGATATGAATAATTTGGAGGAATGGGCAGAACATGTGTAGATGAGGATTAACACTGATAAATGCAAGGCTGAATGTTTGGATAATGACAGACTGAGCACCAGGACCACAAAATGAGAGGTTTCTTCTTTTGAACACCCATGCCACAAGTATAGTACCAAATAAGTCAAATAATACAAGAAAAAGACTGGAAACCAAGACTAGCTGTTTAGTAAGTATTCATTGCACACGAGTGGAGCTCTTTGTCAGATGGGACTAGACCCCAATCCAGGGTCAAAACATATGCAATTCACGAGCAACTAGTCCTGTGTTTCCTGTATTTGATTTTGGCTGTTAAAGGGGTAGTTCACCTTTACAACTTGAGACAACCTCTGAAGACCGCTTGCAATTCTTTTTTTTTATTTTTTTTTTATTTTTGCAATCTGTTTGGGAGTAATTTTTTTCTCTATCTTATTCAGATTAGTCAGGTGGCACTTGTATACGCAGCACTGAGACCAGGGCTTTGACTGGGCCATTGCACGGCATTCAGCTTTTAGTCTTAAAACTCTTGTGCTTGGGGTTATTGCTGTGCTGAAAGATGAACCTTCTCCCAATATTTTGTTTTGTAGAAGACGTAAACATGTTCTTTTTAAGCATTTCCCTATGTTTTGTATTAACCATTTGTTGTTGTATTTTACCAAGATGCCCAGACTCTATTGATGAAAACAGTCTAAAAGCTTTATTCTACAAGCATACTTAACTATTTTCACATTGTACTGATATCTAATGCAAACTGGTCAGCTGTTGTTAAAGTGGACCTGTCACCTACACATAAATAAAACTGTATAATAAAAGTAATTTGCAAATTAAACATGGAACCCAAATTCTTTTTTTCATTAAAGCATCCATACCTATCCATAGAGGTGGAGCAATCTATTACTTTATTTTCAGCACTTCCTAGATGTCACTGCCCTCCACACATTCCCCCTCCCTCCTAACACTCTATAAATTGGTAGGGTACTGTGCATAGGCATTAGGTCCCCCATTCTGCTGCATACATAAGATTTTGAGCTGATACTTAATAACAGTGTCCAGAAAATGGCTCCTGTCTGCTTGCTTTGATTGTGTAATTCCAAGACTGAAGGAAACAAAATGTAAATAAATGTAGTGTAAGTAAATTTTATTTTGCTCAATTAACATGATCGAAAATAATTTGGAATTATTTCTTAGAGCGACAGGTCCCCTTTAAAGTGTCTATGTAAAGGCAGCATTAGAGGTTTTCATTATCCCACATGTTCTTATTGGAATATAGAGAAAAGTGTGTCATTTTATTTTCTGCTTTTACCAGTTAGCATCTTCCATGGGAAAACAATGGACTCCCTTAATAGTCTTGGCTAACACTCGTAGTGGCAATAACATGGGGGAAGCCCTAGTCAGTGAATTTAAAGGTCTCCTGAATCCCATCCAGGTAAGTGTACCTTTTTTCTGTATAAAGTAATCCGTTCTGTAGTGTTGTTTGCATAAAGTATTTATGTTCTGTAGATTGTATTTATATACATTTATAGGCATTGCAAACCTCTTCTGAAAATGATTTTCTTGTCAAAACAAAAATGTCATTGACCTCAACTGTCTGCCATCCATAGGATATCTTTTGTTCAAATGTTGCTTCTGTAGAAAAATACATGTAAAGGGTTTATCAATGGTGGTTCCACTTCCCACCTGTTTTTTTTCTGGCAGGCTACTTTTCCATAGGTAGGAACATAACCGCACCACCAGGTTCAGTTTGCGTCACAGCGAAACTGTTCATGTTTAAAATTGGGTAGATTTTGAATAAAATATTTCCATGATTTGGTGAGTTCCTAATTTTAGTTAGACAAAAGAGCTCAGCAACATTATTGTCCTGGAAAAAAATTAATTCATTAATTAAAGTGATACAGGCACTATAACTACATCGAAATGGAAAACCGAACCTCGTTATGGTGAGAAGGGCTAAAAGGAGCCAAAAAGCCCTTCACAAGCATTTACATGCAAAGTGAAACCTTCTGAAAGATATTTACTTGTCTCATGCCATTCTCCCATAAGGCATCACTAATCCGCCTTATATTTTGACATTTATATTTTATCTGTAGTGTTTATTGTGAGTTTGTCCCTAAGCTCAGTAAGTGACAGCAGCACAGAGCATGTGCAGTGAAGCGGCAGAAAAGAAGATGGGGAGCTACTGGGGCATCTTTGGAGACACAGATTTTCCCTGTTAAAGGACTGTGGTTGCCTTGGGCTGTTACAGAAGCACAAAATATAATGTACAACATTTCTAGCCCACTTCTTTAGTTTAACTTTAGTTCTCCTTTAAAGTGATACAGGCACTCTAACTACTCCTCAAAATATTAATGGAAAAGTCATCTTTAGGTCATATTGATAATTTTTTTTTTCAGATAGGTCTGCTTTTTGTAAATTATTGTTCCTAAACCTGACTTTATTGCCAATTTCACTGTCCCTTCTCAACCTGTTAGTTAGAATGTTTAATGCTAACCGGCTACTGGTGAACAAATATCACAGCCCCCTCATAGAGGGCGGATCAGATTGGTAATGTAAAAACATCAGGCAAATATTTTTATAGCAAAATTATAAATAGTATGCAAACACAATGTTATGATAGATGTAAAAAAGGGTTTCTTTAAGATGTACAACGTTTATAATTATTACTATGAAGATTTTCATTCATCTTGGTCATGTTATATCTGATATAAGTAATTCTAAAACAACTGGACTTGCTGAGTAATCATTGAAGTCATCCGAGCAGCTTCTTCAGTTCAACTGACTGGTGTGGGAAATCCTCGGCATATAAACTCTTCCACTAATCCAATCACAATGGCATATTGTAACTCTTCAGAGAAGAGTTGCATGAATGGATGTGTGAAGTGTTCTGAAACTGCCTGGGGTACAGATGTGAGAACAGCATTGTATGTAGCAGACAGGTGGTGTCGAAGGCCCCTGCCTCTGTTCAGGGATGGTTTCTCCACCTTGACATGAATTCCCTCTTTCACACCTCTTTCAAACCAGTGGTCTTCTTTATCCAAGATTTGGACATTGCTATCTTCAAAGGAGTGTCCTTTGTCTTTTAGGTGTAGAAAGACAGCTGAGTTTTGCCCTGTAGAGTTGGTCCTCCTATGCTGAGACATTCGCTTGGTGAGCAGTTGTTTTGTCTCCCCAATATATAAATCATTGCACTCCTCACTACACCGGACTGCGTATACCACATTGCTTTGGTTTTTTTCTGTGTTGGATCCTTTGGGTGTACCAGTTTTTGTCTCAGTGTGTTTCTAGGTTTAAAAAACACAGGGACGTGGTGTTTGTTGAAAATCCTCCTGAGTTTCTCAGACACTCCAGCTACATATGGGATGTTTCGCCTACTATGTGTCTCCAGGTGGTTATTACTTTTGGTGTTCCTGTTGGGCTTGGTTGCTGCTGATTTGACAAAGGCCCAGTCTGGGTAGCCACACGCTTTCAAAGCTCCTCTGAGATGTTTATGCTACTTGTACTTGGACTCTGTATCAGTTGCCACACATTCCGCCCTGTGGTGCAGAGTTCTTATGACGCCCAGTTTGTGTTCCAGCAGATGGTGGGAATCAAGCAATAGATATTGATCCATATGAGTGGGTTTCCTGTATACTTCCATTTTCAAGTTACCCCCCTCTTGGATGCATATCAAACAGTCCAACAAGGCAAGTTTTTTCCCCTGGACATCTTCCCTTGTGAACTTGGTGTTATTGTCCACTGAGTTAATGTGTTCTGTAAAGGTCGTACACTGCTGATTGCTCAGCAAGTCCAGTTGTTGAATTACTTCTAGCAGAAGTTTATAATTATGTTTGTACCAGTCCGTTCATTTAGCAGACTATTCACATTTTTTGTTTTTCAGGTATTTGACCTGAGCAAAGTCTCCCCATTTCAAGCACTTCAGTTGTGTACATTATTGCCAGACAAATCAGTCAAGGTGCTAGTTTGTGGTGGGGATGGCACTGTTGGCTGGGTTCTAGATGCTGTGGATGAAATGAAGATTAAGGTGAGATCCTGACCTGGTGTTGAAAATACGTTTGGTTAATTTTTTATTACTTTGATGCAGTTGCTGTGTTTATTCATGAAAAGAAATATAAACTACTACAGTTCTACAACCTTTATATATCTTTGTTGTCTAAAATGCAAAAAATACACTTCTACAAAATAAAGTTTTTCGACAACTGCAGTTCGTATTAGCTTGGTTCCAATAGTCTGAACCAACAAATGCCATAACCTAAGCATTGTGTATGCATTATTGTATTTCATTTATATCTTTTTTAATTCTGTTATATGCCTTAGTCTTTTGATTCTGCCAGCACCTCTGAAGTCTTTACCAAACTACACTACACTAGAATATCTAGAGTTTCCCTATAAGATTTTATTTGCTCATATTGCAGACAAACAATAATAAAGGACAGTTGTGTTTTCCAGGAAGCAGAAGCAGCTGTATTTCTCTTAAATTAAAATAAAAAAAAATGTAAATGTTTAGTTTGTTCATAAATCTAATTCCAGACCAGCCTGCATTTAAAGGAGAAGGAAAGGCGCTCTTTACTTAGGGGTGCCAAAAGTTAGTCACCCCCAAGTGATTGTATAAACTTACCTGACACCCAGGGCCAGTGCTCCTATCAGCAGAAAACTTCACTGGCACAGGGTATTCCAGAAAGTACCATGAATCGATCGGTTTCTTTCTTCGCGCAGGTGTGCATGTGCAGTATCGCGAAAAGCCAAAATTTTACGAAGAAGTCGGCTATTTCGCTCTACTGTGCATGAGTCTGCCCTGGGAAATTTGAAGAAAGAATAAAAAGGATCGCTCCATGCTACTTGCTGGAAGAACTCCTGGACTGGTGCAGTTTTCTCCTGAAAGGAGCACTGGCCCAGGGTTTCAGGTAAGTATATACAATCACTTGGGGGTGCCTAACTTTTGGCACCCCCAAGTAAATATGCCTTTCCTTCTATAAGTGTAGGCCAAGAAACAGTCCCTCTGCTCACAACTGCTTTTCTTTGTGTCTGCACCTACTCTGTGGCTCTTGGTGCAGTCACAAAAGAAGGCTGATTGATGCCAGCTTAGGGACCGTTTCCTGGCCAGCATTTATTCACAGGCCAAGAATCAACCCCAATTGGCAGTAGCCTGATGCTACACTGGGTACAAAAGGCTAAGCCGCTTTTAATGTAATCCAATTGCACTAAAAAAAAAAAAAAAAGGCACACTTAACCGACACCCATGTTTTGGTCTCTTTGTTATGTAGTTTTTTTTTATAACATGGGAAATATTGCTGATTGCTCAGGGTTACCGGCTGAGAGCATTAAGCATTCTAACAGCCTGCAAACATCTTATTGGCTGCTACACTAGACCATGTCAAGCTCTGTCCATATTTCTACATTAGCATCTTACTTTTATAACTTATCATTGCTTTCATTATGCCAAATTAGACCTCTCTTATGCAATTCTTAATTTATTAATTCAGACAAGGTTAACTCTACCCACCATTATGGAAGCATAAAGAACACTCAACTTTTTATAGCTTCTGAACTCTGGGGCACAAATTAACATGTCCACAACAACTTCATGATACACATGAAAAAATTAATAGATCGAAAAAAAGGGGTAAAGACCGCTACTGCTCACCACTTGTACTCGTCCAGGTGCTCTATCAAGCAGTATCCACACGAAACGCGTTAGGATTTACAGCAGCCACCCCAATAAATCTCTTCCAGAAGTGCCGTCTGCCTACCTTGAGTCTTTTGAAAAAATTAATACCTGTTTTATTTTTGCTTTAAGTGTATTGTTCTTACTCGTATAACCAATTTTACAAAAAAGTTAATGTTTCTGAGCAAGTGTCAGGTTAGTTTAATGCAGTTTTTTTGTTTATTTTCTTTTTAAAGGGTCTTGAGGGTTGTGTTCCACAAGTAGCAGTTTTACCTCTCGGGACAGGCAATGACCTGGCTAACACGTTGGGTTGGGGAGCAGGCTATGCTGGTGATGTACCTGTTGAGCAAATACTTCGGAACATAATGGATGCTGATAGTATCAAACTTGACAGGTGAGTGTGTATATAAAAACTGCTACAGAAAGCAACACAAATGCTGTGCAGAATACTGAATAAAAGAACATTTTATTGCCAATGATGTTTTTGCAGGTGGAAAGTTCAAGTAACAAACAAGGGTTACAGTTTGAGGAAACCAAAGGTATTAGAAATTATGCTCTTTTACTGGTGTAAATACGTCATACAGGCAGTAGCCCCACCACCATTCAACTTTTCTGTAGTATTTCAGAAACCAGACACAAATAGTAGAGTAATTATCTTTATATGTTATCGTTTGCAGGTCTTATCGATGAATAACTACTTTTCAGTAGGGCCAGACGCATTAATGGCTTTAAATTTTCATACCCACCGTGAGAAGACTCCTTCCCTGTTCTCTAGTAGACTTGTTAATAAGGTAGGTTGCATCAGGGTTATTGATTCTAAGCTTGTTCCTCCCGATATACCTTAGATAAAAGTTTGACGGCTTTCCGACCACACCAACCACAAAGCAGCTGCTTGCAAAAATAAATGCATCATAGCTGTCATTCGTATATATATATATATATATATATATATATATATATATATATATATTCGTATATATATATATATATATATATATATATATATATATATATATATATATATATATTTCTAATCACATTTTTATTTTTTAGGCAGTTTACCTGTTTTATGGGACAAAGGATTGTTTGGTTCAGGAATGCAAAGATCTCAACAAGAAAGTAGAGGTAAAAGAAATTACAGTTAACTCTTACCAATATCTGATTGTATACTGTAGCTCAGGAGTGCCCGTACTTTACTAATGTGAGGTCTGCTTTTAGTGATGTTGTCCCATTATGATCTACATCCATAAAAGCAGGTAGTATTCTGTTCCATGGAAATGTTACTTAAATATTGATTAATAAGAAAATGTATATTGTTATATTTAAACATCTATTTCTCATGTAACCTTAACATAATAAATATCTGAATGAGTCTTGAGATCTACTGATCACTAGCCCCCCAAGAGTGATCATATTAATGTTTTATACTTCGTAATTGTAGCTGGAGTTAGATGGAGAGAGAATCGACTTACCAAATTTGGAAGGAATTGTAGTGCTGAACATTGGTTACTGGGGAGGAGGCTGTCGACTGTGGGAAGGAATGGGGGATGAACCATATCCCTTATCAAGGTTTGTGTGTTAATCTGTCTGTCTTGTTCTTGTAAAATGTTACCTTGGTCATTCATTTGAAACTAAGATTCAATAATTTTTTTGTAACTTTTTAAGTGCCACAGAATATTCCTCATTATTATTTGCAATAACAACACTTTTTGCTATGCCTTTTACATCCATGACAGAATGTCTTACAAGCTCATAAACCCTAAAATGTAATTTTATACAGTATTTGCTGGGTTATTAATACTTTTTTTTTAATTGAATTTTCTACAGAACATCTGGGGGGTGGGGAGTGGAGGAGTAGTTTTTAACCCACACGTCCATCAAGTTCAACCTTTTAACTTTTTTAACCTGCCTAACTGCCAGTTGATCCAGAGGAAGGCAAAAAAAAAACATCTGAAGCCTCTCCAATTTGCCTCAGAGGGGGAAAAACTCCTTCCTGATTCCAAAATGGCAATTGGATTAGTCCCTGGATCAACTTGTACTATGAGCTATCTCCCATAACCCTGCATTCCCTCACTTGCTAAAAAGCCATCCAACCCCTTCTTAAAGCTATCTAATGTATCAGCCTGTATGACTGATTCACGGAGAGAATTCCACATCTTCACAGCTCACTGTAAAAAATAACAACCCTTCCGAATATATAGGCAGAACCACTTTTCTTCTAAACTGAATGGGTGACCTTGTGTCAGCTGGAAAGACCTACTGGTAAATAAAGCATTAGAGAGATTATTATATGATCCCCTTATATATTTATGCATAGTTATCATATCACCCCTTAATCGCCTCTTCTCCAGCGTGAACATTCCCAATTTGGGCTTTTTTGCATACCTTTTACCAGCTTAGTTGCCCTTCTCTGTATCCTCTCTAATACAATAATGTCCTGTTTGAGTGATGGAGACCAAAACTGTACAGCATATTCTAGATGGGGCCTTACCAGTGCTCTATAAAGTGGAAGAACGACCGCTTCCTGACGTGAATTAATGCCCCTTTTAATACAGCTCAATACCTTATTTGCCCTTGATGCTGCTGACTGGCATTGCTAGCTACAGCCAAGTTTATCATCTACAAGGACTCTTTTCCTTTATGGATTTGCCTAGTGCAGTCCCATTAAGTGTACAAGTGGCTTGGATATATTTATATCCCACGTGCATGACTTTACATTTATCAACATTGAATCTCATTTGCCACTTAGCTGCCCAAATTGCCAGTTTGTCAAGATCCTGTTGCAAGGATGCCACATCCTGGATGGAATTAATTGGGCTGGATAGTTTTGTGTCATCTGAAAAAACTGATACATTACTTACAACACCCTCCCCTAAGTCATTAATAAACAAGTTAAATAAAAGTGGTCCCAATACCGAGCCCTGAGGGACCCCACTAAGAACCTTACTCCAAGTAGAGAATGTACCATTAACAACCACCCTTTGTTCCCGATCCTGTAGCCAGTTTCCTATCCATGTGCAAATGACTTCATTAACACGTGGGGTAAAAATTATTTTTTGGTGACCCCATATAAACTGCAGTAAATATGTTGAATGTGGGACTGTTTGCTGGACCCCTGGACTTTATATTTAGGATGTTTTAACTTTGTACCTATTGCTATGTGGGAGATATGCAAAGTGGAATTTTAAAAAGTGATTTTTCTTAATTTTCATACATTTTTATAGAAAAAAAAATTAAATGCTTTAAAGCTTGGTAATTAGGAGAAGAAAGACATATTTAAATAAGGCAAAGCACTCCGTAACATGTTGGCGCTATATAAATAAATTATGATAATCCATTTTGGATTCAGCACAATGTTTATGTTTGAAAAAGATATGGTTTCCTGGGTTAAAGCTACCTTTATGCATTTTTTTGGCTATGTATGGTGATCTATAGAAGCCAGAAAGCTCCTTAAAACAATACATATCTGGTATTGTCACATTTGAAAGACATGAGGTTTTCCAAATTAGTTGGCTTTTGGTTCATAAAATATATTTTTCTGATTTAAATCCCTTCATCATAATATATAGAAATGTTAAAAATTTTTTGAATTTAGCATATTAAATCCTTTTGCAGAAGTGGAAAATGTTAAAAAAAACAAAAAAAAAAAACATCTGTCACTGGGTGTAAATGAAATACTTCTGCTGTCAGTTAAAGGGTTAAATTAACGAGAAAAAAAGTGCATTGCCTAAAACATGCTATTGTTTTGCATAATGGCATGATTTCATATCTTGCTGTGCTATGTAAGTATCTTCTATTATGACATGTGCTCTTTATCATTTTTAATCCCTTTTTGTTTTGCAGACATGATGATGGGCTGCTGGAGGTTGTTGGAGTTTATGGATCCTTTCACTGTGCACAGATGCAAGTAAAGTTGGCGAATCCTGTACGACTTGGACAGGCGCACACTGTACGAGTATGTATCTTTTGTTTGCATAGCCTTTAATTCTGGGAGAATGCCAAATGTCATGGTGTAGTCCTGGACTGTCCGGATGAAGGCTTGTGCTGAGTGAGAGCTGTGTTGACCAAAAAAAACAAAACTTTTTCATCATTTAACTGAAATCACCCCTACAAAGATCTTTTATATTTGGCTAAATAAGAATTAGGAGACAGTAATGGACGAGCACTCCAAACACTCGTGGAATTAAAAGAAGTGAACTTTTATTTTCAACATGTTTAATACATCAATTCCCTGACGCATTTTGTATCAATGACCTATTACTACGAATCGGTTGATATGAAACGCGTCAGGGAATTGATGTTTTAAACATGTTGAAAATAAAAGTTCACTTCTTTTAATTCCACGGGTGTTTGGAGTGCTTGTCCATTACTTTCTTCTGATCGTGACTCACCTACAGCTACAGGCTTGGGGCGATGCACCCAGACCACTCGTTTGATCTGGTGAGTTCCTTCTGGTATATTACCCTTGATATTGTCTTGGGTATTTGTGAACCCAGGAGCGGGACCTGGGGTTTTTACAAGCCGGTCACCACCTTTTTTGGGTGAGCTGTTCTTATGCAACTTTTGTAATTGGCCGCTAGAGTAGTAAAAGGGCACTTTAATGGCAGGCTTATTGTATATGGACTTTTGGTGCCTTAATTAGCGGCGTTCACTTTTCGTAAATATATAGTGAACTGAACCAAATTTAGCATAAACCTCTTTTATAATCTGAACATAGATAAGAATTACTTAATATTCACCACCGAATGGATAATAACATCTCTCCTAGTGACCACAAATATCAATGTCTGTATTCCTTTCTTCTTTCTCCTTCTGCTATAAAGGAATGATGTGATGAAAGTGGGAGTAAATGAACTAGACCTTTACATTTTTGTTGAAAAAAGCATTTGACCTACAGTATAATAAATCTGACCAACTGTACCTCTCCACTATATCAAACAATGACCTTTCCTAGCTATGAGTTGCTGCTCACATCCACTGTGTTTGTTTTTAACAGCTTACCTTGAAAAGTTCAAAAATGCCAATGCAGGTGGATGGAGAGCCCTGGGCCCAAGGTCCGTGCACAGTCACCATTACTCACAAGACACATGCACTGATGTTGTATCACTCAGGAGAACAGACTGATGATGATGATGATGATGCTTCCAGTGAATCGGACCATGAGAAGCATGAACAGAGCGATGAGGATATGTAGTCTTCTAACCACAATCTCCATATCTATTTCACTGCTGTATCAGGATGATTTCAATTGTCTGTGAATTTTAAACCTGTCAATTTTAAACCTTTCAAGTATTTGTGTAAGGTTGAAGCACTAGTTTCACAGCAGTGCCAGACTGTAAGTGTCCTTTTCCAATAACAAGCCATTTAACTAGATTGTTTCAATAGATGTCTACTTATGTTTATGAATGCATATCATTCAGCCTCCAATAGCACTTTACTGGTCCCAAAATATATATATAAAGTTCTATTAGAATTCAAAGTTCAAAATTGCCTGCATTACATCAAAAAGGGCATTCAAGTGAGTGCAGTGGAGCAGCACTTATTAGTGTTTTGCACTGGATTCTACCCACCTGTTTTAAGGGCCTTGGCTTTTTATTATTGTATCACAATGCGCTGGAGTTCATCTGTGATTCTCACAGTAGTGAGCTAATAGTAGTCTCTTTAAGAAGAAGAAATGATCATTTTATCTGTTTTAAGTTAGGTTGAAAAAAGACACAAGTGTAAGTAAATAATGATAAACAGACAAGGCAAGTAACCCACCTTTGATTGGATCCCATTTGTGCCAAAACTACTTGCAGGCAACAAAAGCACAAGCTCATTACTGCTATCTTTTTAGTCATTTCCATGAATTCACAGTGTAAATTTCAACGTCCCTGTAACATTTTGCATGTTCCTTAGTCTGGGGGAACATATTTTGGACATGAGGGGGAGATACCGTATTACCAAGTGAATTATTCTCCATAGACTTCAGCTTAACAGAACCATTTACAATTCAGCACTGTATTGTGCAATTCCTCTGACATTAAATGCTCTGGCCAAAGCAATTAATATAGGCAGTGTGCTCATGTAATCAAGCAGAGAAGCTGTGTTCTGTGCACTCCATAAGTTATGCTATGGCTTCTGTTTATGGAAGATTAAAACAAAACAATAATGGGACAACATTTCCCTATTAAGTTGCCCGATGTACATTTTGTTTTACATTTGAGTATTGTTTACCAGAAAAAAATATACTATTCCGAGTAATGTGTATATGATAAAATTGCTTCAGATGACTAGTTATTTTTGTATGTGATGTATATACTAAGCTATGTTACTTAGTAGAGTAATGCTTTGTTACAGAATAAGCTAAGTGTTGTCTCCTTAGGAGCAGTGCTAATTGGTTTTGACTCGGCTGAGCATACAGCCAAGCATTCCTAACCGTTGATACTATTGTGGAGAGATGCTTTTGGAGTGTTTGTATGTGTGAACCTGTACCATTAGTTTATTACCTGATTATGAAACCCCTGCAAAGTTTAAGCAGGTAATTTTACATATCTATTGTTTTATTTGCATTAAGATTAGCACTGGAACTTAAACCAATGGATTTTTTTGACCATTAAGTTATGCAGTTATATGGAAATAGAAAAATTTGCATATCTTATGTATATTAGCCTTTTAATATGGATAACATATGCATGAAGGGTCTTCTGATGCTTCTTTGCTCAGTTCAGTGGGTGCGCATGTAACAAATTTGTGATATTAGAAGTGTAAACCTGCTAATACAATGAAAACTCAAGAAAACAAAAATAACTGTAAATTGTTAAAGTAGCAAGTTTAGCAGTTGTTATGGCTTTAAATAATTATTTTGAAAACAGGCTTATACTAAGGGCAGACTGGCAGATTCGGGGCGATTTAGTCGCCTGGCGACTAACCGCCTCTTCTGCGACAATCTTCCCGAACTGCCTTCTTCCTGCCTTCTGTCTGCTTGAATGAGAAAACGCCAGCGCAATGCTCTCACTGCGCTTCGATTTCCTCGTGAGGCAACTTTCGGGTGATTTCAGAAATCGAAGCGCCGCGAGTACATTGCGCTAGTGTTTTCTCATTCAAGCAGACAGAAGGCAGGAAGAAGGCAGTTCGGGAAGATTGACGAAAGTTATGTCCGACAAAAGCTTGTGACAGTCTCACTCTGAAAATCGTACGATCGGCAATACATGCAGAGATATTATCGGCAGCCGACAGAAATCTTTTAACCTTTTCGATCGACCAAATGACCGATCTCCGCCGGACGAAAAAATGTCGGGACTCTTCACACACGGTCCGAAAATCGTACGAATCCTCGATTCATACGATCATATCTTTGAGTCTATGGCCAGCTTTAGTCCTTAGGCAACTAAATCTCCCCAAAGCTGCCGGTCTGCCCTTAGCCTTAAAATGTAGGTATCAGAGAGCAGTGATCCCTATGCCTAAGATAAAGGTATAGTTGTATTATCAATGTCACTCTTGGTGTTACGTCCTCTGCTGTAGATACACCAGCAGAGAAAATCGCAATCCACTCTTGTTTGATCCTTCTTGTTAATGCAGAAAAAGGCATTATTTAAGGATTCCGCATTTAAATCCACCACAAATGGAAACTGACATGTTTGGTGCATATACAAGTTGGGACACATAGGAATGGATCAGCCTTTACAATCGACTTCTGGCCAGATATCACCCCGACAGGCCTGTTGAAGGGCCACATATGGGGGGAGACAAGCTGCCAACTTCAGTCAAAATTTACCAAAACAGTAGCTTAAATCTGCCCATGTATGGCACTGATGGCAAATTGCAAATATTTTTGACACATGCTCTGCAAGTTCATTGCATTTTAAGGCTTCTTTTATGTGTACCAGTGCAGTTTATACTCCATTACTTTTGTTTACTAGTTAATCCGTTTTATTTTGTCATTTTTACTGCTGAGTTGTTTAATCTGCAGAAAGTAGGGATGCACCGAATATAGGATTCGGTTCGGGATTCGGCCAGGATTCTGACTTTTTCAGCAGGATTCGGATTTGGCCGATTGTACAACATAGGTAAGGAGCACACAGTGGCCAGACGGATTAAAACTTTAAAGGTTTATTGAAAATCCATTAAAATCAACATATGGTATGGGTATAGCATCACCACCAACGCTTGACGCATTTCGTGGCAACTTGCCACTTCCTCAGAAGATTTTAATCAGTCTGGCCACTGTGTGCTCCGTACCTATGTTGTACAATTGCATGAAGCCTGTCTGGAGTCGGGGACATGATACACGTTGAAGCACCAGGGTTGCCGGACGCACGGGGTAGGAGCGGGGGAGTGCTGGCGCTTTTTTGTTCAGATTCGGCCGAATCTTTCTGCCTGGCCCGGGAGGGAAATCTTGTGACTTTTTGTCACAAAACAAGGAAGTAAACCATGTTTTCCCCTTCCCAGCCCTAATTTGCATATGCGGATTTGGTTCGGTATTCGGCCAAATCTTTCGTGAAGGATTCGGGGGTTCGGCAGAATCAAAAATAATGGATTCGATGCATCCCTAGCAAAAAAAGTTTAGGAGCTAAATAATCTGTAATAAGGGGTATGTTTTAAAATCTGGCTTTGGGTAATGTAAGGCCTCATACTTGCAGTTTTTTCCTGCGCTCCCCTGCGTTCAGTTTATGTGCATTCACCTGCAGGCTACACAGACTAAACTCACGTTATTTATTGTGTTTCTTTTTAATGAAGAAGCAAAGATACTCCGAGCCTGTGCTCCTGGTCGATGAGAACTGCCCAAGCTATTTCTGTAGGAGAACCACGGAGCAATCATCCTCTTGTTCATTTTTAGGTGACCTGGGCCAGCGCAGTACACACTGAAAAGCCCATTTTTTCTCTCTCCTGCGCAGTGCAGTTTTCAGCGGCCAGGACACTGGTCCAGTGTATCAGATAAGTGATCATAATCACTGGATGGTGCCTAAAATATGGGGCGGTCGGGAAAAGCTGCCCAACTGAAGCGGGTCTTATTCTATATATTAAGCACTAAGGTGCAAGGGTTTTATTTTATTTCTTTACTTTTGTATTGCTGCTACATTGTGTGGATGAAGAAATTGTGTTTCTGAAAACTTGATTGGTTTAAATGATGTTGTACAGCATACTTTCTCATTTTCCATAAAAGGGCTGAGCATGCTGCCATGTATTTACTAAACATGGTCACTAATTTTGTAAGGAATTGTAGTCCTGGCCACCTTTCTAAGCTCAATATACGCCGTTAAAAACCACTCATTCTATGCCCTTCCGCTTTAGTGAACTGTTGTCTCTAGTTGAGTATTAATAGAGTTGTATAGTTACATTCAGGATTGCTATAAAATACTGTTGGCTTTATATCTGAATGCACTTTACAAAGAAAGGTTGATATATATCTGTTTATTTATCACATCTTTATTCCGTTTGATTAGCAGGGCCTCACCTATCTGATTTTTTTGCTAAGCTGTTTTATGGTTTATAGTATTTTAAATTTCTTCCTCCTGACTGGCAGGTGGACAGCAAACACTGTCTGGATCACTGGAGGATCGCCAGACATGCATCATGCATGCAGCAGCAGGGTTTAGGCAATTACCATTTGAAAGCACAGAAGTGAGTGCAGATCCATGAGTGTAGGGTCTAGGACATTACTATTCAGGAGGATTATATAAGCGTTTTGTCATCCGCCTGGCAGGCAGCAAATGGCAAAATGTTTACAAAGGAGTAGATCTGTCTGGGATTTTTCTGCCAATTTTTATATTTGTAAATTGGTACATCTCTCTGTCCCTATATTTTAATTTAAATTTTTATCCCTTTAGAGCAAAGGTTTATTTATCTTGTAAATAAGATACACAGCCAGATGCTCTTGCTGAGGAACAGCAGATTCTGCAAATGGACTGCTGGGCCACACATGCATTTATTCTGCTTTATGAAGGGGTGTATTGAATTATTTACACTTTTTGTTGTTCAGTTCTCTGTCTTGGATTCAATTACCATAGCAACAAGGTAGCAGTTTTAAGGACAGAAGAGAACATATCAAAATAATTATGGTTTGGTTTTCCAGGTCAATGACCCTGGCAACCTGATCAATTTTACATGATATATAAGGAGGCACGTGAATTCTTTAAAGATTTCAGTGTGAATATCACTGGGGGGTGTCTGACCATGCACAATTGGTAGTCAGTTGTCTGATTTTTACAATAATGTGCAGAATCCCAGAGAGCTAAAAGTGACCGTTGTGCCTGAACATGGCTGAGTGCTGCTGATACGGATATACTCAATGCAGGTTATTTTTTTCAGTGAAGGGGGAAGCACCGGCCTGGTGTCCAAGGTTCTTATCAGAATAATGGGCTGACAAATCTGCACCCCAGGGATTTTGACTTATACATTGTCATACCGAACAATATGGCTGATCGATGCATTTGCTTTAAATTAACGCTGACCTGTGTTTAAATGAAGTGGCATAGTGGTGAGGGGGGATGAGAGATTTTGTTTATTTGTGGTTTAATGAATTGTGTACATGGAATATATATAAACCATAAAAATGCATTGTATGCTTATAAAATTGTCTTTTCAGCTGGCTAAAGTGGCCTCTTTTGGGTTCCCTATCTTCACCATGTTATTTTTTAGTTAAACCTGTTATTGTTACTGCACTGCTGACAGAAATGTGAAATAAAGTATCTCTTTCATACAAAGGTCTATGCATCTTATTGCCAACGTACATCTTGGTACATTGCTCCAAACGTAGTAAATAACGCACCAGAAAAACTTTCATGATGGCCAGTCCTTTGGCTACTTAAAAGTATCAGCTGCCTCTTCAACAACAATATTGCCATTCCTCCTTTGTGCCAAGGGCAATAAAGCTGTGCTGCTCAGGGTGACTGGCTGCATTTCATGTACATATGTGCTCATCTAGTCACCTGCATGTCATGGCAAATAGAAGTGGGTACAAGTAGCCAAACTTCAAAGGTAAAGAGAAGGGAGGTGCCATAGAAATGTTGTAGTGAGGACAAACTGTGTACTTGTCATAGAACCCCAACTGTTGAGCCCTGCATGGGTCTGGTCGGGCCTGACTCTGACCTGCAACTGCCAACAATTATGTCCCCCTACCCAGAACCAATACCTGACCCGATCATAAATACCTACTTACCTTCTGACCTGGTACCTATGAAACTGTAGTTGCCAATTGCTCAGAGGATGAAAAGGCGGCACTCCGGTAAGATAGAAAGGTGGTTTATTCAACAGGTCACTGGCCAACATCACCTGACGCGTTTCGGGGGTAACTCCCTTAATCATAGGCTACAATTATAATTCCAGTGGGGACGCTGATGGCAGAGCACCCGGACTATTACAACTAAAGAATGGAGCTACACTAATAAGGACACACGGGGTGATTTCTTTTTGTACTGTAGTTGCCGATATTGTGTCCTGGAAGTGCCATCACTACAGCGTCAGAACAGCTGGGTAAAAGGGAAAAAAACTTTAAAAAACCACAGGGGTACCTTTTAGCCGAGTTTCCATGCAACCTGTGGACTTCTCGCAGTGAGGGAAACTGAGCTTTTTAGCTGCAATCTTAAACAAGGTGCATACTATGGCTTCACTTCCTGTTATTGACAGGAAATTACCAATAATGTGCAGAATTATTTCTTGATGATGCAAATGCCACGGTTATGGAAAACAATACAGTTCATTACTGATCTGCCTACCAAAAGGATCTTTACTGGTCATAAACTGTGCGTCTGTCTCACTGATGTGGCATATGCTTAGCTGCCACTGGATAAATCCAAAACATAGTTTCTCTGCAGAACAAACAGGAAGAAACCAAAAGTTAACAGAGTAAAATATAAATCTTCAGCCCAGGAGCAAGCTTCACCTCCAGCAGAAAGATCATGATCTCAGACACTTGATCACCAGGCTATGAATTAAACTGTTGGATTTTCTTTAGGAGGATTGGAAATTTGCTGGAATGGCCATAAATATACTACTGTGGGTAGCCATACATTATTCTTTATTTATAAACACATACAAGGTAACAGGCCTGGACTGACAATCTGTTGGTTCTGGCAAATGCCAGAGGGGCTGCTGTTTGGGCCTCTGTGTGGGCTGAAATGCCAGGGCCTATTTTAATTCTCAGTCCAGACCTGCGTGGTAAATAAACAGATGAGAGAACTCCTGCCAAAGTGGAGGGGCCAGATAAACATACCATGCGGACCAGACCTTTCTATCAGGGAAATCCCTAAAGACGGGTCTGGGTGGAGGAGTCCTTCAAGAAGGCACAGTAGGGTTTGAACTAGACTATCTAATCATTCAGATTATTAACAACGCACTCCCATTATATAAACGAACACATATTAGAAGGGGTTGTCCGGAGAAATTTTATGAGGTCTGAGCCTAAACACAATATGGTGGCTCCTCTTAGGGGATGCCCTCCAAGTATATATCTCACCAGACCAAAGGGTTACTAATGACATGTTAAAAAACATGCACAATAGGGGGTGTTAAGCATCTGTACAAATTGTATTTGAAAAATCTGTAGCTGAAATAAACCTGTTGCTCTGTACTTATAACCTGAATGTAAAAATGACACCATTTTGGTTAAGTTTGGTTTATTGGGAAAATGCAATTCAATAATTATTGTGGTAAGCGTTATGGTTTTATGGATACAGTTATACAATAAAAAGAATTGTTAAAAAAAAAATCATTCAGAGAAGTTTGGGACAAATGCCACTATTCTACGTCAATGAAACACGAAAAGGGAAGGTTCACATAGGCTGGAACCTCATGACAAGTAAGTGTATCACCTATATGGAAAGCAGGTGCTAAATCAGAATTTCTAAAGTTTAGAACAGGATTGGATAGGAGAGCCCCATGATGTCTTGTATTTTTACTTGCTTTTATTGGTACAATATAACCAGTAGATGCCACTGTTGGTTAGGACATATATAGGGACTGGCAATTGCATGAAGTGTGATAAAGATGCCCAAATTCTGAAATAAATGCATTAAAATTGATCACAAAATATTATTGGCTACATCAGGGCTGTCCAATTGGAGACCTACAGTCTGGGTGGATTTTTTATAGCCCTCAAGGATCCATAGACTTCACTATATGACATCATAATTTTAATTAAATCTGCCCCTCAAACAGTCTATGGGGCAAATTCACGGGTGAAAATTCGTCACCTTCGCCTCACTTCACCAGTCGCAACTTCGCTCAGACAATGCTAATTCACTTAGTTGCGAAGTTTCGTCGCCGGCGCTGAACGCTTGCGAAGTTGCGCTAGAGTCTATCTCCTTCTCCAGCGTTAGCCACTTCGCCCCCATATGAGAATTAGCCAGCCCACTACATATAATAGGTTAGACAGCATTGGTCCACATAATATTTAACATTGTTCCTGTATTATTTGATTTATGTTTACTTTAAATATGATGTAGACAAAGATCTTCTGAGACCAATATAGTAAAATACATTAATTCAGAATTTGGGCACATAGAAGCAACGTTTTAAAAAATGTTCCCATCATTATCACTCTGATCTAATCTAACATTAGCCAATACTCTATCCAGGCACAAATAAAGTAAGTGTGTATGGGGCCCATATTCCTCAACTGAATCAGTAACCTTCTTTGATGTGATGTACAGTTAGGCCCATAAATATTTGGACAGAGACAACTTTTTTCTAATTTTGGTTCTGTACATTACCACAATGAATTTTAAATGAAACAACTCAGATGCAGTTGAACTGCAGACTTTCAGCTTTAATTCAGTGGGTTGAACAAAAAAAAATCTACAGTTTGGTACATCCTGAGAAAGACAGAAAGAATGCACTGGTGAACTCAGCAACGCAAAAAGACCTGGACGTCCACGGAAGACAACAGTGGTGGATGATGGCAGAAACATTTCCATGGTGATGAGAAACCCCTTCCCAACAGCCAAACAAGTGAACATCACTCTCCAAGAGGTAGGCGTATTGATATCCAAGTCTAGCATAAAGAGAAGACTGCATGAAAGTAAATACAGAGTGTGCACTGCAAGGTGCACGCCACTCATAAGCATCAAGAATAGAAAGGCTAGATTGGACTTTGATAAAAAAAAAAAATCTAAAAAAGCCAGCACAGTTCTGGAAAAACATTCTTTGGACAGATGAAACCAAGATCAACCTCTACCACAATGATGGCAAGAAAAAAGTATGAAGAAGGCGTGGAACTGCTCATGATCCAAAGCATACCACATCATCTATAAAACATGGAGGAGGCAGTGTGATGGCTTGGGCGTGCATGGCTGCCAGTGGCACTGGGACACTAGTGTTTATCCATGATGTGACACAGGACAGAAGCAGCCAAATGAATTCTGAGGTGTTCAGAGACACTGTCTGCTCAAATCCAGCTAAATGCAGTCAAATTTATTGGGAGGCGTTTCATAATACAGATGGACAATAACTGAAAACATACAGCCAAAGCAACCCAGGAGTTTATTAAAGCAAAGAAGTGGAATATTCTTGAATGGCCAAGTCAGTCAACTGATCTGAACCCAATTGAGCTGCATTTCACTTGTTGAAGACTAAACTTTGGACAGAACGGCCCACAAACAAACGGCAACTGAAAGCCGCTGCAGTAAAGACCTGACAGAGCATTAAAAAGGAGGAAACCCAGAATCTGGTTATGTCCATGAGTTAAAGACTTCAGGCTGTCATTGCCAGCAAAGGGTTTTCAACCAAGTATAACAAGGTAATGGAGGAGTTGCTTGGGACTGTGAGCCTTAGGGGAGTAGGAAATTGTCACTGCAAGCAAAGACAGACTATCACTTTTTAGGCTGTACATAAGCCCAACTGAATTATGTCATGGGGGTATATTTTGCCTTTAATCTCTGACAGAAATTGAAGACCAGAATTTCCATTCCTTTTCAAAACTCCTCCTCCTCTTTAACATCATCTTAACATTTCTATCTCACAAGTGTTTGTTTCTCATACTTGTCACTTTGTACCGTAATTATCCTCTTCTCTCAGGGACAGAAGATGTTGTGTTTAGTAATCAAAATGGGTGACCTTTGTTTTCTAGATTCGATTTTTATTAGATTATTTTTCTAGATTAGATTCCTAATAGATAATATTTTTCTAGCTTCGATTCTTTTTCTCAGATTCCTATTAGAATATTTTTTCTACATTAGATTCTTAGATTTTTTATAAATTATGTATTCTAGATTAGATTCTTATTAGATGCTGTTTTCTAGATCAGATTTTTTTTCTAGATTAGATTCTTATTAGATGCATTTTTCTAAATTAGAATCTAATGTAGAAAAAAAATTCCAAGAAACCAATCTAGAAAAATCTAATAAAAAATCTAATCTAGAAAAAGTAATCTAAAAATCTAACCTAGAAAAAGAATCTAATCTAGAAAAAAAAGAATCTAAAAATCTAATCTAGAAAAAAAATCTAGGAACAAAATCCAGAAAAATAATATGATAGAATATAATCTAGAAAATAAATCTAATCTAGAAAAAGAATCTAATAAATATATAGTCTAGAAAAAAGAAGGTAATCTAAAATAAGAATCGAATAGGAATCTAATCTAAAAAAAAAAGAATCTAATCTAGAAAAGTCTGATCTAGAAAGCATTCTAGTGTTGGTAGTATTGCTCAAGATGATACTAGGGCCAGTGGTGTCACCCCCCCCCCCCCATTATTCCAATTGCATCCCTTGGTCCTGAGTTCAATTCTAACCTCAGCATGATCTGCAAGGGATCGTAACTCATAACATTCACTCAACACACAATATGGCAGCGCCAATTAATTAAGCATGTTTTTGCAGGGTGGGACAGAGCCCACACACACCGATAACAGGTCAGGGTAGGTACCAAGTTGGAACTCAAGCCACTACATGATTGAGGGACAGCATCACACAGCGTCCAGCTGTTGTTTTCCTTGGAACAAACTCTTATACTGCTACCCAGCAGTGCTAATCCACTTACTGAACATTCAACCACCATTCAACTTGCAGATAGTGCTCAGTGGAATTGTACTCCAGACTCAAGTACCGCTGACCAATGCACCACCAAGAGGCGCAGCTTTTGCCCCCATATCTGTTATCTATATAGTATCATCATGGTCACTTAGAAAATAAAGTGTGCAGTCAATCCACGCAAATACAGGAATTGAGCTCAGGACTCAGGTACTGCTACGCAGCAGCACTAACCAATGCGCCACCAAGCTTTGTAGCATTTAGCCCCTATCCTTTATCTATATAATATTAACACAGTCACATAGAGTGTGCAGTCAATCCATACAAACACAGGAATTGAACTAAGAACTCAAGCACTTCAACATAGAGGTGCTAACTGCTCATACACCATAGAACTCAACCCTCTAGTCCAGTGATCCCCAACCAGTAGCTCGTGAGCAACAGGTTGCTCTCCAACCCCTTGGATATTGCTCCCAGTGGCCTCAAAGCAGGGACTTATTTTTGAATTCCAAGCTTGGAAGCAAGTTTTAATTGCATAAAAACTATGTATAGTGCCAGGTAGAGCCTCCTGTAGGCCGCCAGTCCACATAGGAGCCACCTAATAGCCAATCACAGCAATCAGTGGGATTTCCAAAAAGCCACACAAATTTCAGAGCTGACGTGGCCAAGTCTATATAACACTGTATCAGCTTCCAAATTATACCTCAATACCTTGGAGCTTTAATCCCCAAGAGGGATCCAGAGGAACATTCTGGCCACTTTTCCATTGTGGAAGCACCAGGAATTGCTGCGTATATGTAACGGAAAAATATGAAAGCAGTGGGAAAGTATAAACTCAAAACAAAGTCACAGAGCAGCACATTACATAGACTTTTGTTGTCATTATCCTGACACTCTCTGCATCCCTGGTCAGTTTTTGGCTGATGGAACCACAGATGAAAGGCCTCTAGGTGGACATTACTGACCATGACTGAGATATTGGAAGACACTGGATGGGATAAAAAAATGGAATAGTTACTCAAGTGTTATGTTTATTGTGGCCTTTCATCAAAGGTACCTGCATCCAAACAGGTTGCTAGCACCCACATATAGTTGCTCCAAGTATGCATCTATTTACACATATGAAAATTACCCTTTGCATGGACAGCGCAATAATGGCAGCAATAACAAGGAGCCGAATCTCTAGTCATCAGCTTGTAGGTGCGGCCCCAGTCACTTGGGGTTGTCCAGTGCCTTCTGAAGCATCAGCAGAGCAGAATATCTGCCCAAGAGGACCAATGAAACCACAAGCATCTGCTGAAACTCTATTCCAAGCTTATGGTGGTTGGTCAGTATAACCAGACTTGATCACTCTCCATGGAAGCCAGTCTAATTTGCATTAAATAGTTTGTAAACAAATATAAACATTGCATAATGAATAAATAACAGCAATTAAATATCCTGCATCCAAGACACCATTTCTTACAATGGTCTGAGTATTCGACACCAGCAATGCAGAGAATCGAAAATACCAGATGCAGTTTCTTGGCAGGGGGACCACTACCTGCTCTTTGTAATTTTGGCCTAATGCCCCTGGGAGAATGGGGCCTTTAAATGGGAATTTTCCACTTGGTGGGTCAAATCATCAGACTTCTTGGCCCTGCAGAAGGACAGGTTTAAAGGGAAATTAGCCTGACCAGTCATTGATGCTGTATCACATAAGATGTAGGAGTTCTCAGGGAGTAAAAGAAGAAAACACTGTATTATAGTAGTAGCTTACTCTCCTTAGAATCTATTTTAGATGCAGGCTGCTAGTTCACTTTAGTTTAAAGCAGATCTGTCCAGTTGAAGGACAGCAGGGTAAATGTAGCACAAGGCTGCAGGCTGAGTTATACAGCGAACTCTGAGCATCACTCATGTATTATAAGGGATAATGTACCCCCTACTGTACTAAGAATAATAAAAGTCACTTAGGGATGACTATAAAAAGGCACCATATGGAACTCTCAGTATAACTCTAGTATTATAAGGGATATGTACGCCATACTGTAAATTATAAGAATATTAGAAAGCACTGAGGGGTTCTGTGACTATATAAAGGCACAAGGCTGCAGGGAAGGCTGAGTATCACTCATGTAATATAGAAATAGTGTCCATTAGAATGTATTTAGGTTCAGGCTGCTAGTTTAGTATAGTCTAAAGCAGATCTGTCCAGCTGGAGGACAACAGGGTGAATGTTGCCCTCCAAAGATTTTTATGGCCCCATAAAAACTGGTTTATAACCCGCCCTCCATCGCACGGTATAATAAATATCCAACCCACTATATGAAACCAGTTTAACAGCACTTTGGCAAACCTGTCAATTCACCCTGATTTTCCAGGAGTCATCTGTATTTATACTGCAGGTGGGGGACTGTTGGCATGGTTGGGTATGTATGTAACAAACAACAGTATATAAGCAAGTGAGGGTAAAGGAGTTCCTCCAGTTGTAGCTGAAATAAAACTCCCAAAAAATGTTGGCCTTCAGGGAATGCTGGAAGTTCTAGTTCAGCACCTGGCTTGGCTATATATTTTTCAATCTATATCAGAGAAGAGCACTTGAGAGTTGAGAGTGTTGCTCCATTAAATAATGGTACCAGAATGGTTGTCACAGATACAGAAAAGGCAAATGTGCTAAATCAGTTCTTTTCTTCAGCGTATGCAATAGAGGAGTCTGAGTTCCCAGGCTCACTTCATAGCTGCACTGATGGCTCAGCTCAATCTAGTCAGTGGCTGACTCAGGATATGTTTCATAAAGCTTTAATAAAAATGAATGTAAACAAGGCTCCAGGGCCTGATGGCATACACCCCGGTTCAAAGAGAGCTTAGTTCAGTTTTAGACCAGCCCTAATCCATATTTTCTCAGATTTGCTTTTATCTGGTATGGTACCTATGGATTGGAGAAAAGCTGATGTCATTCCAATATTTAAAAAGGGATTACGATCTCAGCCTGGCAATTATAGGCCTGTAAGTTTGACATCTGTGGTGGGCAAATTATTTGAAGACTTGTCAAGGGATCACATTAAAAATGTTGTCCTAGTGTACAATTGGGAAGGAATCTGGTTTGGGAACATTGTAATACTCACGATTGGGGATATTTGGCGACAAGGTGAAATGGCTAGCTTTCCCTGTCTCAAACGTGAATTGTCTATTCCCAATAGTCAATGGCTCCATCACATGCAAATATGTAGATCCCTGTCTACACAGCACAACAAATCTGCTATTTGCCTGTCACAGCACTCAATGTTAGATGACATAATGCTCGGCTCCTCCAAGGGCCTAATTACCAAGTTATATTCTGCACTGCATGACAAGATTTTTAATAAATTGTTATAGAAATGAAAAGAAGTAAAACCCCTCTCTATTCAATTGACCACCAATTAAAGAAAATTCAAATATTAGTGCAGCAGTGTCAGAGTTTATTAACAGTTTCGTTAACGGTTACTAACCCAGTGTTGCTTCAATTATTGGGCAGCCATTGCTGGGTTACCCAATAAAGTGCTATGTGCTAGGTGCTAATAATTCATTAGCAATTAAAAATCATGTAACAGGATTAATTAATATTGTGCTATAAAGTGCTAGTGCTTCAAATGAAATTAAGAAGTTAACTTAAATAACCAGGATTAAATTGACCCAGGTGAGATTAAAATTAATTCATTATTATATATCACACATTAAAATCCATTCATTATAGAAGATTGTAAATAACTGATTAACTGTTAAAAAGTAAACTTTACTAAATTCATTAAAATTGCTGCAAATCAATTAAGGTAATCTTTGAAGACTGCATAAAAATTGGTGAGTAATAATTAATCCATAC
Organism: Xenopus laevis; assembly: GCF_017654675.1. Classification (NCBI taxonomy): domain Eukaryota; kingdom Metazoa; phylum Chordata; class Amphibia; order Anura; family Pipidae; genus Xenopus; species Xenopus laevis. Next base: position 29,067,841 of record NC_054388.1, read on the forward strand.
ACCCCCGTTAAAGTTATAGGGTGTTAAAAAACGTTTGCATAAAATTATTCAAAGGAGACCAGCATTGAAAGAGAAAGGAGGAATAGGAAAATTGTTAGAGGTGGAGAAGTCCCAAGTTCTAGCTGCCTATATAAACTATGAATCAACAACATCCCAACCCCCTCACATATCAGGCTATACAAGACACACGTACCCTATTGAAGCAAATCGCTACCCGAGAGGCAGAAAAATCTATAATTTGGTCCAAACGGAAGTATTATCAGATGGGAAACAAAGCCCATACTTTGTTAGCCAACCAACTCCGAAACCGAATTACACAATCCCAGATTTTAACTATAAATATGCCGAATGGCCAGGTTACACATAACCCATCACAGATTACTGACACCTTCCATTCATACTATACAACCTACCCTCTTCACATGTGACCTCACAGGAAGGCGATTCCTCACGGCTAAGTCAATTCCTAGAAAACTGTAATCTATAGAGGAAACTGAGGAACTCAATAAAGAAGTCACCACGGAAGAGGTCCTCGATACTATAAAACATCTTCCCCTTCATAAATCACCAGGACCTGACGGATTCCCCAATTCATATTACAAGGCCTACAAAGAATATTTTTCACCAATACTGGCAGACCTCTTCAATAACTTTTTGCAAGACAAAAAACCTATACCACAACATATGCTTTCCTCTTATATCACTGTCCTACCTAAGTCCGGAAAAGACCCCACACAGCTTTACTCAACTGTGACCTGAAAATTTTTACCAAACTTCTGGCAAATAGATTGACACCTATTCTACCTCGCCTAATTGATGAAGATCAAGTAGGCTTTGTCTATGGCAGACAAGCGGGTGACAACACGCGCAGGACAATAGACTTAATGGACATAATGCAAACACAAGGCATCCCCTCGGTAATACTAGGGTTAGATGCTGAGAAAGCCTTTGACAGGCTAACCATATCCCTACGAAAAACTACGGGACAAATGCAAATGGGAAACGGATAAGATAATGGACTATAACCAAATTAAACACTTTATAGAGAGTACAATGAGCAACGAACCAATAGAACGCTCACTCCCTTTGAAAAAATTTTAAGCAGCCCGTATCCCTATAGGGGTCTGAACTCTCATTTATATGCACTGATGAACACTTTGTCAGAGGACCCATTTCAGAAACATTCATATATGAAATATTGGGAAATAATTCCGGGTCAAGAATGGTCCATGCAACAATGGTATACGGTTTGGGAAAACGCACGCAAAATGGTTACATGCATCCAGCAGAAGGAAAATATTTACAAAGTTATGATGAGATGGTACCTGACCCCAGATAGATTAGTCAAAATATTCCCACGGACGAGTCCTACTTGCTGGAGGGGATGCACAGACCGGTACACTGAACCATATATTATGGACTTGCCCCAAAATAGCAGGCTTCTGGGACGAGATCTCCAAACTGATCTGTAAAGTTCTGAACATCACAGTGGAGATTGAAATGCCTCACTTGTTATTAGCCCTTCCAATCACAAAGCTTACAAAGCCCGCCCAAAGAATAGTTAACCAAATCACTACTGCTGCTCGTATAGCATTAACCTCTAAATGGAAATCTTCAACGATTCCAACCATAAAGGAGGTTTGTCTCCAGGGTTGAAAATAACAAAAGGTTTGAAGATATGACAGCCAGAATCAGCAACACTGCACAACAATACATAAAAACATGGCAAATCTGGGAAGAATACTCCGCAAGTGTACAAAATACAGGGGCCATAGTAAATAATGCACACAACAATCCACTTCCCCTCATGCCGTGCACATACCATGAGCAACGGGGAACCAATTAGAACTCTACCCTCTTAACCACTGCTTGTACTAATAGTGATACCATTTAACAACACCTCAGGAACATCTCTTATTCTGATATCTTTCCTTCTACTCCTGTTCTCCTGGTCTTCCAGTTGTCTTTGCAATTCAGATATTTTATTATCTTGATCTGTGATGTGTTTATGCATTGACCTTTGGTGGGCGGAAACCTTATCAATATTTGTTTCCAGGTTGTCCGTCCGTATGGCAAGGGCACTGATGTCTCTTTCAATATCCTGGATATCCTCTTTAATAGATCTTGTCATCTCGTGGAGCATGTCTTTAAATCCGATTTAGAGGGTAGTTGTGCAATATAGGACTGTAGGTCTTGCTCTTCGTGATCTTCCCCTGATTCGCTGTCTGTGTCTGAGTGCTCTCTCCTCCTCGGCATTTATTGCCGGTAGCGATTTGCTTTTAGCCTGCGTCTCCTTCACCTTCGCTGCTTTGTCCCCCCTTTGTCTTTGGGTTTTCCCCATATTGGCTTTGCTATCCAGCCAGTAAGTGTTGGGTGAGACGCAACTCCCACACTGGGGGCTTACTGTGCCACTGCAAACTAGGCCTCCATCAGGATGATCAACCACGGCAAACCCCTGGCAACCACGAGGCTTAGCCGCTTCACATCGAGTGCGACCGGACCGTGCTCCAACACTAGGCGCCCTTACTCTGCCTAGGCAATCCAGGGATCAGCTAATCCCTGGTGTTCCAATTTGGGAGGTGAGAAAGGTGCGAGATGGGCCTCCCCAACACAACACGCGCACAGCGTCTGTCAGCTATTACGGCTCGGCCTCAGAGTCTAGTGCCCGCACACAACAGGCACTAGACTCTGGACACAACCTAACCCGCAACTAGGGTTGAGGGTTAGGTTAACCAGGAAGAGGGGATGAAGTGAGTATGATCAGAGTAAGCCTCTCCGCCAAAGCAGAAGTCTGCAAGAACCCACATGGCAGATGAGCGTACCTCATGATAACGGTCAATGGTCATGGGTCAAAGTTCGTAGGTCAGAGGACACTCCACCAAAGCAGATGGATGCAAGAGCCCCGACGGCCGATAAGAAAACCCCATGATGGCTGTCAAAGGTCACGTGTCAAATGTGGAAGGTCCAATGGTATTGAAGGCTGCCAAGTAAAGGCACAGTTGCAAATTTTGTTGTGCTGATCAGAAGAAGAAACTGGAGGGATTTTGTTAAATTTTTGTTCATCGACTCTCATATCTGGTATCACATGTAGCAATAAAGAGCATGGGCTAAAGGTCATGGGTAAGATACCTAGAATTTAGATTGGCGTTTACTCAAAAAGCACTCCATTAGAGTAAGCTAGGGGTCTGACTGGATGGTCTAGCACAGGAATAAGCAAACCCCATGATGGAGGCTAAATTGCATGGGTCAAAGGTCATGGATCAGAGGGAACTCCGTCAAAGCAGATGGTGCCAACAGCCACTAAGGCAAACAAGTGATAACCATTGTGGTGGTCAAATTGTATGGGTCATAGGTAACGGGTCAAAAGGCACTCCGCCAAAGCAGATGGCTGCAAGAGCCCACAGGGCAGATGAGCATACCTCATGATAATGGTCAACTGTCATGGGTCAAAGGTCATGTGTAAAATGGCATGGGTCAGAGGGGACTCTGACAAAGCAGATGGCTGCAAGAGCCACCACAGCAGGCAAGTGACAACCATTATGGTGGTCAAAGGTCATGGGTCAAAGGTCATGGGTCAAAAAGTGTACTCCACCAAAGCAGATAGGTAAATTGCATGGGTCAAAGGGCATGGGTTAAAAGGTAATCAATCAAAGCAGGAGGCTGGAAGATCCATCAGGCAGATAATAGGTCCACACGATGGTGGTCAAAGTTCATGTATCAAAGATGATGGTTTAAATGACATGGGTCAAAGGTCACTCCACCAATGCAGATGGCTGCAAAAGCCCCAAGGTAGACAAGCGACCACTATGATAGTAGTCAATGGTCATGGGTCAAAGGTCATTGATCAGACGGCACTCCACCAAAGAACATGGCTGCAATAGTCCCCAAGGCAGATAAGCGAACCAAATGATGGTAGTCAAAGTCATGGGTCAAAGGTCATGAGTCAAATGTCACTGGTCAAATGTCTTGGGTCAGAGGGCACTGTTCATGGGTCAAATGGCATGGGTCAAAGGTCAGGGGTCAAAGGTAACTCCCTCAAAGCAGATGGCAGCAAGAGCCACCAAGGCAGACGAATGACAACCACTGTGGAGGACAAAGGTCATGGGTCAGAGGAGACTGTCAAAGCAGATGGCTGCAAGAGCCACCAAGGCAGACAAGTGACAACCATTATGGTGGTCAAACATCATGGGTCAAATGACATAGGTCAAAGGCCATGGGTCAAATGGTATTTGTCATATGGCATGGGTCAGATGGAACTCCGATCAAAGCAGATGGTGGCAAGAGCCACCAAGGCAAATAAGTGACTACAACTATGGTAGTCAAATGTCATGGGTCAAAGGTTAAGTGTCAAATTGCATGGGTCAGAGGGAACTCCGATCACTGTCCTCTACAGAGACATCCCATAAAACTATTGCAGCATATGTAGTCCCCTGTACTAAGCACAAATCAGCAGGAGTAGTCCCTAAGTTTGCTCATAACAGCTACAGAGTGATCCCAAAAAACTATGGCAGCATATGCATTCCTCTGTACTAAGCACAATTCAGCAGGAACAATCCCCTAAATATACTGTACAGAGAGATCCCATTCAACTATGGGTATTCCCTTGAACTAAGTACAAGCAGCAGGAACAGTCCCCTACTTTTGCTCATTGCCTGCACAGAGAGATCCCATAAACTTTGGAAGCATAGGAATTCCTCTGTAATAAGCACAATTCGGCAGAAACAGTCCCTAACTTTGCTCTTAGCCTGTACAGAGAGATCCCATATAACTATGTAAGCAAAGGAATTCCTCTGTACTAAGAACAATTCAGCAGGAAAAGCACGGACGTTGGATTAAATCTTGTATAGAAAGATCCCATAAAATGATGGCAGCATAGGTATTCCCCTGTACTAAGCATAATTCAGCAGGAACATTATCTAAGTTTGCGCATAGCCTTAACAGAGAGATCTCAAAAAATATGGCAGCATAGGAATTCACCTGTACTAAGCACAATTCAGCAGGAACAGTCCGTAAGTTTACTCTCAGCCTGTACAGAGACATCCCATAAACAATGGCAGCATAGGTATTCCTGTGTACTAAGCACAATTCAGCAGGAACGGTCCCCAAAGTTTGTTCATAGATATTGGTGTTGGAATTGAACTCATGGCTTCAGGACTTCAACTTTGCCTCCTTTCGTGACTTCAGGTCTTTTCGCTGCTTCAGGACTCCAATTTTGGCTATTTTTGGCTACTTTAGGTCTTTTCGCTCATAACTTTCGCACTTCCGCATTTCGGCTGTTCGCGACTTCGGGATGAGGCGGCACGGCTTCGGCACTGGCAAGGGGGGCCCGGCTCTTTCGAAAAGTTCAGCACTGCCAGCCCCCCTTCAGGCTCGGGCCCAGCAGCATATGTATTCCCCTGTACTAAGCACAGTTTAGCTGGAACAGTCCGTAAGTTTGCTCAAAGCCTGTACAGAGAGATCCCTGTATAACTAAACCTGCAGCCTTGTGCCTTTATATGGTGACAGAACCCCTCAGTGACAGCTAATATTCTTATCATTTACGGTAGGGGACACAATACCATATAATACCTGTGTAATACTCGGGGTCCAATGTATAACTTAGTCTGCAGCCTTGTGCCTTTATATGGTCACAGAGCCAGTCAGTGACATCTAACAACCTTATCATTTAAAGAAGGGGGTGCATTATCCCTTATAATCAATGAGTGACAGTCCCCTGTATAACTCAGCCTGCAGCCTTTATATGGTTATAGAACCCCAGCCCAGTGCCCAAAGCCCACCCCAGATTCAGCCAAGCCCACACCACAGTAAAAAGCCCACATAGACATCAGTGCTAAAACTAACCCCCACACATAATTTATAAAAAGCCATTGGTGGTTAAAACAAAAACATTGTTGGCCACGGTCCCATATACAAGTTTTTAAAAAATCATTGGTGGTCAGGGCCCCATAAGATAAAAAAATATATTGGTGCAAGGGCCCCCCAAAACAATTTTTTTTGTTTGTTTTTTCAAAAGAAAATTGGTGGTGAGGACCCCCCTACAAGTTAAAAAAATCATTGGTGGCCAGGGCCCTCCCGCTATAAGTTAAAAAAAAAAAAAAAACCTTTGCACCTGGTTCCCCAAAAACATTTCTAAAAACATTGGTGGCCATGGCCCCCTCTTAAAAGTTTAAAAGAAACATTGGTGGTCAGGGGCCTATATAGTATTAACATAATACAGGGGTTTAATAAAATAAAAAACACACTGTTCAGTAGACCTTACTCCTTACCTGGCTTTGGGTCCTTTCGAGGCTTCAGGACTTCAACTTCGGGTCTTTTCGTGACGTCAGGTCTTTTCGCAGCTTTGAAGACCCCCCCACATGGTCTGTCATTTCAGGTACTGCAAAATCAACACATTTACAGCATTAATTTGTGGGGCAAAGATAGAAAAATGTACATTCACCCAAAAAAATATATTTTCAGAAAATAGACATTCCCCTGAATCCAAATTGGGTGTGCATGTCTTTCTACTCTGAAGCACCAAGCTGCGAGCCTTAACTAAATTTGGCGATTTTGGAGATAACTTCTACCTTGCAGCATCTTACCTGCTACATACTATTAGGTAACAAGATAAAACATATATTGATACATGGAACTAGACAGTGTAATCTACACTTCTTTCCCCGCAAGTTGGGACAAAATAGAAACTAATTAGAGACCAACACTGTGATACAAAGTATAGTGAGGTGATGAGGTCACCACCATACCTACAATGTAACAAGCCAACTAGTTCAGGGACGTTACTGGACACTCTTTCTAAAACTGGGAAGTGGATTAACGCCCCCGCTCTCCATATCCCAGTCTTTGGCAATCCTACTTTCTCTCCTCACCTAGACTTCGACAACTACAAGGGAATTACTGATACAGATATCCCGGACACTTCAATCACAGTCACAATGATTCCTCCCTGTCTGCTAGCCTGTACAGAAAATGATTCCTTCCAGTTGATACTGCAAAGGCCCTTATCCTAATGAAACGGAGACAGACTGATAGCCACCTAAGAAACTGACCCAATCAACTGGCTGATTATTCAATTATTAAAGGTATTCCAGTGTACTTGGCAAAATTCAGCAGGAACAGCCCCTATGTTTGCTCATAGCCTGTACAGAGAGATCCCATAAAACTATGGCACCATCTCTACCTACTATAGCTGCTATCCCAAAGCCACACTCCCTTCCCAAATGTGTTGCAAGGACCCCAATATTTGCAGAGACCACTGCAGATGCTAGGTGGTAGCTGAAGAGAAGAACATGTAGATGGCTTTTAATCTGACATATGTTGTTCATATAATGTGGAAAGCAATTGCAAAAAGTTTTTATTTCTGGGGAACAATCTGAAAACAATTGAACTGAAAATTTGGAAGGTAAACAACCCCTTTAAGTATATGGCACCAGCTAAACAAAAACTGTTCACTGGCTCCATATCCATCACCACTGACCCCAATAAGAAACAACACTGACTACTTACCTGGGATTGAACATAAGGGATACAAAACTGCTTTTGGGCTCCAGAATCTTCAATCGAGGCACCTTCTAGGCATGGAAAAACACCAGATCCCCATGCTCCTAAAAAACAAAGAAAAGCGGTGAGTTGGGGACAAGTGGAGGTACAGACAGCTGAAACATTACATGACGTCTATATCAATAGGAAATACTGTGTGTAGACCACTAACCAGCTTTGAAACATAAAGCTCTATAAATACACCAACACGGACTCTCTCTAACGTACAAGGTCATGCTGGAACACAAACACCCCAACTTACCGGACTATACTAAGTCTTCGGAAACAGACTTAAACCTCAATCCCTGAGCAAGATTGGCTGGACACATTCCAAATAATCACAAAATGCTCAGTAAGCAATAAATAAAAAGAACAATGAGATCCACCATCTCTACCCACTATTAAAGCTAAGGAAGGGACCCCCTACAAGCCAAGGACCCCCCGGTTCTACCAGACTGAGCAACAGCAGCAGCACTGATTGGAACCATGGCTGATGAATGAATGGACCCAACAGATATGGCAGCGCAGTAACTGCACTGACTCAATAGGCCACACATACAAAGCAATGCTCTGTGTACTTAATAGTCTGTGTATGTGCTGCACATCTAATTAGAAATAAATGTCATATAATCCTCACTCATCAACAGGGGACACTTCCCCTTTAAGAGCAGGGGACAGAGGTGACTTCCACCTGGAAATGTGACAGTTGGTTCAGTCCGTTGGTTGGCCCTGTGGTGAGAGGTAAGAGTACTTTCCCTCTGGGAGATTTTTTGCCAAAAAACCTTTATTTTAGTGGAAAAAGAGGAGGGAATTTGGGCAATGTCCCACAGAGATGAGCAGGTGTTGTGCCTCTCCCTGATTTTAGTGAATTTGGTTATTTTTCCCCTAAAATGTGCTTGGGAGATGCCTTTAATCTTAGTGCTGGTTGGGAGACACAGACTTTTTGTGGATTTGGCAGTTATCTACAGAAGGAAAGTTTTGGGGACCCTGTAGCACACCATAAGATACTTAAAGTGGACCCGTCACCCAAAAAAATTATTCAAAATCCTATTTTATCACATTAGTCAAGCAAAATGAACTTTAATTACACTATATAAATTATTAGAATCTTGTTTCCTTCAGTCTGGGAATTCATAATTATAACAAGCAGGTGGACACTGTTATTAAGACAAGCCTTGTATCATCTCAGAATCTTGTTTGTGCACCAGAATAGGGGACCTGAAGTCCATCCCCATGCCCTGGCTACAAAATTAAACGGTGAAGAGAACGGGGGAATGTGGGGAGAGCAGTGACATCTAGAAAGTGCTGAATGGAAAGTGAAAGCAGTTGTCTGCCCCGCCTCTATGCCTAGGCATAGAGGTGGGGCAGACAATATTTGATTGACAGCTGAGATTTTTAAATGAGTTTACAACAGTTATGAATGCTTTAATAAAAAATCGAAATTGGATTTCATGTTTAATTTGAAAAGGACTTTTATTATACAGATTTTTGTGTCTGGGTGACGGGTCCACTTTAATGTATGTTCCCAGTACTGACAGGCTCCTTAGAGATTTGTCCCTTTGCCCCCTGGGTATGTGCCCTGTTCTTATGTACCAACAGTGTAGCTAAATACATGTTCCCTTTATCCAAGTCTGGAACTAGGGGTGGGAAGCAGAGGCACGTGCCATGGGGACAGTTGGGGGTGATGAGTGGGGGACATACAGCAGGTCCCATAGAAGAGAGGAGACTTTATACCTAGGGTTTGACAGTTGGTTTAGTCCGTTGGTTAAGTGTATATTCCCTCTGAGAGATATTTTGTCAAATAACCTTTACTATATTAAAAACAAGAGGGGAAAAGGTTGGGTGACGCCCCCTCAGACTAGCAGATGTTGCTCCTCTCCCTGATTTTAGTGAATTTGGAGATTTTTCCCCTAAAATGTGCTTGGGAGAAGCCTTTAATGTTAGTGCTGGTTGGGAGACACAGACTTTGGCAGTTATTTAGGGCTCTCTGCTAATTGACTGTGTGAGGAAACTTCCAGCATTCTAGAGACTGAGGCTCAGTACCTGCTGGAACTGATACAAAGCTCAAGGTTTAGGGGAAAATACATTTCTGCTTTCCTCTGTATTAAATAGGAAATATTAAGCGCTAAATTTCTTAACTTGCCTTTATATTCTCTTTTCTATACAGATTGCTACAGTGCCTTTCCTGCATTTTTGGACCGCAACTTCAGTGATTCACACCTGCCCATTAACACCTGGGAGTTTTTTTCTGGCTTCTCCATTGTTCATATAATTACATCTTTATCTGAACAGTGTAAGAGAGCCAGGGGTTCCTTAGGGAGACCCCCCTTGGGGTGGCCCGGCCTTGTGCCGCCCCCTACTTTTTTTCCCATCGGAGAATCTTCATTAACAGGTAATCTTGCAAATTCAACTGATTCAGCACATGATTTCTTCTTCAGAGAGTCTGTCATCAATTCACTTGGGGGGTCCCACGTGGCTTTGTGCATATGAGCCCATACGGCTACTGTATATTGTATTTATAAGAAGCCAATCCATCAACAGCATTAATAATGGGCTTTAATCATTGACTGGAACAATGTTTCATACAAATGGGAGAATATAGATAAGGAAATAATTAAATGGGTGGTTCACCTTTAATGTATATTTTAGTATAAAACAGGATGGCTACTTCTAAGCAACTTTTCCATTAGTCTTCATTAAATGTTTTCGATAGTTTTCTGACTCTTTCCAGCTTTCAAATGGGGGTCACTGACCCCATCAAAAAACAAATGGTCTGTAAGGCTACACATTTATTGTTATTGCTACTTTTCTTCAAATCAGCACATGGTTGCTAGAGTAATTTGGACCTTAGCAACCAGATGGTTTTAATTGCAAACTGGAGAGCTGCTGAAGAAAAAGCTCATTAACTCAAAACCCACAAATAATAAAAAAGGCAAACCAAGTGCAAATTGTCTTAGAACATCATTCTCTGCATCATACAAAGAGTTCATTTAAAGGGGAACAACTCTTGACTTCATTTTGGCTGATTATGTCTATTTGTCCCTCTAGGTTTCAACGATGGACAAGAAGCAGAGAAATCCATCTCTTCTGGTAATGCCTCAGTGTTAAACAATCCTCTCTCATCTGAACTGGTGTTTCCCTTTCACTCTTCTATATAAGCTCTCCTTAAGCAGCTGTCTGTCTGCTTCTATATATATATATATATATATATATATAATATATATATATATATATAATATATATATATATATATATATATATATATATATATATATATATATATATATATATATATATATATATATATATATATTGCACGCTTAACAATCCACCGCTTCCTGGGTGCTGGTCAACACATTAGTATGCAGTGAACAAACAAGCCACACTCCAAGGTCTTCATTTTGAAAAATAAAGTTGAAGTTTTATTCTCAACACTTCGGCTGCTTAAGTGGGGCCGTCTTCAGGAGACTCTCCTGAAGACGGCCCCAGATAAGGAGCCAAAACGTTGAAATAAAACTTCACCTTTATTTTTCAAAATGAAGTCCTTGGAGTGCGGCTTGTTTGTTCATACATATATATATATATATATGTATATATATATATATATATATATATATATATATATATATATATATATATATATATATATAGATATAGATATAGATATAGATATAGATATAGATATAGATATAGATATAGATATGTGTTGGAGCTGCCAAACAATTTGCCTCAGGTAGAACTGACATCCAGGGAATCCAATCACTACTTTTATTAAATTTTCAGAATAAAATGCCCTTATTCCTGGCATGTTTGCCCCATAAAAACCCAAACCCCTTTCTGTCTCTATTCTCCTCAGAGCCAGAGCCACTTAGTATTCTGTCCCTAATGCTTTTTCTTTTTACTTACAGACGCTGTACTCCGTCCTGAAGGACTTCAGGGCGGAATTTACGGACTTTGAGGCCCTCGCTTCTTATTATGGTAAAATCCTCTATTATTTATCAGTTCCTAAGGTTGTGCCATTGTTTTATTATTTGTGAATTCCTTTCCCCCTTTAGCTCAGTATTTAACTGAATTGTGTTTTCCCTGCAGAACATCACTACGGGTCGAATTCGGCGAGAACATCGTCCTGTAAGTAAAACATAAATGGACTTGTTACATGTTGGGAATCATTTGCTATTGCCCCAGGGGTAACTGCAAGGGCAATACTGCTGGAAAATGTTTTATTAACATTCAGTGATCTTTCTTTTTCAGAAAGCACTTCCTTCTAACATGTGATGTGGACCCGAGGATGAGGGCCAAAGAGAACATTATGCATTACTGGAAAATGCTCCACTCACTGGTATGTAATGCAGAATAGATGTTTAGATGAATAGGGAACAAATGATATTAGATTGCCAGCTCTTATCTCACGCTGCTTCTTTCTTTATGTTACAGGAAGTGATCAAGAGGGAATATGCCGCCCTCAGGAAATCTGCCAAGCTGCCTCCTGTAAGTGTCACTAGTATAATTATTATTATAGGAGAGGTTATTATTCACTTTGAGTCTCTATAATAATCTAGAACATTATCATTCATTGTATCTCCTGCTCCCCTGGGGGCATCTAAAGTCTCCCATCCAAGTGCCATTTTCACCAGAAACAAAAATGGTTTTATCACAAGCGTTCACATGGCCACAATAATGGCATTGGTACAAAGAAGCGCTTAACATTGACTCTCTTCTTCCACAGGATCATCCAACTCGAGTGCGAAACCGGAGGAAGCAGCTTGAGTATCTGCGGCTGGAGAATGTAAGTTCACCTGGGATCACTGTCCCTGATGCTTTTCTTGGGTGTTTAACCGCTAGATAATGAACTTTGATTGGTCTATTGCAATCGGGACAACGGCACAAGGGGTAATTTGGGGTTTTTTCTCCCTATGATGAGAAAAGGCTGATGCTCAAAATTACAATATCACAACATCAGCTGCCGGCAGGGAATCCCACACCCTCACTGCCCTCAGCATATAAAGGTACTATTAGCAGCACATATACAGGCATAATCCTAATTGTCTCCTTTCTTTCCCCTTTGCTCCTATCCTTGTGCCTCCCCTGCGCTCACAGACTATCAACCAACATCTGACCCAGCTTCACCATGAGTTCTTGAGGGAGCTGAAGCTAAAGAAAGCGGCTGGGTATGTATTCTGCAATTAACACTTTCAATTACACTTACTGGCACATAACATATTAAAAAAAAAAAAAATAGATGTTTTCTCGTACCTCTGGGTGCTTTTGGCCATACTGATAGCACAGAAACTTGTTGAACTTTTTTAGGTCCCTACAACCATAGCATGTATCTCAGCATGTATCACTGGGGGAAGTCTAGCATGGAACTTACTCAGCTCAGTAACTGCCCAATGTGTTACAGTAGGGACAGGTGTGTAGCAGGTATAATGATATTTCTTAGGTACAAGGCTATCTGGCTATTTTAATCATCCAGTGATCACAATTGTAGTTGCAATACTTTGGAAACAAATTACAACAATGACCCATTTTTTTCATTTTCTTCCCTTTAAACCTAGTAAGAAACAAGCACACAGTCCTGCAGCTGAAGAAGAGGAGGATGGAGCCCCTGCAGCAGCAGATGAGGAAGCCCTTGATACAGAGGACAAGGAAGAGGAAGCGGAAGGAGCTCCCGCTGAAGACCCTGCAGTGGAGGAGAAGATGATGGAGGAGCAAGCAGAGGAAGAAGCAGCTCCTGGAGCAGCAGAAGAGGAAGCTCTTGCCTCTCAGGAGAAAGAAGAAGGAGCTGAAGATAAAGAAGAGGAGGATGCTCCAACAAATGAAGAAACAGCTCCTCCCGCTGAACAACAGCAAATTCCTGAAGAGGAGGAGAAAGAAGAGGGAGCAGAAGTAGGAGGTTCTGCAGATGAACAGCAAACCCCTAGAGTGGAGAAGAAGACAACGGAAGAGCAATCTCCTGCAGTGGAGGAGAAAGAGGAGGGAGTTGATGGAGAAGAAGAAGCTCCTGAGGTGGAAGAAATCATAAAAGACCCTCTGGTGGTGGAGAGGCCGACCCTCCGAAAACAGTTCAGGAAGGCCATCATGAAGATGCTTCGGAGAGTTTGGGTAATGTATCAATTTACTGACAATTACCCATTATCTAGAGATGCTAGACCTATAGCCTTTAATATCATAAGGAAACAAGTATGTCTTTATTCTTATGTCAACACTTTCTATATCTTTTCTTTTCAGCATTCCACCCAAAGACTCACCTGCTGCTGCTGCTGCCGCCGACCCAACACCATGGCCTGAATCCTAAATGATCCAGGGTGTAAAACCGACTGCCGTTTCTAGGAGTCAGGAAGGAATTTTTACCTACAGTGCAGATTGGTTCCCATAGTACTCTAGGGTTTTTCGCCTTCCTCTGGATCATTGGTCGTTAGGGATGCCCAAATATAAATTAGCTGTTCATTTTAATAAATCCTGTGCTCTCCGACAGGTTTCCCCATAAAAAAGTCTCTGTGTTTTTCTTTAATCCCTATGGTGTATATTGAGGGAAGGGGCTCCTGTGCCTCATTCTACCGGTTGGGTGACAGGGCAATTAATACTGCTGGGAGCTGCTCAAAATGGCAGTGTAAGGGTAAAACTGGGTTGTGGTGCTGATACAGTGGGTTATTTGATGAAGGGAATGGGTTAATTTCTCTGCAGGGTTATTTGCTTCATATGTACATTGATGGGGATGAAAGACATAGGGACACATATTGATCTCAAATGATTGAAAGGAACTACAAAATTGCTTTACTCCATAGGCCACAATGTAAGCATTTCCATTCAAGTCCATTGCCCTCTCAATATTGGAATTCCATCCACTTCCCACAAGCCTATTTATACTATACCAGACATTTAGTATATGAAGGTGCTTGATATTAGGGAATGCCTGTGCTGGATTTGTTTTTTGGTTACCACTCTCTCCAGGTTATGAGAAATCCTTTTGGGGTGGGGGATTCCTGCTAAAGCGATGGAGGAGTATTATATTTCTTCCTGCCCCCACAATGACACACTCCATTGTTTGCTAGGCGAGGAAGCCCTTTGATGAGGTAATAAGGAAGGATTGGGGCAAGTTGGGCCAACCCTGCCCCTGGATCCACGAACCCCCCCCCCCCACTCAGTACCAAAGTTCACATGGACATGAACCTGGAACAGTAACTTTTGGTCAAGGTAGACTCTTTAAACAGTTACCTAACTCAACCTAAATCAAATTTATTAGTAGAACTTTTCCGCATTTCTGATGTGTAAATATGAGGCAGTGGGTTAAATACTTTGGTCAAACACTCGACGGTCCGAATAAAGGCAATGGTAAACGAGGAAATGTGTTGCCTATGGGAAATCTGTGCTACTGTCAGGTGACAATTCTCATGAAAATACTTTCCCCTCCTTTAAATCTTAAATGTTAAAAAAACATTGGTGGCCTAGGGCCTTAAGAGTTAAAAACATTGGTGGCATGTGGCCCTAAGAGCTAAAAACATTGGTGGCCTAGCGCCCTAAGAGTTAAAAACATTGGTGACCCGGGGTCATAAGAGTTAAAACATTGGCGGCCTGGGGCCCTAAGGGTAAAAACTTTGATATCTTGGGACCATAAGAGTTGAAGACATTGGTCGCCTGGGGCCCTAAGAGGTAAAAACATTGGTGACAAAGGGGCCCTAAAAATTAAAAACATTGGTGACCTGGGGCATAAAGAGCTAAAAACAATTGTGGCAAGGGGCCCTACTACAAATATCCTTATCATCTACAGTGGGGGTACAATATCCCTTATAATACACAATACTCAGAGTTCCCTGTATAACTCAGCCTGTGGCCTTGTGCATTTATATGTGATGTCTATAGCCTTATAATTTACAATGGGGGTTTATTATCCCCTATAATACATTTGTAACATTCCCCAGTGTAACTCAACCTGCAGTCTTGTGCATTTATATTGTCACAGAACCCCTCAATGACTTCTAATATCCTTATGAATGACAGACAGTATAGGGTGCACAGTCTCTGTTATAATACATAATACATGAGTTATACAGTGATAGTTCCCTGTATAACTCACCCGCAGCCGTGTGCCTTTATATGGATTCTCAAATCCTTATAATTTACAGTAGGGGTACATTACGCATTATAATACACAAAATATACTCATTGTTCCCTGTATAACTCAGCCTGTATCCTTGTTCCTTTATATGGTCCCAGAAATGTTTCACCGTCCCTCTCTACTATAGCACCTCATCTATTCAATGTGGCAAAACTGCTGATCCCCACATGATAGAAATCGCTGCAGCCCCCAATAATCCAGGACTGGATAAACAAAATGAGTGAATTATACCATTCTGAGGAAATCTCAGCTACAGCCCCTGAATATGTCACTAGATTTACAGCTAAATGGATATACTGGACCCTCTGTAAAGGGGTTGTTCACCTTCCAAACACTTTTTTCAATTCAGTTGTCTTTAGATTGTTCCCCGGAAATGAAAACTTTTTGAATTACATTCCATTATTTATTTTTTACTGTTGAAAGTTGAATGTTCCTGTCTCTGGTGTTTGATTCTAGCAGCTCAGTAAATCAGGTGCAGACTCTGAACTGTTACAATTTTGCAACATTAAGTTGATATATTTCTCAGCAGCATCTCTGGAGTATTAGCAACTATTGTATCAATTCTAACAGCTGCCTGTAATGAAACCCAGAGATTCTGCTCAGCAGGGACAAAGATAAGAAATGTATCAACTAAATGTATCCATTTAGAACAGTTTACAGGGTCGGCGACCCTCAGGGCTGTTTCAGAAGGTGAAAAATACTTCAATATTAGAAAAACTGTGACACATAGAAAATAGAAAGTCATTGGAAAATGTCATTATTTCTGGTGATCTATCGGAAAACAACTAGTTGTTTGAAGGTAAACCACCTCTGTAAAGGGAGGCTGGGTTGTGCGCTGGGCCCCTCGGAAGTGCCAATTTAAAAAAAGCACCAAAATTGCCTACCTCTACAGCCACTCTGAAGATAATCCTCCCAGCCGCTCCTAAATGAATCGTTCTAGACACTTTGCAGATAATCCTCCCAGCCGCTATGAAGATAATCCACACAACCGCTCTGGAAATAATCCTCCCATCTGCACTGCGGATAATTCACTCAATCCATATGAAGATCATCCGCTCAATCACAACAATGAAAATCCTCCCATCCAACCTGAAGATAATCCTCCCGGAAGCTGTGAAGTAATCCTCAATTTCTCTTAAAAAAAATCCTCTCAATCACTCTGAAGATGATCCTCCCAGCTGCTCTGAAGATAATCCTCCAATCTGCACTGCGGTCCATATGAAGATAATCCTCTCAGTCGCAATGAAGAAAATCCTCCCATCCGACCTGAATATAATCCTCCCAGCCGTTCTGAAGATAATCCAAAAAAACCGCTCTGGAGATAATCCTCCCATCCAATCTGAAAATAATCCTCACAACCGTTTCGAATATAATTCTCCCAGCAGCTCTGAGGCTATGGATACACGTGCGGATGTTCGGCGCAGTTTCAGTGCAGTTTTTAAAAAAAGCTGACCTCTGCAAAAATACGCTAGCAGTTTCAATCTTGTTTTTTTTTTAAAAAAAAACGCGTCGCGAACCTTTGTGAAAATCCACACGTGTCAATAGCCTGAAGATACACCTCCCAGCCGTTCTGAAGGTAATCCTCCCATCCGACTTGAAGATAATCCAACTCTCGTAAAATAATCAAGCCACTCTGAAAACAATCCTCACAGCTGCTCTGAAGATAATTCTCCCAGATGCTCTGAAGATAATCCTCCCTGATGCTCTGAAGATAATCCTCCCAGGTGCTCTGAAAATAATCCTCAAAAGGCTCAAAAAATAATCCAGGCACTCTGAAGATAATCCTCCCAGCCGCTCTGAAGATAATCCATATTATCTTCAGAATAAAATGGAGTCTATGGGAGAAAACCTTCTTGAAATTCAGAGCTTTCTGGATTACAGATCCCATACCTGTAAAACAAAATTCAAGCAAATGATCCTAGAACTACCACAATATATATATATATAACATGAAAACAACCTTCTGTAGAATTTCACACCAACCACATCACACTCAAAACCTAAAAAATAGGCACTATGCTAAAAATAACCCACAATATCAACCCCCCAATATCTCCCACAGCAATGCTGGACTAAATACAAACATGTTCTGTACCGACCAAAGCCATAATACTTACCATGAGAGTGTCCCAGGCAAACGTCTTCCTCTGTCTTCTGATCTCTCTTCTATCCCTTCTGCTATATCCTTCTTATTTGTATATTCCTGATAAAGACAAATGTATGTAAAAAAATCCATTAAAAAAACCTATATTATGGTTTTTTTTGACAACATACACCTTTCAAATCTGCCGTAATTTTTGTACAATTCCATTTCTGTAACAAGATATAGACTAAAAAAATGAAGGCTAAAAAGATCAAATTGAAGGTCACTTTAGAAACCAACATACTTTAGGTTCCAAGTCCAAAACTCCCACTAACTGTAGGTTCACTCTACAGAATCATAGACTTTTTTTCTGCAAAATACACACAACCACCAATATGAGCCCATAACCCTTTAGCCCACACAAAAACCTCTGGCTCACTGTCCTGACCTGACTCATTACACTGCTACAGTGCACTATAAGAAAACTAAACCTATGCTAACTGAGCCTCACACTTCCTACTCACTTGGGTCCTGGTTGTGGTTCTCCTGCAAGGTGGCTTCTTCAGTAGATGTTCATCCTGTGATGCACATCTGTCCCTGTGGCTTGTCTCCAATTCTCTTCTAAACTCCACCCCTTTCTATGTGTTTCACTACTCTCACTCCCTCTAGTGGCCAAACACTATATATACAGTTAACATAGATCCAACCCAACTCTACACTGCCATCTAGGAGCAGAAGTTGGTAATTACACTGCAATAACTTGTGAATGCCTTTAAAGACTAATGGCACACTGGGAGATATGATGCCCACGTTTCAATTTGTGCAACCATGGGTGAAACATATCCCTGAAATGTTTTTCCACTGGCCAGGGCCAGAACTAGGAGCAGGCAGAAGAGGCAGGTCCTACGACGCAATGAAAGGGGGGCGCTGGGAGCTACCTTTAAAAATGTCTTCTGCCTTCCCCTAGCCGGGTTCCCACCCCTTACTCCCCTTTGCTCTCCCCTCCCTCGTCACCCTCCCCTCCGTTGCTTTCTCTACCCACCCTTCGTCGCATTCTCCTCCCCTCCATTGCTCTCTCCTTCTTTGGGTGCATCCGGGTTGTTCTGCCACCGGCAATAAAGTAAATCGCCAGTCGCAAAACATACTCGGCACTTTGTTCCCAAAATGCAACTTCAGGTAACTTAAGGAACTTTTTATTACCAGCAGGGAAAACATTTTGAGAGAGCTTTGCATAAATTCTATTTTCTGTATAATCTTGTCCAGCCCTAGAAGGGATTTTGATCTCCATCTCTTAATTCTGCTAAAAACATATAAACTTTAACTTAGTTACCATCAAGTACAAGACACTGTTTTATTATTAGAGAAAAAGGCAGTCATTTTTAAAAAGTATAGGTATTCCTTTGAACTAAGCTTTATGCACTGAATCTAGGATTTGCATATTCAAATTAGGGGTGGGAAGGGAAATCATGTAACTATTTGTCACAAAACAAGGAAGTAAAAATGTTTTTTCCACTTTTTACATTCCTGTCACTGTTCATATGCAAATTAAGATTCCGATTCGATATGTTATTCAGCTGAATCTTTAATGAAGGATTCTGGGATTTGGCCGAATCCCAAATACCCCGACACCACTACACACTATGGGTGGCAACAAGACCCAGAGAGAATGCTCAGATGCAGCCTCCAGGCTGGAACACTATGACTGGACTGCTCCACAAGATGGCGGCACAATGCTTTAAGACCAGGCAGTACAGCTGCTATGCACCGCAATAAATGATTGCTGGCCAGCTCTATCTGAAAAAATATAGGAGGTTAAGACCGACCTCTCCCTCCTACAAGCTGACCTCCAGACACTGATAGAGAGGACAACTGGAGCGGAGAGAAGGATCTAAAGATTAGAGGACATGTGCAACCCCCTGGAGGTACAAGTGCACACTCTACAAAGCCAAAACCCAACCCTGGCATCCAAACTGGACAACAATGAAAACAGGCAGCTCAGGTATTCCAATGTTTGCTTATAGACTGTACAGAGAGATCTCAAAAAATAGGGAAGCACAATTCAGCAGGAACAGTACATAAGTTCGCTCACAGCCTGAACAGAGTTCCCATAACTATGGCAGCATAGGCATTCCCCTGTAATAAGCACAATTCAGCAGGAACATTCCCAAACTTTGCTCATAGCCTGTACAGAGAGATCTCAAAAAAATATGGCAGCATAGGAATTCCCCTGTACTAAGCACAATTCAGCAGGAACAGAGCCTAAGTTTACTCATAACCTGTATAGAGAGTTCCCATAAAACAATGGCAGCCGACCACCGTGATGATGGTCAATGTTCATGGGTCAAAGATCATGTGTCAAATGGCATGGGACAAAGGTCATGGGTCAAATGGCATTGGTCAAATGTTTGGGTCAGAGGGCAGTCCACCAAAGCATATGGCTGCAGATATCGAACCCCATGATGGTGGTCAAAGGTCATGGTTAAAAGGTCATGAATCAGGGGTAACTCCCTCAAAGCAGATGGCGGCAAGGTCATGGGTCAGAGGGGACTCTGACAAAGCAGAAGGCTGCAAGAGTGCCAAAGAAGAAACGTAAGCCACTCCACCAAAGCAGAAGGCTGCAAGAACCCACATGGCAGATGAGTGTGCCTCATGATGACGGTCAATGGTCATGGGTCAAAGGTCATAGGTCAGAGGGCACTCCATCAAAGCAGATGGCTGCAAGAGCCCCCACAGCTGATAAGAAAACCCCATGATGGCTGTCATGAAGGTCATGTGTCAAAAGTCGCAGGTCTAATGGCATTGAAGGCCATCCAAGTAAAAGCACAGCTGCAAATTATGTTGTGCTGATCACACGAAGAAACTGGAGGGATTTTGTTAAATTTTTGTTCGACTTCCATACTCAGATTTTAACTTGAGTATGCAGGGTGAAGGCAGGCTGGTATCACCTGTAAGGATCCAAAGTTTCAAAAGGAAAACCAGCGCTCACAGCACGAGGTCAGATCCACGAAAAAAAGAGAAAGAATAAAAGAGAAAAGAGAGATTTCTGCCAATATGGTGTAGCATTTTCCAAATGTGTACACACACCTTTATGTGATTAGCATATACAATAAATAAAAGTGTCCCTTGTATCCACTCCAACGTATTATCCACTATCCAAGACTTTAGTTCATACGGATTTGTATAGAGGGGTACTCACGAACGTTTAACGGATACTGCGCAGTAAAGAGGTGTAGATATCAGTTGTGTGTTTATTGGGTAAATGGTCAAGTCTAGAAAATTAATTTCTTTATGACTATAGGTAAGAGATAGCTCTATATTTAAGTCATTATTGTTTAATCCTGTGACAAACTCAATCAGTAGGTCAGTGGGGCCCTTCCAGACGATTATTATATCGTCTATGTAGCGACGCCATAGGACGATTGTAAAGAGAGATAAATTTATGTGAAATTTTTGGTAAAATTATGATGGTTGCTATGGACTAGGACTCGATGGCAACAGACTGGTCATAAGGAGTTAAAGAACAATAGAGATGAACATATGACAACCCAGCAGCTAGATAGGACAAAGAGGAAGGAAGGAGAAAACACGCCACCGGAACTTTCGCCAGGACGTAAAAACGCATGCGCAAAAATTACAATTTGAAGCCTTTTGAGAAAATCGAATGACGAAACGCGTCAAGGCTAATACGCCATCGCTATGCGCCTGAGGTCTACACGCGGTGGGAAAAGACGCCGGCGACTTTTCGCACCTAATACCAACAGTTTGCAGATTCTTGGGGACGCTGAAGCAGTGACTGTGGGAGACAAAATATTTTATGCGATTTTATTACTGGAATATTGTGAGTGCATTTTTTAATATTTGTTCATTAAAGATGTTACAATTTTACACTATGTCAGTGAATTTCCATAGTGGGATGAAGCTTTGGAGCCGCATGTAAAACCCGCTACTGATATCTACACCTCTTTACTGCGCAGTATCCGTTAAACGTCCGTGAGTACCCCTCTATACAAATCCGTATGAGCTAAAGTCTAGGATAGTGGATAATACGTTGGAGTGGATACAAGGGATACTTTTATTTATTTATTGTATATGCTAATCACATAAAGGTGTGTGTGCACATTTGGAAAATACTACACCATATTGGCGGAAATCTCTCTTTTCTCTTTTATTCTTTTTCTCTTTTTTTCGTGGATCTGTGAGCGCTGGTTTTCCTTTCGAAACTTTGGATCCTTGCTTTAAGTCTGAGGGAGAACAGACAAACGATATACCGGCAGAGGAAGCGGACAACCAGAACCCTTGATATCCTTTTTACCTTTACTGTTTGGTATCACCTGTAGCAATAAAGAGCATGGGTTAAAGGTCAAGATACAAAGAATTTAAATTTGTGTTTACGCAAAAAGCCCTCTGTTAAAATAAGGGCACAGCTAGGGGTGTGACTGGATGGCCTAGCAGAGGAATAAGCAAACCCCATGATGGAGACCAAATTGCATGGATCAGAGGGAACTCCCTCAAAGCAGATGGTGGCAACAGCCACTAAGGCAGACAAGTGACAACCATTGTGGTGGTCAAATTGTATGGGTCAAAGGTAATGGGTCAGCAGGCACTCCGCCAAAGCAGATGCTGCAAGAGCCCACAGGGCAGATGTTCATATACTATTCATATACTACTGATATAATAATACTTCTGATTTGATCGTGCACCTCTGGCTTTGTCTTGGATCAAGTGCGGGCACTGCCGGATAATATATATATATATATATATATATATATATATATATATATATATATATTGTGTCAAAAAATCAAAAATGTATTTTCAACATTTCGGCACTAGTGCTCGAGCCGTCTTCAGGAATAAGAAAATTGTGTACCACCATACAAACTTAAATCCCTCAAAAGCCCGCCAAACAATGCAGTGACGTGTGTTAAGGGGGTTGAACCATTTAGGGCCCCATGATGACATCATCCGATAGCCCCATCTACTATTTAACTGTATAATTCCCAGTGTGACTTATCCGAATATAGTGACTTCAATATAAGTGCATTTTAGTGAGAACAGGCAATTGCTCGACTGTTAGAAGTACCTTTAATACCCAGAGTTAAAACAAGGGGGGGGGGAAAATAACCGCTTCTTCTCCACTTTCCCTCTTCAGAGGGAGTAAAGCCATTAAGGTAGACGCTACGATGGAGAGGATCCATCTATACACATGCCTTGTATGTTTGTCGCCTCCACTACAGATACGGAGAGGTGCATAGAGATGGCAGTTCCGTTGTGCTCCGTGGCCATACCTTCCTTGAAAACATACTACACCTTAAAGAGTGTCCTGCGCTTGCGGTATTATCCGCACCACTTGGCCCGCACCTCGTTGGACAATCGCTGACACACACTACCAATTAACCCTTACTGGGTTCTCTATAGGTAACTCATCGCCCGAACAGCTTACACCATTACCCACCAGATGTGGAGAACGGTGAGTATATTACATTGGCGTTTCTGTTACACACAATAGGCAGTGGTCATGCAATGTTCACTCAAGTACATCCTCTACCAGAGGAATCTACTCGCACTTCCTATAGGCGCTGTGTGGGCTATATTGCTTGCTCACTGTAAGTGGCATGTGGAATTCAATAGCGCACTCTCTTAGTGTTAGTAGATTAAATGTCATCGATATTCTTACGTTTCTTATTTCACCGGATACTGTCACACACTACCCGAACTCTGCAAGAGGCCTGTAACCATCTGTGAGCGGATCCTCAATCGAGCGTAAATGTATAGAACCTGAAGAGCAATATACAGAAAATAGGGGATTAATTCTTACAAAAGGGAATAACAATAAAAAAACAAAAAATAAAATAAAAAATAATAAAAAATAAAAAATGAAATAAAAAATGAAACAAAAAAGGGGGGAAATAGGGGGGAGGGGGAGTTACATATAATTGAAAGTCTTGGCAGTGGCGTAACTAGACCCCCAAGGGCCCTGGTACAGACATTTACAGCTGGGCCCCCCCTAAAAGGATTGTTCGCCTATGAGTTAAATTTTAGTATGATATAGAGAGAGATATCCTGAGACTATTTGCAATTGGTTTTCATTTTTTATTATTTGTGGGTTTTGAGTTATTTAGCTTTTTATTCAGCAGTTTGCAATTTCAGTAGTCTGGTTGCTAGGGTCCAAAGTCCCCTTGGAACCATGCATTGATTTAATTATGAGACTGAAATATTAATAGGAGAGGGCCTAAATACACAAATGAGTCATTAAAAATTAGCAACAACAGTTAATGTAAAAGTTACACGAAAAAAGGATATTAGAAGTCACTGAGGGGTTGTTCTGTGACCATATAAAGGCACAAGGCTGCAGGCTGAGTTATACAGGGAACTCTGAGTATCACTCATGTATTATAAGGGATAATGTACCCCCTACTGTAAATGATAAGGATATTAGAAGTCACTGAGGGGTTATTCTGTGACCATATAAAGCACATTCTAGTACCCACATCGACCACATAAACTACAACTGCCAGCATCATGAACCAGCAGGTGGAAGAATTTGCCCAGGGTTATATGGCAACACTTCAAAGTTCTATAAAGAATCACAATATTTATATAAAAAAAAAACCCTGGGTGTCCCAGTGCAACTAGCAGTGAGCTCCCTGGTGCCAGAGCCTGGACTGCAGAAACTTTTCCCTCTCCTGCTGTAGCAGCGCTAACCCAGGGATCGTCTTAGTCAGTGTGCCCACACACCTGCCATTCATCTCAGGCTGCAGGCACAAAAAGACTTTGTACCAGAACACAGACAGACACACACACAGCACACAAGGGCTGAGAGAAACTTACCCCATGCACCTGAGGTCTCTAACGCACAGGGGTGCTTCACCAATGAGGCAAGTTGAGGTGGTACTAGGTACCAGGGGCAGCAAAAATACTGCTCCTGGTACTTGAAGAGCGAATTTCGGGGGGGGGGGGGCAGCAGCAATAGCTGCTGCCTCAGGTGGCGGAGGGGCCAGAATCGCCCCTGCTAATGCATCAGGGATGCCCCTCCCCCTAGTGTAGCAGCAGCAGCTCCTCCATGTGGGTCTGCGTGATAGCCAGTGCCTGTGTAAAATGGAGGAGGTGGGGAGAGCGATGAGAAAAAAAAAAATCACCACTGCGAGAATGCCTGTGCTTCCACCAGCACTTGCCATGATATCATGACGGACCCGCCCCCTGCTTGCGCTCCCCAGCGTAGCCTGGAGACGGGGGAGATCACATGCAGGAGCTGGACTGAAGCGGAGGCGGAGCTACTGTCACTCGAAACTCCAGGTGTACAGGCTTTGAAGGGACATTGGCGGAGGAGGAATAAGAGAGCTTCCTGCTTCCTTCCATCGCGGCCCGATTGGACGAAGCATGCCACTGCCACCAATGATGTCACACGAAAATACAAGTAACTTAATTCCTTTTCTGGGACGCTGCGGCGCCTGAGGGCCCCATAAATGGGGCAGGGGTGTGGGGGCCCTGGTACAGCCGCACCCGCCGCACCCCTGGTAGTTCCACCACTGTAATAGGGGAAAAAAGAGAAATTTATAGGAAGGCCGGTATTTTTTTCCAGAAAAGGTGGCAACCCTAGCAGGCTGGTATAGCTATTCTCAGTAAACTCTCCCATCTCATCTTATTTGTAAACAATGTTTCTTCATAAGCATTTTTAATATGAAATCATTTCTTTTCATAAAATATCTTTCTAACTTGCATGTGTTTCCCCACTACTGCTGCTCCTGAATCTGGTGCTGCCAAACTCAGGCATGGCTGAATACAAGGGAGGGCAGAGACCTGCAGGATTTCATATAGCATGCAGGGCAGTCTGCAAAAACATGGCACCGCCATTTTGAGAAATTTGTACTCTGCCTTGCAGTTGGCAACATCACATCCTACTGTATCTTGTGGGCAGGATGTGGTAGCAGCCATACGCTAGTCAATACCATACCGCATCTGACCACTTGGCTCACACACTGAACTTATGGATAGCCTACAAACCATTTTTTATGTTCTGTTTTTAAAGCTTATGGTGTGAGCCAGGGCTACCATCAGTGGGTTTAGAGCCTCTGTCTATGCGGGGTACTTGGACTGTAGGGTTGCCACCTGGCTGGTATTTTACCGGCCTGGCCGGTAAAAATGACGATTGATCCCAATGTTATTAATAGGGAAAAAAGATAAATATATAGGAAGGCCGCAACCCTATTGGACTGCCATATAGTGGTGGGATTTGGGTGGGTTTCCTTGGTGCAGCAGCCATGGGGTCCGCAGAAAAGTTTCCAGGGGGGGGGGCAAGGAAGAAAACATATTTCACAATTTACTAGTACCCACATTTTGGTTTTCACACAAACCTAACAACAGCTTTTCTATAAATATTTCGAGTAGTAACTGTTGCACATGTATAGCATTGCCATTCTGTTAGTGACACAAACTCCTTGTTTGCCAGGACAACACTTGGTATTTTCTCCTTTCTTAACAAAATTACTAGCCAGAGATTTATAGAAAGTTATTCCCTCTAGACCTCCTGTTACAATTAGATACATACAGTGATGCCTCCATTTTACATAGCCTCATTTTAAGTATTTCCATGTTATACAACTTTTTGTGGTCCCACCAATATTTAATGCATAATACATTTCACTGACTTTACACCATTTTTCTGGTCCATTTTTTTTACATATGGCAACAGAATATCCTCTATTATGACGTGTGTGTGTGAGAGAGGGAGTGTGTGGAAATATTATGCAACCTCATAAAAGGAAGCACTGCATGCAAACACTGCAGCATTCGCAGCATTAAACATTCGCAGCATTAAAGCCCGAACAACTAGGCTGCGCGAAAGCTTTTTTATCGTCAACTCACTGCCTGCCCTCCCACTACATTCCAGATACACCTGAACTGGGAACTGAACTTTGTGAACTGTTAATTTATTTGCACAATTCTAAAGGTTTACAAATGTATATATCCAATTTCTGCCAATATAT
Source organism: Xenopus laevis (assembly GCF_017654675.1). Classification (NCBI taxonomy): domain Eukaryota; kingdom Metazoa; phylum Chordata; class Amphibia; order Anura; family Pipidae; genus Xenopus; species Xenopus laevis. The sequence continues at coordinate 29,094,563 of NC_054388.1, forward strand.
TGCACATTTCAAATGTTTAAATATTTATTGTGTATTCTATGTGCTTTTTTGTGATATATACTAGCTGGAGCCACGTCGTTTCATCTCACTGTGTATCCGTATACTGCTGAGATTACAATAAAGTTTACTTTGACTGTCCTTGTCAGATTTAATTAGAAGGTGGATGCCTTCCTCAGCACCTGCTACAGTATTGTACATACAAAATATCTGCGGTTTCCAGAAACTGCTACTGATGTAGGTGCCATGTTATCTCTTGGAGAGGACAGGGGAGTATTTATATTAAGAAACCCGAGTGCCTGTGCCTAAGGCGGCAGGTTTTGGGGGGCGGCCCTCAGGTGCCTATAAATTTAGTATTTTAAATTAAAAAAAGGTTAGGGTGCACGGCATAGGGGGAATGTTTAGGCCCTTGCTGGGTCTGCTGCACCCTACTAAAGCATATTTGTTCGGTGCAGCTCTAGTCTCAGTCTCTATAGACAAATGACAATAGGCTGTGGCAATAGGCTGCAAGCTTCAAGGGATACTATGCCTTTCTATGTCTATTTAAGCCTCTGCCTGGATGCTAGTGAGGTAGAACATTTCAAACAAGAAAATTATTCCAATTCAAACATAAAGAGCTGCAAAAGAGTAACGTGAAAAAACATATTCCCAACAGAATAATAATGTCTGCCTCAGTGATCCAATAACTGTATCTTTCTAGCCACTGCTAAACTACAATTCCCAGCATTCAATGCAAGAACCAGTAGCAGAGTTGTAGCTGATGGGCTAAGAGAGGAGATCTCAGCAGGACCTTCCTTCATTGGGCATGGGAGAGTCCAGTCAGCTACCAGTGAGTTCTGATGGTGGCCCTGGTTCTATGACTGGTTATGTTTAATGTCTATTTGTTGTATTTTCATAAATGCACATGTGTGTGACTGATGTGATTGGCTGCCAATTACTGGTATATCATGCCTTACTTGAGGATGACATCACTCCCAGCTCAGCACTGATTGGCTGAAAGCTGCCAGGAAGGTGACTTAACAGCTCAGGCACAAGTGACCAGTATTTCATTTCTGGATTCAGAGGTAAGTGGAACATACTTTATGGGAGGAGGGGGTATCAATAATACAAGGGGATAGTTTGGGCAGTGTGGCTTCCATGATTTATAGTAGTGCGGGGACTAGAGCCAGGCCCGGACTGGCAATCTGTGGGATCTGGCAAATGACAAAGGGGCTGCTGTAAGATGCCATAGACAGTCACTATTTATTGGGCTGCTGGGGGGGCTGTGAGGGCCTATGCGGTCTCAAATGCCAGGGCCATTTTTAAATCCCAGTCCGGACTTTAGTCTAGAGCCAAAGCTCCCAAAATTGCCCCACTATTGCCTGCTACTGTAATTGTCTGGGAAGGTGCTTGTCATGAAATTGTCCATTGGAGATGTCAGTTTATCTTTCCAATTCCATCTTTTCCAATTTCATTGGAAACTGGGGGGATATTTTTGGTTATAAGCCACCAGGGAGTACAAATGCGTATAACTACAAGGAAGGGTACAATCAATGATGGGGCCTTGAAAACGCCCCTTCCCAAACTACTAAAACTTGTGGGTGCTAAAGTACCCAAAATCTGCCTGTGTGCCATTGCTAAGGGGAGTGAGGCAACATGAGAACTTGCTGTCCCACCGACTCTAATCCTGTGCTTATCTAGCTGTGCCTTAACTACAATTCCCAGCACCCCCTGTGGCCTGTAGTTATAGAATATAGTATGTTTGGTATTTCTTGTTTACTTGTTACAGCTTTTGAAGTGTTAGACCATTTACTCTGCTGCTCTTTAGCTGTAACTGTCAACTGCCATTTTTCCAACTGCCATTGGCCAACTGTCCCACTCATCACTCATCCTAGTGGCCTCAGCATTAGAGTAGATGATGGGTAAGGGAGGACCTGAGAAGAAAGACAAGTAGCACAAGCCTAGAATTAGGGTGCCTTATGTTATGGGTGCAGGGGCAATGATCAGAGTTTGACTGGTTATGAAAAGCCCCAGTGGGCCCATTACTCACCTGGGCCTCTAATGGGAACCAGTTTCTTTGCCCCTATTACACCCCGCCAGTAACATACAGCTTTACAGCAATGGCATAGAGGGGGATTTGGGATTTGATTAATGACTCCCGTTCAATTCTAAATTCAATTTAATTGAGCCCTGGTGAAAGCAATTGGCAAAGAATGAATGAGGGTGATTCCAAGTGTTCATTTAACTATTAGTTTGTGCATTGTGTCACCAGGACCCAACCAAGATTAGCAGGGGTGTCTAGGGCCCTTGATTGCACCAATAAATTCTGTCTCTCCCAATCAGCTCCTTTATTCTATTAAAGTTGCTGCTGATGGTGTTACTGGTTATTTATAAGGCACAACTATATCCAGTAGAGCAGTATTGAGCTATTAAGGGAAATCCAGTATATAACAGATATATTTATGGCAGAGAGGGTTCAGTTCACAATCTCTTCTCTCTCTTTCTCTTCCCATAAAGTGAAAATACGAGCGATTCCTAGTGATTTCCAGTGATTCCCAGCGATTTCCTAGTGATTCTCATCGATTCCCAGGAGCAGAAGGAGAAAGAAGAAACACAAAAGTCTTTTTAAAGACTATCAACGTTCATCAGGAGCAGAAGAACAACTTGCCCCAACCCATTGCGGGTTATTTGGAAGAAGTAAGGATCCAGGGCCGCCATCAGGGGGGGACAGGGGGGACAAGTGTCCCGGGCATGAAGGGGGGCCCAGCAGTGCTGCACTTTTGAAAGAGCTGGGCCCCTTGAGAGCGCGCCGAGCCATGTGGCCATTTTTTCAGGTTCCGAACAGCCGAAATGCGGAAGTGCCAAAAAGCCGAGCAGCCAAAGGACCCGAAGTCATGAAAACAGGCCGAAGCCGAACTCCCGAAGCGGCGAAAAGACCGAAGTCATGAAAAAGAGGCGAAGTTTTAAGTCCTGAAGCCATGAGTTCAGTTTTACTGAACACCAATTTGTGTTTTATTTTTTAAATCCCCTGGCCACCAATGTTTTATATAATATTCTAGAGGCCCCTGCCACCAATGTTTTTTTAAAAAATATTTTTTGGGGCCCCAATTGTTTTTAACTTGTAAGGGGGGCTCTGTCACCAATGCTTTTTAAAAAAAACATTTATGGGGGCCATTGGCGCCAATGTTTTTTTTTTTTTAACTTATAATAGCGTTTTATAACTTGGCTGGGGGGTTACTTTTTTAGCGCTGATTTTTTAGCGCTATTTTCTTTAACTTATAATTGCGTTTTATAACATGTGTGTGGGGGGGTTACTTTTAGCGCTGTCTGTGTGGTCTTTTAACTGTGATGTGGAGTGGGTGGTATCTGGGGCGGGACTCGGGCGCAAGTGTGGGCAGGGCCCAGGGGGCAACGAAAATTTTGTTGTACGGGGCCCCGTGATTTCTAATGCGGCCCTGTCCCATCTGTAATATGTATTACACAGTAGATGAGGCTGAAAAAAAGACACACGTCCATCAAGGTCTACCTTTTTTGTAACTGCTGATCCAGAGGAAAGTAGGGACCTGACAGAAATAAAAGGGCTGATTTGTGGACAAATAAAATGGGATAGCATTGTCTTAAAATGGGGACATGGGGAGCTGGTGGGAGGGGCATTCTATATACATAAGTAAGCATTTGTTTCTAATTGGAACCTTATTAAAACCATACTTTCTGAATGAAAAGGGTTCTTATTAAATAAGGTGTAAATATGCTGCTGTGTTTACCTCTTTATTGTGTTTATTTGGGGGTCTTACATCTTTACGTTAACTCTAACCTTCCCAAATCTCGTATTTAATATTACAGGAACATCAAAGATGGGCATGAGTGGCAAGTAGCCGGCTTTACTACCAGTGGCGCTTTGAAAAGGTAAAGGTGCTCACAGCTAATTTCCTCATTTTATTTTTAGGGATGCACCGAATCCAGGATTCGGGAGTCTGCCTTTTTCAGCAGGATCAGACTTCTGCCGATTTCTTCTGTCCAGCCGAACCAAAATCCGAATCCTAATTTGCATATGCAAATTAGGGCGGAGAGGGAAATCGTGTGACTTTTTGTCACAAAACCAAAGAAGTAAAAATGTTTCCCCTTCCCACCCCTAATTTGCATATGCAAATTAAGATTTGGTTCGGTATTCGTGTAGGATTTGGGGGTTCGGCCGAATCCAAAATAGTGGATTTGGTGCATCCCTATTTATTTTCTGACTGCTGAGAAAGGTATCCAAGGGTTAAAGGAGGGGCTAACCCAATGCTAAACATGTCATATCTTTCTATGTAAAATACAACGAAACAGAAATTTAACAGGGTTTAGGCATAGTGTGTGCCCTGACCCTCAATGTTTTCTTGCTTTCTTACATTTTTCTAGCCCGCACCGTGGATCTCGCCTGATCTGGGCATCTTTTGAGATCAGGGATTTTGAGGATCCACTCGCGGGCCCTTATCTCGAGTGCATCAGGGAACAAGATCACTTTGACATCAGGTTTGCACTCTACGATCTGTGGATGGCAAGGACTGCGTGAAGATCACAAAAATGGTGGAAATTAACACTTAAGAATGAGTTCTGGCAGGACTACAGATACATCAAGGCGCACTGAAACACCCTCTACAAAGAGCTAGAGAAGATCAACAAGGCCATACTGATTAAGAACCAATGAGAGAATATTCAGGTGCAGTATATAATCCATCTTTTCTTTCCCACACTTGGCTTAATCACCTGATTTGTGCTTAATGTGCTACAGGGTGGGGGATCCGTTATCCGGAAACCCATTATCCAAGAAGCTGCGAATTACGGAAAGTCCATCTTCCATAGACTTCATTTTATTCAACTAATCAATTTTTTTTTTGTAAAATGATTTCCTTTTTCTCTATAATAATAAAACAGTTTCATGTACTTGATTCAAACTAAGATATAGTTATTGGAAGCAAATTCACCCTATTGGGTTTATTTAATGTTTACATGATTTCCAGTAGACTTAGTAGAGGTATGAAGATCCAAATTACAGAAAGATCCGTTATCCAGAAAACCCCAGGTCCCAAGCATTCTGGATAACAGGTCCCATACCCCTATAAGGATTCTACAGGAATATCACTTGCTTAGGTAAAAAATACTTAGTCTGAGTTATCTTGTTTGGTTTTACAGGTGGTCCTCGGAACAACTCGGCAAATGATACCAGCACCACCAGCAGTTTCCTCGGTACCAAATACCGATGTACCTCAGTCTAGGCACCACATCCTCAGGAAACAGCAGTAACTATGGGACATCTCAATTCCACCAGTGATGCCCCCCTTTCATCCACTGCACTTTCACCAGCGGTGCTTTCAGCCACTGTAGTTCCACCAATGGTTCCTCCCCTTTATCCAAAATATGGTGTTATACACAGGGACTCCTTTAAGCCACTTGGTAGACCCTGCATTCCATCCCTCCAATGGAATGGAAAGGAATGCAGCATTCATCGTGCGTCTTAAATGTGCCCTTGTTTATGCTGCCATATTCCCTTCTCTTTCTCATCCTTTCACTGCAGTCCCTTACCTTACCATATTCCCCCCCCCCCCCGCTTCCCTTGATTCTATTTGGCGCATTGATCGTGGGAGCAAATCCGATCGCCTTTAAGGGGTCAGGAAGGAATTTTTCCCTCTAGTGAAGGAAATCCGCTTCTCAGAGGTTTTTGCCTTCCTTGCGATCAAAAAAGCGCAGGTTTATCTAATTATTAATAAAGCTGTGAATTACACAGATTAACCACAAAGTCATTGTGTGTCTCTTTATTGTGGGTATTGGGCTAGGGATTTGGCAGGGATAACATATAGAGGGGGAGGGAGAGAAGTTAGGATAAGGCTCTTATAGAGCAGGACATGGTTATGTTTCTCCTTGGTTCCTAACAATGAAACGGAAACAACATAAAACTACTGTGTTAGTCCTACTATCCTCCTTAGGACTTTTAGGAACCTATATATGTAATACTGAGAGCCAATACACATCCTTCCCATATCTCACCCTAACCGGCTCGGACAACTTCTCCCTTTGGGCCTTTGGAAAGGGCCAGCTCCATACAGTAGGCGATCCTAGAGGGGGGGGGGGCCCTGGGTGCGCCGCATTTGGCCGCATTTTCAGCGGGGAACTGACTGCCGGGGGGCCCTTGAGGGGGTGCGGGCCCTGGCCCGCTCGCACCCCTTGCCTCCCCAGTAGTTCCGCCACTGAGTGTTGGTGAGTTCAGGGCACAACCCTGGATAATGTGCTCTTATCTTTAAGAGAATGTAGAGGAGGTTTACCCAGCAGCCACAATGTAACACCACCACCAAATAGATTATCAATACAAGGACTACCTTACCTTACTACCTTAAGTCCTCTAGGAGTCACCACATCCAATTTATAGATCCACATTGACTCTTTTTGTAACAATAGTAGATCCTTGTTGCCTCCTCTCCTTGGGGCTGGCACATGGTCGATAAGCATGTGTCTAAATTGAGGTAAGGAGTGTCCAAACTTCAGCCAGTGTTTCGCCACTGGCTGGTCAGCCTTTCCTGTGGTAAGGGCAGCCCTGATGGCGCTTCTGTGGTTATTCATCCTCTCCCTGTAGGTCGTGGATGCTTTGCCTACATAGTGCAAGCCACAAGAGCACCATGCTATATAGACCACATGGTCCGACTGACAGGACAGTCTAGGGAGTGTAAAAAAGGTTCCTTGTGACATCCCGCTACAAGTTAGACACCCTGCACATTTATAGCAGCCATTTTTGAGTGGTCTCTCCAGCCAGGTCCTTCCCTTAGTTCTCTTATCCGGGGGCACATCTTTAATCACTAGCAGGTCCCCAAGGTTGCGTCCTCATCTATAGGCCAACAGCGGCCTCTTTTTATCCAAGAAAAAGAGATGTGGATCCGAGTTGATAATCTCCCACCTACTATTCAACGCGGTTTTAAACGGTACACTTATGGTACTCCAGTTGTAAATATTAGATCTGGTTGGGGGTCTCATCTCTCTTAGACAGCAGAAGTTCCTCCTGGGTTCTAAGTATCGGTTTCTGTAGTTGTTCTTGTATCAATCTATTCGGGTATCCCATGGATTCAAACTGTTGCGCCAAATTATCCAGTTGTACTGCTGCGGCGTCTCTGTCTGTATTGTTCCTAATAACTCTGAGGAATTGTGAGTAGAGAACCTCTCGGGACATGTGAGGAGGATGATGGGAACTAGCATGTATGAGACTATTCCTATCTGTAGATTTTTTATATAGCGTAGTCCCAATTACCTCCCCTTGTTTAGAGATGGTTACATCTAAATAATTTACCTTCTGTTTGTGAAACTGACCAATTCAAATAGGCTGATTATTCATCATAAAGGTATTCCAGGTTGATACTATGCAAAATCAGCAGGAACAGCCCCATGTTTGCTCATAGCCTGTACAGAATCCATAAAACTACAGCAACCATCTCTTACCTTAATAGCTGCTATCTCAAAGCCACACTCCCTGTCCCATTAATGTGTTGCAAGGACCCCAATATTTGCAGAGACCACTGCAGATGTAGTGTAGCTGAAGAGAAGAACACTGAGATGGCTTTTAATCTGACATATTGCTCTCAATATAATGTGGAAAGTAATTGAAAAAAGTCTTTATTTCTGGGGCAACAATCTGAACAACCAATTGAAACTGAAAATTGAAAGGTAAACCAACCCTTTAGCTATATGCACTAGCTTAACCTCAAAAACTGTTCACTGGCTCCATATCCATCACCACTGACCCCAAGAAGAAACAACCACGGACTACTTACCTGGGATTTGAACTAAAGGACTACGAAATGCTTTGGGCTCCGAATCTTCAATCGAGGCACCTATCTAGGCATGGAAAGAAGACAGATCCCATGTTCCATTTCCTAAAAAACAAAGCGTTGAGTTGCGGTCGAGTTTAGGAGAAGGGAGGTGACAAAGCTGAACATTAATACGTCTACATCAATAGGAAATACTGTGTGTCAGACCAACTAACCAGCTTTGAAACATATAGCATCATATAAATACAAGGACACGGAACTCTCTTCTAACGTACAAGTAATGCCTGGAACACAAACACCCCAATTACCTCACTATACTAAGATTCTTGGGAAACAGACTTTAAAACCTCACATCCCTGAGAAAGATATTGGACATATCCAAAATAACACAAACAGCTCAATAAGCAATAACAATAACAAGAACAATGGATCCACCATCCTCTACCCCACATTTAGGCTAAGGAAGGACCCCTACAGCCAAGGACCCCCGTTCTACCAGACTGAAGCACAGCGCAGCATGATATTCGACCATGGGCTGAATGACACTGATGACCCAACAAGATATCGCAAGCGCAAGTAACTGCACTACTCAATAGGCCACACATACAAAGCCAATGCTCTGTGTACTTAATAGTCTTGTATGGCTTGCACATCTAATTACAAATAAATGCCATATAAAACCTCACTCATCAACAGGGGGACACTTCCCTTTAAGGAGCGGACAGAGGTGACTTCCACCTGGGGAGTGTGACAGTTGGTTCAAAGTCGTTGGTTGGCCCTGTGGTGAGAGGTAAGGTACTTTCCCTCTGGGAGATGTTTTGCCCAAAAAAACTTTATTTAGTGGAAAAAGAGGAGGGAATTTGGGCAATGTCCCCCACAGACTAGCAGTGGTGTGCCTCTCCCTGATTTTAGTGAATTTGGATATTTTTCCCCTAAAATGTGCTTGGGAGATGCCTTTAATCTTAGTGCTGGTTGGGAGACAGACTTTTTGTGGATTTGGCATTATGCAGGGCTGCCAGCAAATATTCACATTATCTACAGAAGGAAACTTTTGGGGACCCTGTAGCACACCATAAGGAACTAGGGGTGAGAAGCAGAGGCACGTGCCATGGGGACAGTTGGGGGTGATGAGTGGGGGACATACAGCAGGTCCCATAGAACAGAGGAGACTTTACACCTAGGGTTTGACAGTTGGTTTAGTCCGTTGGTTGGTTAAGTGTATATTCCCTCTAAGAGATACTGTATTTTACCAAATAACCTTTACTATAGTAAAAACAAGAAGGGAAAAGGTTGGGTGACGCCCCCCCAGACTAGCAGATGTTGCTCCTCTCCCTGATTTTAGTGAATTTGGAGATTTTTTCCCCTAAAATGTGCTTGGGAGAAGCCTTTAATGTTAGTGCTGGTTGGGAGACACAGACTTTGGCAGTTATTTAGGGCTCTCTGCTAATTGACTGTGTGAGGAAACTTCCAGCATTCTAGAGACTGAGGCTCAGTACCTGCTGGAACTGATACAAAGCTCAAACTTTAGGGGAAATACATTTCTGCTTTCCTCTGTATTAAATAGGAAATATTAAGCGCTAAATTCCTTAACTTGCCTTTATATTCTCTTTTTCTATACAGATTGCTACAGTGCCTTTCCTGCATTTTTGGACCGTGACTTCGGTGCTTCACACCTGCCCATTAACACCTGGGAGTTTTTTTTGGCTTCTCCATTGTTCATATAATTACATCTTTATCTGAACAGTGTAAGAGAGCCAGGGGTTCCTTAGGGAGACCCCCCTTGGGGTGGCCCGGCCTTGTGCCGCCCCCTATTTTTTCTCCCCCCATCGGAGAATCTTCATTAAGAGGTAATCTTGCAAATTCAACTGATTCAGCACATGATTTCTTCTTCAGAGAGTCTGTCATCAATTCACTTGGGGGGTCCCACGTGGCTTTGTGCATATGAGCCCATACGGTTACTGTATATTGTATTTATAAGAAGCCAATCCATCAACAGCATTAATAATGGGCTTTAATCATTGACTGGAACAATGTTACATACAAATGGGAGAATATAGATAAGGAAATAATTAAATGGGTGGTTCACCTTTAATGTATATTTTAGTATATAATAGGATGGCTACTTCTAAGCAACTTTTCCACTGGTTTTCATTAAATGTTTTCGATAGTTTTCGGACTCTTTCCAGCTTTCAAATGGGGGTCACTGACCCCATCAAAAAACAAATGGTCTGTAAGGCTACATATTTATTGTTATTGCTACTTTTCTTCAAAACAGCACATGGTTGCTAGAGTAATTTGGACCCTAGCAACCAGATGGCTTTAATTGCAAACTGGAGAGCTGCTGAAGAAAAAGCTCAATAACTCAAAACCCACAAATAATAAAAAAGGCAAACCAAGTGCAAATTGTCTTAAAATATTCATTCTCTGCATCATACTAGGAGTTCATTTAAAGGGAACAACTCTTAACTTTATTTTGGCTGATTATGTCTATTTGTCCCTGTAGGTTTCAACGATGGACAAGAAGCAGAGAAATCCATCTCTTCTGGTAATGCCTCAGTGTAAAACAATCCTCTCTCATCTGAACTGGTGTTTCACTTTCACTCTTCTATATAAGTTCTACTTAAGCTGTCTGTCTGTCTGCTTCCTTTTTATATATATATATATATATATATATATATATATATATATATATATATATATATATATATATATATATATATATATATATATATATATATATATATATATATATATATATATAGTGAATAAAGTACCCCCTTTTGTAAAATATAAGGATATTATAAGTTACAGAGGAGTTTCATGACCATATAAAAACACGAGGCCGAAGGCCGAGTGTTTTTATACAGGTCAGGAAACTCTGAGGTAACTTCTAATATCCTCATATTTTGCAACTGGTGGTACTTTATTTATTATAATACACAAGTTTCGGTGAGTCATGTGACAGAAATTACATCAGAACTCACCGTTTATAACTGATGACATCAGAACTCACCGTTTATAAGGATATAATTTACAGGATATTCATGGCTTTTGTGTATTATATATATATATATATATATATATATATATATATATATATATATATATATATATATATATATATATATATACATACATATATATATATATATATATAGTGCACTCTTAACAATCCACAGCTGCCTGGGTGCTGGTCAACACATTAGTATACAGTGAACAAACAAGCCACACTCCAAGGTCTTCATTTTGAAAAATAAATGTGAAGTTTTATTCTCAACGTTTTGGCTCCTTAACTGGGGCCGAAACGTTGAAATAAAACTTCATACGTGTTGGAGCTGCCAAACAATTTGCCTCAGGTAGAACTGACATCCAGGGAATCCAATCACTACTTTTATTAAATTTTCAGAATAAAATGCCCTTATTCCTGGCATGTTTGCCCCATAAAAACCCAAACCCCTTTCTGTCTCAATTCTCCTCAGAGCCAGAGCCACTTAGTATTCTGTCCCTAATGCTTTTTCTTTTTACTTACAGACGCTGTACTCCGTCCTGAAGGACTTCAGGGCGGAATTTACGGACTTTGAGGCCCTCGCTTCTTATTATGGTAAAATCCTCTATTATTTATCAGTTCCTAAGGTTGTGCCATTGTTTTATTATTTGTGAATTCCTTTCCCCCTTTAGCTCAGTATTTAACTGAATTGTGTTTTTCCCGCAGAACATCACTACCGGGTCGAATTCGGCGAGAACATTGTCCTGTAAGTAAAACATAAATGGACTTGTTACATGTTGGGAATCATTTGCTATTGCCCCAGGGGTAACTGCAAGGGCAATACTGCTGGAAAATGTTTTATTAACATTCAGTGATCTTTCTTTTTCAGAAAGCACTTCCTTCTAACATGTGATGTGGACCCGAGGATGAGGGCCAAAGAGAACATTATCCATTACTGGAAAATGCTCCACTCACTGGTATGTAATGCAGAATAGATGTTTAGATGAATAGGGAACAAATGATATTAGATTGCCAGCTCTTATCTCACGCTGCTTCTTTCTTTATGTTACAGGAAGTGATCAAGAGGGAATATGCCGCCCTCAGGAAATCTGCCAAGCTGCCTCCTGTAAGTGTCACTAGTATAATTATTATTATAGGAGAGGTTATTATTCACTGTGTGTCTCTATAATAATCTAGAACATTATCATTCATTGTATCTCCTGCTCCCCTGGGGGCATCTAAAGTCTCCCATCCAAGTGCCATTTTCACCAGAAACAAAAATGGTTTTATCACAAGCGTTCACATGGCCACAATAATGGCATTGGTACAAAGAAGCGCTTAACATTGACTCTCTTCTTCCACAGGATCATCCAACTCGAGTGCGAAACCGGAGGAAGCAGCTTGAGTATCTGCGGCTGGAGAATGTAAGTTCACCTGGGATCACTGTCCCTGATGCTTTTCTTGGGTGTTTAACCGCTAGATAATGAACTTTGATTGGTCTATTGCAATCGGGACAACGGCACAAGGGGTAATTTGGGGTTTTTTCTCCCTATGATGAGAAAAGGCTGATGCACAAAATTACAATATCACAACATCAGCTGCCGGCAGGGAATCCCACACCCTCACTGCCCTCAGCATATAAAGGTACTATTAGCAGCACATATACAGGCATAATCCTAATTGTCTCCTTTCTTTCCCCTTTGCTCCTATCCTTGTGCCTCCCCTGCGCTCACAGACTATCAACCAACATCTGACCCAGCTTCACCATGAGTTCTTGAGGGAGCTGAAGCTAAAGAAAGCGGCTGGGTATGTATTCTGCAATTAACACTTTCAATTACACTTACTGGCACATAACACATTTAAAAAAAAAAAAAAGATGTTTTCTCGTACCTCTGGTTGCTTTGGCCATACGAATAGTAAATAGCACAGAAACTTGTTGAACTTTTTTAGGTCCCTACAACCATAGCATGTATCTCAGCATGTATCACTGGGGGAAGTCTAGCATGGAACTTACTCAGCTCAGTAACTGCCCAATGTGTTACAGTAGGGACAGGTGTGTAGCAGGTATAATGATATTTCTTAGGTACAAGGCTATCTGGCTATTTTAATCATCCAGTGATCACAATTGTAGTTGCAATACTTTGGAAACAAATTACAACAATGACCCATTTTCTTCCCTTTAAACCTAGTAAGAAACAAGCACACAGTCCTGCAGCTGAAGAAGAGGAGGATGGAGCCCCTGCAGCAGCAGATGAGGAAGCCCTTGATACAGAGGACAAGGAAGAGGAAGCGGAAGGAGCTCCCGCTGAAGACCCTGCAGTGGAGGAGAAGATGATGGAGGAGCAAGCAGAGGAAGAAGCAGCTCCTGGAGCAGCAGAAGAGGAAGCTCTTGCCTCTCAGGAGAAAGAAGAAGGAGCTGAAGATAAAGAAGAGGAGGATGCTCCAACAAATGAAGAAACAGCTCCTCCCGCTGAACAACAGCAAATTCCTGAAGAGGAGGAGAAAGAAGAGGGAGCAGAAGTAGGAGGTTCTGCAGATGAACATCAAACCCCTAGAGTGGAGGAGAAGACAACGGAAGAGCAATCTCCTGCAGTGGAGGAGAAAGAGGAGGGAGTTGATGGAGAAGAAGAAGCTCCTGAGGTGGAAGAAATCATCAAAGACCCTCTGGTGGTGGAGAGGCCGACCCTCCGAAAACAGTTCAGGAAGGCCATCATGAAGATGCTTCGGAGAGTTTGGGTAATGTATCAATTTACTGACAATTACCCATTATCTAGAGATGCTAGACCTATAGCCTTTAATATCATAAGGAAACAAGTATGTCTTTATTCTTATGTCAACACTTTCTATATCTTTTCTTTTCAGCATTCCACCCAAAGACTCACCTGCTGCTGCTGCTGCTGCCGCCGACCCAACACCATGGCCTGAATCCTAAATGATCCAGGGTGTAAAACCGACTGCCGTTTCTAGGAGTCAGGAAGGAATTTTTACCTACAGTGCAGATTGGTCCCCATAGTACTCTAGGGTTTTTCGCCTTCCTCTGGATCATTGGTCGTTAGGGATGCCCAAATATAAATTAGCTGTTCATTTTAATAAATCCTGTGCTCTCCGACAGGTTTCCCCATAAAAAAGTCTCTGTGTTTTTCTTTAATCCCTATGGTGAATATTGAGGGAAGGGGCTCCTGTGCCTCATTCTACCGGTTGGGTGACAGGGCAATTAATACTGCTGGGAGCTGCTCAAAATGGCAGTGTAAGGGTAAAACTGGGTTGTGGTGCTGATACAGTGGGTTATTTGATGAAGGGAATGGGTTAATTTCTCTGCAGGGTTATTTGCTTCATATGTACATTGATGGGGATGAAAGACATAGGGACACATATTGATCTCAAATGATTGAAAGGAACTACAAAATTGCTTTACTCCATAGGCCACAATGTAAGCATTTCCATTCAAGTCCATTGCCCTCTCAATATTGGAATTCCATCCACTTCCCACAAACCTATTTATACTATACCAGACATTTAGTATATGAAGGTGCTTGATATTGGGGAATGCCTGTGCTGGATTTGTTTTTTGGTTACCACTCTCTCCAGGTTATGAGACATCCTTTTGGGGTGGGGGATTCCTGCTAAAGCGATGGAGGATTATTATATTTCTTCCTGCCCCCACAATGACACACTCCATTGTTTGCTAGACGAGGAAGCCCTTTGAGGGGTAATAAGGAAGGTAGGGGCAAGTTGGGCCAACCCTGCCCCTGGATCCACGAACCCCCCCCCCCACTCAGTACCAAAGTTCACATGGACATGAACCTGGAACAGTAACTTTTGGTCAAGGTAGACTCAAGGTAGACTCTTTAAACAGTTACCTAACTCAAATTTATTAGTAGAACTTTTCCGCATTTCTGATGTGTAAATATGAGGCAGTGGGTTAAATACTTTGGTCAAACACTCGACGGTCCGAATAAAGGCAATGGTAAACGAGGAAATGTGTTGCCTATGGGAAATCTGTGCTACTGTCAGGTGACAATTCTCATGAAAATACTTTCCCCTCCTTTAAATCTTAAATGTTAAAAAAAATTGGTGGCCTAGGGCCTTAAGAGTTAAAAACATTGGTGGCATGTGGCCCTAAGAGCTAAAAACATTGGTGGCCTAGCGCCCTAAGAGTTAAAAACATTGGTGACAAAGGGGCCCTAAAAATTAAAAACATTGGTGACCTGGGGCATAAAGAGCTAAAAACAATTGTGGCAAGGGGCCCTACTACAAATATCCTTATCATCTACAGTGGGGGTACAATATCCCTTATAATACACAATACTCAGAGTTCCCTGTATAACTCAGCCTGTGGCCTTGTGCATTTATATGTGATGTCTATAGCCTTATAATTTACAATGGGGGTTTATTATCCCCTATAATAAATTTGTAACATTCCCCAGTGTAACTCAACCTGCAGTCTTGTGCATTTATATTGTCACAGAACCCCTCAATGACTTCTAATATCCTTATGAATGACAGACAGTATAGGGTGCACAGTCTCTGTTATAATACATAATACATGAGTTATACAGTGATAGTTCCCTGTATAACTCACCCGCAGCCGTGTGCCTTTATATGGATTCTCAAATCCTTATAATTTACAGTAGGGGTACATTACGCATTATAATACACAAAATATACTCATTGTTCCCTGTATAACTCAGTCTGTATCCTTGTTCCTTTATATGGTCCCAGAAATGTTTCACCGTCCCTCTCTACTATAGCACCTCATCTATTCAATGTGGCAAAACTGCTGATCCCCACATGATAGAAATCGCTGCAGCCCCCAATAATCCAGGACTGGATAAACAAAATGAGTGAATTATACCATTCTGAGGAAATCTCAGCTACAGCCCCTGAATATGTCACTAGATTTACAGCTAAATGGATATACTGGACCCTCTGTAAAGGGGTTGTTCACCTTCCAAACACTTTTTTCAATTCAGTTGTCTTTAGATTGTTCCCCGGAAATGAAAACTTTTTGAATTACATTCCATTATTTATTTTTTACTGTTGAAAGTTGAATGTTCCTGTCTCTGGTGTTTGATTCTAGCAGCTCAGTAAATCAGGTGCAGACTCTGAACTGTTATAATTTTGCAACATTAAGTTGATATATTTCTCAGCAGCATCTCTGGAGTATTAGCAACTATTGTATCAATTCTAACAGCTGCCTGTAATGAAACCCAGAGATTCTGCTCAGCAGGGACAAAGATAAGAAATGTATCAACTAAATGTATCCATTTAGAACAGTTTACAGGGTCGGTGACCCTCAGGGCTGTTTCAGAAGGTGAAAAATACTTCAATATTAGAAAAACTGTGACACATAGAAAATAGAAAGTCATTGGAAAATGTCATTATTTCTGGTGATCTATCGGAAAACAACTAGTTGTTTGAAGGTAAACCACCTCTGTAAAGGGAGGCTGGGTTGTGCGCTGGGCCCCTCGGAAGTGCCAATTTAAAAAAAAGCACCAAAATTGCCTACCTCTACACTCTGAAGATAATCCTCCCAGCCGCTCCTAAATGAATCGTTCTAGACACTTTGCAGATAATCCTCCCAGCCGCTATGAAGATAATCCACACAACCGCTCTGGAAATAATCCTCCCATCTGCACTGCGGATAATTCACTCAATCCATATGAAGATCATCCGCTCAATCACAACAATGAAAATCCTTCCATCCAACCTGAAGATAATCCTCCCGGAAGCTGTGAAGTAAATCCTCAATTTCTCTTAAAAAAAATCCTCTCAATCACTCTGAAGATGATCCTCCCAGCTGCTCTGAAGATAATCCTCCAATCTGCACTGCGGTCCATATGAAGATAATCCTCTCAGTCGCAATGAAGAAAATCCTCCCATCCGACCTGAATATAATCCTCCCAGCCGTTCTGAAGATAATCCTCAAAACCGCTCTGGAGATAATCCTCCCATCCAATCTGAAAATAATCCTCACAACCGTTTCGAATATAATTCTCCCAGCAGCTCTGAGGCTATGGATACACGTGCGGATGTTCGGCGCAGTTTCAGTGCAGTTTTTAAAAAAAGCTGACCTCTGCAAAAATACGCTAGCAGTTTCAATCTTGTTTTTTTTTAAAAAAAACTCGTCGCGAACCTTTGTGAAAATCCACACGTGTCAATAGCCTGAAGATACACCTCCCAGCCGTTCTGAAGGTAATCCTCCCATCCGACTTGAAGATAATCCAACTCTCGTAAAATAATCAAGCCACTCTGAAAACAATCCTCACAGCTGCTCTGAAGATAATTCTCCCAGATGCTCTGAAGATAATCCTCCCAGGTGCTCTGAAAATAATCCTCAAAAGGCTCCAAAAATAATCCAGGCACTCTGAAGATAATCCTCCCAGCCGCTCTGAAGATAATCCATATTATCTTCAGAATAAAATGGAGTCTATGGGAGAAAGCCTTCTTGAAATTCAGAGCTTTCTGGATTACAGATCCCATACCTGTAAAACAAAATTCAAGCAAATGATCCTAGAACTACCACAATATATATATATATATAACATGAAAACAACCTTCTGTAGAATTTCACACCAACCACATCACACTCAAAACCTAAAAAATGGGCACTATGCTAAAAATAACCCACAATATCAACCCCCCAATATCTCCCACAGCAATGCTGGACTAAATACAAACATGTTCTGTACCGACCAAAGCCATAATACTTACCATGAGAGTGTCCCAGGCAAACGTCTTCCTCTGTCTTCTGATCTCTCTTCTATCCCTTCTGCTATATCCTTCTTATTTGTATATTCCTGATAAAGACAAATGTATGTAAAAAAAATCCATTAAAAAAAACCTATATTATGGTTTTTTTTTGACAACATACACCTTTCAAATCTGCCGTAATTTTTGTACAATTCCATTTCTGTAACAAGATATAGACTAAAAAAATGAAGGCTAAAAAGATCAAATTGAAGGTCACTTTAGAAACCAACATACTTTAGGTTCCAAGTCCAAAACTCCCACTAACTGTAGGTTCACTCTACAGAATCATAGACTTTTTTTCTGCAAAATACACACATCCACCAATATGAGCCCATAACCCTTTAGCCCACACAAAAACCTCTGGCTCACTGTCCTGACCTGACTCATAACACTGCTACAGTGCACTATAAGAAAACTAAACCTATGCTAACTGAGCCTCACACTTCCTACTCACTTGGGTCCTGGTTGTGGTTCTCCTGCAAGGTGGCTTCTTCAGTAGATGTTCATCCTGTGATGCACATCTGTCCCTGTGGCTTGTCTCCAATTCTCTTCTAAACTCCACCCCTTTCTATGTGTTTCACTACTCTCACTCCCTCTAGTGGCCAAACACTATATATACAGTTAACATAGATCCAACCCAACTCTACACTGCCATCTAGGAGCAGAAGTTGGTGATTACACTGCAATAACTTGTGAATGCCTTTAAAGACTAATGGCACACTGGGAGATATGATGCCCACGTTTCAATTTGTGCAACCATGGGTGAAACATATCCCTGAAATGTTTTTCCACTGGCCAGGGCCAGAACTAGGAGCAGGCAGAAGAGGCAGGTCCTACGACGCAATGAAAGGGGGGCGCTGGGAGCTACCTTTAAAAATGTCTTCTGCCTTCCCCTAGCCGGGTTCCCACCCCTTACTCCCCTTTGCTCTCCCCTCCCTCGTTACCCTCCCCTCCGTTGTTTTCTCTACCCACCCTTCGTTGCATTCTCCTCCCCTCCATTGCTCTCTCCTTCTTTGGGTGCATCCGGGTTGTTCTGCCACCGGCAATAAAGTAAATCGCCAGTCGGAAAACATACTCGGCACTTTGTTCCCAAAATGCAACTTCAGGTAACTTAAGGAACTTTTTATTACCAGCAGGGAAAACATTTTGAGAGAGCTTTGCATAAATTCTATTTTCTGTATAATCTTGTCCAGCCCTAGAAGGGATTTTGATCTCCATCTCTTAATTCTGCTAAAAACATATACACTTTAACTTAGTTACCATCAAGTACAAGACACTGTTTTATTATTAGAGGAAAAAGGCAGTCATTTTTAAAAAGTATAGGTATTCCTTTGAACTAAGCTTTATGCACTGAATCTAGGATTTGCATATTCAAATTAGGGGTGGGAAGGGAAATAATGTAACTATTTGTCACAAAACAAGGAAGTAAAAATGTTTTTTCCACTTTTTACATTCCTGTCACTGTTCATATGCAAATTAAGATTCCGATTCGATATGTTATTCAGCTGAATCTTTAATGAAGGATTCTGGGATTTGGCCGAATCCCAAATACCCCGACACCACTACACACTATGGGTGGCAACAAGACCCAGAGAGAATGCTCAGATGCAGCCTCCAGGCTGGAACACTATGACTGGACTGCTCCACAAGATGGCGGCACAATGCTTTAAGACCAGGCAGTACAGTTGCTATGCACCGCAATAAATGATTGCTGGCCAGCTCTATCTGAAAAAATATAGGAGGTTAAGACCGACCTCTTCCTCCTACAAGCTGACCTCCAGACACTGATAGAGAGGACAACTGGAGCGGAGAGAAGGATCTAAAGATTAGAGGACATGTGCAACCCCCTGGAGGTACAAGTGCAGACTCTACAAAGCCAAAACCCAACCCTGGCATCCAAACTGGACAACAATGAAAACAGGCAGCTCAGGTATACCAACGTTTGCTTATAGACTGTACAGAGAGATCTCAAAAAATAGGGAAGCACAATTCAGCAGGAACAGTACATAAGTTCGCTCACAGCCTGAACAGAGTTCCCATAACTATGGCAGCATAGGCATTCCCCTGTAATAAGCACAATTCAGCAGGAACATTCCCAAACTTTGCTCATAGCCTGTACAGAGAGATCTCAAAAAAATATGGCAGCATAGGAATTCCCCTGTACTAAGCACAATTCAGCAGGAACAGAGCCTAAGTTTACTCATAACCTGTATAGAGAGTTCCCATAAAACAATGGCAGCCGACCACCGTGATGATGGTCAATGTTCATGGGTCAAAGATCATGTGTCAAATGGCATGGGACAAAGGTCATGGGTCAAATGGCATTGGTCAAATGTTTGGGTCAGAGGGCAGTCCACCAAAGCATATGGCTGCAGATATCGAACCCCATGATGGTGGTCAAAGGTCATGGTTAAAAGGTCATGAATCAGGGGTAACTCCCTCAAAGCAGATGGCGGCAAGGTCATGGGTCAGAGGGGACTCTGACAAAGCAGAAGGCTGCAAGAGTGCCAAAGAAGAAACGTAAGCCACTCCACCAAAGCAGAAGGCTGCAAGAACCCACATGGCAGATGAGTGTGCCTCATGATGACGGTCAATGGTCATGGGTCAAAGGTCATAGGTCAGAGGGCACTCCACCAAAGCAGATGGCTGCAAGAGCCCCCACAGCTGATAAGAAAACCCCATGATGGCTGTCATGAAGGTCATGTGTCAAAAGTCGCAGGTCTAATGGCATTGAAGGCCGTCCAAGTAAAGGCACAGCTGCAAATTATGTTGTGCTGATCACACGAAGAAACTGGAGGGATTTTGTTAAATTTTTGTTCGACTTCCATACTCAGATTTTAACTTGAGTATGCAGGGTGAAGGCAGGCTGGTATCACCTGTAAGGATCCAAAGTTTCAAAAGGAAAACCAGCGCTCACAGCACGAGGTCAGATCCACGAAAAAAAGAGAAAGAATAAAAGAGAAAAGAGAGATTTCTGCCAATATGGTGTAGCATTTTCCAAATGTGTACACACACCTTTATGTGATTAGCATATACAATAAATAAAAGTGTCCCTTGTATCCACTCCAACGTATTATCCACTATCCAAGACTTTAGTTCATACGGATTTGTATAGAGGGGTACTCACGAACGTTTAACGGATACTGCGCAGTAAAGAGGTGTAGATATCAGTTGTGTGTTTATTGGGTAAATGCTCAAGTCTAGAAAATTTATTTCTTTATGACTATAGGTAAGAGATAGCTCTATATTTAAGTCATTATTGTTTAATCCTGTGACAAACTCAATCAGTAGGTCAGTGGGGCCCTTCCAGACGATTATTATATCGTCTATGTAGCGACGCCATAGGACGATTGTAAAAGAGAGATAAATTTATGTGAAATTTTTGGTAAAATTATGATGGTTGCTATGGACTAGGACTCGATGGCAACAGACTGGTCATAAGGAGTTAAAGAACAATAGAGATGAACCTATGACAACCCAGCAGCTAGATAGGACAAAGAGGAAGGAAGGAGAAAACACGCCACCGGAACTTTCGCCAGGACGTAAAAACGCATGCGCAAAAATTACAATTTGAAGCCTTTTGAGAAAATCGAATGACGAAACGCGTCAAGGCTAATACGCCATCGCTATGCGCCTGAGGTCTACACGCGGTGGGAAAAGACGCCGGCGACTTTTCGCACCTAATACCAACAGTTTGCAGATTCTTGGGGACGCTGAAGCAGTGACTGTGGGAGACAAAATATTTTATGCGATTTTATTACTGGAATATTGTGAGTGCATTTTTTAATATTTGTTCATTAAAGATGTTACAATTTTACACTATGTCAGTGAATTTCCATAGTGGGATGAAGCTTTGGAGCCGCATGTAAAACCCGCTACTGATATCTACACCTCTTTACTGCGCAGTATCCGTTAAACGTCAGTGAGTACCCCTCTATACAAATCCGTATGAGCTAAAGTCTAGGATAGTGGATAATACGTTGGAGTGGATACAAGGGATACTTTTATTTATTTATTGTATATGCTAATCACATAAAGGTGTGTGTGCACATTTGGAAAATACTACACCATATTGGCGGAAATCTCTCTTTTCTCTTTTATTCTTTTTCTCTTTTTTTCGTGGATCTGTGAGCGCTGGTTTTCCTTTCGAAACTTTGGATCCTTGCTCTAAGTCTGAGGGAGAACAGACAAACGATATACCGGCAGAGGAAGCGGACAACCAGAACCCTTGATATCCTTTTTACCTTTACTGTTTGGTATCACCTGTAGCAATAAAGAGCATGGGTTAAAGGTCAAGATACAAAGAATTTAAATTTGTGTTTACGCAAAAAGCCCTCTGTTAAAATAAGGGCACAGCTAGGGGTGTGACTGGATGGCCTAGCAGAGGAATAAGCAAACCCCATGATGGAGACCAAATTGCATGGATCAGAGGGAACTCCCTCAAAGCAGATGGTGGCAACAGCCACTAAGGCAGACAAGTGACAACCATTGTGGTGGTCAAATTGTATGGGTCAAAGGTAATGGGTCAGCAGGCACTCCGCCAAAGCAGATGCTGCAAGAGCCCACAGGGCAGATGTTCATATACTATTCATATACTACTTCTGATTTGATCGTGCACCTCTGGCTTTGTCTTGGATCAAGTGCGGGCACTGCCGGATAATATATTATATATATATATATTGTGTCAAAAAATCAAAAATGTATTTTCAACATTTCGGCACTAGTGCTCGAGCCGTCTTCAGGAATAAGAAAATTGTGTACCACCATACAAACTTAAATCCCTCAAAAGCCCGCCAAACAATGCAGTGACGTGTGTTAAGGGGGTTGAACCATTTAGGGCCCCATGATGACATCATCCGATAGCCCCATCTACTATTTAACTGTATAATTCCCAGTGCGACTTATCCAAATATAGTGACTTCAATATAAGTGCATTTTAGTGAGAACAGGCAATTGCTCGACTGTTAGAAGTACCTTTAATACCCAGAGTTAAAACAAGGGGGGGGGGGAAATAACCGCTTCTTCTCCACTTTCCCTCTTCAGAGGGAGTAAAGCCATTAAGGTAGACGCTACGATGGAGAGGATCCATCTATACACATGCCTTGTATGTTTGTCGCCTCCACTACAGATACGGAGAGGTGCATAGAGATGGCAGTTCCGTTGTGCTCCGTGGCCATACCTTCCTTGAAAACATACTACACCTTAAAGAGTGTCCTGCGCTTGCGGTATTATCCGCACCACTTGGCCCGCACCTCGTTGGACAATCGCTGACACACACTACCAATTAACCCTTACTGGGATCTCTATAGGTAACTCATCGCCCGAACAGCTTACACCATTACCCACCAGATGTGGAGAACGGTGAGTATATTACATTGGCGTTTCTGTTACATACAATAGGCAGTGGTCATGCAATGTTCACTCAAGTACATCCTCTACCCGAGGAGTCTACTCGCACTTCCTATAGGCGCTGTGTGGGCTATATTGCTTGCTCACTGTAAGTGGCATGTGGGAATTCAATAGCGCACTCTCTTAGTGTTAGTAGATTAAATGTCATCGATATTCTTACGTTTCTTATTTCACCGGATACTGTCACACACTACCCGGACTCTGCAAGAGGCCTGTAACCATCTGTGAGCCGGATCCTCAATCGAGCGTAAATGTATAGAACCTGAAGAGCAATATACAGAAAATAGGGGATTAATTCTTACAAAAGGGAATAACAATAAAAAAACAAAAAATAAAATAAAAAATAATAAAAAATAAAAAATGAAATAAAAAATGAAACAAAAAAGGGGGGAAATAGGGGGGAGGGGGAGTTACATATAATTGAAAGTCTTGGCAGTGGCGTAACTAGACCCCCAAGGGCCCTGGTACAGACATTTACAGCTGGGCCCCCCCTAAAAGGATTGTTCGCCTATGAGTTAAATTTTAGTATGATATAGAGAGGGATATCCTGAGACTATTTGCAATTGGTTTTCATTTTTTATTATTTGTGGGTTTTGAGTTATTTAGCTTTTTATTCAGCAGTTTGCAATTTCAGTAGTCTGGTTGCTAGGGTCCAAAGTCCCCTTGGAACCATGCATTGATTTAAATATGAGACTGAAATATTAATAGGAGAGGGCCTAAATACACAAATGAGTCATTAAAAATTAGCAACAACAGTTAATGTAAAAGTTACACGAAAAAAGGATATTAGAAGTCACTGAGGGGTTGTTCTGTGACCATATAAAGGCACAAGGCTGCAGGCTGAGTTATACAGGGAACTCTGAGTATCACTCATGTATTATAAGGGATAATGTACCCCCTACTGTAAATGATACGGATATTAGAAGTCACTGAGGGGTTATTCTGTGACCATATAAAGCACATTCTAGTACCACATCGACCACATAAACTACAACTGCCAGCATCATGAACCAGCAGGTGGAAGAATTTGCCCAGGGTTATATGGCAACACTTCAAAGTTCTATAAAGAATCACAATATTTATATAAAAAAAAACCCTGGGTGTCCCAGTGCAACTAGCAGTGAGCTCCCTGGTGCCAGGGCCTGGACTGCAGTCTGCAGAAACTTTTCCCTCTCCTGCTGTAGCAGCGCTAACCCAGGGATCGTCTTAGTCAGTGTGCCCACACACCTGCCATTCATCTCAGGCTGCAGGCACAAAAAGACTTTGTACCAGAACACAGACAGACACACACACAGCACACAAGGGCTGAGAGAAACTTACCCCATGCACCTGAGGTCTCTAATGCACAGGGGTGCTTCACCAATGAGGCAAGTTGAGGTGGTACTAGGTACCAGGGGCAGCAAAAATACTGCTCCTGGTACTTGAAGAGCGAATTTCGGGGGGGGGGGGGCAGCAGCAATAGTTGCTGCCTCAGGTGGCGGAGGGGCCAGAATCGCCCCTGCTAATGCATCAGGGATGCCCCTCCCCCTAGTGTAGCAGCAGCGGCTCCTCCATGTGGGTCTGCGTGATAGCCAGTGCCTGTGTAAAATGGAGGAGGTGGGGAGAGCGATGAGAAAAAAAAAAATCACCACTGCGAGAATGCCTGTGCTTCCACCAGCACTTGCCATGATATCATGACGGACCCGCCCCCTGCTTGCGCTCCCCAGCGTAGCCTGGAGACGGGGGAGATCACATGCAGGACCTGGACTGAAGCGGAGGCGGAGCTACTGTCACTCGAAACTCCAGGTGTACAGGCTTTGAAGGGACATTGGCGGAGGAGGAATAAGAGAGCTTCCTGCTTCCTTCCATCGCGGCCCGATTGGACGAAGCATGCCACTGCCACCAATGATGTCACACGAAAATACAAGTAACTTAATTCCTTTTCTGGGACGCTGCGGCGCCTGCGGGCCCCATAAAGGGGGCAGGGGTGTGGGGGCCCTGGTACAGCCGCACCCGCCGCACCCCTGGTAGTTCCACCACTGTATAGGGGAAAAAAGAGAAATTTATAGGAAGGCCGGTATTTTTTTCCAGAAAAGGTGGCAACCCTAGCAGGCTGGTATAGCTACTCTCAGTAAACTCTCCCATCTCATCTTATTTGTAAACAATGTTTCTTCATAAGCATTTTTAATATGAAATCATTTCTTTTCATAAAATATCTTTCTAACTTGCATGTGTTTCCCCACTACTGCTGCTCCTGAAT
The DNA here is from genome assembly GCF_017654675.1 of Xenopus laevis. Taxonomy (NCBI): domain Eukaryota; kingdom Metazoa; phylum Chordata; class Amphibia; order Anura; family Pipidae; genus Xenopus; species Xenopus laevis. The sequence goes on from NC_054388.1 coordinate 29,119,716, forward strand.
CTGGTGCTGCCAAACTCAGGCATGGCTGAATACAAGGGAGGGCAGAGACCTGCAGGATTTCATACAGCATGCAGGGCAGTCTGCAAAAACATGGCACCGCCATTTTGAGAAATTTGTACTCTGCCTTGCAGTTGGCAACATCACATCCTACTGTATCTTGTGGGCAGGATGTGGTAGCAGCCATACGCTAGCCAATACCATACCGCATCTGACCACTTGGCTCACACACTGAACTTATGGATAGCCTACAAACCATTTTTTATGTTCTATTTTTAAAGCTTATGGTGTGAGCCAGGGCTACCATCAGTGGGGTTAGAGCCTCTGTCTATGCGGGGTACTTGGACTGTAGGGTTGCCACCTGGCTGGTATTTTACCGGCCTGGCTGGTAAAAATGACGATTGATCCCAATGTTATTAATAGGGAAAAAAGATAAATATATAGGAAGGCTGCAACCCTATTGGACTGCCATATAGTGGTGGGATTTGGGTGGGTTTCCTTGGTGCAGCAGCCATGGGGTCCGCAGAAAAGTTTCCAGGGGGGGGGGGCAAGGAAGAAAACATATTTCACAATTTACTAGTACCCACATTTTGGTTTTCACACAAACCTAACAACAGCTTTTCTATAAATATTTCGAGTAGTAACTGTTGCACATGTATAGCATTGCCATTCTGTTAGTGACACAAACTCCTTGTTTGCCAGGACAACACTTGGTATTTTCTCCTTTCTTAACAAAATTACTAGCCAGAGATTTATAGAAAGTTATTCCCTCTAGACCTCCTGTTACAATTAGATACATACAGTGATGCCTCCATTTTACATAGCCTCATTTTAAGTATTTCCATATGTTATACAACTTTTTGTGGTCCCACGGTCCAACCAATATTTAATGCATAATACATTTCACTGACTTTACACCATTTTTCTGGTCCATTTTTTTTACATATGGCAACAGAATATCCTCTATTATGACGTGTGTGTGTGAGAGAGGGAGTGTGTGGAAATATTATGCAACAAACAGTGTTTTTCTCTCAGTCCTCATAAAAGGAAGCACTGCATGCAAACACTGCAGCATTCGCAGCATTAAATATTCGCAGCATTAAAGCCCGAACAACCAGGCTGCGCGAAAGCTTTTTTATCGTCAACTCACTGCCTGCCCTCCCACTACATTCCAGATACACCTGAACTGGGAACTGAACTTTGTGAACTGTTAATTTATTTGCACAATTCTAAAGGTTTACAAATGTATATATCCAATTTCTGCCAATATATTGCACATTTCAAATGTTTAAATATTTATTGTGTATTCTATGTGCTTTTTTGTGATATATACTAGCTGGAGCCACGTCGTTTCATCTCACTGTGTATCCGTATACTGCTGAGATTACAATAAAGTTTACTTTGACTGTCCTTGTCAGATTTAATTAGAAGGTGGATGCCTTCCTCAGCACCTGCTACAGTATTGTACATACAAAATATCTGCGGTTTCCAGAAACTGCTACTGATGTAGGTGCCGTGTTATCTCTTGGAGAGGACAGGGGCGTATTTATATTAAGAAACCCGAGTGCCTGTGCCTAAGGCGGCAGGTTTTGGGGGGCGGCCCTCAGGTGCCTATAAATTTAGTATTTTAAATTAAAAAAAGGTTAGGGTGCACGGCATAGGGGGAATGTTTAGGCCCTTGCTGGGTCTGCTGCACCCTACTAAAGCATATTTGTTCGGTGCAGCTCTAGTCTCAGTCTCTATAGACAAGTGACAATAGGCTGTGGCAATAGGCTGCAAGCTTCAAGGGATACTATGCCTTTCTATGTCTATTTAAGCCTCTGCCTGGATGCTAGGGAGGTAGAACATTTCAAACAAGAAAATTATTCCAATTCAAACATAAAGAGCTGCAAAAGAGTAACGTGAAAAAACATATTCCCAACAGAATAATGTCTGCCTCAGTGATCCAATAACTGTATCTTTCTAGCCACTGCTAAACTACAATTCCCAGCATTCAATGCAAGAACCAGTAGCAGAGTTGTAGCTGATGTGCTAAGAGAGGAGATCTCAGCAGGACCTTCCTTCATTGGGCATGGGAGAGTCCAGTCAGCTACCAGTGAGTTCTGATGGTGGCCCTGGTTCTATGACTGCTTATGTTTAATGTCTATTTGTTGTATTTTCATAAATGCACATGTGTGTGACTGATGTGATTGGCTGCCAATTACTGGTATATCATGCCTTACTTGAGGATGACATCACTCCCAGCTCAGCACTGATTGGCTGAAAGCTGCCAGGGAAGGTGACTTAACAGCTCAGGCACAAGTGACCAGTATTTCATTTCTGGATTCAGAGGTAAGTGGAACATACTTTATGGGAGGAGGGGGGTATCAATAATACAAGGGGATAGTTTGGGCAGTGTGGCTTCCATGATTTATAGTAGTGCGGGGACTAGAGCCAGGCCCGGACTGGCAATCTGTGGGATCTGGCAAATGACAAAGGGGCTGCTGTAAGATGCCATAGACAGTCACTATTTATTGGGCTGCTGGGGGAGCTGTGAGGGCCTATGCGGTCTCAAATGCCAGGGCCATTTTTAAATCCCAGTCCGGACTTTAGTCTAGAGCCAAAGCTCCCAAAATTGCCCCACTATTGCCTGCTATTGTAATTGTCTGGGAAGGTGCTTGTCATGAAATTGTCCATTGGAGATGTCAGTTTATCTTTCCAGTTCCATCTTTTCCAATTTCATTGGAAAAGGGGGGGATATTTTTGGTTATAAGCCACCAGGGAGTACAAATGGGTATAACTACAAGGAAGGGTACAATCAATGATGGGGCCTTGAAAACGCCCCTTCCCAAACTACTAAAACTTGTGGGTGCTAAAGTACCCAAAATCTGCCTGTGTGCCATTGCTAAGGGGAGTGAGGCAACATGAGAACTTGCTGTCCCACCGACTCTAATCCTGTGCTTATCTAGCTGTGCCTTAACTACAATTCCCAGCACCCCCTGTGGCCTGTAGTTATAGAATATAGTATGTTTGGTATTTCTTGTTTACTTGTTACAGCTTTTGAAGTGTTAGACCATTTACTCTGCTGCTCTTTAGCTGTAACTGTCAACTGCCATTTTTCCAACTGCCATTGGCCAACTGTCCCACTCATCACTCATCCTAGTGGCCTCAGCATTAGAGTAGATGATTGGGTAAGGGAGGACCTGAGAAGAAAGACAAGTAGCACAAGCCTAGAATTAGGGTGCCTTATGTTATGGGTGCAGGGGCAATGATCAGAGCTTGACTGGTTATGAAAAGCCCCAGTGGGCCCATTACTCACCTGGGCCTCTAATGGGAACCAGTTTCTTTTGCCCCTATTACACCCCGCCAGTAACATACAGCTTTACAGCAATGGCATAGAGGGGGATTTGGGATTTGATTGATGACTCCCGTTCAATTCTAAATTCAATTTAATTGAGCCCTGGTGAAAGCAATTGGCAAAGAAATGAATGAGGGTGATTCCAAGTGTTCATTTAACTATTAGTTTGTGCATTGTGTCACCAGGACCCAACCAAGATTAGCAGGGGTGTCTAGGGCCCTTGATTGCACCAATAAATTCTGTCTCTCCCAATCAGCTCCTTTATTCTATTAAAGTTGCTGCTGATTGGTGTTACTGGTTATTTATAAGGCACAACTATATTCAGTAGAGCAGTATTGAGCTATTAAGGGAAATCCAGTATATATACAGATATATTTATGGCAGAGAGGGTTCAGTTCACAATCTCTTCTCTCTCTTTCTCTTCCCATAAAGTGAAATACGAGCGATTCCTAGTGACTTCCAGTGATTCCTAGTGATTCCCAGCGATTCCTAGTGATTCTCAGCGATTCCCAGGAGCAGAAGGAGAAAGAAGAAACACAAAAGTCTTTTTAAAGACTATCAACGTTCATCAGGAGCAGAAGAACAACTTGCCCAACCCATTGCGGGTTATTTGGAAGAAGGTAAGGATCCAGGGCCGCCATCAGGGGGGGACAGGGGGGACAAGTGTCCCTGGCATGAAGGGGGGCCCAGCAGTGCTGCACTTTTGAAAGAGCCGTGCCCCCTTGAGAGCGCCCGAGCCATGTGGCCATTTTTCAAGTTCCGAACAGCCGAAATGCGGAAGTGCCGAAAAGCCGAGCAGCCAAAGGACCCGAAGTCATGAAAACAGCCGAAGCCGAACTCCCGAAGCGGCGAAAAGAACGAAGTCATGAAAAGAGGCGAAGTTTAAGTCCTGAAACCATGAGTTCAGTTTTACTGAACACCAATTTGTGTTTTATTTTTTAAATCCCCTGGCCACCAATGTTTTATTATAATATTCTAGAGGCCCCTGCCACCAATGTTTTTTTAAAAAATATTTTTTGGGGCCCCAATTGTTTTTAACTTGTAAGGGGGGCTCTGTCACCAATGCTTTTCAAAAAAAAAAACATTTATGGGGGGGCCATGGCGCCAATGTTTTTTTTTTTTTAACTTATAATAGCGTTTTATAACTTGGCTGGGGGGTTACTTTTTTAGCGCTGATTTTTAGCGCTATTTTCTTTAACTTATAATTGCGTTTTATAACATGTGTGTGGGGGGGTTACTTTTTTAGCGCTGTCTGTGTGGTCTTTTAACTGTGATGTGGAGTGGGTGGTATCTGGGGCGGGACTCGGGCGCAAGTGTGGGCAGGGCCCAGGGGGCAACGAAAATTTTGTTGTACGGGGCCCCGTGATTTCTAATGGCGGCCCTGTTCCCATCTGTAATATGTATTACACAGTAGATGAGGCTGAAAAAAAGACACACGTCCATCAAGGTCTACCTTTTTTTGTAACTGCTGATCCAGAGGAAAGTAGGGACCTGACAGAAATAAAAAGGGCTGATTTGTGGACCAAATAAAATGGGATAGCATTGTCTTAAAATGGGGACATGGGGAGCTGGTGGGAGGGGCATTCTATATACATAAGTAAGCATTTGTTTCTAATTGGAACCTTATTAAAACCATACTTTCTGAATGAAAAGGGTTCTTATTAAATAAGGTGTAAATATGCTGCTGTGTTTACCTCTTTATTGTGTTTATTTGGGGGTCTTACATCTTTACGTTAACTCTAACCTTCCCAAATCTCTATTTTATATTACAGGAACATCAAAGATGGGCATGAGTGCAAGTAGCCGGCTTTACTACCAGTGGCGCTTTGAAAAGGTAAAGGTGCTCACAGCTAATTTCCTCATTTTATTTTTAGGGATGCACCGAATCCAGGATTCGGGAGTCTGCCTTTTTCAGCAGGATTCAGATTCTGCCGATTTCTTCTGTCCAGCCGAACCAAATCCGAATCCTAATTTGCATATGCAAATTAGGGGCGGAGAGGGAAATCGTGTGACTTTTTGTCACAAAACAAAGAAGTAAAAAATGTTTTCCCCTTCCCACCCCTAATTTGCATATGCAAATTAAGATTTGGTTCGGTATTCGTGTAGGATTTGGGGGTTCGGCCGAATCCAAAATAGTGGATTTGGTGCATCCCTATTTATTTTCTGACTGCTGAGAAAGGTATCCAAGGGGTTAAAGGAGGGGCTAACCCAATGCTAAACATGTCATATCTTCTATGTAAATACAACGAAACAGAAATTTAACAGGGTTTAGCATAGTGTGTGCCCTGACCTCAATGTTTTCTTGCTTCTTACATTTTTCTAGCCCGCACCGTGGATCTCGCCTGATCTGGGCATCTTTGAGATCAGGGATTTTGAGGATCCACTCGCGGGCCCTTATCTCGAGTGCATCAGGGACAAGATCACCTTTGACATCAGGTTTGCACTCTACGATCTGTGGATGGCCAAGGACTGCGTGAAGATCACAAAATGGTGGAAATTACACCTTAAGAATGAGTTCTGGCAGGACTACAGATACATCAAGGCCCACCTGAAACACCTCTACAAAGAGCTAGAGAAGATCAACAAGGCCATACTGATTAAGAACAATGAGAGATATTCAGGTGCAGTATATAATCCATCCTTTTCTTTCCCACACTTGGCTTAATCACCTGATTTGTGCTTAATGTGCTACAGGTGTGGGATCCGTTATCCGGAAACCCATTATCCAAGAAGCTGCGAATTACGGAAAGTCCATCTTCCATAGACTTCATTTTATTCAACTAATCAATTTTTTTTTTTTAAAATGATTTCCTTTTTCTCTATAATAATAAAACAGTTTCATGTACTTGATTCAAACTAAGATATAGTTATTGGAAGCAAATTCACCCTATTGGGTTTATTTAATGTTTACATGATTTTCCAGTAGACTTAGTAGAGGTATGAAGATCCAAATTACAGAAAGATCCGTTATCCAGAAAACCCCAGGTCCCAAGCATTCTGGATAACAGGTCCCATACCCCTATAAGGATTCTACAGGAATATCACTTGCTTAGGTAAAAAAATACTTAGTCTGAGTTATCTTGTTTGGTTTTACAGGTGGTCCTCGGAACAACTCGGCAAATGATACCAGCACCACCAGCAGTTTCCTCGGTACCAAATACCGATGTACCTCAGTCTAGGCACCACATCCTCAGGAAACAGCAGTAACTATGGGACATCTCAATTCCACCAGTGATGCCCCCCTTTCATCCACTGCACTTTCACCAGCGGTGCTTTCAGCCACTGTAGTTCCACCAATGGTTCCTCCCCTTTATCCAAAATATGGTGTTATACACAGGGACTCCTTTAAGCCACTTGGTAGACCCTGCATTCCATCCCTCCAATGGAATGGAAAGGAATGCAGCATTCATCGTGCGTCTTAAATGTGCCCTTGTTTATGCTGCCATATTCCCTTCTCTTTCTCATCCTTTCACTGCAGTCCCTTACCTTACCATATTCCCCCGCCCCCCCGCTTCCCTTGATTCTATTTGGCGCATTGATCGTGGGAGCAAATCCGATCGCCTTTAAGGGGTCAGGAAGGAATTTTTCCCTCTAGTGAAGGAAATCCGCTTCTCAGAGGTTTTTTGCCTTCCTTGCGATCAAAAAGCGCAGTTTATCTAATTATTAATAAAGCTGTGAATTACACAGATTAACCACAAAGTCATTGTGTGTCTCTTTATTGTGGGTATTGGGCTAGGGATTTGGCAGGGATAACATATAGAGGGGGAGGGAGAGAAGTTAGGATAAGGCTCTTATAGAGCAGGACATGGTTATGTTTCTCCTTGGTTCCTAACAATGAAACGGAAACAACATAAAACTACTGTGTTAGTCCTACTATCCTCCTTAGGACTTTTAGGAACCTATGTAATACTGAGAGCCAATACACATCCTTCCCATATCTCACCCTAACCGGCCTTCGGACAACTTCTCCCTTTGGGCCTTTGGAAAAGGGCCAGCTCCATACAGTAGCGATCCTAGAGGGGGGGGCCCTGGTGCGCCGCATTTGGCCGCATTTTCAGCGGGGAACTGACTGCCGGGGGGCCCTGAGGGGGTGCGGGCCCTGGCCCGCTCGCACCCCTTGCTCCCCCAGTAGTTCCGCCACTGAGTGTTGGTGAGTTAGGCACAACCCTGGATAATGTGCTCTTATCTTTAAGAGAATGTAGAGGAGGTTACCCAGCAGCCACAATGTAACACCACCACCAAATAGATTATCAATACAAGGACTACCTTACCTTACTACCTTAAGTCCTCTAGGAGTCACCACATCCAATTTATAGATCCACATTGACTCTTTTTGTAACAATAGTAGATCCTTGTTGCCTCCTCTCCTTGGGGCTGGCACATGGTCGATAAGCATGTGTCTAAATTGAGGTAAGGAGTGTCCAAACTTCAGCCAGTGTTTCGCCACTGGCTGGTCAGCCTTTCCTGTGGTAAGGGCAGCCCTGATGGCGCTTCTGTGGTTATTCATCCTCTCCCTGTAGGTCGTGGATGCTTTGCCTACATAGTGCAAGCCACAAGAGCACCATGCTATATAGACCACATGGTCCGACTGACAGGACAGTCTAGGGAGTGTAAAAAAGGTTCCTTGTGACATCCCGCTACAAGTTAGACACCCTGCACATTTATAGCAGCCATTTTTGAGTGGTCTCTCCAGCCAGGTCCTTCCCTTAGTTCTCTTATCCGGGGGCACATCTTTAATCACTAGCAGGTCCCCAAGGTTGCGTCCTCATCTATAGGCCAACAGCGGCCTCTTTTTATCCAAGAAAAAGAGATGTGGATCCGAGTTGATAATCTCCCACCTACTATTCAACGCGTTTTTAAACGGTACACTTATGGTACTCCAGTTGTAAATATTAGATCTGGTTGGGGGGTCTCATCTCTCTTAGACAGCAGAAGTTCCTCCTGGGTTCTAAGTATCGGTTTCTGTAGTTGTTCTTGTATCAATCTATTCGGGTATCCCATGGATTCAAACTGTTGCGCCAAATTATCCAGTTGTACTGCTGCGGCGTCTCTGTCTGTATTGTTCCTAATAACTCTGAGGAATTGTGAGTAGAGAACCTCTCGGGACATGTGAGGAGGATGATGGGAACTAGCATGTATGAGACTATTCCTATCTGTAGATTTTTTATATAGCGTAGTCCCAATTACCTCCCCTTGTTTAGAGATGGTTACATCTAAATAATTTACCTTCTGTTTGTCATAAGACATCGTCAATTTTATGGGAGAGTCAAGGGAATTTAAGCTCTCTTTGAATGAGTCCCCCCCCCCCGATCAGCAATAGGTCGTCAAGATAGCGCTTATAAAACTAAATGTGGCTACCTCCTAGGGGCAGCAGTAAGTTCTGCTCATACTGTTCCATAAATATGTTGGCAAAGGATGGAGCCACATTCGATCCCATTGCTGTCCCAGCGGTCTGCAAATAGAGGGAATCTTGAAACATAAAATAATTATTTGATAAGATCAAGTCCAATAAAGCTATCAGGAATTCAAGCGTTGGAGGCCCCTTGTGTTTGGTCTGAAGTGCCTTCCTACATGCTGAGACACCCATGTCATGAGGGATAACTGTGTAAAGACTGGACACATCCATAGTCACTAGGATTGTGTCAAGTGGAATTTTTACGTCCCTGAGCATCGTTAGTATGCGTGTTGTGTCTCGTACATAAGAAGCCATATCTTGCACTACAGGTTGTAGGTAGGAATCCACATATTTTGCTACGGGCTGAAATAGGGACCCTATCGCTGAAATGATCGGACGACCAGGGGGAGCAATCAATGATTTATGAATTTTTGGTAAGGTGTAGATAAATGGTATCTTAGGAAATTTTGTGGTTAGAAATTGTTGTCTCATCTATCCAACCCCCTGTGACCCCTGCTGATATCAAACTATCCAATTCATTCTTAAATTTTGTAGTGGGATCAGCCTTTAATTTGATATAGGTTGTGGTATCCGATAGTTGTGCCAATAGTTCCTGTATGTAGTATGACTTGTCCAAAAGAACAATGGCGCCCCCTTTGTCTGCCTGTCTGATAATAATGTCATTATCTTCCTAAAGGGTTTTTATGGCTTCCTTCTCCAATCTAGACAAGTTTGAATGACTACAGGTAAGGTCCCTGTGTATTTTTACTGAATCTTTAGCCAAAAGTCGTGTGAATGTAGAAATAGCTTGGGCTTTTTTTTTTTTTTTTTAGCAAAGGGTGATTTAGTGGTCCCTATTTTATCTTTAAAATGGTCACGTAGTTTTAAATGTCTCTTAAACTTATGTATGTCCTTGTACATGTCAAAAGGTTCTGAGTGGTCAGTTGGTACAAATTTAAGTCCTTTGTTCAGTAATCTCTGTTCACTAGTTTTCCTTCTCCTTTAAATTAGAAGATTTTTTTATAAGATCACAACCAGATCTTAAAGCATAAGCAGTGAGTAACAGGCCTGAATTAGCAATGGGTCACTCTACTGATTGGGCTGTTCCATGGCATATTTAAAATGTAATTAGATGTAGACACACAGTGACGCACTTTCCTACCTCTACAGTCCCAACAGCATGTTGGGAGTGGCGCTCTTTCTGCAGATAATCCTCCCAGCCGCTCTAGAGATAATCCAGCCGCTCTAAAAATAATCCATCTGCTCTAAAGATAATCCAGCCTATCCCAGACGCTCTGCAGAGAAATCTTCCAGACGCTCTGCAGAGAAAACGCTTAGTCCTTCTGAATATAATCTTTCCAGCCGCTCTGAAGATAATCCTCCATACCGCTCTGTAAATAATAATCAAAACTGCTCTGAAGATAATCCAGATGCTCCAAAAATTATCCAGCTGCTTTGCAGATAATCCTAACAGCCACTCTGCAAATAATAACACAAAATGAGGTATCAAAAGTATTAACTCACCAGGAAATAGAGGAGGTCCAGGTGCACCACCCTGAACCTTCAGCTAGGGGAGCAGATGAAAACGGTATTATGATGGAGCAGGCACTCGTGGAACAATCTTCGACAGATGTGTAAAAAGAACGTAGTTTATTCAGAACTCAAAGGTACATCCTTTTTACATGTCTGTCTTGTTCCATGAGTGCCTGCTCCATCATTATACAGTTTTACAAGCTGACAATCTTAGCTCTCATGTGCAACAGAATCCCTCCCCTACTACCCTGGCAGCTTTACACCAGGCTGAGAAAACATATCCTTATTACTTGCATAATAAAACTAAAAAGAAACTACTCGTGTGTGGTCTGCACGGGGCGCTGAGCAGATGTGTGTTCTGGAGCTCCGTGACAACTATCCTGAATACCCCGGTGGCAACTGGCTAGAAGCTCAAATCCTATAAGTATGGCATACCCGACACCACTTCACACTATGGGTGGCAACAAGACCCAGAGAGAAAGCCCAGATGCAGCCGCCAGGCTGGAACACTATGCCCGGACTGCTCCACAATATAGCGGTGTATCCCTTTCGCGGGAAGAAGAGAACACCACGCCAGCAACAATGCTTCAGCAATGGCAGCATAGGTATTCCCCTGTACTAAGCACAATTCAGCAGGAACAGTCCCTGTTTGCTATTTTGTTCATAGCCTGTACAGAGTGATCCAATAAAACTATGGCAGCATAGGATTTCCCTTGTACTAAGCACAATTCAGCAGGAACAGTCCCTAAGTTTGCTCATAGCCTATACAGAGAGATCCCATAAAACTACGGCAGCATAGGAATTCCCCTGTACTAAGCACAATTCAGCAGGAACAATCCACTATGTTTGCTAGTTTGCTCATAGAATCTACAGAGAGATCGCATAAACCTATGGCAGCATAGCTATTCCTCCTTACTAAGCACAATTCAGGAGGAACAGGCCCTAAGATTGCTTAAAGCCTGTACAGAGAGATTCCATGAATCTATGGCTGCATAGGTGTTCCCCCGCTGTATTAAATGGATACTGTCATGGGAAAACATGTTTTTTTTCAAACGCATCAGTTAATAGTGCTGCTCCAGCAGACTTCTGCTCTGAAATTCATTCCTCAAAAGAGCAAACAGATTTTTTTTATATTTAGTTTTTAAATTTGACAAAGGGCTAGACATATTGTCAGTTTCCCAGGTGCCCAGTCATGTGACTTGTGCCAGCATTTTAGGATGGAACTGCTTTCTGGCAGGCTGTTATTTCTCCTAAATGTAACTGAATTTGTCTCAGTGGGACTTTTATTATTGAGTGTTGTTCTTAGATTTACCAGGGAGCCATTATCTTGGGTTAGGGAGCTGCTGTCTGGTTACCTTCCTACTGTTCTTTTGTTAGGTTGCTGGTGCTTGCAGTACAGCAGTAAAGAGTGACTGAAGTTTATCAGAGCACAAGTCATATGACTGGGGGCACTTGGGAAATTGACAATATGTCTAGCCCCATGTCAGATTTCAAAATGAAATATAAAAAATAAAATCCGTTTGCTCGGATTTCAGCTCAGAATTCTGTTGGCTCAACACTATTAACTGATTTTGAAACAAACATGTTTTCCCATGACCGTATCCCTTAATCACAATTCAGCAGGAACAGACCACTAAGTTTGCTCATAGACTGTACAGGGAGATCCCATAAAGTTGTGACAACATAGGTATTCCACTGTACTAAGCACAATCCAGCAGGAACAGTCCCCTAAGTTTGCTCATAGCCTGTAGAGATAGATCCCATAAAACTATGGCAGCATATGTATTCCCCTGTACTAATTACAGTTTAGCTGGAACAGTCCGTAAGTTTGCTCAAAGCCTCTACAGAGAGATCCCTGTATAACTCAACCTGCAGCCTTGTGCCTTTATATGGTTATAGTGCCCAAGGCCCACCCCAGATTCTGCCAAGCCCACACCACAGTAAAAAGCCCACATAGACATCAGCGCTAAAAACTAACCCCCCACACATAATTTATAAAAAGCCACTGGTGGTCAGGACCACCCTACAAGTTAAAAAAAATCATTGGTGGCCAGGGCCCTCCCCCTATAAATTAAAAAAATACAAAAACCTTTGCACCAGGATCCCCAAAAAACTCTCTAAAAAAACATTGGTGGCCATGCCCCCCCCCCTCTTAAAAGTTAAGAAACATTGGTGATCAGGGGCCTCATAGATTATTTTTAAAAAAACATTGGTGGCCTGGGGCCTATATAGTATTAACATAATACCATACCTCCCAACATTTTGGAAATAAAAAGAGGGACAAAAAGTTGGTGCAAATATTTTTTGACCACGCGCATTTTTGTGGCCACACTCCCTAATTACCATGTTCATTTTACAAAATTTGTCGGGTTATAAAAGTTTGAACATATTTCTGTTTTTTTTCCAGTTATTACAGTTTTGCTAATGAAGGTGAATTTCCCTTTAAGCTGTGAGTCCCAAGGGACCTGTTATCTTATATTGTTACAAATACTTATTTGCGTATCTCAAAATTGTTACAAAAGTATCTTATCTGCTGCTCTGGCTGTTCTGGGCTCTCTGCCAAAAGCCAATTAAGTTAGCAACTTTGTTTCTTTTTCTGGCTGTTCAGTGCACAGAAAAACGGGACTTTCCAGTACAAACGAGGGACTGCGGGTTGAGCAAAAGAGAGACTGTCCCTCTAAAAATGGGACAGTTGGGAAATATGTAATACATTAGTAGCCAGGGATTTAATAAAATAAAAAACATTGTTCAGTGGACCTTACTCCTTACCTGGCTTTGGGTCCTTTCGAGGCTTCAGGACTTCAACTTCGGGTCTTTTCGTGACGTCAGGTCTTTTCGCAGCTTTGAAGACCCCCCTCCACATGGTCTGCCATTTCAGGTACTGCAAAATCAACACATTTACAGCATTAATTTGTGGGGCAAAGATAGAAAAATGTACATTCACCCAATAAAACATCTATTTTCAGAAAGTAGACATACCCCTGAATCCAAATTGGGTGTGCATGTCTTTCTACTCTGAAGCACCAAGCTGCGAGCCTTAACTAAATTTGGCGATTTTGGAGATAGTTATGAAAATCACCTCATAACTTCTACCTTGAAGCATTTTACCTGCCACATACTATTAGGTAACAAGATAAAACACCCTAAATACGAAAGCCTGGGTCCCCTGAAAAGTTTGATACCCAAAATACTTAGATTTAATGAAGTATATAACATGTAAAGACCCCAAATCTACCTTGTGCATACTTTTGATGTCTTACACTCATTTATAAACATTGGCAGTTTTATGTGGGATAAAAGTTACAAACAATTAGAGGCCCCAGTTCTATAATCCCACGATTAGGACAGCACATGTTGTTACACATATACTTTCTCTAGAGTAAACCAGAGCTCCTCCCCAGATGGTTTGTCCTCAGGTTCACAACCCTCCCTACGCTCTTTATATATTTTAACTATACAGAAGTAATGTTTTAACATACTATCCGGTGGTACGAGCGCGCTACTATTATAATCTTAGCAAAGGGGAACTATCCCTTGCCACACACCGCTTCTACATCTCCTCCTGAACTCATCTACCCCATCCCTTTCTTTACTACTGACTTCTACTCCCCATACTCTAAGTCCTAACCTTCGCCCTCACCTCCCACTTTACTCTCTTCCACTACTTCATCCCCTTTCTATCTCTTTCTATCCCCCCTCCTTTTTTTTTTTTTCTTCTTCTCTTCTCCTCTCTCATTTCCTTAGTTTCTCCTCCTTTACCCTCTTATCATCCACTTTAACCCCTGAGTTTGCTACATTTCTCCCCACTTATCCCGCCTTGTGACCCTCTTTCTGATCCTCACACCTATAGTACACAGCTTTATCACCACACTCATGGCAGTCCATGACTTACATCCTCCACAGAGCTCTCACAGTCATGAAGCTCACACAAAGGTAAACATAGTAAGCATAAATGCTAATGGACTTAACTCACCTCAGAAACGGATCTTATTAAGTTCAGAATTGAGACGACTAAAATCACAAGTTGCCTTTGTACAAGAGACTCATTTTAAGGTGTCCTCATCCTTCCGATGGACTAATAAATACTTCCCAGAAATGTACAGCAGTATCCCCAGACTAATAAGACAAAGGGCACAGCAATTCTGTTTGAGAAACACTTTGACTTCAAAGTGTCGGCTACAAAAAAAGACCCAGCTGGACGATATATTTTTGTGAGGGGCACCCTAGATACCCAAAAGATTACTTTTGCCAAAAGCGACAGGACAAAACTTTTCACACAATTGCAGAGATCTTACTCAGATTCTCCGAAGAAATCCTCATACTAGGGGGAGATTTTAACTTCCCTATGGATCCCCAAATTGACTGTCCTGCCGAAAAATCCAGCATTCCCCACCGCATTATTCACTATATCACAAAAGATTTACATCAACTACAGGTAGTAGATGCCTGGCGACTAGTCAAGCCTAAGGAAAGAGACTATACTTTTTATTCCGCTAGGCACAGCCTATACACCAGAATAGATCATTTTTTTCTATCTCAGCACCATCTGAGTGCGATAGGAGGCGCAGACATACACACTTGCACATGGTCGGATCACGCCCCCATATCCATGCAACTCTCCCTTAAAACAAATATCTCAAAATGGAGTAGCTGGCAATTAAACGAGTCAATACTGAAAGATAATAGTGTCCTGAATGAGGTTAAAACAGCTATTGCAAACTATTTCAGGGAGAATGTCATGGCAGATGTCAACCCGGTGACCATATGGGAGGCCCATAAATGCTGCATTAGAGGGACGTTGATCCAATTATGTTCCAAAAGGAAGAAAGTGCATCAAGCTAAACAGAACTCACTCTTGGCAAGGGTGCCCCCTCTCACGTACCCTTTTTGCCCTGGCTTTGGAACCTCTGCTCATATCTATTAGATTTAAAGCAGATATATCAGGGATTTCCATAAAAGACAAACAATATAAAGTAGCAGCGTACGCCGACGACCTTCTTTTTTTCCTGACAAAACCGCTAACCTCAATCACAAGCCTCAACAATCTCTTCGAGATATTTGGCAAGCTTAGCAACTTCAAAATAAATTTTCTTAAATCGCAAGCATTAAACGTATCGCTCAGCGACAACACAATTCAACGACTCTCAAACAACTTCCCATACAGCTGGGCAAACCGGCAGATCACTTACCTACGAATAACTATTACTAAAGACTATGAAGAATGGACTGATAGCAACTGTAAACTGCTATACGCAAACATTCATAAAGATCTACGGAATTGGACCAAACAACCCCTGTCCTGGATAGGTAGAATCAATGTGGTCAAGATGAACATAATGCCACGGCTACTTTACCTATTCCAGTGTGTACCTCTACTATATTCAACCAATTGGCTAAAATCTTTTCAATCTGAAAGCACCAAATTCATCTGGCAGGACCACCCACCACGACTTAAAGCTGCCATCTTACATAAGAAAAATTCGGAAGGAGGTCTTGCCCTCCCGGACTGTGCCAGATACCTAAAAGCAGCAGCACTTGCTCGTATAATTGACTGGTCGCACCACCTAGATAGTAAGGACTGGGTGGAGATTGAGCATCAATCCACAGCCACACATTTGATCCACCTGCCATGGTTTGACAAGATCCATCGAAGGATATTACACAATTCCCACCCCCTATTGAAAAGCACGCTAAATACTTGGGACCGGGTTAGTGGCAAAACACAAATATCGGCATACCCATCTCCGCTCATACCAGTTACAAATAACCCAGCATTTCCATCTGCACTCAAGCCTACCGCCTTCCGAGAATGGCTGGTAGATGGACATCTACAAATTGCCCATATAATGGAACAGGGACAATTAGCAGATTTAAATCTTCTTAGACGGGCCAGGCCGACGGTAAATTTGCAAGATTATCAATACTGCCAGTTTAAGCATTTTTTGGGGTATCTAGGTGGCGCTAACAAATTAGGACAACCCCTTACGCCCTTTGAGACTCTATGCACTAGGGAAACCCCCCTAAACATATAATCTCTTCAATTTATGATATGCTCTCAAGTGAGTGTGAGAAAAAGCAGCTGCCTTTTGTCTAGGCATAGGAGTGGGACCTAGCACTGGACATCTCAGAAGAACTCATCCAGAAATGGATTCCTAGTCTAATTTACAGCTCTAGATGTTGCAAGATCCAGGAGTTAAATTATAAAATCTTAAGTAGATGGTATTACACCCCAGAAAAATTACATAAGATTTATCCAAGCACAAGTAACCCCTGCTGGAGGTGTAAAGCAGATATAGGCACGTTACTACACATATTCTGGGACTGCCCAGCTCTCACAAACTACTGGCAGGTAGTTCTGAAAGCCTGTTCCCAGGTGCTAGGAAGAGATCTATCCTTATCACCAGCCCGCATACTTCTATTTTGGGACACAGAAAACACGGAGGGGATCCCCGATACTACTCCGGAGTATCATCTTCTTAACTCAGCCAAACTCCTAATCCCTTGACTCTGGAAATCCACTATACCACCAACCAGTAAAGAATGGATAGGGAAGGTTAACGAATTAGCAAAATTTGAGGAATTATCTACATTCACAGAAAAACAACACTCTAGCTTTAGGGCTACATGGCTGAGGTGGTATTTATACAGGGACTCTGCGGAATATAGACAACTTCTGAACTCCAAAACTCACATAACACAGATCGTTATTAGAGGTTTCTTCAATCTGTACTCTGAGCATTACTACACGTTGTTAACATGCTATATCCCTTCTACCCGTATAACCTTGAGGGGACTGTAATTCTTGCTGTATTGCCTTTGTGTAATGCTTTGTTTAAAAACGATGCCTGAGTCGTGATGCTTTTCGTTAATTTTGTTGTTTCCCCCCTGCTCACTTTCCCCACTCCCCCTCCTTTTTCCTTCTGTATCCCCTCCCCCATCTCCTTTTTGGAAAACAATTAAAATCATTATACAAAAAAAAAAAAAGAAAACCCTCAATAACTTTAAAAAATCCAAGTCACAAACTAGGGGTACAGTATCTGTTATAATACATTAGTTCTATTCCCCTGTATAACACAGCATGCAGCCTTCTGCCTTTATATGGTCTCATAATGCCTCAATGCCTTCTAACATCCTTACAATTTACAGTAGGGGGTACAGTATCCTTAATAGTACATAGTGATAGTCACCTGACCAACTCAGCATGGAGCCTATGTACCTTTATGACTCCCAAACCCCTCAGTGACTTTAAAATGTCCTTATATTTTACAGTAGAGGGTATATTATCCCTTATAATACATGAGTGGTTCTCAGAGTCCCCTGACTAACTCATTCTGCAGCCTTGTGCCTTGAAATGGTAACAGAACCCCTAAGAGATTTCTAAAATCCTTATAATTTCAGCAGCTTCCTGCAGCTTTGTACTTTTATATGGTCACAGAACCCCTGAGTGACATCTAATATTCTTATATAAAGTAGGGGGTACATTATCCCTAATACATGAGTGACACTCAGAGTTTCCTGTACAGCTCAGTCTGTAGCCCTGTGCCTTTATATCAGTGGTCCCCAACCAGTGGCTCGTGAGCAAAATGTGGCTCACCAATCCCTTGGATGTTGCTCCCAGTGTCCTCAATGCAGGTACGAATTTTTTAAATCTTAGCTTGGAAGCAAGTTTAAGTTGCATAAAAACTAGGTGTACTGCCAAATAGAAGCTTCTGTGGGCTGACAGTGCACATAAAGGCTACCAAATAGCCACCCACAGCCCTTATTTTGCACCCCTGGAACAATGTTTATGTTTTTGTTGCTCACTGATCCTTCTACATTTGAATGTGGCTCGTGGGTAAAAAAGGTTGAGGACTCCCTCTTTATATGGTCACAGAACCCCTCAGTGAGTTTTAATATCACTACGATTTACAGCAGGGATAGTACAGGTATGGGACCTGATATCGAGAATGCTCGGGTTTACTAGAAACTCATTTAAACATGAAATAAACCCAATAGGCTGGTTTTGCTTCCAATAAGGATTAATTATATCTTAGTTGGGATCAAGTACAAGCTACTGTTTTATTATTATAGAGAAAAAGGAAATCATTTTTTAAAATTTGGATTATTTGGATAAAATGGAGTCAGCCATTCCGTAATTTGGAGCTTTCTGGATATCGGGTTTCCGGATAAGGGATCCTATATCTGTATATAAAACATGAGAAATATTCAGAAGAACTTGTATAACTCGGCCTGCAGCCTTGTGCCTTTATATAGTCCAATAACCCCTCAGGGGCATCTAATATCCTTATCATTTACAGTAGGGGGTACATTCTCTCTCATAATACATGAGTGATCCTCGGAGTTCCCTGTATCACTCAGCCTGCAGTTTAAGGGGCAAATTCACTAAGCACCGAACGCTAGCGTGAATTCGCCAGCGTTGGGCATTTTCGTTACTTCGCAGATTCACTAACGGACGCTGGCGTAACTTCGCTAGTGTTACTTCGCACCCTTACACCTGGCGAATTTGCGCCAATGGACGTAACTACGCAAATTCACTAACACGCGCATTGTTCTGAACGCTACCTTTTACGCTAGACTTCCTTCGCCACCTCAGACCAGGCAAAGCGCAATAGAGTAGATAGGGATTGCTTCAAAAAAAGTTAAAAATATTTCTAAGTCCCAAAAAACCCTGGTGTTTTTTCTTTATTATGGGTGATAGGCTGAAAACGATCTAAATTTTTTTTGGGGCTCCGCTCCTTCCCCCCTACATTTCCTAACTCATGGCAACTTAACTATACGGTGGGCACATGTGTAGGGCAAAATAAAAATGTTATTTGCTGTTTTGAAGGTTTCCCAGGCTTGTGTAGTTCTGCTACATATACCTCCATTGAAACTTCAATTTGGCGCCGTATGCCAATTAACCATCGCTAGCGTAACTTCGCTTTGCTTGGCGGATGAACGCTAGCGCAACTTCGCAATCTTACGCTACCCCTGATCGCAACTTTGGATTTTAGTGAATTTGCGGAGCGCTGACGAAAATACGCCTGGCGAAGTGCAGCGAAGCGTGGCAAAGTGGACGCCAGCGCAACTATGATTCTTAATGAATCTCCATATAAGAGTTTTACTTTAGTCCCTTTGTAAATTGAATGCTTAATGAATAAAAAATACAATCCCTGTTTTGTTTAAAGGGTAAGGCATTTGGTAGCTTAAGGCACATAATGTTTCAATGTCCTTAATATATTGATAATGGGATAAGTGCAGAGGATTTCTTCTATGTGTCTATGTGAATTTTGTGGTCACCTCATTGCACTACCCCCCCCCGCTTAATGTTTTTAAAAATTAGTGGTGAGTACAATTTTCCCTTGTTTATCTATGGGAAACAGCCTTCCGGTCATTCAGAGGTTTCTGAATATCAGGTTTCCAGATAACAGATCCCATACCTGTACCACAATTAAGAAAGTGCTCTGATAAAGACAAATGTATGAAAATTATCCTCCTCCTCAGGATGCTCTATTATACCACATATGAAAATCCAGGCATTCCGAAAACTACTCAGACTGACATGTTGGGCTGCCCCTTAACTACTTTAAAATACTGGACACCCTTTCTAAAACCGGCAAGTGGATTAACGCCCCCGCTCTCCATATCCCAGTCTTTGGCAAACCTACTTTCTCTCCTCACCTAGACTTAGACAACTACAAGGGAATTACTGATACAGATATCCCGGACACTTCAATCACAGTCACAATGATTCCTCCCTGTCTGCTAGCCTGTACAGAAAATGATTCCTTCCAGTTGATACTGCAAAGGCCCTCATCCTAATGAAACGGAGACAGACTGATAGCCACCTAAGAAACTGACCCAATCAACTGGCTGATTATTCAATTATTAAAGGTATTCCAGTGTACTTGGCAAAATTCAGCAGGAACAGCCCCTATGTTTGCTCATAGCCTGTACAGAGATCCCATAAAACTACGGCACCATCTCTACCTACTATAGCTGCTATCCCAAAGCCACACTCCCTTCCCAAATGTGTTGCAAGGACCCCAATATTTGCAGAGACCACTGCAGATGCTAGGTGGTAGCTGAAGAGAAGAACATGTAGATGGCTTTTAATCTGACATATGCTCTTCATATAATGTGGAAAGTAATTGAAAAAAGTCTTTATTTCTGGGGCACAATCTGAAAACAATTGAACTGAAAATTTGGAAGGTAAACAACCCCTTTAAGTATATGGCACCAGCTAACCAAAAACTGTTCACTGGCTCCATATCCATCACCACTGACCCCAATAAGAAACAACACTGACTACTTACCTGGGATTGAACATAAAGGATACGAAACTGCTTTTGGGCTCCAGAATCTTCAATCGAGGCACCTTCTAGGCATGGAAAAAGACCATTTCCCATGTTCCCATGTTCCTAAAAAACAAAGCGTTGAGTTGGGTGAGTTGGGGAGAAGTGGAGGTACAGACAGCTGAAACATTACATGACGTCTATATCAATAGGAAATACTGTGTGTAGACCACTAACCAGCTTTGAAACATATAGCTCTATAAATACAAAGACACGGACTCTCTCTAACCTACAAGGTAATGCTGGAACACAAACACCCCAACTTACCTCACAATACTAAGTCTTGGGAAACAGACTTAAACCTCAATCCCTGAGCAAGATTGGCTGGACATATTCCAAATAATCACAAAATGCTCAATAAGCAATAAATAACAAGAACAATGAGATCCACCATCTCTACCCACTATTTAGGCTAAGGAAGGGACCCCCTACAAGCCAAGGACCCCCCGGTTCTACCAGACTGAGCAACAGCAGCAGCACTGATTGGAACCATGGCTGATGAATTAATGGACCCAACAGATATGGCAGCGCAGTAACTGCACTGACTCAATAGGCCACACATACAAAGCAATGCTCTGTGTACTTAATAGTCTGTGTATGTGCTGCACATCTAATTACAAATAAATGCCATATAAACCTCACTCATCAACAGGGGACACTTCCCCTTTAAGAGCAGGGGACAGAGGTGACTTCCACCTGGGAGTGTGACAGTTGGTTCAGTCCGTTGATGGCCCTGTGGTGAGAGGTAAGAGTACTTTCCCTCTGGGAGATGTTTTGCCAAAAAACCTTTATTTTAGTGGAAAAAGAGGAGGGAATTTGGGCAATGTCCCCCACAGACTAGCAGGTGGTGTGCCTCTCCCTGATTTTAGTGAATTTGGATATTTTTCCCCTAAAATGTGCTTGGGAGATGCCTTTAATCTTATTGCTGGTTGGGAGACAGACTTTTTGTGGATTTGGCATTATGCAGGGCTGCCAGCAAATATTCACATTATCTACAGAAGGAAACTTTTGGGGACCCTGTAGCACACCATAAGGAACTAGGGGTGAGAAGCAGAGGCACGTGCCATGGGGACAGTTGGGGGTGATGAGTGGGGGACATACAGCAGGTCCCATAGAACAGAGGAGACTTTACACCTAGGGTTTGACAGTTGGTTTAGTCCGTTGGTTGGTTAAGTGTATATTCCCTCTAAGAGATACTGTATTTTACCAAATAACCTTTACTATAGTAAAAACAAGAAGGGAAAAGGTTGGGTGACGCCCCCCCAGACTAGCAGATGTTGCTCCTCTCCCTGATTTTAGTGAATTTGGAGATTTTTCCCCTAAAATGTGTTTGGGAGAAGCCTTTAATGTTAGTGCTGGTTGGGAGACACAGACTTTGGCAGTTATTTAGGGCTCTCTGCTAATTGACTGTGTGAGGAAACTTCCAGCATTCTAGAGACTGAGGCTCAGTACCTGCTGGAACTGATACAAAGCTCAAACTTTAGGGGAAATACATTTCTGCTTTCCTCTGTATTAAATAGGAAATATTAAGCGCTAAATTCCTTAACTTGCCTTTATATTCTCTTTCTATACAGATTGCTACAGTGCCTTTCCTGCATTTTTGGACCGTGACTTCGGTGCTTCACACCTGCCCATTAACACCTGGGAGTTTTTTTTGGCTTCTCCATTGTTCATATAATTACATCTTTATCTGAACAGTGTAAGAGAGCCAGGGGTTCCTTAGGGAGACCCCCCTTGGGGTGGCCCGGCCTTGTGCCGCCCCCTATTTTTTCTCCCCCCATCGGAGAATCTTCATTAAGAGGTAATCTTGCAAATTCAACTGATTCAGCACATGATTTCTTCTTCAGAGAGTCTGTCATCAATTCACTTGGGGGGTCCCACGTGGCTTTGTGCATATGAGCCCATACGGTTACTGTATATTGTATTTATAAGAAGCCAATCCATCAACAGCATTAATAATGGGCTTTAATCATTGACTGGAACAATGTTACATACAAATGGGAGAATATAGATAAGGAAATAATTAAATGGGTGGTTCACCTTTAATGTATATTTTAGTATATAATAGGATGGCTACTTCTAAGCAACTTTTCCACTGGTTTTCATTAAATGTTTTCGATAGTTTTCGGACTCTTTCCAGCTTTCAAATGGGGGTCACTGACCCCATCAAAAAACAAATGGTCTGTAAGGCTACATATTTATTGTTATTGCTACTTTTCTTCAAATCAGCACATGGTTGCTAGAGTAATTTGGACCCTAGCAACCAGATGGCTTTAATTGCAAACTGGAGAGCTGCTGAAGAAAAAGCTCAATAACTCAAAACCCACAAATAATAAAAAAGGCAAACCAAGTGCAAATTGTCTTAAAATATCATTCTCTGCATCATACTAGGAGTTCATTTAAAGGGGAACAACTCTTAACTTTATTTTGGCTGATTATGTCTATTTGTCCCTGTAGGTTTCAACGATGGACAAGAAGCAGAGAAATCCATCTCTTCTGGTAATGCCTCAGTGTAAAACAATCCTCTCTCATCTGAACTGGTGTTTCACTTTCACTCTTCTATATAAGTTCTACTTAAGCTGTCTGTCTGTCTGCTTCCTTTTTATATTTATATATATATATATATATATATATATATATATATATATATATATATATATATATATATATATATATATATATATATATATATATATATATATATATATATATAGTGAATAAAGTACCCCCTTTTGTAAAATATAAGGATATTATAAGTTACAGAGGAGTTTCATGACCATATAAAAACACGAGGCCGAAGGCCGAGTGTTTTTATACAGGTCAGGAAACTCCGAGGTAACTTCTAATATCCTCATATTTTGCAACTGGTGGTACTTTATTTATTATAATACACAAGTTTCGGTGAGTCATGTGACAGAAATTACATCAGAACTCACCGTTTATAACTGATGACATCAGAACTCACCGTTTATAAGGATATAATTTACAGGATATTCATGGCTTTTGTGTATTATATATATATATATATATATATATATATATATATATATATAGTGCACTCTTAACAATCCACAGCTGCCTGGGTGCTGGTCAACACATTAGTATACAGTGAACAAACAAGCCACACTCCAAGGTCTTCATTTTGAAAAATAAATGTGAAGTTTTATTCTCAACGTTTTGGCTCCTTAACTGGGGCCGAAACGTTGAAATAAAACTTCATACGTGTTGGAGCTGCCAAACAATTTGCCTCAGGTAGAACTGACATCCAGGGAATCCAATCACTACGTTTATTACATTTTCAAAATAAAATGCCCTTATTCCTGGCATGTTTGCCCCATAAAAACCCAAACCCCTTTCTGTCTCTATTCTCCTCAGAGCCAGAGCCACTTAGTATTCTGTCCCTAATGCTTTTTCTTTTTACTTACAGACGCTGTACTCCGTCCTGAAGGACTTCAGGGCGGAATATACAGACTTTGAGGCCCTCGCTTCTTATTATGGTAAAATCCTATATTATTTATCAGTTCCAAAGGTTGTGCCATTGTTTTATTATTTGTGAATTCCTTTCACCTTTTAGCTCAGTATTTGACAGAATTGTGTTTTTCCTGCAGAACATCACTACCGGGTCGAATTCGGCGAGAACATCGTCCTGTAAGTAAAACATAAATGGACTTGTTACATGTTGGGAATCATTTGCTATTGCCCCAGGGGTAACTGCAAGGGCAATACGGCTGGAAAATGTTTTATTAACATTCAGTGATATCTTTCTTTTTCAGAAAGCACTTCCTTCTTACGTGCGATGTGGACCCGAGGATGAGGGCCAAGGAGAACATTATCCATTACTGGAAAATGCTCCACTCGCTGGTATGTAATGCAGAATAGACGTTTAGATGAATAGGGAACAAATGATATTAGATTGCCAGCTCTTATCTCACGCTGCTTCTTTCTTTATGTTACAGGAAGTGATCAAGAGGGAATATGCCGCCCTCAGGAAATCTGCCAAGCTGCCTCCTGTAAGTGTCACTAGTATAATTATTATTATTATAGGAGAGGTTATTATTCACTGTGTGTCTGTATTATAATCTAAAACATTATCATTCATTGTATCTCCTGCTCCCCTGGGGGCATCTAAAGTCTCCCATCCAAGTGCCATTTTCACCAGAAACAAAAATGGTTTTATCACAAGCGTTCACATGGCCACAATAATGGCATTGGTACAAAGAAGCGCTTAACTTTGACTCTCTTCTTCCACAGGATCATCCAACTCGAGTGCGAAACCGGAGGAAGCAGCTTGAGTATTTGCGGCTGGAGAATGTAAGTTCACCTGGGATCACTGTCCCTGATGCTTTTCTTGGGTGTTTAACCGCTAGATAATTAACTTTGATTGGTCTAATGCAATCGGGATAACGGCACAAGGGGTAATTTGGGGTTTTTTCTCCCTATGATGAGAAAAGGCTGATGCTCATAATTACAATATCACAACATCAGCTGCCAGCAGGGAATCCCACACCCTCACTGCCCTCAGCATATAAAGGTACTATTAGCAGCACATATACAGGCATAATCCTAATTGTCTCCTTTCTTTCCCCTTTGCTCCTATCCTTGTGCCTCCCCTGCGCTCACAGACCATCAACCAACATCTGACCCAGCTTCACCATGAGTTCTTGAGGGAGCTGAAGCTACAGAAAGCTGCTGGGTATGTATTTTGCAAGTAACACTTTCAATTACACTTACTGGCACATAACGTATTAAAAAAAAATAGATGTTTTCTCTTACCTCCGGGTGCTTTTGGCCATACTGATAGCACAGAGACTTGTTGAACTTTTTTAGGTCCCTACAACCATAGCATGTATCTCAGCATGTATCACTGGGTGAAGTCTAGCATGGAACTTACTCAGCTCAGTAATTGCCCAATGTGTTACAGTAGGGACAGGTGTGTAGCAGGTATAATGATATTTCTTAGGTACAAGGCTATCTGGCTATTTTAATCATCCAGTGATCAGAATTGTAGTTGCAATACTTTGGAAACAAATTACAACAATGACCCATTTTTTTCATTTTCTTCCCTTTAAACCTAGTAAGAAACAAGCACACAGTCCTGCAGCTGAAGAAATGGAGGATGGAGCCCTTGCAGCAGCAGAAGAAGAAGCTCTTGATACAGAGGACAAGGAAGAAGAAGCGGAAGGAGTTCCCGCTGAAGACCCTGCAGTGGAGGAGAAGATGGAGGAGCAAGCTCCTGCAGAGGAAGAAGAAGCTCCTGGAGCAGCAGAAGAGGAAGCTCTTGCCTCTCAGGAGAAAGAAGAAGGAGCTGAAGATAAAGAAGAAGAGGATGCTCCCACAAATGAAGAAACAGCTCCTCCCACTGAAGAACAGCAAGTTCCTGAAGAGGAGGTGAAAGAAGAGGGAGCAGAAGTAGAAGGTTCTGCAGAAGAACATCAAGCCCCTGGAGTGGAGGACAAGACAACGGAGGAGCAAACTCCTGCAGTGGAGGAGAAAGAGGAGGGAGCTGATGGTGAAGAAGAGATCATCAAAGATCCTCTGGTGGTGGAGAGGCCGACCCTCCGAAAACAGTTCAGGAAGGCCATCATGAAGAGGCTCCGGAGAGTTTGGGTAATGTATCAATTTACTGACAATTACCCATTATCTAGAGATGCCTCATGTTGTCCAATGCAGCTCCACTTTACTTCCTGCTGTTCTGAGCATTTTCAATCAGAACAATAAAAGGAAATCATACACTGTCTGTTGAGGCCGCAGGCTGATTACTTTGAGGGCACCCCATAGACCGATGTTTGGCTGCCTTTAGGTTGTAAGAGGTTGCTGACAGAGATAATAGTCTGCAGATAAAGTTTTGAATCTATAGTAGGCCAATAACAGGGGAGGTAGGTAACGCTTATAGGGCTGCTGGACATCTGGCTTAGATATCCACCTATGGAAATGGGTTGCTACTGGATAATGGACTGGCGCCAGGTGATCAAAGCGTATAAAAGAATAAATGGCACAGGCTCAGACTGAGATTCATAATAAGCCAAGGCATTCCATTTGTAGAGAGACCCAAACAGTCCCCACAGGCCCAACGAATAGTGCGTTCTTAAAGCAAGACCTGTAGCCTTTAATATCATAAGGAAACAAGTATGTCTTTATTCTTATGTCAACACTATATCTTTTCTTTTCAGCATTCCACCCAAAGACTCGCCTGCTGCTGCTGCTGCCGACCCAAGACCATGGCCTGAAAAAAAAATCCTAAATGATCCAGGGTGTAAAACCGACTGCCGTTTCTAGGAGTCAGGAAGGAATTTTTACCTACAGTGCAGATTGGTTCCCATAGTACTCTAGGGTTTTTCGCCTTCCTCTGGATCATTGGTCGTTAGGGATGCCCAAATATAAATTAGCTGTTCATTTTAATAAATCCTGTGCTCTCCGACAGGTTTCCCCATAAAAAAGTCTCTGTGTTTTTCTTTAATCCCTATGGTGAATATTGAGGGAAGGGGCTCCTGTGCCTCATTCTTCTAAAGATGACTGACCGGTTGTGTGATGGGGCAATTAATACTGCTGGGAGCTGCTCAAAGTGGCAGCGTAAGGGTAAAACTGGGTTGTGGTGCTGATACAGTGGGTTATTTGAAGAAGGGAATGGGTTAATATCTCTGCAGGGTTATTTGCTTCATATGTACATTGATGGGGATGAAAGACATAGGGACACATGTTGATCTCAAATGATTGAAAGGAACTACAAAATTTCTTTACTCCATAGGCCACAATGTAAGCATTTCCATTCAAGTCCATTGCCCTCTTAATATTGGAATTCCATCCACTTCCCACCAGCCTATTTATACTATACCAGACATTTAGTATATGAAGGTGCTTGATATTGGGGAATGCCTGTGCTGGATTTGTTTTTTGGTTACCACTCTCTCCAGGTTATGAGACATCCTTTTGGGGTGGGGGATTCCTGCTAAAGCGATGGAGGAGTATTATATTTCTTCCTGCCCCCACAATGACACACTCCATTGTTTGCTAGGCGAGGAAGCCCTTTGAGGGGTAATAAGGAAATTAGGGGCAAGATGGGCCAACCCTGCCCCTGGATCCACGAACCCCCCCCCCCCACTCAGTACCAAAGTTCACATGGACATGAACCTGGAACAGTAACTTTTGGTCAAGGTAGACTCTTTAATCAGTTACCTAACTCAACCTAAATCAAATTTATTAGTAGAACTTTTCTGCATTTCTCATGTGTAAATATGACGCAGTAGGTTAAATACTTTGGTCAAACACTCGCCGGTCCTAATAAAGGCAATGGCAAACGAGGAAATTTATTGCCTTTGGGAAATCTTTGCTACTGTCAGTTGACAATTTTTATGAAAATACCTTCCACTCCTTTAAATCTTAAATGTTAAAAAAAACATTGGTGGCCTAGGGCCCTCATAGTTAAAAACATTGGTGGCCTGGGGCACTAAGAGGTAAAAACATTGGTGACCTGGGGCCCTAAGAGTTAAAAACATTGGTGGCCTAGGGTCATAAGAGTTGAAAACATTGGTCATCTGGAGCTCTAAGAGTTAAAAACATTGGTGGCAAGGGGCCCTAAGAGTTAAAAACATTGGTGGCAAGGGGCCATAAGAGCTAAAAACATTGGTGGCACGGGGCCCTAAGAATTAAAAACATTGGTGGCAAGGGGCCCTAAGAATTAAAAATATTGGTGGCAAGGAGATCTAAGAATTAAAAACATTGGTGGCAAGGGGCCCTAAGAATTAAAAATATTGGTGGCAAGGAGATCTAAGAATTAAAAACATTGGTGGAAAGGGGCCCTAAGAGTTAAAAAAATTGGTGGCAAGGGGCCCTAAGAATTAAAAATATTGGTGGCAAGGAGATCTAAGAATTAAAAACATTGGTGGCAAGGGGCCCTAAGAATTAAAAATATTGGTGGCAAGGAGATCTAAGAATTAAAAACATTGGTGGAAAGGGGCCCTAAGAGTTAAAAAAATTGGTGGCAAGGGACACAATGATTTAAAAACATTGGTGGCAAGGGCCCCAAAGAGTTAAAAACATTGGTGACAAAAGGCCCTAAGAGTTAAAAACATTGGTGGCAAGGGGCACAATGAGTTAACAACATTGGTGGCAAGGGCCCCAAAGAGTTAAAAACATTGGTGACAAAAGGCCCTAAGAGTTAAAAACATTGGTGGCAAGGGGCACAATGAGTTAACAACATTGGTCGTCTGGGCCCTAAGAGGTAAAAACATTGGTGGCAAGGGGCCCTAAGAATTAAAAACATTGGTGGCAAGGGGCCCTAAGAATTAAAAATATTGGTGGCAAGGAGATCTAAGAATTAAATATATTGGTTGCAAGGGGCCATAAGAGTTAAAAACATTGATGGCAAGGGGCAAGGCCTGGAAGTCAAAATAGGCCCTGCCATTCCTAGTACACAGAGGCCCAAACAGCCCCCTACCAGCCCAAAACAGCCTCCTACCAGCCCACTATATGTTAACTTTCTATGGAACCATACAGCAGCCCCTCTGGCATTTGCCAAAACCCACAGATTGCCAGTCCGGGCCTGCAAGGGGCGCAATGAGTTAAAAACATTGGTGGCAAGGGGCACAATGAGTTAACAACATTGGTCGTCTGGGCCCTAAGAGGTAAAATCATTTGTGGCAAGGGGCCATAAGTGTTAAAAACATTGGTGGCAAAGGGGCCCTAAAAGTTAAAAACATTGGTGGCAAAGGGGCCCTATGAGTTAAAAACATTGGTGGCAAAGGGGCCTTAAGAGTTAAAAACATTGGTGGCAAGGGGCCATAAGTGTTAAAAACATTGGTGGCAAAGGGGCCCTAAAAGTTAAAAACATTGGTGGCAAAGGGGCCCTATGAGTTAAAAACATTGGTGGCAAAGGGGCCTTAAGAGTTAAAAACATTGGTGGCAAAGGGGCCCTAAAAGTTAAAAACATTGGTGGCAAAGGGGCCCTATGAGTTAAAAACATTGGTGGCAACGGGGCCCTATGAGTTAAAAACATTGGTGACCTGGGGCATTAGGAGTTAAAAACAATTGTGGCAAGGGACCCTACTACAAATATCCTTGTCATCTACAGTGGGGGTACAATATCCCTTATAATACACAATACTCAGAGTTCCCTGTATAACTCAGCCTGTAGCCTTGTGCCATTATATGGTCAGAGGACCACTAACTTGTAACATCCTTATAATTTACAGTAGGGGTACAATATGCATTATAAAAACACACAATATACTCATTGTTCCCTGTATAACTCAGCCTGTATCCTTGTTCCTTTATTTGGTCCCAGAAATGTTTCACCGTCCCTCTCTACTATAGCACCTCATCTATTCAATGTGGCAAAACTGCTGATCCCCACATGATAGAAATCGCTGCAGCCCCCAATAATCCAGGACTGGATAAACAAAATGAGTGAATTATACCATTCTGAGGAAATCTCAGCTACAGCCCCTGAATATGTCACTAAATTTACAGCTAAATGGATATACTGGACCCTCTTTAAAGGGAGGCTGGGTTGTGCGCTGGGCCCCTCGGAAGTGCCAATATAAAAAAAAAGCACCAAAATTGCCTACCTCTACAGCCACTCTGAAGATAATCCTCCCAGCCGCTCCTAAATGAATCGTTCTAGACACTTTGCAGATAATCCTCCCAGCCGCTATGAAGATAATCCGCACAACTGCTCTGGAAATAATCCTCCCATCTGCACTGCGGATAATTCACTCAATCCATATGAAGATCATCCGCTCAATCAGAACAAAGAAAATCCTCCCATCCAACCTGAAGATAATCCTCCCAGAAGCTTTGAAGTTAAACCTCTCAATTTCTCTTAAATAAAATCCTCTCAATCGCTCTGAAGATAATCCTCCCATCTGCACTGTGGATAATTCACTCAGTCCATATGAAGATAATCCTCTCAGTCGCAATGAAGAAAATCCTCCCATCCGACCTGAAGATAATCCTCCCAGCCGCTCTGAAAATAATCCTCAAAAGCGCTCTGGAGATAATCCTCCCATCCAATCTGAAAATAATCCTCACAGCCGTTTCAAATATAATTCTCCCAGTCCCAACAGCTCTGAGGCTATGGATACACGTGCGGATGTTCGGCGCAGTTTCAGTGTAGTTTATAAAAAAACCGACCGCTGCATAAATACGCTAGCAGTTTCAATCTTAGGCATTTTTTTTTATAAAAAACCGAGTCGCGAACCTCTGTGAAAATCCACACAATCCAATAGCCTGAAGATACACCTCCCAGCCGTTCTGAAGGTAATCCTCCCATCCGACCTGAAGATAATCCAACCTCTGAAGATAATCTAGCCACTCTGAAGATAATCCTCCCATCTGCTCTGAAGACAATCCTCCCAGCTGCTCTGAAGATAATCCTCCCAGCCGCTCTGAAGATAATCCTCCCAGCCGCTCTGAAGATA
The DNA here is from genome assembly GCF_017654675.1 of Xenopus laevis. Taxonomy (NCBI): domain Eukaryota; kingdom Metazoa; phylum Chordata; class Amphibia; order Anura; family Pipidae; genus Xenopus; species Xenopus laevis. The sequence continues at coordinate 29,150,727 of NC_054388.1, forward strand.
ATCCTCCCAGCCGATTTGAAGATAATCCTCCCAGCCACTCCGAAAATAATACTCCCAACCCTCTGCAAATAATCACACAAAATGAGGTCTCAAAAGTAATTGCTTTATTGGGCCAACTTCCAAATTGCTTTCTTAAAGAACAAAAAATCATTATCCTATTTATTCAGATTAGCATCCAGGCAATCCTAGCTCCCAACTGGTAAAAACCTTCAGTACATGTATGGGACCTGTTATCCAGAATGCTCAGGGTTTTCTGGTAACGAATCTTTCCATAATTTGGATCTTCATACCTTTAGCCTACTAGAAATTCATTTAAACAATAAATAAACCCAATAGGTTGATTTTGCTTCAAAAAGCATTCTTGACATTCAGAGTTTTCTGGATTACAGGTTTCCAGATAACAGATCCCATACCTGTACCACAAATTAAGCAAGTGATCCTAGAACTACCACAATATATACAATATGAAAAAACCTTCTGTAGAACCACATCACACAAAAACCTTAAAAATGGGCTCTATGCTAAAAATAACCCACAATATCAACCCCCCAATGTCTCCCTCAGCAATGCTGGACTAAATACAAACATGTTCTGTACCGACCAAAGCCATAATACTTACCATGAGAGAGTGTCCCAGGCAAACGTCTTCCTCTGTCTTCTGATCTCTCTTCTATCCCTTCTGCTATATCCTTCTCTTTTCTTCAGCTTCTTACTTGCATATTCCTGATAAAGACAAATGTATGTAAAAAAATCAATTAAAAAAAACAATATTTTTTTTTGACAACATAAACTTATCAAACCTGCTGTAATTTTTGTACAATTCCATTTCTGTAACAAGATAGAGACAAAAAGAAATGAAGGGGAAAAAGATCAAATTGAAGGTCACTTTAGAAACCAACATACTTTAGGTTCCAAGTCCAAAACTCCCACTAACTATAGGTTCACCCCACAGAATCAGACTTTTTTTTGCAAAATACACACAACCACCAATATCAGCCCATAACCCTTTAGCCCACACAAAAACCTCTGGCTCACTGTCCTGACCTGACTCATAACACTGCTACAGTGCACTATAAGAAAACTAAACCTATGCTAACTGAGCCTCACTACTCACTTGGGTCCTGGTTGTGGTTCTCCTGCAAGGTGGCTTCTTCAGTAGATGTTCATCCTGTGATGCACATCTGTCCCTGTGTTTTTTGTCTCCAATTCTCTTCTAAACTCCACCCCTTTCTATGTGTTTCACTACTCCCTCTAGTGGCCAAACACTATATATACAGGTAACCTTAAATCCAACTCAACTCTACACTGCCATCTAGGAGCAGAAGTTGGTAATTACAATGCAATAACTTGTGAATGCCTTTAAAGACTAATGGCACACTGGAAGATATGATTCCCACATTTCAATTTGTGCTACCATGGGTGAAACATATCCCTGAAATGTTTTTCCACTGGCCAGGGCTAGAGCTAGGAGCAGGCAGAAGAGGCAGGTCCTACGACGCAATGAAAGGGGGGCGCTGGGAGCTACCATTAAAAATGTCTTCTGCCTTCCCCTAGCCGGGTTCCCACCCCTTACTGCCCTTTGCTCTCCCCTCCCTCGTCACCCTCCCCTCCGTTGCTTTCTCTTCCCACCCTTCGTTGCATTCTCCTCCCCTCCATTGCTCTCTCCTTCTTTGGGTGCATCCGGGTTGTTCTGCCACCGGCAATAAAGTAAATCGCCAATCGGAAAACATACTCTGCACTTTGTTCCCAAAATGCAACTTCAGGTAACTTAAGGAACTTTTTATTAGCAGCAGGGAAAACATTCTGAGAGAGATTTGCATAAATTCTATTTTCCTTATAATCTTGACCAGCCCTAGAAGGGATTTTGATCTCCATCTCTTAATTCTGCTAAAAACATATACACTTTAACTTAGTTACCATCAAGTACAAGACACTGTTTTATTATTAGAGAAAAAGGCAATCATTTTTAAAAAGTATAGGTATTCCTTTGTACTAAGCTTTATGCACTGAATCTAGGATTTGCATATTCAAATTAGGGGTGGGAAGGAAGATCATGTAACTATTTGCCACAAAACAAGGAAGTAAAAATGTTTTTTCCACTTTTTACATTCCTGTCACTGTTCATATGCAAATTAAGATTCTGATTCAATTTGGTATTCGGCCGAATCTTTAATGAAGGATTCGGGGATTTGGCCGAGTCCCAAACACTCCGACACCACTACACACTACGGGTGGCAACAAGACCCAGAGAGAATGCTCAGATGCAGCCACCAGACTGGAAAACTATGACTGGACTGCTCCACAAGATGGCGGCACAATGCTTTAAGACCAGGCAGTACAGCTGCTATGCACCGCAATAATTGATTGCCGGCCAGCCTTATCTTTAAAAATAGAAGAGATTAAGACCGACCTCTCCCTCCTAGAAGCCGACCTCCAGACACTGATAGAGAGGACAACTGGAGTGGAGAGAAGGATCTAAAGATTAGAGGACATGTGCAACCCCCTGGGGGTAAAAGTGCACACTCTACAAAGCCAAAACCCATCTAATCTAGCAAATAGATGTAACCACTGCTGGGACACAAAAATTAGACCTATTCTTGAATAAAAGACTTTACAATCCACGAATGCTTGATATGTACTTTTATTTTATTTTCTTTTTATTACTGTATTTGACATGTTTGTTGAAAACAATAAAAACGATTTAGAAAAAAAAAAAAAAAAAAAGACCTTAGAATAATGTGTATGATCTCTTTTTAAGGGGTTTAAGGCTTTCCAGATGTCAACTAAGGACATCTCAGTTAATCTCTGTTTCACTTCCTTAATACCATTATAAGAGATACTACTCCTCTTAGAGGAGGAGTCTGTCAAAGGATTCAAGGTTAAATTAAAAACTCCACCCAAGATAACAATCTCTTCTCTGAATTTATCCAAGACCTCCAAGAATTTCTTAATCTAAGAAATTTGGCCGGAGTTTGGAACATAAACATTGACTATGGTGTACATATGGTTAGTTAATTTCCCTTTTATTATAAGGAATCTACCTTCTGTCTGACATCGAATCTATACACTTAAAGGGTAAATCTTTATGAATTAATGTGAGCACACCCAAAGATTTTTTTAATGGACTGTTGCTTGTATAAACATAGGCGTAAGATTTTAATCTCAGGAGTGGTGCATGGTTCTCCTTAAAATGGGATTCTTGGATCAAAATAATTTTTTCTTTATGTTTTTTACACTGAGATAAAATTTGAGCTCTCTTTATCTTCTCATTAATCCCATTTAGATTAAATGAAATACCGGTACACTCTATACAAGTTTTATAAATAATAGTTCAATTGATGCTCATAATCTGCTAAAAACACCGATGAACCCTCTTGTCGTATGTGGTAATTGGTACATTCTAGACCCCCAGGTATAAGGTATTTGTGGAATTGGGAAAGATTTAGGGGAAATGACAGGCCGCATTTGGATAATGGGGAATAATTCCCCAAGATACAACATTTTAGCGGGGGTAGAGGTGACTAGCACCTTCATGTGGGGGAAAGTGGGTTATCTGGGGAGCAGTGAAGTCCTACTTGTGCAATAAACCGTCTTTGATACCGTCCGATCGGCCCAGTTTAGTTGTAGAACACAGTAAGGGAAATGCAATCAAAAACGTAATTTACACACATTAAGCAAAGCTTCATCTACTCTCTGCGAACCTTGCTTATATCACTGTAGCTATCTATGGCAACATAGTTTAAAAAAAAAACAGCATCATAAAAAAAAAAATTATATATATATATATATATATATATATATATATATATATATATATATATATATATATATATATATATATATATATATATATATTCGCATTGGGGCCCTCTGCTGCGCCCTTGAACATAGCAATATATTGATCAGGACATAGATTCTCATTTGGGGCGCCCGTATAGCTATTAAATCCATTTAGTACTCTACCTATTTCTATCCATAAGAATCTGGGGTATGTCGCTCTGAGGCTCTACTTTTCAGGGTTTCAAAAAACTCCTAGCACTCCAGGAGGGAGGAAGGCTTCCAATGGTATTGCAGTATCATTCTGTAGACAATCATGTCATTCCACGGGTGGTTCTTGAGATATCCAAAGTTCTCTTAGGGCCCTTTACTTGGGTCCATTCCTCCTGTAGTTCAAATGCTTCTTCTGTCAGTTGCTCAGGGTCGGGTAGATCTATTGGGGGTAATTTGGGTTTTTGCATAAAACTTCCAGTATCGGCAGGAGATCTGATAATTGCTGTTATCCCATCTTTGATCACCGTGAGGGAGAAGGGGTGTCCCCACTTGGAGTATATTTTTCCCTCTTAATATACCGGTCAGTGGTTTCAGCATTTTCCTTTTAAGCAAGGTTTGCCTTAATAAGTCTTGAAAAAGTCTTATAGTGCTATCTTCATAGGAGATGTCATTTGCCTCTCTGGCTTTCAGTAAAATCTCCACCTTAAGAGAAAAGTTATGAAGGCAACACAGTATATTACGTGGGGCGATAGGTGGCTTTAAACTTTTGCACCCTGTGAGCTCTGCCAATCTCTATCTCTAAGGTTGAATCTCTTTTCAGGACTTTGTTAAATATTTGGAGGCAGTCTGGTTGGATGCCATCATTTACTACCGCCTCAGGAACATCTCTTATTCTGATACTGTTCCTTCTACTCCTGTTCTCCTGGTCTTCCAGTTGTCTTTGCAATTCAGATATTTTATTATCTTGATCTGTGATGTGTTTATGCATTGACCTTTGGTGGGTGGCAACCTTATCAATATTTGTTTCCAGGTTGTCCGTCCGTATGGGAAGGGCACTGATGTCTCTTTTAATATCCTGGATATCCTCTTTAATAGATCTTGTCATCTCGTGGAGCATGTCTCTTAAATCCGATTTAGAGGGTAGTTGTGCAAAATAGGACTGTAGGTCTTGCTCTTCGTGATCTTCCCCTGATTGCTGTCTGTGTCTGAGTGCTCTCTCCTCCTCGTCCTTTATTGCCGGTTGCGATTTGCTTTTAGCTTGCGTCTCCTTCAACTTCTCTGCTTTGTCCCCCCATATTGGCTTTGCTATCCAGCCAGTAAGTGTTGGGTGAGACGCAACTCCCACAGTGGGGGCTTACTTACCGGACCGTGCTCCCACACTAGGCGCCCTTACTCTGCCTAAGCAATCCAGGGATCAGCTAATCCCTGGCGTTCCAATTTGGGAGGTGAGAAAGGTGCGAGACGGGCCTCCCCAACACAACACGCGCACAGTGTCTGTCAGCTATTACGGCTCGGCCTCAGAGTCTAGTGCCCGCACACAGCAGGCACTAGACTCTGGACACAACCTAACCCTCAACTAAGGTTGAGGGTTAGGTTAACCAGGAAGAGGGGATGAAGTGAGTATGATCAGAGTAAGACACTCCAAAGCAGAAGGCTGCAAGAACCCACATGGCAGATGAGTGTACCTCATGATGACTGTCAATGGTCATGAGTCGAAAGTCATGGGCGAAATGGCATGGGTCAAAGGGGACTGACAAAGCAGATGGCTACAGGAGCCTACATGGCAGATGAGCATACCTCATGATGACAGTCAATGGTCATGGGTCAAAGGTCGTAGGTCAGATGGCACTCCACCAAAGCAGATGGATGCAAGAGCCCCAACGGCCGATAAGAAACCCCCATGATGGCTGTCAAAGGTCACGTGTCAAATGTTGAAGGTCTAATGGCATTGAAGGGTGCCAAGTAAAGGCACAGTTGCAAATTTTGTTGTGCTGATCAGAAGAAGAAACTGGAGGGATTTTGTTACATTTTTGTTCATCGACTCTCATACTCAGATTTTAACTTGGTGCTTACTAGCAGAGTGAAGGCAGGCTGGTATCACCTGTAGTAATTAAGAGCATGGGTTAAAGGTCATGGGTAAGACACCTAGAATTTAAATTGGCGTTTACTCAAAAAGCACTCCATTAGAGTAAGCTAGGGGTCTGACTGGATGGCCTAGCACAGGAATAAGCAAACCCCATGATGGAGGCCAAATTGCATGGGTCAGAGGGAACTCCCTCAAAGCAGATGGTGCCAACAGCCACTAAGGTAGACACGTGACAACCATTGTGGTGGTCAAATTGTATGGGTCATAGGTAACGGGTCAGAAGGCTTTCCGCAAAAGCAGATGGCTGCAAGAACCCACAGGGCAGATGAGCATACCTCATGATAATGGTCAACTGTCATACATCAAAAGTCATGTGTAAAATGGCATGGGTCAGAGGGGACTCTGACGAAGCAGATGGCTGCAAGAGCCACCACAGCAGGCAAGTGACAACCATTATGGTGGTCAAAGGTCATGGGTCAAATGACATTGGTCAAAGGTCATGGGTCAAAAAGTGTACTCCACCAAAGCAGATGGCTGCAAGAGCACCAAGGCAGAAAAGCGACCACCATGATGGTTGTCAAAGGTTATGGGTCAAATGAGAAATTTCATGGTTAAGTTAACCCGGAAGAGAGGGTGAAGTGAGTACGATCAGAGTAAGGGGTCATACAGGGTTACCTAGCCATGAATTAGTGAACCTCATTATGGTGGTAAAAGGGTTTGGGGGTTCAAGGTCATAGGTAAATTGCATGGGTCAAAGGGCATGGGTTAAAAGGCACTCCATCAAAGCAGGAGGCTGGAAGATCCATCAGGCAGATAATCGGTCCACACGATGGTGGTCAAAGTTCATGTTTCAAAGATAATTGTTTAAATGACATGGATCAAAGGTCACTCCGCCAATGCAGATGGCTGCAAAAGCCCCAAGGTAGACAAGCGACCACTATGATGGTAATCAATGGTCATGGGTCAAAGGTCATGGGTCAAAGGTCATGGGTCAAAGGTCATGGGTCAAAGGTCATTGATCAGACAGCACTCCACTAAAGAACATGGCTGCAATAGTCCCCAAGGCAGATAAGTGAACCAAATGATGGTAGTCAAAGGTCATGAGTCAAATGTCACTGGTCAAATGTCTTGGGTTAGAGGGCAATGTTCATGGGTCAAAGATCATGAGACAAATAGCAAGGGTCAAATGTCATGGGTCAAAGGTCACAGGTCAAAGGTAACTCCCTCAAAGCAGATGGCAGCAAGAGCCACCAAGGCAGACAAATGACAACCATTATGGTGGTCAAACATCATGGGTCAAATGACATAGGTCAAAGGCCATAGGTCAAATGGTATTTGTCAAATGGCATGGGTCAGATGGAACTCCGATCAAAGCAGATGGTTGCAAGAGCCACCAAGGCAGATAAAAGACTACAACTATGGTAGTCAAATGTCATGGGTCAAAGGTTAAGTGTCAAATTGCATGGGTCAGAGGGAACTCAGATCACTCTCCTCTACAGAGACATCCCATAAAACTATTACCGCATATGTAGTCCCCTGTATTAAGCACAAATCAGCAGGAGTAGTCCCTAAGTTTGCTCATAACATCTACAGAGTGATCCCAAAAAACTATGGCAGCATATGTATTCCCCTGTACTAAACAGTCCGTAAGTTTGCTCACAGCCTGTACAGAGAGATCCCTGTATAACTAAACCTGCAGCCTTGTGCCTTTATATGGTGACAGAACCCCTCAGTGACCGCTAATATTCTTATCATTTATGGTAGGGGACACAATACCATATAATACCTGTGTAATACTCGGGGTCCAATATATAACTTAGTCTGCAGCCTTGTGCCTTTATATGGTCACAGAGCCAGTCAGTGACATCTAACAACCTTATCATTTAAAGTAGGGGGTGCATTATCCCTTATAATCAATGAGTGATAGTCCGCTGTATAACTCAGCCTGCAGCCTTTATATGGTTATAGAACCCCAGCCCAGTGCCCAAAGCCCACCCCAGATTCAGCCAAGCACACACCACAGTAAAAAGCCCACATAGACATCAGCACTAAAACTAACCCCCACACATAGTTTATAAAAAGCCATTGGTGGTTAAAACAAAAACATTGTTGGCCAGGGTCCCATATACAAGTTTTTAAAAAAGCATTGGTGGTCAGGGCCCCCATAAGATTAAAAAAAAATGGTGCAAGGGCCCCCCAAAATGTTTTGTTTGTTTTTTTAAAAAGAAAATTGATGGTCAGGACCCCCCTACAAGTTAAAAAAATCATTGGTGGCCAGGGCCCTCCCGCTATAAAATAAAAAAAAAAAAAAAAAAAAAAAAAACCTTTGCACCTGGATCCCCAAAAAAGTTTCTAAAAAACATTGGTGGCCATGGCCCCCTCTTAAAAGTTAAAAAGAAACATCAGGGGCCCCCATAGAATATGTTAAAAAAAACATTGGTGGCCAGGGGCCTATATAGTATTAACATAATACATTGGTAGCCAGGGGTTTAATAAAATAAAAAACACACTGTTCAGTGGACCTTACTCCTTACCTGGCTTTGGGTCCTTTCGAGGCTTCAGGATTTCAACTTCGGGTCTTTTCGTGACGTCAGGTCTTTTCGCAGCTTTGAAGACCCCCCACATGGTCTGTCATTTCAGGTACTGCAAAATCAACACATTTACAGCATTAATTTGTGGGGCAAAGATAGAAAAATGTACATTCACCCAAAAAAACATATATTTTCAGAAAGTAGACATTCCCCTGAATCCAAATTGGGTGTGCATGTCTTTCTACTCTGAAGCACCAAGCTGCGAGCCTTAACTAAATTTGGCGATTTTGGAGATAACTTCTACCTTGCAGCATCTTACCTGCTACATACTATTAGGTAACAAGATAAAACATATATTGATACATGGAACTAGACAGTGTAATCTACACTTCTTTCCCCGCAAGTTGGGACAAAATAGAAACTAATTAGAGACCAACACTGTGATACAAAGTATAGTGAGGTGATGAGGTCCCAACCTTACCAACAATGTAACAAGCCAACTAGTTCAGGGACGTTACTGGACACTTTCTAAAACTGGGAAGTGGATTAACGCACCCGCTCTCCATATCCCAGTCTTTGGCAATCCTACTTTCTCTCCTCACCTAGACTTAGACAACTACAAGGGAATTACTGATACAGATATCCCGGACACTTCAATCACAGTCACAATGATTCCTCCCTGTCTGCTAGCCTGTACAGAAAATGATTCCTTCCAGTTGATACTGCAAAGGCCCTTATCCTAATGAAACGGAGACAGACTGATAGCCACCTAAGAAACTGACCCAATCAACTGGCTGATTATTCAATTATTAAAGGTATTCCAGTGTACTTGGCAAAATTCAGCAGGAACAGCCCCTATGTTTGCTCATAGCCTGTACAGAGAGATCCCATAAAACTATGGCACCATCTCTACCTACTATAGCTGCTATCCCAAAGCCACACTCCCTTCCCAAATGTGTTGCAAGGACCCGAATATTTGCAGAGACCACTGCAGATGCTAGGTGGTAGCTGAAGAGAAGAACATGTAGATGGCTTTTAATCTGACATATGCTCTTCATATAATGTGGAAAGTAATTGAAAAAAGTCTATATTTCTGGGGAACAATCTGAAAACAATTGACCTGAAAATTTGGAAGGTAAACAACCCCTTTAAGTATATGGCACCAGCTAAACAAAAACTGTTCACTGGCTCCATATCCATCACCACTGACCCCAATAAGAAACAACACTGACTACTTACCTGGGATTGAACATAAGGGATACAAAACTGCTTTTCGGCTCCAGAATCTTCAATCAAGGCACCTTCTAGGCATGGAAAAAGACCAGATCCCCATGTTCCTAAAAAACAAAGAAAAGCGGTGAGTTGGGGACAAGTGGAGGTACCGACAGCTGAAACATTACATGACGTCTATATCAATAGGAAATACTGTGTGTAGACCACTAACCAGCTTTGAAACATATAACTCTATAAATACACCGACACGGACTCTCTCTAACGTACAAGGTCATGCTGGAACACAAACACCCCAACTTACCTCACTATACTAAGTCTTGGGAAACAGACTTAAACCTCAATCCCTGAGCAAGATTGGCTGGACATATTCCAAATAATCACAAAATGCTCAATAAGCAATAAATACCAAGAACAATGAGATCCACCATCTCTACCCACTATTTAGGCTAAGGAAGGGACCCCCTACAAGCCAAGGACCCCCCGGTTCTACCAGACTGAGCAACAGCAGCAGCACTGATTGGAACCATGGCTGATGAATGAATGGACCCAACAGATATGGCAGCGCAGTAACTGCACTGACTCAATAGGCCACACATACAAAGCAATGCTCTGTGTACTTAATAGTCTGTGTATGTGCTGCACATCTAATTACAAATAAATGCCATGGCTGATGAATGAATGGACCCAACAGATATGGCAGCGCACTAACTGCACTGACTCAATAGGCCACACATACAAAGCAATGCTCTGTGTACTTAATAGTCTGTGTATGTGCTGCACATCTAATTAGAAATAAATGCCATATAAACCTCACTCAACAGGGGACACTTCCCCTTTAAGAGCAGGGGACAGAGGTGACTTCCACCAGGAAATGTGACAGTTGGTTCAGTCCGTTGGTTGGCCCTGTGGTGAGAGGTAAGAGTACTTTCCCTCTGGGAGATTTTTTGCCAAAAAACCTTTATTTTAGTGGAAAAAGAGGAGGGAATTTGGGCAATGTCCCACAGAGATGAGCAGGTGTTGTGCCTCTCCCTGATTTTAGTGAATTTGGATATTTTTCCCCTAAAATGTGCTTGGGAGATGCCTTTAATCTTAGTGCTGGTTGGGAGACTTTTTGTGGATTTGGCATTATGCAGAGCTGCCAGCAAATATTCACATTATCTACAGAAGGTAACTTTTGGGGACCCTGTAGCACACCATAAGATGCTTAATGTATGTTCCCAGTACCGTCAGGCTCCTTAGAGATTTGTCCCTTTGCCGCCTGGGTATGTGCCCTGCACTTATGTACCAACATTGTAGCTAAATACATGTTCCCTTTATCCAAGTCTGGAACTAGGGGTGGGAAGCAGAGGCACGTGCCATGGGGACAGTTGGGGGTGATGAGTGGGGGACATACAGCAGGTCCCATAGAACAGAGGAGACTTTACACCTAGGGTTTGACAGTTGGTTTAGTCCGTTGGTTGGTTAAGTGTATATTCCCTCTGAGAGATATTTTGCCAAATAACCTTTACTATAGTAAAAACAATAGGGGAAAAGGTTGGGTGACGCCCCCCCAGACTAGCAGATGTTGCTCCTCTCCCTGATTTTAGTGAATTTGAAGATTTTTCCCCTAAAATGTGCTTGGGAGAAGCCTTTAATGTTAGTGCTGGTTGGGAGACACAGACTTTGGCAGTTATTAAGGGCTGTCTGCTAATTGACTGTGTGAGGAAACTTCCAGCATTCTAGAGACTGAGGCTCAGTACCTGCTGGAACTGATACAAAGCTCAAAGTTTAGGGGAAAATACATTTCTGCTTTCCTCTGTATTAAATAGGAAATATTAAGCGCTAAATTCCTTAACTTGCCTTTATATTCTCTTTTCTATACAGATTGCTACAGTGCCTTTCCTGCATTTTTGGACCGCAACTTCAGTGCTTCACACCTGCCCAATAACACCTGGGAGTTTCTTTTTTGGCTTCTCCATTGTTCATATAATTACATCTTTATCTGAACAGTGTAAGAGAGCCAGGGGTTCCTTAGGGAGACCCCCCTTGGGGTGCCCCGGCCTTGTGCCGCCCCCTATTTTTTTCCCCACATCGGAGAATCTTCTTTAAGAGGTAATCTTGCAAATTCAACTGATTCAGCACATGATTTCTTCTTCAGAGAGTCTGTCGTAAATTCACTTGGGGGGTCGGCTTTGTGCATATGAGCCCATACGGCTACTGTATATGGTATTTATAAGAAGCCAATTCATCAGCAGCATTAATAATGGGCTTTAATCATTGACTGGAACAATGTTTCATACAAATGGGAGAATATAGATAAGGAAATACATAAATGGGTGGTTGACCTTTAATGTATATTTTAGTATGTTACAGGATGGCTACTTCTAAGCAAATTTTTCACTTGTCTTCATTAAATGTTTTCGATATTTTTCTGACTCTTTCCCGCTTTCAATGGGTCACTGACCCCATCAAAAAACAAATGGTCTGTAATGCTACACATTTATTGTTATTGCTACTTTTCTTCAAAGAACATGGTTGCTATAAAGAAAGAATTGTTCAGTGTACCTTCCTAAAAAAGCAATACGTTTTCCGAACGAAAGAGGTGTGATTACCAAAATAATGTGTTATAGAAATGAAAAGAAGTAAAACCCCTCTCTATTCAATTGACCACCAATTAAAGAAAATTCAAGTATTAGTGCAGCAGTGTCAGAGTTTATTAACAGTTTCGTTAACGGTTACTAACCCAGTGTTGCTTCAATTATTGGGCAGCCATTGCTGGGTTACCCAATAAAGTGCTATGTGCTAGGTGCTAATAATTCATTAGCAATTAAAAATCATGTAACAGGATTGATTAATATTGTGCTATAAAGTGCTAGTGCTTCAAATGAAATTAAGAAGTTAACTTAAATAACCAGGATTAAATTGACCCAGGTGAGATTAAAGTTAATTCATTATTATATATCACACATTAAAATCCATTCATTATAGAAGATTGTAAATAACTGATTAACTGTTAAAAAGTAAACTTTACTAAATTCATTAAAATTGCTGCAAATCAATTAAGGTAATCTTTGAAGACTGCATAAAAATTGGTGAGTAATAATTAATCCATACACCCCCGTTAAAGTTATAGGGTGTTAAAAAACGTTTGCATAAAATTATTCAAAGGAGACCAGCATTGAAGAGAGAAAGGAGGAATAGGAAAATTGTTAGAGGTGGAGAAGTCCCAAGTTCTAGCTGCCTGTATTTTTCTAAGTCTGGGACCCCACACGGAGGAGAAAGTAGGTCACTGGGGACTGTAGTCTCAATTTTACCTTGCTATTTTATAATTCGGAGAGCTAATCTTCCCTATAAAACTACAAATCCCACAGTGCCATTGGATAACAGGTAAGATTATAAAAGAAGAATCAATGCGGTCGCAAAGGTTTAAAATCAATAGGAAATTATTTTGCAATAGTAAAAATAAGGAAAGCGCCCAGGAGACTTCACAAAAAGCGCTTCCCAGTGTGCCAACACGTGTTTCGCCTGCTGGCTTTGTCAAGGCAAAATCTAAAAGTGCTTTTCTTGGGTTTTTAACAACTAGATACTGAACTTTGATTGGTCCATTGCAATCAGGACAACTGCACACGGGGTGATTTGGGTTTTTTTCTCCCTATGATGAGAAAAGGCTGAACAATATCACATCATCAGCTGCCGGCAGGGAATCCCACACCCTCACTGCCCTCAGCATATAAAGGTACTATTAGCAGCACATCTACAGGCTAATCCTAACTGTCTCCTTTCTTTCCCCTTTGCTCCTATCCTTGTGCCTCCCATGTGCTCACAGACCATCAACCAACACCTTAACCAGCTGCACAACGAGTTTGTGAGAGAGCAGAAGCTACAGGAAGCTGCTGGGTATGTATTTTGCAATTAACACTTTCAATTACACTTACTGGCACATGATACTGGTTCAAAAAATAGATGTTTTCTCGTACCTCTGGGTGCTTTGGCCATACTAATAGTAAATAGCACAGAAACTTGTTGAACTTTTTTAGGTCCCTACAAACATAGCATGTATTTCAGCATGTATCACTGGGTGAAGTCTAGCATGGAACTTACTCAGCTCAGTAACTGCCCAATGTGTTACAGTAGGGACAGGTGTGTAGCAGGCATAATGTTATTTCTTAGGTACAAGGCTATCTGGCTATTTTAATCCTCCAGTGATCAGAATTGTAGTTGCAATACTTTGGAAACAAATTACAATAATGACCCATTTTTTTTTTTTACATTTTCTTCCCTTCAAACCTAGTAAGAAACAAAGTCCTGCAGCTGAAGAAGAGGAGGAGGATGGAGCCCTGCAGCAGCAGCAGAAGAGGAAGCCCTGCCTCAGAGAGAGAAGAGAAGCAGGATCAGCAGAACATCAAGCCTGCAAGTGGAGAGATGATAGAGGAGAAGCTCCTGCAGAGAGACAGAAGAAGCTCTGGAGCAGAAAGAGAGCCAACAATGAAAAGAAGAGAGCGCTCGCTGAAGAACAAGTTCTGAAGAGGAGGAGAAAGAAGAGGGAGCGGAAGAGGAGGTTCTGCAAAAGAACATCAAGCCCCTGCAGTGGAGGAGAAGAAGACGGAGGAGCAATCTCCTGCAGTGGAAGAAGAACAGGTAGGACCTCCTGAAGCAAATGAAGAGCAAACCCTGCAGCGGAGGAGAAAGAAGAGGGAGCGGATGGAAAGAAGAAGCTTCTGAGGTGGAAGAGATCATCAAAGATCCTCCGGTGGTGGAGAGGCCATCCCTGCGAAAACAGCTTAGGAAGGCCATCATGAAGAGGCTCCGGAGAGTATGGGTAATGTATCAATTTACTGACATTTACCCATTATCTAGAGATGCCTCATGTTGTCCAGTGCAGCTCCACTTTACTTCCTGCAGTTCTGTGCATTTTCAATCAGAACAATAAAAGGAAATCATACACCGTCTGTTGAGCCCGCAGGCTGATTACTTTGAGGGCACCCCATAGACCAATGTTTGGCTGCCTTTAGGTTGTAAGAGGTTGGTGACAGAGATCGAAGTCTGCAGATAAAGTGTTGATTCTATAGCAGGCCAATAACAGGGGAGGTAGGTAATGCTTATAGGGCTGCTGGACATCTGGCTTAGATATCCACCTTTGGAAATGGGTTGCTACTGGGTAATAGACTGGCACCAGGTGATCAAAGCATATAAAAGAATAAATGGCGCAGGCTCAGACTGAGATTCATATTAGGCCAAGGCATTCCATGTGTAGAGAGACCCAAACAGTCTCCACAGGCCCAATGAATAGTGCGTTCTTAAAGCACGACCGAGCCTTTAATATCATAAAGAACCAAGTATTTGTCTTTATTCTTATGTCAACACTTTCTAAATCTTTTCTTTTCAGCATTCCACTCAAAGACTCACCTGCTGCTGCCGACCCAACACCATGGCCTAAATCCTTCCGGTTCTACCTCTCCCAAGGGCGTATGTCTGTGTGTCTGTCTGTGTGTTTGTGGGTTATGTACAGAAGGGAGTGTGGGAGTTATATACAAGAGTGGGTGAGAGGTTATGTACAGGAGGGAGAGTGAGTGGTTATGTACAGGAGTGGGGTGAGGGATTATGTACAGGAGGGAGAGTGAGGGGTTATGCACAGGAGGAAGGGTGGGAGTTATATACAGGAGGAAGTGTGGGAGTTATGTACAGGAGTGAGGTAAGGGATTATGTACAGGAGGGAGAGTGAGGGGTTATGCACAGGAGGGAGTGAGGGTTATGCAAGGGGAAGGTGGAGTTATATACAGGAGGAAGTGTGGGAGTTATGTACAGAGGAAGTGGGGAGTATGTAAGAGTGAGGTGGATTATGTACAGGAGGGAGAGTGAGGGGTATGAAGGGAGAGTGAGGGTTATGACAGGAGGAAGATGGAGTTATTACAGAGGAGGGGGAGAGTGGAGGGGTGTATGTACAGGAGGGAAGGTATGTACAGAGGAGAGTTTGTACAGGAGGGGGTGGGGTAGGAGTAATGATGGGGGATATCTACAGTAGGGAGGTTGAAGGGGGTGTGTATAGGTAAGGGTGTGTATAGGAGGGGGTGCTTAGCATGATCCAGGGTGTAAAACCGACTGCCGTTTCTAGGAGTCAGGAAGGCATTTTTACCTTCAGTGCAGATTGGCCCTCATAGTACTCTAGGGTTTTTCTCCTTCCTCTGGATCATTGGTCGTTAGCTATTAGTTTTAATAAATCCTGTGCTCCCGCCAGGTTTCCCATTAAATATGTCTCAGCGTTTTTCTTTAATGCCTATGGTGAATATTGAGGGAAGGGGCTCCTGTGCCTCGTTCTACTAAGGACACATATTGATCTCCAATGATTGGAAGGAACTACAAAATTGCTTTACTCCATAGGCCACAATGTAAGCATTTCCATTCAAGTCCGTTGCCCCTTTCTTAACATTGGAATTCCATCCACTTCCCACCAGCCTATTTATACCTATACCAGACATTTAGTATATGAAGGTGCTTGATATTGGGGAACGCCTATGCTGGATTTGTTTTTGGTTACCACTCTCTCCAGGTTATGAGACATCCTTTTTGGGTGGGGGATTCCTGCTAAAGCGATGGAGGAGTATTATATTTCTTCTTGCCCCCACAATGACACCTCCATTGTTTGCTATTCGAGCAAGAGCTTTGAGGGGTAATAAGGAAGGTGGCAAGTTGGGCCAACCCTGCCACTGGACCCATGACCCCCCCCACTCAGTACCAAAGTTCACATGGACATGAACCTGGAACAGTAACTTTTGGTCAAGGTAGATTCTTTAAACAGTTACCTAACTCAACCTAAATCAAATGTATTAGTGAACTTTTCTGCATTTCTGATGTGTAAATATAAGGCAGTAGGTTAAATCCTTTGGTCAAAACTAGCCGGTCCTAATAAAGGCAATGGCAAATGAGGAATGTGTTGCCCACTGGAAATCTGTGCTACTGTCAGGAGAGAATATACTCATGAAATGACCTTCCCCTTCTTTAAATCTTAAATGTTAAAAAAACATTGGTGGCTTAGGGCCCTAAGAATTCAAAACATTGGTGGCCTGGGGTCATAAGAGTTAAAACATTGGTGACCTGGGGCCCTAAAAGGTAAAAACATTGGTGCCCTGGGGCCCTAAGAGTTAAAAACATTGGTGACCTGGGACATAAGAGTTAAAAACATTGGTTGCCTGGGGCCCTAAGAGTTAAAAACATTGGTGGCCTGGGCCTAAGAGTTAAAAACATTGTGCCTGGGGCCATAAGAGTTAAAAAATTGTGCCTGGGCCCTAAGAGTTAAAAACTTGATAGCCTGGGGCCTAAGAGTTAAAAACATTGGCGGCAAGGGCCTAAGAGTTAAAAACATTGGTGGCAAGGGGCCTAAGAGTTAAAAACATTGGTGGCAAGGAGCCTCAAGAGTTAAAAACATTGGTGGCAAGGCCAGAGTTAAAACTGGTGCAAGGCCTAAGAGTTAAAAACATTGGTGGCAAGGGCCCTAAGAGTTAAAAAACATTGGTGGCAAGGGGCCCTAAGAGTTAAAAACATTGGTGGCAAGGGGCCCTAAGAGTTAAAAACATTGGTGGCAAGGGGCCCTAAGAGTTAAAAACATTGGTGGCCTGGGGCCCTAAGAGTTAAAAACATTGGTGGCCAGGGGCCCTAAGAGTTAAAAACATTGGTGGCAAGGGGCCCTAAGAGTTAAAAACATTGGTGGCAAAGGGGCCCTAAGGATTAAAAACATTGGTGGCAAGTGGCCCTAAGAGTTAAAAACATTGGTGGCCTGGGCCCTAAGAGTTAAAAACATTGGTGGTCTGGGGCCCTAAGAGTTAAAAACATTGGTGGCAAGGGGCCCTAAGAGTTAAAAACATTGGTGGCAAGGGGCCCTAAGAGTAAAAACATTGGTGGCAAGGGCCATAATAGTTAAAAACATTGGTGGCAAGGGCCCTAAAGTTAAAAACATTGGTGGCAAGGGCCCTAAGAGTTAAAAATATTGGTGGCAAGGGCCCTAAGAGTTAAAAACATTGGTGGCAGGGGCCCTAAGAGTTAAAAACATTGGTGGCCGGGGCCCTAAGAGTTAAAAACATTGGTGGCAGGGGCCCTAAGGATTAAAAACATTGGTGGCAAGGGGCCTAAGGTTAAAAACATTGGTGGCAAGGGCCTAAGAGTTAAAAACATTGGTGGCAAGGGGCCCTAAGGATTAAAAACATTGGTGGTAAAGGGGCCTAAGAGTTAAAAACATTGGCGGCAAGGTGCCATAATAGTTAAAAACATTGGTGGCAAGGGGCCCTAAGAGTTAAAAACATTGGTGGCAAGGAGCCCCAAGAGTTAAAAATATTGGTGGCAAGGAGCCCTAAGAGTTAAAAACATTGGTGGCAGGGGGCCCTAAGAGTTAAAAACATTGGTGGCAAGGGGCCCTAAGAGTTAAAAACATTGGTGGCATGGGGCCCTAAGGATTAAAAACATTGGTGGCAAGTGGCCCTAAGAGTTAAAAACATTGGTGGCCTGGGGCCCTAAAAGGTAAAAACATTGGCGGCAAGGTGCCATAATAGTTAAAAACATTGGTGGCAAGGGGCCCTAAGAGTTAAAAACATTGGTGGCAAGGAGCCCCAAGAGTTAAAAATATTGGTGGCAAGGGGCCCTAAGAGTTAAAAACATTGGTGGCAAGGGGCCCTAAGAGTTAAAAACATTGGTGGCATGGGGCCCTAAGGATTAAAAACATTGGTGGTAAAGGGGCCCTAAGAGTTAAAAACTTTGGTGGCCTGGGGCATAAAGAGCTAAAAACAATTGTGGAAAATACAAATATCCTTATCATCTACAGTGGGGGCATATTATCCCTTATTATACATGAGTGATACTCAGAGTTCCCTGTATAACTGAACCTGCAGCCTTCTGTCTCTTTATGGTAACAAAACCCCTCAATGATTTCTAATATCCTTATCATCTACAGTGGGGATACATTATCCTTTATAATACGAGTAATAAGCAGAGTTCCCTATATAAGGCTAGGGCCACACGGCGCGATTTTGCCGCGATTCTGCGCTGGGCGAGTTGCGAGTCGCTGCGGTTTTTAAGCCGAAATAGCTTTGTTAACTTTGGCGCTGGCGTCAATGCAAATCGCGGCGAAATCGCTGCGCTAATTCACACGCGGCGATTCTTTTTCTACTGTCGCCCGGAAACGCCCAGCGAGGCAACTTCGGGCGACAATAGAAAACGAATCGCCGCGTGTGAATTAGCGCAGCGATTTCGCCGCGATTTGCATTGACGCCAGCGCCAAAGTTAACAAAGCTATTTCGGCTTAAAAACCGCAGCGACTCGCAACTCGCAACTCGCCCAGCGCAGAATCGCGGCAAAATCGCGCCGTGTGGCCCTAGCCTAAGTCTGCAGCCTTGTGCCTTTATATGGTCACAGAGCCCATCAGTGACATCTAGCATCCTTAATCCATATCATTTAAAGTAGGGGGCACATTATCCCTTATAATCAATCAGTGATAGTCCCCTGTATAACTCAGCCTGCAACCTTGTGCCTTTATATGGTTGTAGAACCCCAGTCCAGCCCCCAAGGCCCACCCCAGATCCACCCAAGCCTACACCACAGTAAAAAGGCCACATAGATATCAGCGCTAAAACTAAACCCCTCCCACACAAAATTTATAAAAAGCCATTGGTGGGTAAAACAAAAACATTGTTGGCTACAGTCCCACTTAACAGTTTTTAAAAAATCATTGGAGGTCAGGCCCCCCCCATAAGTTAATAAAAAAAACATTGGTGGCCAGGGCCCCCCATAAAAGTAAAAAAAAAACAAAAAAAAAACCCAACAACATTAGTGGTCAGGAACCCCTACAAGTTAAAAAAAAAATCATTGGTGACATGGCCCCCACTTAAAAGTTAAAAAGAAACATTGGTGGTCAGGGGCCCCCATAGAATATTTAAAAAAAACATTGGTGGCCAGGGGCCTATATAGTATTAACATAATACATTGTGGACAGGGATTTAATAAAATAAAAAAACAAAACACATTTATGTTTAGTGGAACTTACCTTAGATTCCTTTCCTTACTTTGGGTCCTTTCGAGGCTTCAGTACTTCAACTTCGGGTCTTTTTGCAGCTTTGAAGAGCCCCCCGCATAGTCTTTGATTTCAGGTACTGCAAAATCAACACATTTGCAGCATTCATTTGTGGGGCAAAGATAGAAAAAAATAATGTTCACCCCAGAAAACCATATAATTTTCAGGAAGTAGACATTCCCCTGAATCCAAATTGGGTATGCTTGTCTTTCTACTCCAAGCTGCAAACATTTCGTAAATTTGTGATTTTGGTGACTTTTACAAAAATCACCTCATAACTTCTAACTGGCAGCATCTTATCTACCAGATACTATTGGTTACCAAGATAAAACACCCCTTAATATGAAAGCCTGGGGACCACTGAACAGTTTGATACCCAATGTACATAGGTTTATTGAAGTACATAGCATGTAAAGACACAAAATCTACCTTGTGCATACTTATTTGATGGCTTACACTTACACTCATTTATAAACACTGGCAGTTTTATGTAGAATAAAAGCTACAAACAATTAGGGTGACCCCTGAAAACCATATAATTTAGTAAACTACACATTACGATGACTCCAGAATGGGTGAATATGTATTTCTACTCCAAACTGGGAAACTGCAAAAAAGCAATGTAAGAAAAAAAACTGCAATAAAATGATAAAAAAATCAAATAGAATTAGGCAAATCAATAAAATAAAATAACTGATCCGATAGCGTGATCAGAATACTCAAGGCAAAAGTCACGATATGAAATCAACAGTTTAAGGGGGGAAAAAAGGGAAAATGATAAAAATGAAAAAAAGCCTTGCAGCCTGCAGCTTTGTGCTTTTATATGGTCACATACCCCTCCGTGACATCGATTATCCTAATCATTTACAGTAGGGGGTACATTAACCTGTAAAATACATGAGTGATTCTCAGTGTCCCCTGTATAACTCAGTCTGCAGTCTTGTGCCTTTATAAGGTTAGAGAGCCCCTTAGTGACATCTAATATCCTTACAGTTTTTACATATCCTTACAGTACATTTACAGTGGGGCAATATTATCCCTTAAAATATATGAGATACAAAGAGTTGTCCATATATATCACATCCTGTAACGTATGTCTTTATATGGCCAGAAAACCCCATTGTTAAATCTACTATCCTCATCATTAACAGTAGTGGGTACCTTATCCCTTATACTATATATGGCATACGATAAGTGATTATGGCTTAAAAGAGGGGTTACATTATCGCCTATACTACAAAAGTGATACTCGAAGTCCCCTGTATAAGACAGCCCGCAGCCATGCGCCTATATATGGTCACAGACCCCCTGACCTCTAATATCCTTATCATTTACAGTAGGGGGTATAATCCCTTACAAAAAGTGAGTGATACCCAGAGTTCCCTGAATAACTAAGCCTTCAAATTGTGCCTTTATATAGTCACAGAACCTTACAATTTACAGTGGGGTATAATATTCCTTAACACACATGACTGATAGTCAAAGTCCACTATATAAATTAGTCCCCAGCAATGGTCACAGAATTCATTATAAAATGCTTATCATTTAAAGTAGAAAGTACAGTATCACTTATAATCAATGAGTGATAGTATTCTTCATATATCAGTCTGTAGCCTTGTGCCTTTACATGGTCACAAACCGTCAGTGACTTCTAATATCCTTTAATGTATGATAGGGGGAACATTAACCCTTATAATATGTGAATGATACACAGTGTTCCTTGCGGGTGGGCATTTTCCCTTATAATATAGCATTGATACTCAAGTGTCCTCTGTATAACTCAGCCTGCAGCATTGTGCCTTTATATGGTTACAGAACCCCACAGTCCTTATAATTTAAAGTAGGGGGGGGGGATATGATCACTTATAAAACATGAGTGACACACAGTGGTCCTAGAATAACTCTGTAACCCTGTGCATTTATCATTTCAGAGAACCCCTCAGTGACTTCAAATATCCTTATATCCTACAGCCTTGTGTCTTTATTTGGTCTCTTAACTCCTGAGTAACTTCTAATATCCCTACAATTTACAGTAGGGGTAAAGCATCACTTGTAATCTATGAGTGACTAACTCAGCGTTGGGCCTTCTGGTCACAGAACAGAACAGGGGTACATTATGCCTTAAATTCTTGCGTGATAAACGGCGTTCCTTTTATAACTCAATCTGCAGCCATGTGCCTTCATATGGTATGGGAACCCCTTAGTGACACTTATTATCCTTATTTATATTGGGGCAATACTATACCTTAAAATATATGAGAGATACAAAGAGTTCCCCATATAAATCACAGCCTGCAACTTATGTCTTTATATGGCCACAGAACCCCACAGTGACATCTACTATCCTTATCAGTAGGAGGTACCTTATCCCTTTTATGTAAGTGACACTCAGTATAACTCAACTTGCAGCCGGTCTCCTTTAAATGGTCACAGATCCCCTTAGTGAATTCTAATATCCTTATTTACAGTAGAGGGGAAATTATCCTAAACATTAAGTGACACCAAGAGTTCCCTGTATAACTAAAACTTCAACTTGTGGCTTTTTTATAGTCAGAGAACCCCTCAGTGACTTATAATATCCTTATAATTCACAGTGGGGGTACAATATCCTTTATAATTAGGGATGCACCGAATCCACTATTTGGGATTCGGCCGAATCCCCGAATGCTTTGTGAAAGATTCAGCCGAATACCAATCCGAACCCTAATTTGCATATGTAAATTAGGGATAGGAAAGGAAAAAGTGGAAAAAATTCTTCTTTTGTGATGTAAAGTCATGTGATTTTCCCTACCCGCCCCTAATTTACATATGTAAATTAGGATTCAGTTCGGCCAGGCACAAGGATTCGGCCGAATCCTGCTGAAAAAGGCTGAATCCTAACCGAATCCCGAACCAAATCCTAGATTCGGTGCATCCCTATTTATAATACATGAATAGTAGTTTTCTGTATAACTCAGTCACAGAACCCTTCAGTGACTTCTAATATCCTTAGCATTTACAGTAGGTGGTACATTATCTCTAATAATACATGAGTGATAGAGTTTACTGTATAACTCAGCCTTGTGCCTTTACATAGTTACAGAACCACTCAGTGGGGCTCATTTATCAACACTGGGCAAATTTGCCCATGGGCAGTTACCTATAGCAATCAATCAGTGATTAGCTTTTTGAAGCCTGCTGCAAGTAGAACAATAAATGCAGCAATTTGATTGGTTGCCATGGGTTACTGTCCATGGGCAAATTTGCCCAGTGTTGATAAATGAGCCCCAGTGACTTCTAATAGCCTTATGATTTAAAGAAGGGGTTACATTATCTCTAATAATACATGAGTGATACTTAACCTGCAGCCTTGTCCCATGAGGCCCTAATTCATATATAATTTCAATAAATATTGTCAGTGTTGGACTGGCCCACCGGAATACCAGGAAAACTGCCGATGGCCCCAGGTGTCAGTGGGCCCTCCTGCTTCTAAACATTGGCCTATTTCATGGTCATTATCAATTTCTATGAGAACAAAGAAGCGAAATAGACGGATTAATAGATTATAGTATGTAAAGAAAAAAGACTAGGAGAATAGAGGTTGAGTGAGGAGAGGAAAAATAATATTACTGAGAGTGGCCCCTGGTCTAAGGTTTTTGGGTGGCTCCTGGTGTCCCAGTCAGACACTGTGTGGGGGCCCTGAGGTATCAGTCCCAGTGGGCCCAGGACCAGTCCAAGCACTGAAATTGGTAAGGCAGTGGCTTAACTAGATGTACTGGCCCCACAATACCCTGGCCCAACATATACAGGTGTCCAGTTTATCCATATCGTGGACACATGATTAGGCCTTACTGTGCACCTATAATTTATGGGCCCTCTACAGCCGCAGGTCTACCTTGCTCTGTTCTCCCTGATCCACGCATGGTAGTTCAAGGTTCCAAGTCGTTGCAGTTTCCTGAGGATTGATTAAAAAAGACTCTCTCGCCTGACTAGGCTCTTCGCCCCTGCGCAGCCAGCATCGCTACTTGACAACTCTGAACCCCTTCTTCTCTGTTCACAAAATCGCTGTCCTCTGCAACCTCTCCTCTCTTCTCCTCCTCGAAAGGCACGGATAAGAAGCTAGCTTTACGGTATGATTTCACGTAAAAAAGTCCCGCCTCTGGTACTTCCCCATGCGCTGCTGTATAGAGTGCTCCTTCAAGCAGCTTTGGCTCAGCTTGGGAATCGCGCCCTTTCCCTGAGTGGTTGTTGCTAGGAGATACAGCACGCTGGAACTGTGGGAGGCAGGATGAAGATTTGCACATTCCTAACCACCAGAGCATACTTGCTTTAGTGCCACTTCTGCTGCTGCGCGCATGCAGACCCTCGTACTCTATTTCGATCAGAGTCAGCTGAAGTGCCATGCCTGATAGTCTATGCTGCGAATGAGTGCACCCAGGCTGTGCGACATACTATCTGCTAATCCTCATGCCAATATTACCACTCAAATTATTCTACATTCACTATAAGGTTATTATTAAATGATTGCAAATGTAAGATGCTAGTATTAACTAAAATAGCATTTTGGTTTAAATCACCCATATTGATTTGTTCAAACACTTTTCCTCCCTTATTTAATTTCAATTTTAGTTTTGACCTTAACAGATATTTGTAGGCAAATCAGTTATTCCTAACTTGCTTATGCTTATTACATGTCACACTGTGTTTTGCAACTCTCTCATCAGCATGCTAAAATGAAACTGCAGAATTTTATGCAACTGCTTCTAAAGATACAACAAGAAGCAGAAATATGGAGACTTTTTAAAAGGGGAACTGTCATTGCTCCCAAATTGCCACTTATAGCCAGTAAAATCTGAAATCTGATCTGTCCCAATCCACCCCTTTTGCATGACTATCCATCACAAACATGGAAATATATCAGCGGCGCATGCAGCACACCACACTGACCCCTGGATTACTCATTTCAAAGGTTGACAGCGCTGACAGTGTATCTTGGGCTAAAAAAGCATGTCTATTTTGTGTGGTTGGGAATTGTGCATGCATTGTCTCAGCGTGCCCAATGTTTAGACGGAGGCATTATGTTTCACAGTGAGTGGTTGGAAGGGTATTTAGAGCTTTTGTGGCAATGTGGTCACTTATTTTTCATCGTTTAGTTTTTAATATAGTTCCAGCTATACTGTATATGCAAAGAGTGGCCTATACAATTAGAATTGAAGGCTCTGCATGCAAGTTTGTAGACTGTGAGCTGCAGTCAGAAGGGTGCTTACTGTATGTCTACAGTTGTATATCGGGGCTTATTCTATTGACACTGGGCATCATTTATCAACCTAAGCATATTTGCTCCTCAGCAGTAACCCATCCCATCAATCAAATTTGTTTTTAAAACACCATAAATTATCCGTGAATTTTTTTTTTTTAAAGCAGGCATGCATCTTGTTTTCTTTCCATGTTCCTGATCACCCACATTAACAGGCCTGTTTCCCACTCCTTCCAATTTGCACCCAAATTGTTGGTAGCCCAACTACTAAAAAGCACTGAAACAGACTTAAATATTTCCCAGTATATCTCAGTAACAGGCAGTGGCGTAACTAGACTCCTAGGGGCCCCGGTGCAGAAATTTGCAACCGGGCCCCCCTCCCGAGCAAATGTGCTGCAGGAAACAATTAATGATCCAATGTCATAGGACGGAACTTAAAAATTATTTTTACATACAGAAACTAGTACACTTTTTTAGGGCAACCTACTATACAACTAAAATAAAACAGTAACAGTATTGTGAAAATAATCTGGTGCAGACTGCAGTGATTAAAAATCAGGGAAGCAGGAACAGCATTGGTGGGTTTGGGACATCTTTGGAAGTGGGCTTGTTAAATGTTTGTGCTCCGCTTATTGGGTAGAAGTAACGCAGTAGCATTTTCATGTATAATTGCCCAAATATCATAGCAGGATGAACACAGTGGCAATCTCATGTATAATACCCCCAGAAATCATAGTAAGATGAACACAGGGGTGACCTCATGTATAATATCCACATAACTCATAGCAGGATGGCACAGTTGCAATTCCATGTATAAATAGCCCAAGAACTCATAGCAGGATGAAAGCAGGGGCAATTCCGTACATAATATCCCCAGAACTCATAGTAGGATGGCACAGTGGCAATCTCATGTATAATACCCCCCAGTAATTTCAAGTATCAGGCAATATTTTAGTGCCCTTTTTAATTTTTGGAATGTTTTTTTTAATGCAGTGCAGTTGCACCCCTGGTAGTTACCACACTGGAATCATATAAGGGGAATCGTATAAGGGGAATCAATATAAGGGTGATCATATAAGGGGAATCATATAAAGGGGATTCATATAAGGAGAATCATACAAAGGGGATCATATAAGGGGAATGAAAGGTAGGAATATAAAAGGGAATCATATAAGGGGACTCATATACAGTAAGTGAAATAAAAGGTGGGAAAATAAGGGGAATCATATATAAAGGGGAATCATATAAGGGCAATGCCCTACACTAGGAGGGAGACTGAAGACAGACATTCCTGTGATTTGGGGCAGACGCAGCAGCTGCAGCAGCGGTTCAGGTGTCAGTGGCAAAGACTTGGAGAAATTGGGGGGTCTCTGGTCTGTGCCAATCACAATGCGGGGCTGATCAATGTTACTGTTTTATATGTATTGTACCTACACTGATATCCCACTTCAAGGTAGGTATTCATTGCCCGACTCCCTTGTGTTTGTGCAACTTGTACTTTGCATTCTGTACACAATTCATCCGAAGTGGCTGAACGAGCAGCGTTTTGGCGCTAGTGACTCTGTGAGACGCGTTTAAGCGCACCTTGTGTTGCCATTCTGATTTCATTGGCTTTCCTGCCAATATAGAATAGATTAGCCTGCATTCAATCCTGTGTATTTACCCACACTGCAGGAAGAAATGCCACTCTGATGAATCATTAAAACCTAATTTCATATACAGTAGCTTGTCAAAATCTAAAAATCCAATAACTTTCTCTTTGTAAAATCGCTACATCTCTATGAAAACTTCAGCTACCATGAGCTCCTGTGACACCAGGCCTGGACTGAGATTCAAAATAGGCCCTGGCATTTCAGGTACACAGAGGCCCAAATAGGCCATACAGCAGCCCAAACAGCCTCCCATCAGCCCAATATATAGTGATTGTCTATGGCAACTTACAGCAGCCCCTCTGGCATTTGCCAGAACCACAGATTGCCAGTCCGGGCCTGTGTGACACTGTGCACGAAGGTAGGCAGAGACAGAGAGAGAGGGAAGAAGGATTTAGCTGCCATCTCTAGCTGTCAATGTGATCTCTAGTTGCTGCTAACGAATGGTGCTGTGCTGACCAGACACGCTGCCAACGGGAGAGAGGAGGACAGACGGGAAGAAGGAGGGAGGCGACAGGGGGTCACAGGGCAACACAGCAGATGCCTGGGAATGCCAATTTAATGGTCACATGCAGTGGTTTAAGGGGGCATCGGAGGGGAGACATAAGGGGGGAGGTAAAATGAAATACCAGAAATACCTGACTCCTTCCAATAGAGGGTATGTGCTGAGTATGGAGCTTCTTTGCTGGAGACTGGAGCAAGGGAACAGGACGGGCCAATGATTGTCAGGGCTACCCTTAATCTAAAGCCGCACCTAGAATTATGTGGGAGGGACTCCGACCCTGGTTAAGTGCTTGGCTGCCTCCTGCCTGAAACGTAGAATTTACGTGCAGGCTGCAGCCAGGCACACCGCAGATAGTCGCTAGCGGAGCAGGGTCCTCAGCATGCAGGCAGCTGAGGGCGGAAGTGATTGAAGCGGGCGGCATGCTCCACACATGTGAGCATCTCACTCACACATGCTATCTCCAGCTCATTACCAGTCCGGGCCTGCCTCCCACTCCTCCTGCCTGATCAGCTGCAGTGCCCCGGCACGCCTCGGCTCCTACCCACCGCCTCCTTCACCTGTAGCTTGCGGCTGCTGCTGTAGCTAGTCCCTCAGTTCCACTATACCTGCAGCTCACCTGTCTATCCTGCGCTCCCTCTTCTTTCTATCACCCCTTCTTCCAAGCGGGACTTCGGTAGACACACAGCCCAAGATCAGCCGAGTGCCTGGAGGGGCCTGTGCGCGTGGCCTCGATGTGCTGCCCCAAGTGCAATATGTAACTAAGAGGGCCTGGGATTCGCAATAGCGCGAACCACCAGCGGCCCCGAGGTGGTGCGGACCCTGGTGCAGTCGCATCTTCTGAACCCCTGGTAGTTACACCACTGATGTCTACAGTTGTATATCGGGGTTTATTCTATTGACACTGGGCATCATTTATCAACCTGAGCATATTTGCTCCTCAGCCGTAACCCATCCCATCAATCAAATTTGTTTTTAAAATACCATAAATTATCCGTGAATTTTTTTTTTTAAGCAGGCATGCATCTTGTTTTCTTCCCATGTTCCTGATGATCACCCACATTAACAGGCCTGTTTCCCACTCCTTCCAATTTGCACCCAAATTGTTGGTAGCCCAACTACTAAAAAGCACTGAAACAGACTTAAATATTTCCCAGTATATCTCAGTAACAGGAATAGATTGGTGCGTGATCAGGGATGTGACAAGGCAGGAATCCTGATAAACAACAGCTTGTCCCCAACATAATAATAAGATAATGTTTATACTGTTTCATAAAGAAACAATATATTATAAAGCTTTGAACAGGAGAAAAGTGCTTGTTTCAGGTCTCTGCAGTCGTTACTGGTAGAGAAAAATAGGGATTTAGAACTGGAAAGCCATTTTTATTTTTGCTCATATGCGCAACCCAGAGCAACAGTGAGGAGCAGAGAGGATCAGGGAGACTGGAAGCAAGATGGCACTCTCTGGGTCATGCATTTTGCACAGGAAAAAAGCAACTACACAAGGTCTGAGCTCAGTGATTATAACCATTGGGGTGCCTTTCCATAAATTCTTCTGATGCAGTGACTTTGTACCAAACATTAGTTGGATAATTGCTTTTATAAATAGGTTATGTGAATAGTGAATGCGTAGATCAGAGGAGTGTTGTGCATTCATGTGGTCACAAACACTGTTTGCTCTAATTTCTTCTCAGCTATGTGAGAAAAAAAAATATTTTGTGCGCACATTTTGAACTTGTTTGCGCACTTGTGCACAGGTCAGAATAAATGCAAGATGTAATGTTTTCAAACAAAATTTTTGTCCGCACCACAGTTTGTTTTGTGTGCTGGCCTCAAAATTTGTGTGCGCTCTTACAAGTTTAGGGTAAGGGCAAATGGGGAGATTTAGTCGCCCGGCGACTAATGGCCTCTTCTTCTGGGCGAAAATTTCCCCGAACTGCCTTCCCGCCGGCTATAATGAAAAAGCGACAGCGGGGATTGGCAGCATTCGAGGTTGCTTTCATTTGCCAGAAGTCGCCCGGAAAGTTTTGCATTTCCTCATTATACCAGCCGAGAAGGAGAAGGTAGGGGAAGGCAGATCGGGGAGATTGTCGCCCAGAGGCGATTAGTAGTCAGGCGACTAAACCCCCCCTGAATCTCCCCGTGTGACCTTAACCTAAGAGGGAACATTAGTGACAAGCTATGAACTGGATTTGAAAGTCTTTGTGAATTCCCGTCTTGGTTTTAGAGCAGGGGTGTCCAAACTTTTTGCAACAAGGGCCAGATTTGGTGAGGAGAAAATGTGTGGGCGCCGACCATTTAGCCCGACATTCTTTGAACCATTCACACCGTTTAACTAATTTAAACAAGGAATCGAGTAGCCGTAGCGATTTGGGCACATTAGTAAAATGATCTGCCTCTTCGTCTTTACTGCTGCCTGTGTGCTGAAGGTGTTAGCATTAGACACGTACTGGCACGGAGAGATGTGCTGCTCTCGCATACTTTAGCGCTGAAGGTGCAATAGAAGTAGTGACGTGCCAGAACAGTAAAGTAAAGAAGTATGTGAGAGCGGCGCATCACTACGTGCCAGTATGTGTCTATTACTAACACCTTCAGCACACAGGCAGCCGTATAGACCAAGTGGCAGATCATTTCACTGATGTGCCCAAATATTACTGCTACATGTACAAGATACCTGATTATTATTAATATCTTGAAGGAGGCTGAGGGCCAGTGTAAATTTGATAAAAGGCCACAATTGGCCCCTGGGCCGCACTTTGGACACGCCTATTTTAGAGATATTATAATTAATTCTAACTGTTCAACTTCTCTTCAGCTATTGCAACACAACACCTGCCATTAGTTAAACTTATATACCAGCATTTTATCATATAAATTAACTACATTTATTTAAAGCAAGTACAATATCAGTTAACTACATCAGTGCTTAGCCTTCCAAGCTCTTATGGAACTGAAAGTCATAAACATAACGTATTGCAGAGGCCTAGTCTGGAACAGAAACTTAGAATTGGGCAGCTATAAATGTAGGTTGCTCATTTTCTTAGAATTACTCTTTTATTTTAGATTTCTATACAAACTGTGACCTCTGCATTCATACCATGCCCTTTATTTAGTGAGTTGCAGTAAAAAGAGATTTACTTGGGGGAGGGTTGACCCATCCATAAACTGCAATTAAGTCTGCCAGTCACCAAGTCTAAACATTATCTACATGTGGTTTAAGCAGAAACATTTTCTCTACTTGCTCTATTTAGACTGAAGATCACCAGCTCAGGAGCATAGGCAGTTTTCAGCACTTCATTTGCTGAAATCTCTTGTGTTATCTGATGTCTGGTCACATTACTTTGGGAACACATTTATTTACAATTGAATTAGAGAATCAGCAGTTTATACATTTTTTATGAATTATTAAGGCTTTGCTGACTCAAAAAATGTTTCTGACAGTCAGAAAGATTGTTAAAAAACGGATAAATGCGTCAAAGTCAGAACTATTCTGTTTGCTAGAATGTCAATGACTAGTGGTGCTCAGCAGCAGACTAGGGTTCCCCTTCAACAGTAAGTGCAACAATACAAAAAAGTGCCAAGAGAGCATTTTGACACAAGTACCTTAAATGAATGGGGCTTTAGGTGCAACTGACTACACAGAAATTAGCGAGACCCCCAACTGTACTTGCTGTCCTAAATGACTCATAAAGTGTTGCCCGATGAAAGAATATGTAATTTTATGCAATTTTCAGATATACATTAATTAGAATACAGTATTTCATTGGTTTGAAGGTCATTTGATATTATATCATATAGCAAATATTATATTATATAGCAGAGTGATCCATCATTAGACTTTATAGCCAATTAGAAAAAATGCTTTAGTATAACTCACAACTTCCCCAATGTACACCAATGTACACCATAACAGAAGTATTTTTGACATATGAAGGATTGATAGTCTTAACTAGTGTAGTGAAACTTTCATGCTAACTATATTTAAATTGTGCACTTTTTCAGAAACAGCTTTGACTTTGTGGCCTGGCTCCCTGGTGTGACCTTAGACAAACAATGGAAATCGCTGCACACAACATTCTGCCACCAACATCTGTAAGTACATTATAGTTTACCTAAATATTCTTCTGTCCCATAAACTGGTAGAATATACTTTTATTTGGAGTTTTCTTGAAGGTGCACTGGTTGTCAACTGTTTGGTTGGATTTAGTGGAATAGCAATTGTGGATTATTGAGCCATTAACAAACGTAATTTCAAGAGCAGCAAATTCACTGTCCAAGGCATTGGCCTTCATGATCTGTCTGATCTCTCGTAGATCTTTGCCTATCTGTTGTAAATCCACCACTGTAATTACTTTAGGAATCAGAAAATTATGTTCATGACTGATGTTTCCTTTTTTCATATACTTCAAATAAATGATGCTTAGATTCTGTCTGCAGACCAAACTTGGCATAGGGAATAGGGAATATCAGTCATGCACGTTCTGGTCAATATGAGTCTTAATATGAACATTTCACATCAGCTCTGTCTATTCTGACACAATTTGCAATTGATTATTTGTGGTTTTTGAGTTATTTAATTCAGCAGCTCTCTGGTTTGTAATTTCACCAATCTGGTCGTTAGGATCCAAATTACCATAGCAACCATGCATTGATTTGAATAAGAGACTGGAATATGAAAAGGAGAGAGCCTGAACAGAAAGATGAGCAATAAAGAGCTGCAATAACTATACTTTGTAGCCTTACAGGGCATTTGTGTTTTAGATGGAGTCAGTGACCCCCATTTGAAAGCTGAAAAGAGTCAGAAGAAGAAGGCATATAATTCAAAAACTATAAAAAAGAAAAAATGAAGGCCAATTTAAAATCTTCTTATAATTAGCTATTCTACTCTTGTAAGTCTCTTCAGCAGAGAGCGCCAAACAAACCTACAGGCAATCAGGTGGAACACAAAGTTTAAAGGGCGTTAAAATAAAAATGGCTAAAAGATTAATATGTATAAAAAATATACTAAAGACAGCTTTAGAGGAACACTTTCAGTGGGTTCAGTAGTAGTTGGTAGTAGTTAACACTTAGAAGCTAGGTACACATCACTAATATAAGATTAGTATAATATTTGTAGTTAGCATTCAGTTTTTGTTCTTTGTAACATGTGCATTGATGTTCTGCAACTGTCAGGCTTGGAATTTCTAATTCTGTCTCCTGGGGCTTAATTACCCTAGCTACCAAGCAGCAATTTAGAAGTCAGAATAGAAGATCAATAGGGGAGGACCTGCAAAGAAACTAAACAATAAAAAAACAATAAAATGGAACCTGTACAGTCAGTTTCTGGTTGCCCGGGTGACAGATCCTATTGATCGGTTCAAGTTTTCAGATGCAGGCTGGAAACATGTCGAATAGGAATGATAACAAAAACAAAAATCTTACAAAAGAAATAAGTAACTGAAAAGTTGCTTAGAAAAAAAATCCATATAGCAGTTTGTCTGTTGTTGTTTTGATTGAGGAGTGATGTAAATGACTGGAACAATAGACTCCCATTTACACTGACAACACTGGTTACTTCCACTTCTTTCTATGCTCCCTAGCAAACCTGTCACTATCTTTGCAGAATGTACATTTCGGGGCAGATTTATCAAAGGTCAAAGGGAAAATTGGTAGTAAAAAGATTCAAATTTCAAGCTATTTTTTTTGTACTTCGACTAGGTAATAGTCCAAATTCGATTCAAATTTGAAAAAAAACGTAAAAAATTGGAATATCGAAATTTAAAACTTTAAAACTGCGACCATTTGCCATCTAAAACCTGCCGAATTGCTGTTGCTGTAATTCTGGCTAAATACAGCAGGCCTGTGCAAAAAAAACTGCCTCAGAAAAAATGAATAATGCCTTCCAATAATTAACCCTTTTTATCCATGTGTATTTCATGTTCTCTAAGCTAGCTCTGTCCTAGTTTTATAACTACTTTCTTGAACTCTAACTACTCTTGTTGTAGAGATGGAAACTGAGGGACATTCCACAGTTCACATAATAGCCCTGCAGTAATTGGAAAATGCTTTAAGTAGAACTTACGCAAAATTACACTAAATTAATTTAATTTAAATGAATATATAGGGAAGGGACTTCTTAATTGGCATAGAACTAGTGTATTGCAATAACTATTGAGCAGGGTCCTCTTTAAATCCTTTATCTTTCAATTTCGCATGTAATCTGTATGTTTAATTTGTACACCCATATAATAATATGTACAGAAGATCCAGAATATGAGTATTGGAAAATATACAGGGACAAGGACAAGAAAAGGTAATGGCAATATGTTATGCAGTGAATATATTTGCTTTTTACCCTGGGCTGTGTTAGATTTTTTTTTTACAAGGCCAATGCAGTGGCCCAGGGAAAAGAAACTAAGTTTACGGCACCACCTTATTAAACTTGTCCTTTTTGAACTTACATACTTTCCAACCGATGTTTTTTTGCGGAACAGTCCAGATTTTGACAATTGAACCCTCAGTCCCTGATTTTTAATGAAATGTCCTGAGTCTCTCTTTTTTTAAATAAGAGGCTTTTTGGCAGAGAGCCCAGAATACACAGCGCCTGCATTTAGATACAATTGTAACTAATGAGCTAAGCAAGCCTCTTGGGAGAAATGAGTCTAGCAGCCTAAAGGGCAATTTCAAATACATTAGCAAAGCTTGAACTACACTTAAAATATGACCATAAAACCCCCAGAAAGGTATTCAGACTTTCCATAACCTGCCACATGTTGTAAAATAGATAGGGGGTGTGGTCAAAAATGGGCATGGCAGATCTTTTTGTCCCTCTTTATATTTTTCAAATGTTGGATGGTATGGACTTAGACTTATGTATTTGTAGTGGCATAACATTTTTGAAATTTTATGCCACTGCATATGCACAAGGCAAATTTTGTGCTATGGATATCTACTATAGGTAAGTATATAGTAAAATGGCTGCATGCCACTGCTTTACTTTTTTTCTCGGGCTGGTGCGTTCTTTTCCTAAAAGGGGGCACGTTTGGGTCTGTCATCTCAGGCATACCTCCCAACATTTAGGAGACAGAAAGAGGGACAAAAAGATTTGGCGCTGAAATTTTTGTGGCCACGCCCACTTTGTGGCCACACTTCCTAATTACCATGTTAATAGTGGGGTGTTATTACCGTTTTGCAAATGAAGGAGAATTGCCCATAAGGGTAAGGCCACCTTGGGCGTTTTGTGGGCGTTTAGCGCAGAGTGAGGGAAGGCGTTTGGGGAGATTGGTTGCCGCACGAGGCCAGGCGACCAAATCTCCCCAAAAGGCCCAATGTGGCCTTACACTTAAGATGAGTCTTAAGTTCTGGCTGTTCAGTGCAGCAGATCAAAGAGAAACCCGGGACTGTACAGTATAAATCCGTGACAGTGGGTTGAGCTGTCAAAAGCGGGTCTGTCCCGCTCAAAACGGGACAGTTGGGAGGTATGACAGGTGACCAGGTGCTCCTGGTTGCTAAAAACTGTGCCAACCTAGGTTATTTCTGTAAGAACACCACGGAGTGAGATAACCACCAAAAACGACTTTGGTGTTTAAAGAGCATCTATCAGGCACAGAAAAATGCACAGGCTACCCTAGGCTATAGCCAATGGCCTAGTGTGATAAGGGGGCCATCTACCTTTTTTCCCAATTATTATTTCTGGTTCCAGTGTGGGCAGCCATATTGGGGCATATACAGTATATATGCACTTAAGGAGTGAATTGCTTGAGGGGCAAAATAATTTTTCCCTCTACTGGAGTATGGGCTGAACTAGCTGGCACCTCTGGTGGGGGATTTTCCGATGATAGATGCTCTTTAAGGAATTTGCTACAGTAATTGCCATAATACAATAATGCTCTCACAACTGATTTTACATACCAGGGATTGCATTTAAGATATAACAATTGCTTGAGGTTAAGCCTGTAATTATAATGTAGCTTAAAGAGCAAAGTAATTAACAATAATAAGGGTGTCTTGTTTGTAAGATAGAAAAAGGCTCACCCACTAGGGATGTCGCGGACTGTTCGCCCGCGAACTAATTCGCGCGAACATCGACTGTTCGCATCCGCCGAATGTTCGCGAACGTCGCGCGACGTTCGCCAATTTGGGTTCGCCTTAGCTGGCGCTTATTTTTGCCCTCTCACCCCAGACCAGCAGATACATGGCAGCCAATCAGGAAGCTCTCCCTCCTGGACCACCCCCACACCCCCTGGACCACTCCTCTTCCATATATAAACTGAAGCCCTGCAGCGTTTTTTCATTCTACTGCAGTGCTCTGTATGTAGCTGCTGTGGGCACTGCTTCTGATCTCTCATCTGCTGACTGCTGCCTGTAACCCAATAGTCCTTGTAAGGACTGCTTTTATTTTCTTTTTTGTTTTTTTACTTTGCTACTATAAGAGCCCAGTGCTATTAGTCTAGCTGTGTTGGGGAGTGGGACTGGTGTGCTGCTCCTCCTAGTAGTTCACCACCACCAGCACCAACCAGAGTCAAAATTGTTACAAAGTATCTTATTTGCACCTGTTAGCTGTTCTGAGCTCTCTGCCAAAAGCTAATTAAGTTAGAAACTGTTTTTTTTTCTGGCTGTTCAGTGCAGAGAAAAGAGGGACTTTCCAGTACAAAAGAGGGACAGGGGGTTGAGTGGTCAAAAGAGGGACAGTTGGGAGGTATGCAAGTGCCACCTAGCTGTGTGAGCTTTTTCACATTCTGTCTAAATAACAATAATAATTCCGTGTCCGTAAACATCACCTGAGTGATGTTTTTACAGCAGCAATAATATATTCCGTATCCCCTACTGTATACGTTGCCCTTGCAGGCATTGTTTGCCCAGTCTTTAACCAAGTGCCACCTAGCTGTGTGAGCTTTTTCACATTCCGTGTCCAGAAACATCACCTGAGTGACGTAGTGTGATTTCTGCCCTTTACAGCACAAAACGCAGCGCTGTGTCAACAATGTATTTTTCAGATACATTTTTGCCCTTGATCCCCCTCTGGCATGCCACTGTCCAGGTCGTTGCACCCTTTAAACAACTTTAAAATCATTTTTCTGGCCAGAAATGTCTTTTCTAGCTTTTAAAATTCGCCTTCCCATTGAAGTCTATGGGGTTCGCGACGTTCGCGAACCGTTCGCATTTTTGACGCAAGTTCGCGAATATGTTCGCGAACATTTTTTCCGCCGTTCGCTACATCCCTATCACCCACAAATCACTTGAGAGTAGTCACTCAAACCACAACAGCAGGTACAACTGGCATTGGGGGTTACTGTCTAAGGCATCATGGGCTGGGATGTCACCTACCTGTTTTAGGACATTGTCCTAGACATATTCTATAACCCAGTCTTGATATGTCTAGCAATAGAATGCATTTTTGTGTTTATTTGTGATTTACCACATACAAGTACAATTTGGCTACATGTGCCATAGTGAAAAATGGTGAAATTCACAGACTGGCCTGTGGAGCAATCCATTATATTCCAAGGCAGAAGGGCAAAAAGTACAAGGAAGTTTGCTACTGACCTGATTGTCTGTCCAGCATACATTTACTGAAAATCATACGAAATATCAGCCCTTTGCAAACATGACACATATCCTGATGCACCCGTAGACTAATTACTACTCATGCCTAATTCTAATATAGTGTTCTTCCAAAAAAAAAATAATAATAATAATCTGCTGGGTGGGATCAATAAGTAGCCATGTAGACTACTTACTACTCATGCCTACTTCTAATATAGTGTTCTTCCAAAAAAATATACACCCAACACCTTACTGGAAAAACACTGGAATGTTGCTGACTTTGTATATAAACTTCTAACATGGACTATATATTAAATAATATAGTGTTCTTCCAAAAAAAAATAATAATAATAATCTGCTGGGTGGGATCAATAAGTAGCCATGTAGACTACTTACTACTCATGCCTACTTCTAATATAGTGTTCTTCCAAAAAAATATACACCCAACACCTTACTGGAAAAACACTGGAATGTTGCTGACTTTGTATATAAACTTCTAACATGGACTATATATTAAATAATATAGTGTTCTTCCAAAAAAAAAAAATAATAATAATCTGCTGGGTGGGATCAATAAGTAGCCATGTAGACTACTTACTACTCATGCCTACTTCTAATATAGTGTTCTTCCAAAAAAATATACACCCAACACCTTACTGGAAAAACACTGGAATGTTGCTGACTTTGTATATAAACTTCTAACATGGACATATGACGTCATCAGGGCGCCAAAAAAACACTAATGGGGGTGGGTATTTAAAGCCTGTTTGGCTATACACATTATATCCTTGAGAAAGGTCCCAAGGAGGGACGAAACGTCGGATTAACATGTAACATTATATGAATATCACCTTTTCACTTGAACTACAGTGTGTGCTGATCCTCCATTTGCTATATATATTATATATATATATATATATATATATAATGAATAGAAGATCAGCACACTCTGTAATATTTAGGTGAAAAAAATTGTTGATTTATTCACACATCTTATCTGACGTTTCGGGCCCACATGGGGACCTTTCTCAAGGATGAGAAAGGTCCCCATGTGGGACCGAAACGTCGCATAAGATGTGTGAATAAATCAACACTTGTTTTCACCTAAATATTACAGAGTGTGCTGATCTTCTATTCATTATTACTACAAACTTGATTGTGCACCCCTGGCTTCGTCATTGACTGAGTGCGGGCACTGTCTGATACTATATATATATATATATATATATAAAGAGCAGAAAAAAGCCAGCACAGCTCGTTTAAAAAGTCTTGTTGCCTGGGTGCTAACAGCAAAATAGTAGTGTATATCTGGAGACAGGCGAGCACACACAGGTCTTAGTTGAAAAGCAAAAGGTGTTTATTAAACAAAAAAACTAACGTTTCGGCTAGCACTCTAGCCTAAACTAACGTTTCGGCTAGCACTCTAGCCTTTCTCAAAGTGAGAAAGGCTAGAGTGCTAGCCGAAACGTTAGTTTTTTTGTTTAATAAACACCTTTTGCTTTTCAACTAAGACCTGTGTGTGCTCGCCTGTCTCCAGATATATATATATATATATATATATATGCAAAAGCAAGGGTCTACACATTTACCACAGGAAACATGCTACTCTTATATATACCTTGTACTCTTTGTACCTTGATGCTCAGGTTTTGACCTAATACATGTTTATAACTGTCCATCTTCACCTTATTACAGAAGATACCCCTTCTGTGTGCCACACTGATCTTCAGTGTACAAGCCCTGCAATTTACCCAGAGTCATCATGGGAGGACTGTCTCCTCGAGCAACAGGACCATTTAGAAAGAGAGATGGAAGAAGCCAAGAAAATGATATCTGCTATCTGCTAGGAGCTCACTTTTGTCTCACTAAGGACAGTCTGTGCATGCATTGTCCCCCCTTCCCTAAAGCTTCACTGTAACTGATTGGTGGCAGACTGGGTTTTTTATATATTGTGGTAGAGTGACCAAAACGAAGTCGGAAACTGTGTGTTTTCCCATTAAGTTCTTCATAGTGGGAGAGGTAGGCAACAGGAAGGGTGTTAATAAACAGAGAATAGGTTCTCTGTTTAAAGGCTTTGGTGGCCAAGTCCTGGAAGCAGGAGTATTCTGGAAAGAACAGGCAAGCAAGGTACTCCAATCCAGTAGTCCAGCTCACAGATTAGAGCTCCCTTTCCACAGGAAGAATTTCCTGTGGAAAGGTATTTAGTTCTAGTCAAGCTGTTAGGAAGGTCTCTCAAAGCAGGACACAGAGCAGGAAGGATACCCGCCTGTGTGAGGAACTCCCAGAGGGGCTGCACTTGCCACTGCGAGGTGCAGAGAGAGACAAGACCAAGTACCGGAGAATCGATCTGTGTAAGAAAAGCCAAGAGGCTGAACAATCCCCCAGGAGATTCATGAGTACAGATGACCCCAACGTATGTGTTTGCTTACTGGTAGTCCACAAGGGGCCCAGTTTAGTAAGGGAACTTCATGTGTGAAGGTAGTGCCCAGTGGGCAGGATTTATTTTTATGATTTGTTTTGTATCCTGAAATGGTCACCCCTGTGTGTAAATAAACTGCCTTAAAAAGGTGAAAAGTGTCTGTTGTTGATCCCGCAGCTTACAATATATATAGGTAACTGTGGTCCACCCTCCTTAAGCTGCCTCTCTAGGTACAGACTCACTGGTGCCTATATAGAGAATAAAACCCTGACCATGGTTAATATAACATTAAACCGTAAATATACATATGATAATGTTATGAATTGTGAAGCTCTCTAAATGAACTACACAAGCATCTTGTATAGGGGACATAGTGGACATAATAACACAAACATAGTTGGGATAAATTTCCAAAGGCATTGACAGATCCACAGTTTTGAATCTTCACAAAGTAATTGGCCAAACTTCAATAAGCATTTTGCTAAGCAGTTTGGGGGATGAAATTTGGGGGATGTTATAAGGTGTATGGGATTTAGTTCACAGGGGTACGAATTGGGACCCGTTATATCTCATGCAGCTTTACAGGACCATTCGAACGCACAGTAACATCAGAA
The DNA here is from genome assembly GCF_017654675.1 of Xenopus laevis. NCBI lineage: Eukaryota > Metazoa > Chordata > Amphibia > Anura > Pipidae > Xenopus > Xenopus laevis. The sequence goes on from NC_054388.1 coordinate 29,190,326, forward strand.
ATCAGCATATGTGCAGTACAGTAAAACTGAACGTCTTGCTACATGATTTTTGCTACACATTTTACACGTGCAAATGGTCCTGGATAGCTGCAAGTGTTCCTTGACAAAACAGTGAAGATTTGACATGGAATTCAGAGCAAAAATACCCTAGGCCTGGGCATATTGTGCCACTTCTGGGTAAAAAGTATGCAATTGTATTTGCTGGGGTTACAACAAATTAGCACCCCAAGTGAATATCCTACTCCTTTAAGGTTCAGTAAATGATTAATTTGTATTTGCCTTCAGGGATTGACCTTTCCTTGTTAATAAACCAACTAAAAGACTAATAATCAGGCCTGCATTGCAATCTGTGGCTTCTGGCAGATACCAGTAAGTTTCCCTATTAACTATTTATTGGGCCTCTACTTGAAATGCCAGGGCTTATTTTGAGCCTCAGTCCATATAGTTTAATTTGACACTGTCATCATCAGCTTCAGGAACACAACTGTAACATATATAAATAAAATCAGATGTCATGCTGACAGAGTAGGAGGAATTCAGAAAAATGAGAGAGATAAGGGAAGGATAAAACCGCAGTAGTTAAAACCAGACCTTTTTTAATTTCCAATTCACATAAACATATCTGGAATCATTAAAGAGTTTGGTTTACACTTAAATAGACTATAGTAACAGAATCCAGTACAGTACATTGTTATTATGCCTGGATACAGTATTTGGTTTCCTATTCAGGCCCTGCTATTAAACAGATCCCTCCCTGAGGACGAACAACAGAATCTGTTCACTCTGCAAGAAGACGGGGCGTGCCCAGAAGAACAACTGGTGAGGACAGTCTTGTGCTATTCCCTCCTGAAATTATTTGCTTAATACAAGGTGCTGGCTATACTGTGTCTCTGCTTCATTTACAGGTCATCATCAAAAGTCGTCTGGATCAAAGTATGAGTGAAAATCAGTCACTAAAGGTAAGATGTGCATCTTATTTCATTCTCTCTCGGGTTGCCAGAAATAAGTGAAACCCTGTATAGATACTTATATAAGTAAAGTTCATACTAACGCAATTGTTGTTATGCTATATCCACCACATATACACTGTAACAGGCAAATTAAATTAATGGTGTACACTGGTGGTTGGGGGCAAATCAGCATTTTTTCGCAAGAGGAGAAAATGTTGTGTGTGACGTTGGTGAAAAGGATTCCATTAATTTGTTCCAGTGTGCCAGATAGTGCTGCTTGTAACAATACAGTACTCTGTGTGTACTGGAAATAGGCCAAGATACAGATACAACTTTACCCAGATTATGGGGCAGATTTATTAAGGGTCGAATTGAAAATTAGAATTTTCACATTTTTTTTATGGTTAAAATTCAAATTGTAAATTATCCAAACTCGATTCAAGTTTTAATTCCAATCTATCATACTTTGGTCCTTTAAGAACTCGAATTCGACTATTAGCCACCTAAAACCTCTATTAATTATTAATAAAACTATAACATCAATAAGAGAGGTCCAAGGACCAATTTGGACATGTTAGTAGTTTTCCTGACATTCAAATTTTTTTCAGGAGAAAAAACTCGAATCAAGTTTAGTCGTATTTGATTCTAATTCGATTTGAGTAGGTAAGCGAGTTTTTCGATATTCAATTTTTCTTAAATAACCCCCCAATCAAATTTCAAATATATTGGAAGTTTAAAAAACTCACATGAATTCAAAATTCGACCTTTGATAAATGTGCCTCTATCTGTTGCTTCTGACTAATTAAACTTATGTTAATATTGCAGAATGAACTTTTGAACTATAAACAGGAAAACAGAAATCTGCAGGGAATAGAGGTAAGACGAGCAGTCTAGTATGATTAGGCAAAAATGTTGTAAAGCACCAATTAATAAAATAAATAGTCACTGTAATTCTTAGGGACTTATTTATCATGCTGTGTAAAAACATGGTGACAAAATACACCAGGCATTAATGTGTAAAAAAAATGCAAATTTATCAAGCAGTGTACAGGTATGGGACCTGTTATCCATAATGCTCGGGACCTGGGGTTTCCTGGACAATGAATCTTTCCGTAATTTGGATCTTTATCTACTAGAAAAGAATTTAAACATTTAATAAACCCAATTGTTTTGCTTCCAATAAGGATTAATTATATCTTAGTTTGGATCAAATAAAAGATACTGTTTTATTATTACAGAAAAAGGAAATCATTTTTAGAAATTTGTATTATTTGGATAAAATGGTGTATATGGGAAACAGCCTTTCTGTAATTCGGCACTTTCTATATAAGGGGTTTCCGGATAACAGATCCCATACCTGTATTGCATTTCAGTATTTGTGTAAAAGTCCAGTTTTATTGAAAGCAGCCCCTTGAAAATGGTATGGGGATAAGTTTGCATTCATCCAAGTTTTTTTCTGTCTTGTTTCCTTGTTTTTTTTCCAGCGGAACTTGCAGCTTGAATTTTTTCCATTGACTTAAATCGATTACACAAGATCTGAAGCTGTGTAAAATAACAGCATCAAATCTGACGTTCAGGCAACGTCAAATAAAACACACACCTTAAAAAAGTCATCATTTATTTTACAAAGCTTTTAACAACATTTTCTGGCTTTAATTGTTTTACACAGTTTGATAAAATTGTTGTTCACCTTTGAGTTAATTTATGATGTGGAGAGTGTTATTCTGAGAAAATTTGCAATTGGTTTTCATTATTTGCAGTTATTTATTGCGTTATTTAACTTTTTAATTAGCAGCTCTACAGTTTGCGATTGAAGCAATCTGGTTACTTGGGTCTAAATTACCTTAGCAACCATGCATTCATTTGAATAAGAGACAGGAATACAAATGGGGAGGGCCTGCATAGAAAGATGAGTAGTAAGAAGTAGCAATAGCAATACATTTGTTATAATCTTACATAGCATTTGTTTTTTAGATGGGGTCAGTGACCCTTATTTGAAAGCTGGAAAGTAAATGCAAATAATGAAGAACAGTTTAAAAGTTGCTTAGAAATGGCCATTCTCTAACATACTAAAAGTTATCCTAAAGGTGAACCACTCCTTTAACACTTTACAACAGGAAATATTCTAATATTTAGCCTAAGGTATAATCTAAATATACTGTAATAGGGAAGAATATCATTGATTAAGTAAGAAGTATTATGAGAAAGTATAATAATTAATAGAGGGTAAAGTTACACAAAATACATTCATTTATGTGTATGAGAAAACTCAGCAAATGTTTCCTAGTCCAGCAGGGATGCCATTGCAAGGATAATGTGCTTTGTTTTGCTCAGTGTTTTGCTGCCCTGTGTTTTGCTGTATGTATTAGGGATGCACCGGGATTCTACCAGGATTTGGCCTATTTCAGCAGGATTCGTCCGAATCTTTTTGCCCAGCTGAACTGAAACCTAATTAGCATATGCAAATTAGGGACTGGTAGGGAAAGCACGTGTTTTTTTGTAACAAAAAAAGGAAGTAAAAATGTTTTCCCCTGCCCACCCCTAATTTGCAAATGCAAATTAGGATTCAGATTTGGTTCGGTATTTGGCCAAATCTTTCTCGAAGGATTTGTGGGTTTGGCCGAATACAAAATTGTTGATTTGGTGCATCCCTAGTATGTATAGCTGCTTTTGCTCAGCTTTATTGTTTTTGGTTCCCCAGGATGCGCTGCAGCAGAGATTGGCTACCCAAGAAAGCTCTGTGCTTCAACTGAAACAGGAGTTACTGCGGGCTAATATGGACAGGCATGAGCTGCAAAGCCAGAATGTGAGATATGTACCAGGAATACTCCAATATGCTGTGTGAGGGTAAATAAATGACAGTGCACTGAAGGGGCATAAAGGAGAATTCCACCCTAAAGTAAAAAAAACCCTACCCCCTACCCTACATAGACCCCCCAGCCTAACCACCACCCTGGGCAAATGCCCCTAACTCCCCCCCCAGCCTAGCTGCTACCCAGGCAAATGCCCCTAACTCTTTACTTACCCCTCGGTGCAGATTCAGTCCAGCGGAGTTCACAGCAGCCATCTTCTTCTCTTCGGTAAGTAAGTGCCGTATCGGCACATGTGCAGTTGGAGCATTTTCCCGGGTTGCGACAACGAAAATGACGAAAATTGCTGAAGCGCCACTCTTATTCCGAAGATTACGGAAGAGCCGGAAGATGGCTGCCATGAACTCCGCTGGACAGAATCTGCACCGAGGGGTAAGTAAAGAGTTAGGGGCATTTGCCTGAGTAGCAGCTAGGCTGGGGGGGGGATCTATGTAGGGGGGGGTAGGGTTTTTTTTATCCCTAAATCATAGCTATAATTAAGGGAGACGATCCCAAAACACGTTAGGTGTATTACAGCATACTGCCTTAATAAAGCCTTTTCCAGAAGTGCCGTCCAACATTTCAAGTTTGTTACACTGATAACAAAACCTCCAAAGAATTAAGAGAGGTTCCCAAACTTTTTCATATGACATATACAGTACATACCAATTCTAAACAAACGGTATACCTTGAAATCACTGCAACCTTGGAAGAAGATGTCGTCCAAGCAATTCTTAAAGGTATTAACAGACTCTGTCATCACAGCATCACGTGGCAAAGTTTTCTCACTGTATTCTCACTGTATTCTCACTGTATTCTCACTGTATTCTCACTGCCTCAGCATGAAGAACCACCAGCGCTGCTTAAAATGAAAGTTTGGTTACTTAGGTCTAAAGTGATGACCCGTTGTTCTTTTTTATGTCAAAAAGATCTGTATATAGTGTCGTTTGATTCCTCTAATGTTAGTCATATGTACATGAAAGAAAAAATTGTATAACCTTCAACCATTATGTATTGGTGCCTCCCTCACCCCCAAGGTACTTGGGATTTTTTCTAGATTTAATAAAAACACTTAGATCTCATCTTCTTCTTAAAAAAAGATGGTATTGTGGAATATTATACAGAGGTCAAAGCAGACCCTACATCCATAGTTGATCTAGCTAGTTTCTGGCTTCAGGAGCATGCAAAATGTGTGCCTAGCCCTTTTTTTCTAATGGCCAAAATTGGTTCTTTCTATCTACACATTTTCCTTAGCTTATGTAAATTTTTGTCAGTGGAAAGCAAAGGGCCCTATCTGACCTATATAATGCACCTAATTCCCTGACATCTGCAATGTTCCTTTTTATATGGAGCTGAAAAAACTGTTTGTGATAAGAGCCAGATTTGTGGAGAGCACACGCATGGGGGGTGTGCACGTGAACATGGCAGGTTCTAGGACCATGTGGCCTCTGGGCACTGCTTGTGGAAATCGGCCCTGTTTGTGTTAGAATGCAAGCATAAATGTAATTATAAAAGAACTCTGTGACCGCTCCCATGATTTTGAGGTGTGAAGGTGCTTCTTTTTAAACTATGGGCACATGGGGTCTGTTTCTTGGCTTTCCAAAATCCGCTCCATGTGACAGCAGCGGGCTGAGCCCAGCGTATGGACTGTATAAAAGCAGGCTGAGGAAAAAGTATGCCCATAGCATTAAAGTTGCACTTATTACAGGTATGGGACATGTTATCCAGAATTCTTAGAAACTAGGGTTTTTCTGGATAACTGATTTTTCCGTAATTTGGATCTTCATACCTAAAGGGTACTAGAAAACCATGTACATATTAAATAAACCCAATAGGCTGGATTTGCTTCCAATAAGGAATAATTATATCTTAGTTTAGATCAATTACCAGGTACTATTTTATTATGATTATTATTATTATTACTACAGAGAAAAAGGAAATAATTTTAAAAAATTTGCATTATTTGGATAAAATGGAGTCTGTCGGAGACAGCCTTTCAGTAATTCGGAGCTTTCTGGATAACAGATCCAATTCCTGTATCATTATTTTATCATGGCATGGTCTACTTATTAGAACATGTCAAAGAAGCGTGTGTAAGTTGTGTAAGTAAGATGATAATTGGTCCCTGTGCTTGGTTCCACTCAGAGCCCAGAGCAGTCTTAATTTGCACTACCATGGAAAATATGCCACTGCCCACCTTAAAATTAAATGCAGGCCATGTGGTGTTGAACATCCTAAATGAATCTGTTTATTTTTTAGGTGGACTTACAGAGAAAAATGGAAGAGAGGAGCCAGTTTATTGCAGACTATAAGGTAAAAATAATATTGTAACAAACAGTATCTATTTAAATGGTATTTACCAGAGCAAATAAGAGTATTCATATAAAATCTGTAATATTTTTTGCTTTCAAATAAAGCATCTTCAGAGATTAATATGGTATATAGTAACATCCCGCTGTATTCTTTAAAGAGGATGTTTAAAAATAAATAGATTGTGTAAAAAGTATGTGCCTACCACTAAACAGGTACAGTGCATATTTGAGTTATTATTGTAATCATCATCTGCAAATTTCCCAAAGCTGTCTGTGATGGTTTTCATTCATTTAGCCCATGATACTGTATATAGTAGCGGTAAATTAAAACCAAACAGACTTGCTTCAGACAACTAGTTTCCCACTAGTTTGAAATAGGTATTTACCCACAATATCCTAAGAGAAAAGAATTTCTGTCCCTAAACTTAAATTAGAATTGGTTGTTCTAAATTGACACACGACATCAGTCATATACAATGCTATTTTACCATCTTTACTCCAATGATTATATTGACCATTGATTAGTAATTGATATGATTATTGGGCAAATACATTCCAGTTGCTATAGTTACATTTAAAGCATAGATTTCCCAGATCTTCAGCGTTTTGTACATTGACTTGATCAAGTGTTGCGTCCTGAGAATTTCTCTAAAGGTCCCTTGTAATGCTCGCCAGTAACCTTGATAATGAATGTTATTGCAGAAAGATTTAACCAAGAAGGAATGGCTTATACAACAACTGCAAGGAAAGCTTGATGAATCTCAACGGAAGCTTTCTGAAGCCAACTATCACAAGGTACTGGTAACTTTTAATTGCTGGCCCCTCATTGACTGATGCAATGACCCGTGTTCTTGTGGTTTATCAGATTACATTGTTCATATAGAACAAGCTGGGCTATCCGGCACTTAAGGGAATCCACAGGACCAAATTATAAAAGTAAAGGCAACGTTTATCGATTAAAGTTAAAAAATACACATTACAATAGGCACTACGCATTTGTGTCCAATAGGCACTTAGCCATGGGCCCATGACTAAGCGCCTATTGGGCAAGAAACATGGATTCCCTTAGAGTGATGGATAGCCCAACCTGTTCCATCTGCATAATATCGATTTGCCATTCCCTGAGCTGAGGGGCGGGGGATGGTGCACCTGGACTAGTGATTCTGCTTGGTGGGTTATCTACCTTGTCATTCTGTGGCACCTCTCACTTCTCTTTGTCTTATCAAGTTATATTGTCAACACCGTTGTTTTGTTGATTTTTAGCAATTTATAGATTAACTGTGTGATGGTCATTCCACGTGTTTCAATTATTTATGTGAGTTTGAAAATATATTTCTATACAAACCATGGCTCACGAAAAATTATACAAATGGTTATGATTATAGTTTTCTATTAGTGCGAGTGTAAAATGTTTGTGTTTATTTAAATGTTTTGTTTCAGACTGACCTTCAGAAAGAGTTGGATCACCGGAAGGCTCTTCCTCAGCAGTACATGAATGAAGAAGATGATCAGGTAGAGCTGAGTGTTTCACGTTACTCTATATATAGTGGCCACAGTTGTATCCACTTCTGCATTCTTTTTCTCTTTACACGCTGTGTTCTGCAGAATGGCAGCAGGCCTCTGTGCTCCATTTTTCAGCAAGTTCTTGCCTGTGCTCTGCTCCTTAAACATTTTAAAGTAGAGTTCAGCTTTAACTGGGATTCAAATCCTTGTTAGACAAGCACTAAAGGGTGCTGACTTGCACCCCTGGGAAACGTAAATGATTCCAATGGAATTCTACAACAGCAGATAAGTATAATATATCAAGGAAAATTGTCACTAGACATTTACGTGATATGGTCACCCCCTAAATTATATATATTTTTTAACCTGCAACCTAATTAGATTAGGCAATAGACAATATTGAATAGAATAAGCGTTGGACAATATTGACATCAAGGGGTCTATGTATTAAAGGTCGAGTTTTTTTTTGTGAAAAAAACCTTGAATATTTGGAAAGAAACAAAACCTCACATTTTTAGAGATTAATTATGCTCCAAAACCTCAAAAAATCTGAAAATACTCCAGCTAAAGCCTGTTAAATTCATGTAAAAGTCAATGGCAGAGGTTTAACCATTTGAAGATGCTTTTTGCCTTCATAATTTTCTGGTGTTTGGGGTGCTGGTTTTCTCTGAAAACACTACAAATTCAGGTTTCTGGGCACTAAGTTTTTATTCAATATTCCCCCATACACTGAAGGAGTTATGTCATAGTAGATGTAGATTTACTATGGGCTTGGAAACCAAAAACAATAATTTTAGATGTTTTCTTTTATACAGTAGACAAGTAAATCATCATTATTTTTATAGCAGCAACAAGTTAACCAATGCTTCATGTTCAACAAACAAAAATGTGATTAGAGGGCCCTGCAATCTGTAGATTGTGGCAAATGCCAGAGAAGCTGCTGTAAGATACAATAGACAGTCACTATCATTGGGGCTGTGGGAGTTGTTTGGGCCTCTGTGTATTTGAAATGCCAGGGTAGATTTTAAATCTCAGCTTGGACCTTCTGCCATTTTTTGTTTGCTTTCCTATTTATCATACCGAGTGGTTTACTGTATTTTGTTCTCTTGAGCTGCTTGTCAGAATTTACTATTTCTATTAACTAGTGGAGAAATACAAGTAACAAAATGGTAACCACACTGTTGTACCTACTTACATTTTCTCTTAGTAAGTCATTCAGTCACTTTACAGCTTAAAAGAAATATGACCTTCCTGTTTTAAGAATAGTACCATTCCCTCTACATGACGCTCTAGGGAACCATGTTTGCAGTCTAGTATTTGAGAAAATGCAGCACAAGGCCCATCATGCTGTGATTTTACTACACACTGGGCAGTGATATTTTAAAGGGGTTGTTCACCTTCAAACACTTTTCAGTTCAGTTGGTTTCAGATTGTTCACTAGAAATAAAGACTTTCCAATTACTTTCTATTTGTGACCCTTTTTCTAATATTGAAGTGTAAAGTAAAGAGTTGCAGTATTTCTGGTCAGGTGATCTCATCACAAAATGGGGGTTCAAGGCAAGAGATGTAAAAGGGCAATATTTGCTTAAATATATACACCAGTTTGGTAAGATTCTTTAATATGCCACTTAATATGATATAAACTATCTGTTTAAGTATTCATTTTGGGGGTATAGTTTTCCTTTAAGTGACAAGGGTAGGGAGGCACAGTATAAACACAATTATATTGTCCATAACTTTTTGTTATATTGATTTTTGCAGCAATGCCACATTCACAGAGCACCCCAGTCATGGGCAGCAGCAACTCATCCACCAAAGTGCTGTACTTTACTGACCGCTCTCTGACACCCTTCATGGTCACTTTACCAAAGAGGTAATGGTAAATGCAATATTAAGCTACATACAATTTCAAGATAATTGTTGTTTGTAAATGTATATAAAAGAAAAAGCAATACTGAACAGCTATATAACATTGTAAACAAAAATATCAAAAACATCTTGTGCTTCACTTGTACCCTATAGCTCCTAAAAATGAAAGCTGACCCTTCACTGATCATACTAAGCCCTATAACAGACCACTTACAGACCCTGTGGATATAGAAAAAACCTAGGTACGGAAAAATAACCTAATGTTACAACTTTATTAAAGGAACAGTAACACAAAAAACAGAAAGTGTATCAAAGTAGTTAAAATATAACGTACAGTTGCTCTGCACTGGTAAAACTGGCTTCTTTCCTTCAGAATGGGGACAGCCATTCAAGCTGGAAAAAGGAGAAAAAGCACAGGTTACATAGCAGATAACAGATAAAACACCATATTATTGGACATGGCTTATCTGTTATGTGCTATGTAACCTGTGCCTTTTTTCCAGCTTGAATGGCTGGCTGCATGGCTACAGAGCAGCTTGTTTATATAAACTATAGTAGTGTTTCTGAAGCAACTTTTGCCAGTGCATGCTGTATGTATACAGTATTATATGTTAAAGCAATACCGACATGTTCCTATAAAAATCATAGGAACGTGTCCATATCAAGGAGGTGCTGCAAGCTGAATAGTTTCCACTAAAATCCCCCCTCAAAGCCACCCCCAGCCCCTCGAAGCTTTGTAAAAGCCATCCCTCTGACACTGCAAACGGATCTTCTGAGTTGCTTCAGTAACGCTGAACTGGGGGCAGAGTGATCCTTCCATTGGCTGGAGTCCTGTTCTAATTTGTAATTAGCCTATGGAAGGATTGCAACGCCCCCAGCCCAGTGTCATTGAAAAAATGCAGAAGATCATTTAGCAGTGTCAGTAGGGTCGGCTTAACAAAGGTTCGCGGGTCTGGGGCGGGGCTTTTAGAAGAAACTATTCGGCCTGCAGCACCTCCTTGATAAGGATACGTTACTATGATTTTTATAGGAATGTGTTGGTAACGCTTTAATTACTTTAAAATGCTTTCATTTTTGGTGTTACTGTTGCTTTAACCACTTGCCGGCTATAGATTATAAATGCTACAGTGCCAGCTCTTCTGCCATCTCCTTAATTAAAGCTGCACTACCGGTATGTGATGAGTGAGTTCTGGCAGGAAAGTCCCTCAAAACCAATAAAGAAAACACTTGCTGTTAATACAAAATATGGCCAGAGTGTCAGACAAGAAGGGTTACAAAACTACTCTGCCTACCCTGCTGTGCCCTTTGGAGCTCACTGTATAATTATCACATGCTCACCCAAGCCTTAACACAGCCTTCAAACCCTTTGCCCTGAGTCCTTGACCGTTGACCAAGTTTGGGTGGAAAGGGCAGAAGACAAGACAATGTTAGCCTTAGTCATCTTGCCCTACTATTGCTACCATTTCCTAGTTAACCGGTCTTTATACTTAATAATCCTGACAGAAGCGCTTTTTCTTCCAAAGATAAGAAGGACTCTGGTTGCCTAATCTCCTTCTAGATAATGTGCCGAGACAGTTGAACCTCCCTCCAGTTAATTATTATAAATGAGTGTTCTCCATCAATAGGTTAGGAGAGGTGACACTGAGGGACTTCAGAGCAGCTATTGGTCGAGAGGGAAGTCACAGATACCACTTCAAGGCTTTGGATCCTGAATTTGGAACAGTGAAAGTAGAGGTAAGAGTTTTTTAAAAAATGAAATGCAATTCGTGGGAGACTGGATTCACCATAGGAATGTCTATACCACGATATCCATTGATGAAATACTGTCTGAAGGCTCCTCTCTTAATTCTCTTTTACATACACCATTAAAAGACATTCCTAAAAACATGCAAGATAACCCACTTTTCATCCACACCTATAAAACTTGGCATACTATCCGCAAAAAAACGAATATATCTTCTTTTAACTCAATGCACCTCACTTGGATCAGAAATAAAAATTTCACTCCAGGTCTAAATTCTACCATATTTAATTTATGGCAAACACAGGGCTTGCAGAATATCAAAGATTTAATTACAGACAAGTTCACCTTACAGCCAATGGCGGACTTAATACAGAAGTACCCGTTTTTACAGCTCCACCAATTTCAGTTACTACAGTTGACTCATTTTACTTCGCAATACTTGGCCAAACTTACTGACAAAGATAAAAACAACCCGATAGATTTCTTATGGCTTAGAAGGGACACCATAAAATCAACATCCCAAATCCACAGACAAATCAGATCTACGTTAGACATACACAAGTCCAATCTCCAGAAGTGGGCCACAATAATCCCAGAAGCAGATAATGCAGACATTCTTCAACTTCATACACGAGTTATGAAGAAGTTTCCAGCCAGCACTTACCAGGAGATGGCTCTACAAACACTACATCAGACCTATCTAACCCCCCTAAAAAGATATCATATTGGCACAACAATTTCAGATAAATGCCTAAAATGTGGTGAAGCCAGAGCAGACTTAATTCATTGTTTATGGTCATGCCCACGTATTCAAGAATTCTGGGGGGAGGTCGCCAACTATTGGAACAATGTCTCTGGGAAAATAATGTTACCTACAGCAACATGGGCTATATTCAGTAAATCTCCTTCTGATACCAACATTTCTAAACCAGAAAAAGCTTTGGCTGAACGCTTAGCAGCGGCAGCTAGAAAAGCGATACTCCACAAATGGCAATCTTCTCCACCTATGTCTTTGGTGTTACAAAAATTGCAACACATCTTTCATATGGACTGGGTGGAGACTTTGACGGACAAAGAAAAACATACAACAAAGTTCATTGACACCTGGTCCACTTATATTAACACATTACCGCACACCACCAGACAATTAACCATACAAATATTTCAGTACACTACATGGTATGAATCGGAAATTACTACGTGGAGCTGTACCTGTCCAGGAGGCGGACCAATTGCTGTTGAACACCACAATCTCACAGACCACTATGGAGGCCCCCAGGAGTCACTACCTTAATAGATTGCTACTGAATCAAGGTACCTGTGAATGAAAATTAACAATTTAATACCATTACCTACAGAGTTTTAGTTGATACAGGTTGTCCATAAAGCTCAACTCTGGAGATGGAGATATTTTGTAATTTTGTAATGGTCACTTTGACAGGGTGCAGATATGTTAATTACTATCTTGAGTTCATATTCACTTGACTTGTTCTGACAATTATTTATTTTATTTTTTTTTGCTTTATGTATAACCTGTGTACATAATCATCAAGTACAACAGAAATAAAAACATTATTGAAAAAAAAAATGAAATGCAGAAATTCCTTGCTCAATGATCCTATTAATAAGCTTCTACATATTAATAAGGAACCTGAATAAATTTTTGATAGCAATTCCTCATGGAACAAAGTGCAAGGTGCCCTAGTCATGGAAATCCTCTAGTAGGTTGAAAATATTTTTCATGATGCAAAGTTGTTTACTCATGGTTGTGTTAGTGGCATGGGTAGAAATACATTTCAGGTGTTTTTATGTTGGGTGAAATATGCATTAGGAGGGAGAAATTTTTTTTTACTAACCTTCTATACCTGCTCCGTGCATTAAAATGCAAGGTTCAAAGTACAGGACACAAAAAAACTTTGGAATTAGCACCTGCCTTAAAGGAGAACTACACCCTAAAAATGAATATGGCTAAAAATGCCCTATTTTATATACTGAATTTATTACACCAGCATAACATTTCAGCTTGTCAATAGCAGCAATAATCCAGGACTTCAAACTTGTCACAGGGGGTCTCCATCTTGGAAAGTGTCTGTGACACTCACATGCTCAGTGGGCTCTGAGCAGCTGTTGAGAAGCTAAGCTTAGGGGTCGTCTTTGCAAATATCAAGCAGAAAAGGAGGTTGGCCTGTAATATAAGCAGGGCTGATAATTAAATTCTGATGCTAGTTGCACTTGTTTCTGTGCTGCCATGTAGTAATTATATGTATTAATTACTAATCAGCCTTATATTGTGACATTTCTATTCTATGTGTACTGTATATTGTGAGTGGGTCCCTAAGCTCAGTAAGTGACAGCAGCACAGAGCATGTGCAGTAAATCAGTAGAAAAGAAGATGGGGAGCTACTGGGGCATCTTTGGAGACACAGATCTTTACTGCTAAAGGGCTGTGGTTGCCTTGGGCTGATACAGAAGCTCAAAATACAATGTACAACATTTCTAGCCTACTTCTTTTTGTTAAGCTTTAGTTCTCCTTTAAGGATGTGTTTCTTCCAAGACTGAGTGGTGTGCTGCACCTACACATGCTGATTTGTATCTAATCAATCATGTGGCTCTGTGCCAAAATGATGCAATTCCCACCAACACTGATGTGAACAATTAATTAAAGGGATACTGTCATGGGAAAAATGTTTTTTCCAAACGCATCAGTAAATAGTGTTGCTCCAGCAGAAATATGCACTTTAATCTGTTTCTCAAATGAGCAAACAGATTTTTTTATATTTCATTTTCAAATCTGACATGGGGCTAGACATATTGTCAGTTTCCCAGCTGCCCCCAATCATGTGACTTGTGCTCTGATAATTTTTTTGCTGCTTTACTGCAAGTTGAAGTGATATCACCCCTCCCTTTTCTCCCAGCAGCCTAACAAAAGAATAATGGGATGGTAACTAGATAACCACTCCCTAACACAAGATGACAGCTCTCTGGTAGATCTAAGAACAGCACTCAATAGTAAAATCCAGGTCCCACTGTGACACCTTCAGTTACATTGAGTAGGAGGAACGACAGCCTGCCAGAAAGCAGTTCCATCCTAAAGTGCTGGCTCTTTCTGAAAGCACATGACCAGGCAAAATGACCTGAGATGGCGCCTACACACCAATATTACAACAACAAAAAAATACACTTGCTGGTTCAGGAATTACATTTTATATTGTAGAGTGAATTATTTGCTGTGTAGTAATAATTACTTTCAAATTTACACATACATATAATAACATCAGCGTGGAAACGTCCCCTTTGTGGGCCAATAACAGTTCTTGGTTCAGTTTCAGTTCTTGCTTTTCTTTCCCCAGGTGTTTCATGATGAAGATATTATTCCAGGCTGGGAAGGTAAAATAGTAGCCTGGGTGGAAGAAGATCACGGAAGCATTTGAATGATATTGATCATTGGTACAATGAGAAACTCCATGATACGGGTCTGGATATTTTATCATGCTGCCAAAAGAGGATTCTGCAGGCACCAAAAGGAAAGCTCATACATAGTTCCAGCTGCAGGAAAGTGGATCCTTACTAGTTGCTGGTGATGCCGTTAATGCATCAAACGAGACAATATACATTTGGGATAGCCGCAATGATATTATTTCTTAGGATTTATGTGGTCCCTGCCTTGTGGTTGCCAGCAGCCTTATAATGTATGAAATACAGTATGTGATGAAGAGTATTCAGTATTTTTCTACAGGTGCACTAAATCTAGTCTTGCAGTTATAGCAGGGCAATATGTAACAGGTCCCTTCAGGTTAGACAATCCTTAGATTGGGTCAAATGCAGTAAACTATTTGCCATCTACGTAGTCTGCATATCATTGGTTGGAACATGGAAACATAAATTCTACAGCATAGGCCACTCAGATGGCCAGATTGTTATTGCTGTAGAATTTAATCTATGGTACAAAAATGGTTAAAGCATGGATATTCATCCTGGGCCTGTACATCTCACAAGATACGGTGTAGGAGGCTTATAGTTCAGTGCTTATCATACACATATTAAAAAGATGTTTTCAGATTTTTGCCTGAAAACCACTAAATCTTCGGATTATTACACAAAACCCATCGCAGATGAAGATATCTTTGGGACTTCTCCCATTGACTTATATGCAACCATGGCAGGTCTGAGATGCCGGATTTTCAAATTCAGACTTTTTCCATACTCTGGGCATAATAAATCCCAAAAAATTCAAGTTTTTTTTTCATTTTTTACTAAAAATTCTGGTTTTACAGTAAAAAAACACAATTTTTTCAGGTCTTTAGCATTCAGACTTTAATAAATAACCCCTGTAATGTTTACATTTTACATGTGTGCTTTTGAAGATTCGTCATCATTTCTAGAAAGCATTATATTTGTATTTAAAATACTTGAGGCAGTTCATAAATATGTATTATCTAAGGCTGTGGACAGCAATCTTTTATCTCAGCAGAGCTGATAGGAAACACAATACAATATAAACCAGGGCTTCAGCTATAGGTTCATTGCACATGGTACAGTATGTTTATTCCCCGCATTAGATTAAAGATTGATTCTCAAGCATTTTGTCACACACGACAGAAGTAAATTTACACAGGCAATAAAATGAATGACACACATCAGTTTGTGTTGCTCATGTGTTTAGCAGCTAATACAGAGAATTGCTTCCCATTCATTGTAATGACAGTTGCCTTGACCTTGCGGGGGCACTTGGTGCAGCAGTGGTTGTTTCCTCAGGTCCGATTGGCAGAAAAGAAATTCTTGATATTTTATCTCATGCCAGATGTATTCAAGTCAAACGTATAATTTACATTTTTGACGTTACTAATGGCATATGTACCACTGCCCCTATTAAAGTATGGGGAATGCTATGGTCACAGGCCTGCTCAAAATATGGCTCTGTGATCCCCACAAACAGATAGAATTTTTAGTGACAAGCTGAAAAGAAAGGCTAATAATTTGTTAAGGCAAAAGCAAACATTGCCATTGTACTCCAAATTGTTCACCTATGAGCAAGATGGCCTCTGCTTTTAAGTCAAGGCATACAAAGTAGAGCATCCGAAATTGCAGCATTTAGGAATCTGGGCAAACAGTATTTCTTGTGTTTTACGCCCCTAGTGATTCCATTTGCTACTAGTGGAGTATGATTATAAATGATATCAAGGAGGGCCCAGTGTGCACTGTAAAATCACTAGGAACAAGTATAAGTGTATGGGTCCATAAGATATTTTGCACTTAGTGCACCAACACTTGTGTCTACCCAGCTCACTATATTCTCTTCCTACAACTTCCCTCCCCTGCTTATTATATAGATGCAGAAGCGTAAAGACTTGGACTGGTTATTTTTTGAATAGATACAGTATATAAGATCTGTAATTCTATGGTTTCAGGGCCTTCTAAATTTCAGTCTCTTCGGATATTGGCAGTAATAACCTAAAACTCACCCTGTTTGATCTTTCTGCTTTTATGCAAACTACCTCTCTTAACTGCTGCTTATAACCATAAAAATAATCTGCCCTAAATCGTCACTTCACTCCTTCTACATAATATATCAGTGTCCCAGCCTACAACCAGTAGCTCAATGCTTTGATCTGTTTTTATCATAACTAACATAACCTTTAGCTGCTACAACACACGCTTACTCTTGGTTTCCTTATAGAGACTAGAGATGTCGCGAACTGTTCGCCGGCGAACTTGTTCGCGCGAACATCGGGTGTTCGCGCTCGCCGGAAGTTCGCGAACGTCGCGCGACGTTCGCCATTTTGGGTTCGCCATTGTTGGCGCTTTTTTTTGCCCTCTCACCCCAGACCAGCAGGTACATGGCAGCCAATCAGGAAGCTCTCCCCTGGACCACTCCCCTTCCCTATAAAAACCGAAGCCCTGCAGCGTTTTTTCACTCTGCCTGTGTGTGCTGAAGAGATAGTGTAGGGAGAGAGCTGCTGCCTGTTAGTGATTTCAGGGACAGTTGAAAGTTTGCTGGCTAGTAATCGTTTTGATACTGCTCTGTTATTGGAGGGACAGAAGTCTGCAGGGGTTTGAGGGACATTTTAGCTTAGGTAGCTTTGCTGGCTAGTAATCTACCTTCTACTGCAGTGCTCTGTATGTAGCTGCAGTGGGCAGCTGTCCTGCTTCTGATCTCATCTGCTGACTGCTGCAATAACAGTAGTCCTTGTAAGGACTGCTTTTATTTATTTTTTTGTTGTTTTACTACTACTACTACTACTACTATAAGAGCCCAGTGCTATTAGTCTAGCAGTGTTGGGGAGTGGGACTGGTGTGCTAATCTGCTGCTCCTAGTAGTTCAGCAGCACCAACTTTAATTTTTTTTTTTTAATATTCATTTTTTTTTTATTTTACTTTTTTTTATTTTACTACCGCTGTAGTAGTGTATAAGTTGACCTTTTAGGCATTATTTGCCCTGTAGGCATTATTTGCACACTGTTTTCTTCAACCCGCCATCTAGCTGTGTGACCTTGTTCACATTCTGTCTAAATATCCATAATATTACCGTCTCCAGAAAAAACACCGGAGTGACTTTTTTCAAGCAGCCATAATATATTTTACGTAATCCGTATCCACCGCTGTAGTAGTGTATACGTTGACCTTGTAGGCATTGTTTGCCCAGTTTTTTGGCCGCAGCCACTGAAGCACAGAGGCCAGAAAAAATATGCCATATAAATGCTGAAAATAGTCATTTTTTGCCATACGTTGACTCAACGTATATGGCAAAAAATGACTATTTTCAGCATTTATATGGCATATTTTTTCTGGCAACTGTGCTTCAGTGGCTGCGTCCAAAAAAACTGGGCAAACAATGCCTACAAGGTCAACGTATGGCAGTTGTTTAAAGAGAACAGTAGATTACTAGCCAGCAAAGCTACCTAAGCTAAAATGTCCCTCAAATCCCTGCAGACTTCTGTCCCTCCAATACAGAGCAGTATCAAGCAGATTACTAGCCAGCAAACTTACTATCATCTGTCCCTGAAATCACTAACAGCTCTCCCCCTACACTATCTCTTCCAAGCACACACAGGCAGATTTTTCAGATACATTTTTGCCCTTGATCCCCCTCTGGCATGCCACTGTCCAGGTCGTTGCACCCTTTAAACAACTTTAAAATCATTTTTCTGGCCAGAAATGTCTTTTCTAGATGTTAAAGTTCGCCTTCCCATTGAAGTCTATGGGGTTCGCGAACCGTTCGCGAACCGCTCGCATTTTTGCGCAAGTTCGCGAATATGTTCGCGAACTTTTTTTCCGACGTTCGCTACATCCCTAATAGAGACTCCATGAAACATTGACATTGTTTCTTTTAATGGTCCTTGCAGTCACTTATTCCATAACATTCTCACATTTCTACCAAAAGAGCTTACATTCATTCCCATCCCATGTGCTGACAACAGAAAAGAATGCCTTTCTTATGTACATGTCTTATGTAGAGCAATGTTAAGGGATGTATTATAGGCTAAAGTGATAGTTTGCCTTAACCTTAAATATATGTATGTCTTTAGTTTCAGAGATGAGAAAAATCTGCAATGTTCCACTGAAAATAATAAGGTGGCACTTTATTTTTACATTATCTTTATAGTAAATAACATTTTTTTTATGCCTTTTAGAATAAAAATGTTAATTTAGAATAAAGACTAAAAAGGATCAGTTAAGCTCTTGTTTAAAGGATCAATTGTGTCCATTTACATAGTCTAAAGATTGCCATACATTTAGGATCCAATCGGCCGCTTAATGGATCCCTTTGGCAGCTTAAATCTGCTCTTGTATGGCCACCTTGAGGCTAAGGGCAAATGTGGTGAATCATCTGCTGTCAGAGAAACTGCAGTTTGAAAAAGATTGACGCCAATACCTTGTCTGCTGCAAATGGGGGGTTCCCAATCTTTATTCCGTGGTGCTCTTGACACTTCACAGTGATCAAACGTTTCGGGACCGCATGGCCCTTCCTCAGTGACAATCAAACAGAAAAGCTGAGCAAAATTAAAGCAGTTGTGACCCCTAGTGGTGGTCCACAATTATTACGTAAAAAAATAAAAATGTAACCGTTTGTGTCCATCTTGTTACAGTCCATAAGTGTTATACAACATTTTACAATAAGCGAGAATATATCATGATCAATTTTCTTTCATATTTGCCATAAAAATTCATAAATATACAATCAATAAAAGTCTTATACTTTACTGATAATTACTTACTTTTATTGATTGTATTTTATATTGATATTTATTACAGGTGGAATTTGATGCACTTTATACACAATAGATATTCACACGAATGAATATAGTTTTAAAAGATTCAGTGCACCAATCTGTTATCTTTCAAACAAACATGTGCTTCTGTCTGATATTTCATCAACCAGCATAACCAGTTTCAAATCCATGAATTCGTGGATAGTGCTTAAAGGGGTGGTTCACCTTCAAACAACTAGTTGGTTTCAGATAGATCACCAGAAATAATGACTTTTTCCAATGACTTTCTATTTTCTATATGTGACCGTTTTTCTAATATTGAAGTGTAAAGTTTCATTTTTCACCTTCTAAAGCAGCTCTGGGAGGGGGGGGGGGTCACCGACCCTGTAAACTGTTCTAAATTGATACATTTAGTTGATACATTTCTTATCTTTGTCCCTGCTGAGCAGAATCTCTGGGTTTCATTAAAGGCAGCTGTTAGAATTGATACAATAGTTGCTAATACTCCAGAGATGCTGCTGAGAAATGGATCAACTAAATGTTGTAAAATTGTAACATTTCAGAGTCTGATTTACTGAGCTGCTAGACTCAAACATCAGAGACGCGAACATTCAACTTTAAATTAGATTTTGGAAAAACAGTAAAAAATAAATAATGGAAAGTAGTTGGAAAAAGTCTTTATTTCTGGGGAACAATCTAAAAACAACTGAATTGAAAAAAGTGTTTGGAAGGTGAACAACCCCTTTAATGTTCAGATTTGAAATGTATGCCATTAAAACTGCCTTGTGTTCTTGATCCTCATAGAAAAACACATATGAAATGAAATACATTGTTATCAGGTATGGCTATACAGATGAAGGTCTGTGGGTTAGACGCAGCCCCCCAAGTCAATTTAATGGTCCCCTGTGCCCTCTAAAACAGCGTCATCCTACTTTAATTTGAGTCGTGAACGTTATATTTATAGGATTATTGGCCCACAGCATGGAAAAGTTAGGCATGAATGTTTTTTTTTTTTTTTAAATGTTTATTTTTTATTTTCAGCATAGATCAAGAAGGATCACAATACACAGGGAAGGCACCATACACAATCACTAACAGTGGTAACTAGTATGTATAGTGTGAGAGAGCAATTACGCAGATGCATGCCTTTCCAGGGGTGAAAAGCACGCGTCTACAAGAAACAAGTAAACCATTGTGCGCTGTCAAGGAGCTAGTCAGTCAAGGTGGGGGTTCAGTCGATTGGAAGGTGTGTACTGGATCAGCAAGGTAACATTAAAGAGAGAGAAAAAAAGGAAAGGGTGGAGGGGTCAGGGAAATAACAGAAAATAAAGAAAGAGAAGGAAGGGGAAAGGGGAGAAAAATGCAGAAACTTCATCAGTAGATTCCAGACTGCGTATTACATATATCTTGTCAAGAGAAAAGAACATTACAGTAACATTACCCATATGGTGGTATAGCCTAGCACTCATAATAAAGCAAAATTATGCAAAATAATGTCCCAAGTAAGGCAATCCAAAGGGGGGGGGTGTGTTTGGCAGAGGACTCTCTCAGACACTTTTAGGAAATAGAATCAAGATATTGTAGCCACTGGCGCCAGGTCGCCCAATGCTGCAGCATCGCCTTAGGGGAGTCCGCATGCGTTTCCTCAAATTTGCGTATCTCCTCCATTTCCTTCATCCACTCAGGCAGAGTGGGCGAGGCAGCATGAATGTTTAAAAGGACTACAAAATAGAAGGCAATCAAGAATTGTGTTATATGGAGATTTTATACATAGAATTTGTCTACACTTCTGAAATATTTCTGTTGTTAATCTGTAAACACACACACACATATATATCAAGAACAGACAATATATATCAAGAACAGGCACTGAACACTGGGTAAAAAATCCATCCCATTTTCTGTATGTAAGTTGTATACACAATTACAATTCATTGTGTAAAATAAGAATGCTTCTTTTTTGCAATGATTTGTAAACCTCTGGCTGGAAACAGAATCTTTTTTTTTTTGTTCTAATTGTACAACAGTGTAATTATTTAAACAGAATCTTTTTTTTTTTTAAGATTTGTGGCAATTTTTACACTGGTAACGCATCTTTGTATTGTCAAATGAATCTGCCACGAAAATGTCACAATATTGTTTTGGTGTTTTTCGACGCTAATTTTAAAAGGGGCTTCAAGTCCATATTGAAAAAAAGTTTGTTTATTTTATTATTTAAAGAAAAGAATTGGTTTTAAGTCAACAATTGTACATACAGAATATATGTTTTGTGGCCTATCCTATGTACATAAACAGTGATGTTTTTACCCGTCTTGTGTTGCCTAATTTATTTTCTGTTTAAGCCAAAATGAGTCATAAATTAATTATTAAAAATAAATTATTATTAGATTATTTTGTTATGAACAAAAAATATTATTCTATTTTTGTTAGCAGAAATCTTTGAGGCTGTTGAAATATGTAACAAAAAAATTACAGGGGTATTTGTGACTGAAAATACCTGGATTTTAAAACGACAGAAAATTTTGAAAGGAGTGTAACTGATTTTAGTTCTGTAACGCAGGGTATTTCAAACCCAGAACTAACTCCAAGGTTCTTGTCTCTGCCCACTCTTCTGCCTTTAGCAGCCGCCTTTGGCTTCGGGTGGAGCCCTCCGCTACTCCGTCAGGTCTTATTGTGGGAGAACCAAGGAGAGAGTTCTGAGTGAGTAAGGGAACCAAGCGTGGTGTTGTAGAATGGGAAACAAGGAACGTAGTCAAAAGCCAGGCCAGGTCGGTAACAATCAGTCAATACGGTACAGGTACAGGAGATGTAGGAATGGCCGGGGTCACAGGCTGGGTCTGCCTAACTGCTAGTTGATCCAGAGGAAGGCAAAAAAAAAACCCATCTGAAGCCTCTCTAATTTGCCTCAGAGGGGGAAAAATTCCTTCCTGACTCCAAAATGGCAATCGGACTAGTCCCTGGATAGACCTTTACATTGGGCAATGATTTCCCCATTGAAAGCTGTTTAAATATTTGAATTTCGTGCCGGCCGGTAACGTCACGTTCAGGAACCTCCAGAAACAGCGGACTGTGCGAAACTCAGAAGAAGCGCATTCAGAGACATTTCGCAGAAGAGGACGGACGCGGCAGGCATCCCTGTCGCACCCCCACTAGAGCACCAGGGTGAGTTGTTACAAGTTCATTTTAGTTATGGATATTTTCTGCACTCTAATTGGGAGAAACTAGAACCTCCCACCTGCCCCCCCCATGAGGTACTAAGACCATCTACCTTTGATTTGATTTGCCTTGTCCCTAACAGTGGATCCAAGAAACCTGACACTTCTCTTGTGCAAAGAGCAGCCAGGAACCAGGAAACTGCAAATCAGCTTTGAAATTCACAGCACCCCATGGAGTGAACCAAGGCGTGATGGGGAACATTGGTAGCAGCAAACTGTGGCCAACCTCGTAAGTAACTTCTGTGGCTGTATCAGCAGGGGGTTCCAAACGTACGGTGTGTACAGTAACGATCATGTGTGATGAGGGAGAGTTCTCCCTGCAGTATTGTTGTGTGACAAGCTCTTCTCCCCTCCCTGTGAGTACACCTGTTCCTTAGCTCCTCAACTGCCCGCTCGCCTCGCTTTCACTCAGTAGTGTGCTAGTGTGTCTCTGCTATTTCTTGTGCAGATACAACCTCAGAGCTCGCTAGTTTAACAAGTTCTGTTTGACCTTGGGGCATAATTAATTGTTTAATGTTAAAGCTTTATGTTATTGGCAGGGCCGTCATTAGGGGGACACTGGGGGTACAAGTGTACCGGGCCTGGGCCTGAAGGGGGGTCTGGCTGTGCTGCACTTTTCAAAATAGGCGGCCCCCCTAGACAGCGCAAAGCCGTGCCGCCTCTCCTGAAGTGCCGAACAGCCAAAGCCCCGAAGCCACGAAAAGACCCGAACCGAAGTTGAAGTCCCGGAGTGGCGAAAAGACCCAAAGTCACAAAGCGAATCGAAATTGAAGTCCTGAAGTGGCGAAAATACCCGAAGTCACGAAAGGAGCCGAAGTTGAAGAGTTCAGTTATACTGAAGATCAATGTGTGTTTTTTGATTTTTTTTAAACCCCTGGCCACCAATGTATTATTTTAATACTCTATAGGCCCCTGCCACCAATGTTTTTTAAAAAAATATTCTCTGGGGCCCAATTTGTTTTAACTTGTAAGGGGGGCCCTCAGGGGTGCTTTGCCAATGAGGCAAGTTGAGGCTGTCGCCTCAGGCGGCAGTGCCCCACTAGGTACCAGGGGCAGCAAAAATGCTGCTCCAGGTACTTTAAGAGCAAATTTCCGGGGGAGGGGGGGGGCAGCAGCAACTGCTGCTGCCTCAGGCGGCGGAGGGGCCAGGATCAGCCCTGGCGCCAATGTTTTATTAGGGGCTCTGACCTTCAATAGCTTTTTATAACTTGTGTGTGTGGGGGGGTTACTGTTTTTAGCGCTGATGTCTATGTGGTCTTTTAACTGTGGTGTGGAGTGGGCGGGATCCGGGGTGGGGCTTGGGAGGGCGGGGTACCAGGTAAAACAACTGTGGGGGCTTCATGGGCCCTGTAGTCCCAGACCTGCACTCTCCTATGGCCAGCGTTGCCCCCTGATTGTGCTCCCCAGCTCTTATCGTGGCCGCAATTGCTGCTGCTGTATTAGCAGGAGGCCAAACACACCCACATTGGTTCAGAAACACTGGGGATGCGCAGTGATAAAACAGTTTTTAAAATTTCCCATGCGCCAATCCCCATTGCTCCGGTCCCGATGATGAAAATTTGTGAGAATAAAAGGGATGGGACCGGCGACGAAAGTCATCTGGCCTAGGGGTTCCTGCTATGTAAATCCGGCTTGAGTCAGACGCTGCTCGTACTGACAAATGCTCAAACCTGTGCTCCCCTGTGTTCTGTTTTAAAGCGTTCAGCCACAAGAGCCCAGGAAGGATTGCACACAGCTCTTTACTGACACAGGTGCGTGTAAGTGCTGAATGCAGGTGGAACACAACGTGCTGCATTCCACCTGTGCTCGGTGCTTACATGAGCCTGTGTCAGTACTGGCCCCTTTAAATAAATTAGATTAGAGTCCTGCACCGGGTCAGGTAACCACAGAATACCAGCAAAGTTGTCTAGTTCTGTGTAAAAAAGTCCCTGATCCTCTGACATACCTCTCAACATTTTGGAAATAAAAAGAGGGACAAAAAAGTTGTTGCGCATAGTGCGCCAACATTTTTGGACCAAGCCCCCTAATTACCATGTTCATTTTACAAAATTTGGCAGGTTATGAAAGTTTGAACATATTTCTGCAGTGTTTTTCAGTTATTACAGTTTTGCTAATGAAGGTGAATTGCCCTTTAAGCTTTGAGTCTAACTTCTCCCAAAGGACCTGTTATCTTATATTGTTACAATTATTTATTTGCTTATCTCAAAATTGTTACAAAAGTATCTTATCTTCTGCTGTGGCTGTTCTGGGCTCTCTGCCAAAAGCCAATTAAGTTAGAAACTTTGTTTTTTTTTCTGCCTGTTCAGTCATGAGAAAAACTGGACTTTCCAGTACAAATGAGGGTTGAGCTGTCAAAAGAAGGACTATCCCTCTAAAAACGGGACAGTTGGGAGGTATGCTCTGACCATACAGGCAGTCCACAGGTTACCCTCCTGGATACCCAGCGAATGTGCGGAACTGGTGCCTCCCACCCTCCCTAGTGGTGCAGGCCAATTGTTTGGTAAATTTGCGCCAGAGTGATGTCACTTCTGGGCAACGACTATGTCACTTCTGGTTTTGTGGATCCCGAATTGGAAGGTAATTTTATAGGGTCCAGTTTGGGTAGCAGCTCTGGGTAGGGGGATGTGTTGGGTGGCGGGTAGGGGTCGGGCTAGCCATGCTGGACTCCTTCCTGAGGGTTGTGCAGATTTGAGCGCTCGTCAGTATGAGCCCTAAAAACACTCAGCCTTTAGCCTTTGTGACTAATAATATCCTTACATTTTACAAGAGGGATACATTATTCATCATATAGTAAACAAGAGCCATCAACATCCTGTAAATGGGGTTAGGGGTAGAATGAGCGGAACTCAAGAACAATGAGCCTGGGGGCTGGTGATGATGGGACACATCACACAAATGATTTTGATGGTGTAGGTAGGTTTGCTAGATAGCTCCTATATGCCTGTGCTATACTGTATCTCAAGAAGCTTTGTGTAGCATATGAATGCAATAGAAACCTTTTGGTGGAATAAATGTTTTTAGGTTTGTCAGGAGACTGGTGTCAAGGACCCAGTCAATTTAGGCTGAGTATGATGTTATGTGGTTGATAAATATGTGCTAGGAGAGGTAGGGCCAGTCAGTATATGCCTGTAGTGATGTCATGAGGCTAGTCAGTAGGTAATGGGAGTTAGGTTATAGGGTCAGTCAGTATACAGCGAGAATCATCATATATGACCTTTTATTATACCCTGGGTGTGATCTTACAAGGCCAAAAATCATTTTTGCTGAGAGTGGTGTCATGAGTCCAGTATGAATTTGCTGGGAGCAGTATACTTTTACTTTTAGACACCACTGCGACAGGATTTCATGTTCATGTTCTATTTGAAGATAAAGTATGTAATCTGCACTAACAGCATTAATTCAGACCTCTTAGGCCTTTACCCAAGCTTTGCTGGGAGCCCAGTATGAGGCATTGTGTACTAGAAGCAAATCCAGTGAGTCAGTTAGAAGCAGTGTCACTGAGCTCAGTGAATCAAAATAAACATTTCATTACCAACAACATATTCTTCTAAATCATTTACTTGCATCAGTTAATGATTTAGCTGTTGTTGTCCTCTGTCACATTTGGCTACTGACTATAAATTAAGAAAGGCCTTACACCTTATTCAGAGATACAAGGAAAGTCTGAGGACGTTGACATACTGTAAATGCAAATTATAATTCAAAATTACAATTTATATTCAGTTTTGAAACATTGACATAAGTAAAAAATATATATTCTGTAGAATAAAGAAAATAATAAAAACATATATATTAAGAAATAGAAAAAATATTTATTTTGTAGTTGTAAAGATGTTAAGCCATTACATGTTATTTTCTTTTTCTAAGTTCAAACATTTAGTTTGAATTCAGTTTGTCAAGTGAAGACATTTCTAGGGTTGGCCAGTTACAGTTTGTTGACTAGTAACCCTTTCGATCCTAAGGGATTTGAAAATGAGGCTATTGCCCCCTTGCAAAACAGGATAAGGCTGCAGAAAACCAAAATCTCGATTGTCAGAATTTAAGTTTTTTTAAAATGTAACAGAATTATATGGAACATAAACAGAAAAATACCTGTACTTTTTTTTGTTGGAATCCAGCTGATATCCTAAAAACCACCAGTAGTGTCCATTGAATTCATTGTGAGGTGACAGGGATGGTTTTTGGTGCTTCTCTTTTAACTAAAAATCTGCTGGTGTAGAGAATACCCTATCCTAGGGCCTAAGGGCCCTTCTCCTTGAGGTGGATCTTTTGCACATTCCACCACAGGGGAATGCAGGGTGAAGCGCAGTCCATTGTTCCTGATGGCATTGTACTGATGTAAGCACATGCAAGTGGAGAACACTGGTGGGACATGACTTGTAACTTTCCCGCAGGTGAATGTAGGGTGAAACAAGCATCTTTAAGAGCCCCAAGGACCCTAATAGTCAGTATTTGGTAAACAATGAAAAAAGCTGAAAGCTACACCTACTAAAATGATGATTGTCAGTAGGTTTAAAGCAAAGCATTGCTGCATGGTAAAACTGTCTTTTGGAGGACAAAGGTCAACATCCAACTTGTGCTTGAGAATGTTGAAATTATTTGTAACTGGTTCAGGCTATATCACTAAAAGTTTATATAAAGAATTTAAAAAAATAGGACCATCAGTTACATATCATATTCAAACATGTTTTCTATTGTTTTATGTGCAAAAAGATATACAGTACAATTTCCTATCCTGAAGGAAAATGACATGGTCTACATTGCATGGGCTATTTTTCTGTAGCGCTTAATGTCATTTAGGAAGTCTTTCATGTTGTTAACTTGTGTGAACTCTTTTCAGAATGTCTGATGTTCATGTGAGCATTACAGACCACATTCACTCTCAACTTATGGATTAGGGCCAACAAGTCTTGCTGACATTTTTAGGATGGCTGCTAGACTGGATTTTAGGTTTCACTATGGACCTGGAAACTCAAGTAGCTTTCTATGCCTTCCTGGCATCTGCATTGGACTCTTTCATTTCTTCCAGACGTGTAAATCTGGTTCTTGGTGATTAAGTGGAAGACAAATACATTTCCAATTCCGACCAATGCCTTTAACAGCATGATGGTATAATTCAGATCTTCTTTCCTCTTGTCTGTGCCACAAATATGAGCATGATTATGTCTTTTATTGCTTTAACTTATTTTTTGGAAATCCCCATAGAGACAGATAGGTAACACTATTTTTTAAAAACACAGAATCAGTTTGCATAGATAGTAACAAGATACTTAAGGGGGAATGCAATATCTTTCACTAGAACAAAAAATGGTCGCTGGCGAACGTTAGCAACCATGTTTGCGCTATTATTGACTGATTAAAGACCAACGACTTCCTCACAAAGTTTGCAACCCAATTGCTTTTGCAAACGTTTGCAGTGTATGTAATAACATTTTACAATTGCAAACCATTTTTTGCAACAAAATATTTAACAAAACTGCAGAGTTGGTGTTAAAGGTTTTCACCGCGCAATTAAGATGCAATAAAAGCCTAACGAACAATATTACATTGTGAAAGGTGAATTTTTATTCACAAAGTTTTGCTCTTTATGAATTTTATTACATTTCATAAATCTGTAACCACTACCTTTATAGAATAAATTGATCAGCCTATTTTTGAAAAACAAAAACCATTATGTTATTGTTCTTAGTTATGTGTATTGTCAGTTCTCTGCTTGAAGAAGTAATACTAATGTAGTGTTAGACAGGGCCAGATTCAAATCAAAGAACAAATTTAATGTTCATTTCAGTTCTACGTTTCTCCATAGGGTATATATGAATTTGAACGTAACAAATTAGGAGAATGCTTTCATTGAACAGAATCGGACCCATAATTATGGGACAAGACAATTTGCTATTACTAATTTGAGAATAGTTTTCATTTTGATGGTGTTTGATTTAAATTGATCTACTTAAATTTGCTATTGTGGCTACCTTCCTGGCAACCTACATAATGTAAAATATGAGTGCTCTGAACCCATTGTATGCATGCGTAGCAGCAGGTGCATTAAGTATCCTGCACCAGAGTCCAGGTGGTGATTCCTGATATTTTGACTAAAAACCCCATTGATGGAGCTACCTTATGGATAAGAAATAGGGGGGTTACTGGAAATGTTCCAAAGTTGAAAGTCAAGAGAAAAGGGTAGATTGTGTGAAAAGAAGAATCAAATGCTCTCAAGCAGCCTGGGATGTAGGATTGTGAAACTGTTGCCCTGAAGGATAATGTCAGAATAATGGGAGAAGAATGAAAGATGTTTAGTTTTAGTAAGGTTACATAATAATGAGAGGATACTGAGAAAGACATTAGTTAGCACTGTTCATAAGATAGCACACAGAACATAAGACTGCGCAGGTGTAGCTGGAGAACAGTAGGGATGTGCTTCCTCAGGCACTGGTAAGGGAGAATAGGTGGTATGTAATACATAAGTTTCACTGTGACTGTAGAATTAGAATGTTAAGTTCAATAATATCCACCAAATAGAAAATACTGTATAATCAATCATGACTGTTTTTGTTTTCGCATGGGCTAAACCATACTAAGAGCTGTAGTGTAGCAACATGAAGTAGCCATCTTAAATAAATACTGCCTGAAGAGTTTGCCAGCTTTGTGTGCACATAGCTCCCTGTCATTTCTTGTTTATGCTATTGTCACTGCAGGTATTAACAAATCCTTTCCGGAGCGATCTTTAAGCTTTACTATTCATGTTCAGTCTAGAACAAACCCTGGTGATAAGTGAGGGCTATTAAATCTTAGGATAACCTAGTGAGCTGCTGTCACTCCATTGAGGGTTGTGAGTGGGTTTAGTCTTCCACAGAGGCTGCAGAATGCCGTCTGACTACTAAACATTTGGATTCCCGTATGTAACAATAGAGCTTTAGTGTACACACATCTCTAGAAGATAGAGTGTAGGTATGGTGCAGGCATGGGCTATTCAGTGTTAGAAGCATATATTAAAAAAAAAAAGAAACAGATTGCGAAAATGTTAAGCAAATGTATTGGATCTAAGTAAGAATCATGGGTATCCTTGAGTCAGAGATTGCACTCACACATAGGTAAGCACTGCACTGTGATAGAGATGGTGCACTATAAGCACATATGTCATGCCTGGTGATTAAAGAAGAATAGTAATGGTGATTGTTTAGTTCCTATACATCACTCAATGAATTTTCCATTTCATTAAGAAGTTTCATATAGGCACCCAGTATCTACCCCTGACATCTGCGTTGACAGATGGTTGGACCAAAGTTATAAATAGATATGGGATCTGTTATTCGGAAACCCATTAGCCAGAAAGTTCTGAATTATTTAAAATGTTTAAAATGATTTATTTTTTCTCTGTAATAATACAACAGAACCTTGTATAATGAATCCTTATTCAATCCAATCCAATTGGAAGTAATAACTGTTTCAATGATTTTTATTAGACTTAATATATGGTGATTTAAATTATGGAAAGACCCCATAGCTGTAAACCCCAGTTTGCGAGCATTCTGTATAATAGAGCCTATAGCTGTAATTGCTCATTAGTATCTAAACAGAGAATCCAGCTTTGGTCTGACATATGTATGTACAATTGGAAGATATCATGGTCTGTGCTGGGTTTTTTAAAATAATCCAAAAATGTGTGGTTTTCGGGCATCAAATCCGAAAAAATTGTACGATTCGGATTTTTTCACAATTTTATCGAGTCTTTTTCCACACCAGATTTTTTCGAGTTAATTTATTGATAAATATGGTAACAATATGCACGAGAGTTTGATTGAAATGGTTTTAATAAAATAATGAGAAATTTTCGGATGTCAGTAAATAACCCCATAATGTTTATATATAAATCCATGAAAAGGTTTATTCCAAACTCAGTCCTGCAAAACCATCAGTCTTCTCCAAATTCCACTCCACATTCACACAATGGTTTACCGTAACCTTGTTGTTAGTAACTAAAGGTTAATCATGTTAAATGTGATATATCTAACAGCAGATAAGCAACAGGAAGTGTATTAGCTGAAATAATAACATATTTGGATACACATTGCACTTCCTTTTTTGTATTCTTTATAAATCATGGAAACTTCAGGAGAAAACTTTTTTTAAAAAATACATGACTTTGCAAATGTTAATATAGTCTCATGTAATGCCATATAATTGTATATGAGTCTGTATGGTCTCCTAAAGGTGCCCTTGTATATGCCTGACTTTAGTTACATCTGGTGCAATGTAAGAGGGGGAGAAAGGGGGTTCTCTTAGGGGCACATTTACTATTGGTCGAATATCAAGGGTTAATTAACCCTCGATATTCGAATATCGAAGGATTTACCGCATTTCGTTCGATCGAAGGAAAAATCGTTCGATCGAACGATTAAATCCTTTAAATCGAACGATTCGAAGGATTTTAATCCATTGATCTAAGGATTTTCCTTCGATCAAAAAAAAGCTTATGGGGACCTTCCCCATAGGCTAATATTGGTGCTTGGTAGGTTTTAGGTGGCTAAATAAGTAGTCAAAGTTTTTTTAAAGAGACAGTAGTCGGAGGTCGAAGTAGCCAATTCGATGGTCGAAGTAGCCAAAAAAAAAACTTCGAAATTCTTAGTTAGTTCAATTGAATCACTCGAGCTTAGTAAATGTGCCCCCTAGTGTTTTAACACTGTTTCTCTAATTTTAAAAAGCCTAATTCTGCATATTTATTTCAATAGACCCTTTATTTAAATTGAGATCTATAGACTTCTTTTCGCCTTAAAGAGACCCCAGTACTCCACTGTGAAAATCTAAATTACAAAATCCTTCAAAATGCAAGTCTGGCCCCTTAAAGGACCAGTAACATCAAAAATTTTTTTAAAAAAATTCGTTAGAATACAACGAAAAAAAAAACCAAGACAAATTAAAATTTCAAATTGCAAAGCATTTATTAAGAAATAACTTACCGAAACTCCACTTCCTGTCCTCTTCAGAAACGGCGATATGGCGACCATCCATAGTGCGGTGCTGGATTTGTCCTCCCTGGCTAGCTCCCATAGTCTACTGACAGCAGGAAGACGGTGCTGGAAAGCGGCCCGACTGGATGAAGAGCTGAAGTGTTCAGTGTGTGGCTCCTTCTACAGGGAGCCAATTATCCTCCCCTGCTCCCACAGCCTGTGCCTATCCTGTGTGCCCGGAACAGCCTCCTACTCACCCGGCCCTGCAGCAGAAAGCGATGCTTAGCGAGAGTGCCCCAGGCGGGTGGCAGGGCACACAGACATCGCTGGTTGTCTCTTCATCCCGTGGGAACTACCAAGGAGAGACCCCCTGCTCCCAAACATGGACCACCAGAGCTGGGCCAGAACTGAAGCTGTCAGCCTTAGTACTAGCAATCAAAGAATGGATCCAGCAGAATGCAGGCGGCGATACGTAAAGTCGGGTTTTGCGCTGCTGAACATAAACACCTGCCCGACAGCGCTACTTAGCATTCTGCTGGGTCTTAGTGACCAGTGCTCCTGCCTACTTCTTCCTGCCTAGGCTCGGCTGTCGGTAACGATTCTGATGCGGCTATATGTAAAGTCGGGTTTTGCGCAGCCGAACATAGACACCAGCCGCACACCGCTTCTTCAGCCTTCAGCCTGACACCAGTGCGGCTGGTGTCAGGCCGGTGTCTATGTTCGGCTGCGCAAAACCCGACTTTACGTATCGCCGCATCGGAATCGATGTTTTTAATATGTTTTTAATCGATGAATTTAATATTCAGTGCAATTTAATATTCAGTGCACTAATCTGTTAAGTGTTCTTGTCTTAAGTGTTGTCCAAAGCTGCTCAGTAGTTTTCAAAGCAATCATCAAAGCAAACAGTGGCTATTACTGCTCCCTAAATTTTTACATAACCTCACAAACACTACATTTACCAAATTTTGCACTAGAAAGAGGAGAAATCTGTAAAGATCTAAGCCTTAGGGTTAATTCACACGAGGAGATTCAGGGAGATTTTGTCGCCTAGTGACTAATCGCCTCGTCTTCTGAGCAACAATCTCCCCGAACTGCCTCAGCGTGTTTTCCCATAGGCTATAATGAAAAGTCACCGGCGCTAAAGCACACGCGGCGATGCGTTTTCCATAGTCGCCCGAAGTTGCTCGTGTGAACTAACCCTTAAAGGGGAAGGAAACCTCCTCGGCGCTAACCCCCCTCCCGTGTATTGTCCCCCCTGGCCTACCCCTCCCGCTGGGCAAATGCCCCTAACTTGTTACTTACCCTTCTGCGCAGGTCCAGTCCTGGGAGTTCACAGCCGACATCTTCTTCCACACGATCTTCTTCCTCCTTTGACCAGCGCATGCGCAGTAGGATCATTTCGCCGGTACGATCTACTGCGCCAAAACGCCGGTCAAAGGAGGAAGAAGATCGCGTGGAAGAAGATGTCTGGGGGAAAAAAACGTGTTTGTGGTATTTTTCCCAGAGCATACTTTTTAAAATTAGAAACTGTTCAGCAGCTTTTAGGACTTCCTTAACTCCCACCAAAAGCTTGACAATCATAAATCGATCCCTTAGGGTCGAGCAGTATATTTGCCACATGGACAAATTGTGTTGCAGTGACAATTCAAGATTGCAGTTGTGTTGCTCAGAGTGAATGAAATGGACAGCTGTTTGTATTTAGAGGACTTGTGTATATATATATATATATTATTAACACTTTGTATTTTATTTCCAGAATTGGGGGAAAGAAGAAAGAAAAATCTAGTGGTAATAAAATCAGTTATTTGTTCATACAAAACATGGCATTGTTTGTAATGATTATGCAAAAGCTTAAAAATTTGTTTCTAGGAAAAATTACTGCCAATGAGGCAAGTTGAAATACTCACCTCAGCCCCCCCCCAGAATTGTTAATGACAAAGTAATTGCCCCTCCCAGCATTTCATGACAGACACAGGTGGGCAAGCCATAGTGCAACAGTTGACTAAGGGGGTTATTTACTAAACTCCGAATGCAAAAATCACAAAGAATTTGTGATTTTGTTTTATTAAAATTGGACTTTTTAAAAAATCACAAATTTTTCGGAATGAGGATGAGAAAAGTCTGAATCTGAAAATCCAGCATCTCAGACCTGTTGAGGTTGCATGTAAGTCAATGGGAGAAGTCCCATTGATTTTTTTGATGTGCCTGGGTTTTTGACAATACCCCAAAGTTTTCAGGCAAAATTCTGAGTTAATAAATAAGCCCAAAAAACCTGTTCGGATTTGGTCGGAATGTTTTTCAGAAAATATTGAGATAAATTCGCACTTTGATAAATAACCCCCTAAGGGATCAAAAATCCATGCTGTAATGAGAATAGGATAAACTGCTATACGGCACCAAATATACTACATTTCAGTAGAGTTGCCAGCTATCAAAAGGAGTAGAGGATAACTCTCTAAAATTATTGGCTGTAAGTCCTGTAGCAGTGCTGTATGCAAGATATTTAAGTCCACCTTTAATGAAGTAAAAACATGCAATCAACTATTTTGAAGAAATGTTACACATACTGTATATTTATATATACACAGAAAAAATATACAGATGACTAAATGAATGATTACTTCTAGGTTCCAAGAAGAAACACTCTACTAAACACACCCAAGTAAGGATAACGTTCTATTAAGTAACTATTGCCTTATTACACCTTCCATTACTGACATAACATTCTGCACAATAAACATCACTTACTATCCGTATCTGCTTGCAGTATCTGAAGAAAAGCAGTACTAAAACTATTCAGTAGACCCCTGGTATTCAATGTAGGATCTTTTATTTTAGTGCTGAATAACATGTGGAAGATTAGATGCTGCAAATTTGGAGGTTTGAGCTGATTTTGGAAATTTCACCTCAAAAGTTCAGGAAAGCTTTGTGGTATGTTCGCTTGGAGCAGAACTACTTACCCATTTAGGATTCATCACAATGAGTATTTTCAAAAAAAATATATGGCTTTCTGGAGTGAACTTACTTTTCATTTTGGGGATCCTACATGAAACTAAAACTATGCACATTGTGCATCAAACTGTTCAGTGGACACCTTTTATTTATATTTATGATTATGATTTATCTGGGTACCTAATGGTCTGCAGGAGATAAGATGTTGTAAACTGTAAAGTTTGAGGCCAGTTTTTTTTTTTTTTTTTTTTTAGAAATTTCAATAAATTTGGGAAAGGTTTTCAACTTGGTAGTTTCAAGTATAAAGACATAGTTACACATTTTGGATCTATCCGAATCTGATATTTCCAAAAATGTATGTTTTTTTTGGGGGGGGAACCAAGTGTTAGTTTAGTTTTTGGCCTAGAAATCTGAAGTATACTGTTGGGAGTTTTTAACAATACAAGTCAGAAATCTCTACATGTCTACATGACTCATTTACAACCAGAAATGCAAAAGTCAACTTGCACATAAAACTACTTCTACTCATTATAGGTTAAAATGCTCTCTTCGCCCCTCTGTATAGTTGTACTTGGCTATGCTCAATCCTGCCGGCCTCCCTCAAAGCGGGGGCTGCTTTTCCTTTTGATGCAGTGGCGACCTCCGAATTTGGCAGAGCTCCATGTTCCCATAGTGCCCTGTGTAAAATGCAGTGCAATTAACCAAAATAATAGGGTGCACCAAAATGACACCAGACAGACTTTGAAAATTTTCAGCACAACTGCATCCGATTTGCAATATAGTACATGTGCGTTAATTTTGGTAAATTGGGTGCAGTTGGGCCAGACACAGCAATGTTCCAGTGACACTGGAATTCTAGTGAAAACAACATTGCATTGTGGGGAAAAGACAGGGTGCTTGCACTCAAAATTGCACTTTGTAGAAGTGCCAGATTGGCTGGCAGGGAATGGGTTAATATTAAAGGGGACCTGTCACCCTAAAAAATCATTACAGATTCTTTTCTATTTTGTTTGTCAAGCAAAACAACTGTTACATACACTATATCAATGATTTAAATCTTGATTCCTTCAGTCTTGGAATCAAACAGTGACAGCAAGCAGTAAGGGACCATTTTGTGAACTTTTGTGTTATTAAGGCAAACTTTGCATCATCCCAAAATCTTGTTTAGGCACTAGAATGGGAAGCCTAATGCACAGGTTACACAATTATAGAGCATGAGTACATAGGGGGAATGTAAGGGAATCTATAGTGACATCTAGGAAGAGCAGAATGGAAAGTAAATGACAATGGGGCATAAAGGCGGGGCAGGCAATATATGATTGACAGATGAAATTTGCAAATGCCTTTACAACAGGTATGGCTGTTTTAATAAAAAAAAGATTTTTCGGTTTAATGTTTAATTTGAAAAGGATTTTTATTAAACAGCTTTTTATGTCTAGGTGAGAGGTCCCTTTTAAGAGCTATTTAGTTACACATGTAACTGCTACTTCCATCCCTTTTCTTTTTTCTCTCCCCCCACAGTTCATATCTTAAATACAATTTTTCCATACTTTCCATCTCTGTAACTGGGCTGCATTTAGTATTTTTCCCCCCACAGGAAGTGGTAGTATACATTTAAATAGAGACATCTAACTAAACTATATGTTTCCTATACTGCAGAAGCCACCCATTGATGCACCCACATATGACACAGTCGCAGAGGTTCCAGTGTATGCTGTTATGGACAAGACCAAACAAAAGAAACCTAAAGAAGAAAATGTTCATTATGCAGATATTGAAGTCTTACAACGTCCTATCAAAGGGACCTCAAAACAGAAGCCTGACATTCCCCCAAAACCAGAAGTAACAGAGTACGCCTCTATTAACATTCCAAAGACCTACAGTCCTGTCAAAGGTACTCTAGTCTAGTAAGCACTGCATAAGTACACCCTACAGTATGAATCATTTGTTCCTGGATATTATTGGACTTTATTAGATGCATCTTATTTGTAGTAAATCTTGGAATCTGGAACAGAACATGCAATGCAACATTTACCAACCTATTTAAGCTGTTTCTACAGAAGAGCTGAACCGCTACCTGGAGGACATTACTGTTCTTTCACTTATATGGGAACTGGGCATTTTTTATTTTCATGACTCCAAATTAAATTAGTTCTTGCTCTAGTGTTATGGGAAAATGAGAACGTGGGGTTTATTTACTTTATTTTCCCCGAACTGCTACATTTTTTTCGGTTTTTGCCGATTTTCAGGCTAATTCCAGTGCAGACCAGACCACTGACTTATACCCAACCTCGGCAGGTCTGAGATGGCGGATTTTCGGATTCAGCCTTTTTGAAGCATCGGGCTTTAATAAATCTAGAAAAATTCGAGTTTTGTTAACAAACAAACCCTGAAAAATGTGAGTTTTGCCCAAAAAAGCCAGCCCAGATACTGTAAATTGGAAGTTTAATAGATAACCCCCTTAGTGTATCTATTACAATTCGTATGGTTTCCTGACATAGTTCTGTTTTATGGCACTTAAACTGTCATCTTTTGGTACCAAGATGCCAAGAGGAAATGCGTTTCTGACAGTCACAAAAAGATGGCCTGAGGATCAAACAAGATATGCAAATCTTACTTCAACACTCCTTCTTGGGGTGTACCATGTTAGTGTGGTGCAAGCCTACATTTCTTTTCTGAGAATAAAGCAATAAAGTATGATGCATATTGTAATAACCAAATATGTTTTTTTTCTTTCAAAAGCAGATTTAATGGTGCTGACTCCAAACATTTCTACATATACTGTTATATACATATTTCTACATACTGTATACTGTTTTCATGATAATTGTGTTTAAGTAATAAAATCTACAGATTTGTATTCAACTGAATGTTATGTGATTGGTAAGAGCTGGAGTGCTCTAGGTTAAACATTCCCGCTAGAGAGCATTTGGCTTAATAAAATCATTACTGTTTTCAGGCGTTTTTCGCCGGATAGGTGAGCGGCGACAAAGCGCAGGCGGCAGGTCAGATGTAGTCACAGGCTTCAAAATATAATGGGAAAAGTCAAAGGTAAACATTACAAGGTTAGACTGTCAGGTGAAGATCAGCTGCTTTCTGCGTTAACATCCGGCAGTCGTGTTGTGTCGGATGTAATGTCGTTTTTACCTGTGACCTTTCCTTGAGTCCGATCTGCCGAAAAATGCCCATGGGCAACAACATGGGTGACTGGGGGGTCATTTACATAGTGCAGAGCAAGGTGCAACATTTTCTACATTTTGTGTCCTGGCTTGTAAATATTACTGCAGGTCTCTGCAGTCCCTCCATGAATATATTACTGTCTGCTTTCAGCAGCACTGTATTCATGAGGGGCAGGCAGGGATGACCCATAACTGCACCCTAATCTGCGTATCATTTAGACGCACAGTAAGGACAGGACTGGCTTGTACTGCAGTGTACTGCACACTGCACCTAGTGCTGTATTACTTTACAAT
The DNA here is from genome assembly GCF_017654675.1 of Xenopus laevis. Lineage (NCBI taxonomy): Eukaryota > Metazoa > Chordata > Amphibia > Anura > Pipidae > Xenopus > Xenopus laevis. Next base: position 29,228,351 of record NC_054388.1, read on the forward strand.
GCTTTTTTAGCTGCAGTTACTCTTAGCTGCATAAAACGTATTATAATGGCTGAACGAGTACTAAAATTATACAGCAGTACATCTTTAAAACAATGAGCTCACTGAAGTAACTTTTTCTAACCCTGCAGTCATTTTCAGAGTTTTCCCTAGTATATAGGATGCATTCATGTAACTATAAGGAAAGTAGATCCTACATTCAAAAAGAGAAGACAGACGGGGCGGATCCAAGATGGCGACCTGAGCAGAAGCAACTGATAGCTGCTCCGTACCGCTCGACTCTGATCCTGCTAATTATCCTAGGCTCAACACCTTTTACAGCCTTAAACAGCTTGCTAAGGCACCGTAGTCCAGCATGGGCAAATCCGGTCCCAAGAATAATTCGTCCCGCATGGATAAATACCTCAGTGCGTCCCAGCCGGCTCCGGACCGCGACGCAGGCCACGAGGCGGCTGGTAATGGGCCGCCCATAGATGAAGGTGAGGGTGCGGCTCCTCCGGCTCCGGGCCCTTCCAATGCTGATCTTATGCAGGCGATCAAGGACACGCACGCGAGCACCTCCAATCAACTGGACACTATTAAGATAGAAATTTCGCACATTCGGCAGGATGTACAGTCCCTGCGTGAGCGTACCACGGAGGCTGAAAGTCGCATCGCAGTCCTTGAAGACGCAGTGCGGCCTATCCCTGCTGAGCTGACTCGCATGGCTAAGCAACTTGCAGAAGCTACAGCGAAAACCGACGATCTGGAGAACCGGCTCCGCCGGAATAATCTGAGGCTTGTTGGCCTGCCAGAGCGTTCTGAAGGCCAGCTACCAGAACAATTTATGGAGACCTGGCTCAGGGAGGCACTGGGGGCGGAGGTGTTTTCCCCTCTGCTGGTAATCGAGAGGGCGCACCGAGTCCCGACAAGGCCGCTACCCCCGGGAGCACATCCGAGACCGCTGATAATGAGGTTTCTTAATTACAGAGACCGGGACGCGGCGCTTGCCGCCGCACGCAAAAAAGGCCAGCTAACGTTTAATGGGGCTCCCATATCCCTATTCCCGGACTACTCCGCCATCGTGCAGAAGCAGCGCGCGTCCTTCGGAGGGGTGAAGAAGCGCCTTCGCACGCTTGGATACAGCTACTCCATCCTATTCCCGGCAAAGCTTCGCGTGATTGACGGTGAATCCTCTCGCTTCTTCGGCTCCCCGGGGGAGGCGGACAGATGGCTGGATGGTCGTCAGGGACGGAATCCCCCTCCTGCTATTCCTCCTGAGTAAAGCCTTGCTGGATCGGGCCGGCGGGTGAGTGCTGGCGGCTAAAGAGGGGGGGTCTGTGGGAAGGCCTTTGCTGTTTCAACTGTTCATGTTTCCAGTTATCCGGGCCCACGCTGGGCCGCAGCGGGACCGCTCGCCCTCCCACGGCCTATCCACCCAGCATGCGGTGCCCTGTAGAGGGAGTATGGCAAGTATGGCTCCACCAGGCACTTATAGACCCCCCCCCTCGTGGCAGATTCGGTGCCCTCCTGGAGCAGTTGGCTCATTCGACCTGGGCGGGTGTCTTACACTCCTGTCCTCAAGGGGCACCTCCTATCGGCCCGTGGATTTTCGATGGAACTTTACAATTGTTGGAGCATTGGCTCATTTATGGGACGTTGTGGGACTGTTTAACTCATTCTGGGAGGCATGGCCGGTGCTAAAGCTATGGGGCGCTATTTGGGTTGTCGGAAGGCGCCTAGGCACCGGGGCCGCAACTCCTGTGGTCCACCGCTGCATGTGTTTGAAGCCTGTCCTTATAGGTACGGAAGGCTACGTTCGTGACTACCTGTGCTAGCGGTCCTCGCTAGCTGTTCTCCCCAGAGGAAGTTCCTACAGTTCGGGGTCAAGGCTCGCCTATGTTTGGAGGTTGGGCAGGGTGGGTTTTGGGGTTTTTTGGGGTATGTACTGTTGTTTCCCATCTTTTCTCTTGCTCTATCTCTCCTTTCCCTACTTTATCTCTCTCTACATATGTACATGTGTATTTCAATGTCAGTATTAACACACTTGCTAATTGCTGCTGTGACTGTGCAATATTCATCCATATGAAAATGCTTAGATATTTTGCTTATAGTCATTATGCATGGTAGGAAAATAATGTCCTGGAATGTCCGGGGCCTGAACAGCAAATTTAAGCGTGCTCTCCTTTTTGACTATGTTAAACGTTATCACCCAGATATTCTTATGCTTCAAGAAACTCATTTGACTGGCCAGAAGCTTCTCTCTCTCAAAAAGCATTGGGTGGCTCACGCTTACCATGCACCCTTCTCAACTCACGCCAGGGGAGTCTCCCTTCTGATTCGCAAGGGTGTGGTTTTTGAATTCATGGATATCCGCACAGATTTTTACGGTCGATATATAGTTCTACAATGCAAGCTCGATAACAGACCCTTGACTCTGGTGAACCTATACTGCCCACCCCCCTTTTCATTGTCTCTGATGGACCATGTTTATAACCTGCTTGCTGCTCTACCACCGGCTCCCCTTTGTATACTTGGTGACTTTAACACTACGCTTGATCCCTTACAGGATAGGCTACGACAGACTCCCGGCTGCCATTCAGGTTTGAGCAGATGGATTGATTCTCTAGGTCTTTTGGAACTTTGGAGATGGAAACACCCAAGTGAGCGCCAGTTCTCCTGCTACTCAGCCAGCTATGGTGCGCTCTCACGCTTAGACATGGCTCTAGCGTCTGCAGACTTTGCCCAACTAATTGTCTCGGCTGAGTACCTCCCGAGAGCATTTTCGGACCACGCTCCGCTCCTGGTTTCATTGGGGCCCGCAACCACCAGGGAGCGCCCTAGCTGGAGACTGAGTCCGCTGTGGCTGTCCCACCCCCTTGTCCAGCAACGAGCACAAGAAGAGTACATTGCCTACTGGGCCACCAACAATGGCACGGCGCCCCAGGGCACTCTATGAGAAGCATCTAAGGCGGTTGCCAGGGGAGTCCTCATCAGCAGTATTGCCGCAGCCAGGAAGGGGAACAAGCTGGAAGTAGAACTAGCTCAGAAAACACTTGAGGAGGCGGAGGATGCCTACAAATCCGACCAAACAAACGTTACCCAAGCTAATCTGTCACAAGCACAACGAGACTTTGAACTTGCCCTTACAAAGCTTACCAGGAAACGGCTGCTGTACTCCTCCCAAAGGGTATTTGATCAGGGAGACAAGGCGGGTAAACTCCTGGCTAGACTAGCACACACCAGAGAGATGCAGACCCTAATTCCACGAATTCGTGACGATGTAGGGAACTTAGTAACCAACCCTCATGACATCTTAGGCTGCTTTGCCACCTTTTACCAAGCTCTGTATAGCTCCAAGACTTCCTACTCCCCTGAACAACTTGAAGGGTACTTGGACCGTATTGACTTTCCCAGACTGTCGCGCGATGAGGCCAGTTATTTGGATAACCCGATAACGGAACAGGAGGTGGCTGAGGCGCTATCTACAATGGCTAGCGGGAAAACACCGGGCGGAGACGGATTCCCAACGGCCTGGTACAGATTGCACGGGAAACACATAACAAAACATTTGCATGACACTCTTCGGGATGCTCTTGAGACGGGTGCCTTGCCCCCTTCTTTCCATAATGCCATCATCATCCTGATACACAAAGGTGATAAGGACCCAGAACTGTGCGATTCGTACAGGCCGATATCGCTCATCAACACTGACGCAAAAATTTTTGCTAAAATTTTAGCAACCCGCCTGTTGAAGGTCGTCTCCTCCATCGTTCACCCCAACCAATCTGGCTTTATGCCCGAAAAGTCTACGGCCACCAATCTCAGAAGAGTTTTCACCCACATGCAGACGACTCATGACAACAGTGGCACTAGAATAATGGTTTCTCTTGACGCAGCCAAAGCGTTTGACTCGGTCGAATGGTCGTACCTCTGGGCAATACTCCAAAGATTCGGCTTTGGCTCGCGATTCATCCGCATGATCCAACTATTGTATCAGGCACCCTCGGCCCAAATCAAGCTTGGCAACCTGCTTTCTCCACCCTTTCCCCTATCTCGGGGTACTAGACAGGGTTGTCCCCTCTCACCACTCCTCTTCGCTTTGGCTATTGAACCTCTGGCACTACGGATACGCCAAAATGCGAACATCGCTGGATATCGATATGGTCTATTGGAGGACAAACTAGCCCTCTACGCAGATGACCTTCTGTTATTCCTGGCGGATTATCAACATTCACTCACTGAAGCTCTATCTGTCCTTCATACGTTTGGTACTTACTCCGGCCTGCTGATCAACAAGGAGAAATCGGTGATATTGCCTATAGACCCTACCCCTGTCCAACCAGTAGCCACCTGTGGCCTCCGCTGGGTGACGGAATTCAAGTACCTCGGGATCCTTCTGAAATCTGACCCCCTGGCCTATATAGAGGATAACGTTACCCCGGTTGTTAACCAGTTCAAAACTGCTACGGGAATTTGGGCCAACCTGCCAATAACTCTGTGGGGGAAAGTCAACTTATTCAAAATGATATACCTGCCCAAATTCCTCTACAAACTTCACAATTCCCCGATTTGGATCCCCAAAACGATCTTTCAAAAAATAAACTCAATTCTCATTCCCTTCCTGTGGGCGAACAAAATACCCCGTTTCTCCTGGAAACTGCTCTCGGCGCCAATATCCAAGGGCGGCCTGGCGCTCCCCCACCTGCATCTCTACTTTCTCGCTAGTCAACTTCAATATATTCACAGCTGGCTGCACTCGGATGATACAGACACTGGCAATGTTCTACTAGCCCTCCGGGTGGGGTCGTGGGAAGCTCTCAGACACCTGCCGTTTAGGAAGCTTGGGGACTACCGATCATACCCCTCCACTGTCTCGACTCCACATAAGGCCTGGACTCTAGCTTGTCAAATCACTGGCCAGACACCCCCGATCATAGCCCCCTATCTGGCTCTCTGGAGAAACTCCCATCTCCCCCACCTAAAAAACCTTCAAGATATGCATTACTGGCCCCAAATGGGGATAAAAGTTCTAGGAGACTTGCTGGTAGAGGGAACGTTCCCTACATTGGCACAGCTGCAAGCCAAGGCGGGGGGGAAGGAGATCCAGTTCTACAGATTTCTACAATTACGGCATGCCTTTCAGGCACAATTCAACACGCTTAGTGTGGTCTACGCCTCCCCCCCGATGGAAGTGGTTCTCCGTACTCCCCAAACCTCTAAACTTATATCACGCCTTTATAACTCACTACTAGCCTCTACTCCTGCACCATTCCTTCAGGCTCGACACAAGTGGGCCCACTGCATCCCTACTCTATCTGACGACCAATGGGAGGATGCCACCGATTCGCTTTATCGTGATCTGATCTCCATCAAAGACAGAACGATCCAGTTCAAACTGATACACCAACTGTACAGTACTCCAGTGAAATTAATGAAAATGGGTCTTCGTCCTGATGCAAACTGCCCTAAATGCCACGCTTCGGACGCCTCCTTCTTGCATCTCCTATGGGATTGTCCACCGATCCAACAATACTGGATGGGGGTGATGGACTATATGGTGGGCAATCTAGAGTTCCCGAATGTACGCAATCCGGAAGTGTGCTTATTGAGTCTTATAGATGACCTCCTCCCGCTGAATAAATCTAGATCTCTGGCCAGGACTTTACTCTTTTATGCCAAAAAAGTGATCGTGATGACATGGATGGGTGACAAGCATCCCACCTTGGATCGTTGGGTCAACCTTGTTAATTCAGTGCTCCCCTCGATTAGAATAACTTATGAATCTCGAGGCTCCCCTGAGAAATTCCAGAAGGTGTGGACCCCCTGGCTTGATATTCACTTAGTTGAAGTTTAGTGATGCTTCTGTGATCCCTCTCATTTGATTTACGGCTAGCCCGTCTCTACTCTGTTTGGAACAAAATGAGCATACGTTTATAGTGCAGATACCTCTTTATATGTACTATGTTAAACACTGTGCATTCTCTCTCCTTCTTTCTTTCCCTCTTTCTTCCTTTCCTTTCTTTCTTGTTTATTGAAAAATGCAAATAAAAACCTTTTAAAAAAAAAAAAGAGAAGACAGACGTTTGAGAATGAATTCAGTATAGCAGAACAATCTGAATAAAACAACATTGGTCATGAGCATTTCCTGACTAACTTAATGAAACAAGGCTGGTGTTCTATGCTGAAATGTACTGGAACTGTAAGATCTACATATAGAAAACCTAGTTAGCGAACGTGGTGGGTGATCAACGATAAACCTTAAAGCAGGTTAAGGTGATACATCACAGCTGCAACCCTGAAAAGGAAGAGTCTAGATTTTCCTGCTGTCCATTATAAATGCAGGGCCATGAAAACCAGTATAAAGTAGTGTTGGCTTATGACAACAAGACAGACTTGAAGGACTGTCTCTGTGTAATGCCAGTATGGTTGGCACCAGGGTTTCGTTGCTTTGGAGGGCCAGGGTGTGCGTCTGTATCCGGATATTCTCCATAGTGTTTCTAAAGCAAACACAACAGTTTTACCAGTGTAGGGCAACACTGCATTATATTTTTATTACTTTAAAACAATTCAGTTTATTGATGTTACTGTTCCTTTAACAAAGAAACAAGCCAGAAACACTGCACATTAGGGGGCAAATTTACTAAAAGGCAAAGTAACTAACGAGGGCGAAAATTCGTGGCGTGATGTCCTTTCTGTACTTTGCGGATTTACTTCGCTGGCGTATCTTCGCTCCCTAACGCCTGTCGAATTTGCGCACTGGCGAATGGACGCAACTACGCAAATTCACTAAGATGCGGATTTTACTGAACTTTAACTCTTGCGCCAGATTTGCCTTCGCCACCTCAGACCAGACGAAGTGCAATAGAGTAGATAGGACTTCCTTAGTCCCAAAAAACTCTGGCGTCTTTTCCTTTCAGGGTGACAGTCTGAAAAAGAGCGTACATTTTTTTGGGGGGTAACTGGCCTCCCCCCTACATTTCCTAACATATGGCACATAAACTATACAGTGGGCTCATGTGTAAGTCCCAATACTCATAAACAGTCCCAGTATTCTACATAAAATGACTAATTGTGCTTAGTACAGGGGAATACCTATGCTGCCATAGTTTTATGGGATCTCTCTGTACAGGCTATGAACAGACTTAGGGGCTGTTCCTGCTGAATTGTGCTTAATACAGGGGAATACCTAGGCCACCATAGTTTTATGGGATCTCTCTGTACAGGCTATGAGCAAACTTGGGGACTGTTCCTGCTGAATTCTGCTTAATACAGGGGAATACCTATGCTGCCATAGTTTTAAGGCATCTCTCTATACAGGCTATGAGCAAATTTAGGGACTATTCCTGCTGAATTGTGCTTAGTACAGGGGGATACCAATGCTGCCATAGTTTTATGGTATCTCTCTTTACAGGCTATGAACAAACTTAGGGGATGTTCCTGCTGAACTGTGCTTAGTACAGGGGGATATCTATGCCACTATAGTTTCATGGTATTTCTCTGTACAGGCTATGAGCAAACTTAGGGGGATGTTCCTGCTGAATTGTGCTTAATACAGGGGGATACCTATGCTGCCATAGTTTTATACTATCTCTCTTTACAGGCTATGAACAAAATTAGGGGATGTTCCTGCTGAACTGTGCTTAGTACACAGGAATACCTGTGCTGCCATAGATCTATGGAATTGTCCCTAATAACTCAAGCAACACTTTCTCTTGACTTTTATTTTTCTACTGTTCTGAATGGGAACATGAAAACGTGGCTGAAGCAGAAAGAAATTCTCACCTTCATTTACACTGACTTGTATTCCCATCTTCTGGTCATTGAACCAACCAGGAATCTGTAGCCAGCAGCAGTCGGTTCCGTAATAACTGATGGTCAGTTGGGTGATGGTCGTGATACTTCCCCTGTTCTGTGTTCTCAAATAATCTGTATCTCTCGGACTGGTAAAATAAACCGCATCTCCTTCTGTGTTCCACTCGTAAGCTTGCATCTGTGGGTATTACATTTCCCTTCACAATCATTCCTACTTACACGATGTGGCGGCTAAACCAACACATAGATATTGAGAGTTCAGTCCCCAATTTATAAAAAACTGAGTCGCTGGATAAATACAGTAAGGAAAGGCACAATAGTGAAGCCCCATTGGTTCTGTAGGCCCTCTTAGTCAGCACATTTAAATTATACTCACAGGAGAAAGTTCTTCAAATGTACTGCTCCGTATAACCTTTGCACCTTCTGCTCTGCTGTAAGTTGAGAGATCCTGTGATCCAGTTGCATGTGGTGGATTCTACATCTAAACTCTGAGATACAGCACTCTGGAAAAAAATTGGATTCCATCTACATAAAAAACATATAGACCAATAGAAAAGTTGTCATGCATAGATCAGTTTAAAACAAACTAACATTTTTAAAGCAATATTTGCTCACCCTTTTCTGCTTTGTGGTTCTGACCCTTGAAACAATATAGCAGTTCAGGCATGTTAATCAGCTTCTGCTACATTGCGTCAGGAGTCAGAACTAGCAGTGCAAGGATCTGGTCTGCTAGTTGCTGTTGCATAAAAGGGCTTTATAATGCAAAAAAGGTCATCGATTACCTGTAATAAGTATCCTAGTGATGTCACTGGATATAAACAGTGCTTACTGAAGTCATATATCACATCTCATTGAAGTGTTTACATGGGTCTTATACGAAGAAATGCTACTCCTGCTTTCAGATATGAGAGGTGCCCCAATCTCACTCTAATGCTCAGAATTCCCTGTATAACTCAGCCTGCAGCATTTTGCTTTTATATGGTCACAGAACCCCTCAGTGACTTCTAATATCCTTATCATTTACACAAGGGGGATATTATCGCATATAATAAATGTGACACCGAGTTACTTATATAACTCAGCCTGAAGCCCTGTGCCTTTATATGGCCTTAAAATCATGCTTGATAAAACAGATTTCCTTGGGCCTTTAAATGGTCACAGACCATCTCAGTGAAATCTAAATTCCTTTTCAAGTAAACTAGGAGGTACATTATCCATAATAATACATGAGTGATATTCAGAGTTCCCTGTATAACTCAGCCTGTAGACTTGTGCCTTGAAATGGTCACAGAACCCCTCAGTGATTTTTAACATTGTTAAATTTACATTGGTGGAATCCCTTATAATACTTGAATGACACAGAGTCCCCTGAATAAATTATCATTTACAGTAGGGAGTCTTGTATCTCTCCTAATATATGAGTGATACTCAGAGTTACCTGTATAACTTAGCCTGCAACCTTGTGCCTATACACTGCCTTGCAAAAGTATTCACCCTCCCCCTTGTTACATTCCAACCTGTAATTTAAATGTTTCTTAATCTTATTTTATGTGATGGATCTGCACAAAATAGTCCAAGTTAGTGAAGTGAAATGAGAAAAACATATATAAAAAAATTTAAATACTGAAAATTGGCATGTGCATATGTATTCACCTCCTTTGCCATGAAGCCCCTAAAAAATCCTGGTGCAACCAATTACCTTCAAAAGTCACATAATTAGTGAGATAAAGTCCAGCTGTGTGCAAGTGTCACATGATCTGTCAGTATAAACACAACTTTTCTGAAAGGCCCCAGAGGCTACAACATGGTACCACAACAAACCTGCCAAGAGAGGGTCACCCACCAAAACTCACAGACAGGGCAAGGAGGGCATTAATCAGAGAGGCAGCACACAGACCAAAGGTAACCCTGAAGGAGTTGCAGAGTTCCACAGCAGAGACTGGAGTATCTTTCTATAGGACCACAATAAGCTGTACACTCTATAGAGCTTGGCTTTATGGAAGAGTGGCCAGAAAAAAAGCCATTACTTAAAGTAGGCACGTTTTAAGTTTGCCAAAAGGCATTGTGGGCGACTCCCCAAATGTATGGAGGATGATGCTCTGGTCAGATGAGACTAAAATTTCACTTTTCGGCCACCAAGGAAAATGCTATATCTGGCGCAAACCCAACACATCCCATCACCCCAAAAAAAACACCATTGCCACAGTGAAACATGGTGGTGGCAGCATCATGCTGTGGGGATGTTTTTCAGCAGCAGGGACTGGGAAACTGGTCCGAGTCGAGGAAAAGATGGATGGTGCTAAATACAAGGATATTCTTGAGCAAAACCTGTGTCAGTCTGCCTGTGATTTGAGACTGGGACGGAGGTTCACCTTCCAGCAGGACAATGACCCGAGCATACTGCTAAAGCAACACTCGAGTTGTTTAAAGGGAAACATTTAAATGTGTTGGAATGGCCTAGTCAAAGTCCAGACCTCAATCCAATAAAGAATCTGTGGTCAGACTTGAAGATTGCTGTTCACAAGCGAAAACCATCCAACATGAAGGAGCTGGAGCAGTTTTGCCTTGAGGAATTGGCAAAAATCCCAGTGACAAGATGTGACAAGCTCACATAGACTTATCCAAAGCGACTTGCAGCTGTAATTGCCGCAAAAGGCTCTACAAAGAACTGACTTTAGGGGGGTGAACACTGAAGATTTCTGTTTTGTCCTACAGTATTTGTTGTTTGTTTCACAATAAAAAAACAAATCTTCAAAGTTGTAGGCATGTTCTGTAAATAAAATGGTGCAATCCATTTTATTTCCAGTTTCTGAGGCAACAATACATGAAAAATACTTTTGCAAAGCACTGTATTTGGTCACAGAACCCCTCAGTGAAACCTTATGAAGTGACACCTATAAAGAGAGATCCCATAAAACTATGGTAGCATGGGTATTCCCCTGTTCTAAGCACAATTCAGCAGAAACAGCTACCTAAGTTTGCATATAGCCTGTACAGAGACATTCCATAAAACTATGGCAGCATAGGTATTCCCCTGTACTAAGCTTAATTCAGTAGGAACAGCCCCCTAAGTTTGCTCATTGCCTGTACACAGAGTTTCCAAAAAATGTCCCTGTACTAAGCACAATGAAGACGGAACAGTACCCTCAGCTTGCTACTTTGCTCATAACCTGTACAGAGAGATCCCATAAGACTATGCCAGGATAGGTATTCGCAAGTAGTAAGTACAATTAAGCACGAACTGTTCCTAAGTTTGCTCATAGCTTGTACGTAGAGATCCCATAAAACAATCTCTCCCTACTATACCTGCTATCTCATAGCCACACTCCCTTCCCAGAGACTATTTTCCCACTGTTACTATAGGCACCACATCTACCTACTATAGCTGCTATACCACAGTCACACTCCCTTCCAAAATGTGTTGCAAGGACCCCCACTGCAGATGCAAGCTGAAGAGTAGAACATGTAGATGGCTTTTAATCTGACATATAGGGGCAGATTTATCAAGGGTCCAATTTCGAAGTGGAAAATACTTCGAAATTCGACCATCTAATTTAAATACTTCGACTTTCGAATATCGAAGTCGAAGTTTTTTGATGGAATCTGGCTATCCTGCGGTCGAAATAAAATCGTTCGATCGAACGATTAAATTGTTCGAATCGAACGTTTCGAAGGATTTCAGCGATCGATGGAAGGAGTTTACTTCAACAACAATTGAAACCTCTTTAAGTATATGACACCAGCTAAATAAAAACGGTTCACTGGTCCATATCCATCACCACTGACCCCAATAAGAAACAACACTGACTACTTACCTGGGATTGAAGATAAGGGATACAAAACTGCTTTTGGGCTCCAGAATCTTCATTCGAGGCACCTGCTAGGCATGGAAAAAAGACCAGATCCCCATGTTCCTAAAAAAACAAAGAAAAGAGGTGAGTTGGGGACAAGTGGAGGTACAGACAGCTGAAACATTACATGACGTCTATATCAATAGGAAATACTGTGTGTAGACCACTAACCAGCTTTGAAACATATAGCACTTTAAATACACCGACACAAACTCTCTCTCTTGTTGGAACACAAACACCCCAACTTACCGGACTATTCCAAATAATCACAAAATGCTCAATAAGCAATAAATACCAAGAACAATGAGAACCACCATCTCTACCCACTATTTAAGATAAGGAAGGGACCCCCTACAAGCAAAGGACACCCCAGTTCTACCAGACTGAGCAACAGCAGCAGCACTGATTGGAACCATGGCTGATGAATGAATGGATCCAACAGATATGGCAGCGCAGTAACTGCACTGACTCAATAGGCCACACATACAAAGCAATGCTCTGTGTACTTAATAGGCTGTGTATGTGCTGCACATCTAATTAGAAATAAATGCCATATAAACCTCACTCATCAAAAGGGAACACTTTCCCTTTAAGAGCAGGGAACAGAGGTGACCTGGCAATGTTACAGTTGGTTCAGTCCGTTGGTTGGCCCTGTGGCGAGAGGTAAGACTACTATCCCTCTGGGAGATTTTTTGCCATAAAATCTTTATTTTAGTGGAAAAAGAGGAGGGAATTTGGCCGATGTCCCCCACAGACCAGCAGGTGTTGCGCCTCTCACTGATTTTAGTGAATTTGGATATTTTTCCCCTAAAATGTGCTTGGGAGATGCCTTTAATCTTAGTGCTGGTTGGGAGACACAGACCAGGATTTGGCAGTCATGCAGGGCTGCCAGCAAATATTCACATTATCTTCTGAAGGTAACATTTGGGGACCCCGTACCACACCATAAGCTGCTTCATTTATGTTCCCACTACTGACAGGCTCCTTAGAGATTTGTCCCTTTGCCCCTGGGTATGTGCCCTGCTCTTATGTACCAACATTGTAGCTAAATACATGTTCCCTTGATCCAAGTCTGGAACTAGGGGTGGGAAGCAGAGGCACGTGCCATGGGGACAGTTGGGGGGTAATAGCAAATGAGTGGGGGACATACAGCAGGTCCCATAGAAGAGAGGAGACTTTATACCTAGGGTTTGACAGTTGGTTTAGTCCGTTGGTTGGCTCTGTGTTGAATGTATATTCCCTCTGAGAGATTTCTTGCCAAATAACCTTTACTATAGTAAAAAAAAAGAGGGGAAAAGGTTGGATGATGCCCCCCCAGACTAGCAGATGTGGCTCCTCTCCCTGATTTTAGTGAATTAGGAGAATTTTCCCATAAATGTGCCTTTAATATTAGTGCTGGTTGGCAGACACAGACCAGGATTTGGCAGTTATTCAGGGCTTAGACTGAGGCCCAATATCTGCTGGAACTGATACAAAGCTCAAGTTTAGGGGAAAATAGATCTCTGCCTTCCTCTGTATTATATAGCAAATATTAAGTGCTAAATTCATTAACTTGTCTTTATATTCTCTTTTCTATACAGATTGCTACAGCGCTTTTCCTGATTTTTGGACCGCGACTTCGGTGCTTCACACCTGCCTATTAACACCTGGGTTATTTTTTATTTTTTTTGGTTTCTCCATTGTTCAGTCAATTACATCTTTAGCTGAACAGTGTAAGAGAGAGCCAGGGGCTCCTTAGGGAGACCCCCCCTTGGGGTGCCCCAGCCTTGTGCCGCCCCCTATTTTTTGCCCCCCCACCGGAGAATCTTCTTTAAGAGGTAATCTTGCAAATTCAACTGATTCAGCACATGATTTCTTCTTCAGCGAGTCTGTCGTAAATTCACTTGGGGGGGTCGGCTTTGTGCATATGAGCCCATACGGCTACTGTATATGGTATTTATAAGAAGCCAATTCATCAGCAGCATTAATAATGGGCTTTTATCATTGACTGGAACAATATTTCATACAAATGGGAGAATATAGATAAGGAAATAAATAAATGGGTGGTTCACCTTTAATGTATATTTTAGTATGTTACAGGATGGCTACTTCTAAGCAACTTTTTCACTGGTCTTCATTAAATGTTTTCGATAGTTTTCTGACTCTTTCCGGCTTTCAATGGGTCACTGACCCCATCAAAAAACAAATGGTCTGTAAGGCTACACGTTTATTGTTATTGCTACTTTTCTTCAAAGCACATGGTTGCTAGAGTCATTTGGACCATAGCAACCACATGGCTGAAATTGCAAACTGGAGAGCTGCTGAAGAAAAAGTTCAATAACTCAAAAGCCACAATTAATAAAAAAAACCAAGTGCAAATTGTCTTAGAATATCACTATCTGCATCCTACTAAAAGTTCATTTAAAGGGGAACAACTCTTGACTTCATTTTGGCTGATTATGTCTATTTGTCCCTGTAGGTTTCAACGATGGACAAGGTGCAGAGAAAACCATCGCTTCTGGTAATGCCTCAGTGTAAAACAATCCTCTCTCATCTGAACTGGTGTTTCCCTTTCTCTCTTCTATATAAGCTCTCCTTAAGCAGCTGTCTGTCTGCACTGATTCTATATATATATATATATATATATATATATATATATAAATGGGAGCTGCCAAACCTTTTGCCTCTGTGCATGCAGAACTGACATCCAGGGAATCCAATCACGACGTTTATTTAATTTTCAGAATAAAATGCCCTTATTCCTGGCATGTTTGCCCCATAAAAACCCAAACCCTTTTCTGTCTCTTTTCCCCTCAGAGCCAGGCTGACTGTGAGCAGCATTTAGAGCCATTTAGTATTCTGTCCCTAATGCTCTTTCTTTTCACTTATAGACGCTGTACTCCGTCCTGAAGGACTTCAGGGGGGAACATACGGACTTTGAGGCCCTCGCCTCTTATTACGGTAAAATCCTATATTATTTATCAGTTCCTAAGGTTGTGCCATTCGTTTTATCATATGTGAATGCCTTTCCCCCTATAGCTCAGTATTTAACAGAAATGTGTTTTTCCTGCAGAACATCACTACCGGGTCGAATTCGGCGAGAACATCGTCCTGTAAGTAAACCATAAATGGACTTGGGAATCATTTGCTATTGCCCCAGGGGTAACTGCAAGGGCAATAAGGCTGGAAAATGTTTAATAAACATTCAGTGATATCTTTCGTTTTCAGAAAGCACTTCCTTCTTACGTGCGAAGTGGACCCGAGGATGAGGGCCAAGGAGAACATTATCCTGTACTGGAAAATGCTCAACTCACTGGTATGTAATGCAGAATTGATGTTTAGGTAAATTGGGAACAAATTATATTAGATTGCCAGCTCTTATCTCACACTGCTTCTTTCTTTATGTTACAGGAAGTGATCAAGAGGGAATATGCCGCCCTCAGGAAGTCTGCCAAGCTGCCTCCTGTAAGTGTCACTAGTATTATTATGGGAGAGGTTATTTTCACTGTGTGTCTCTATAATAATCAAGAACATTATTATTCATTGTATCTGCCCTGGGGTCATCTAAAGTCACCCATCCAAGTGCCATTTTCACCAGCAACAAAAATGGGTTTATGCACAGACACTGCATAGAGTTTTATCACAAGCGGCCACATGGCCACAATAATGGCATTGCTACAAAGAAGCGCTTAACATTGACTCTCTTCTTCCACAGGATCATCCAACTCGAGTCCAAAACCGGAGGCAGCAACTCGAGTATCTGCGGCTGGAGAATGTAAGTTCACCTGGGATCACTGTCCCTGATGCTTTTTCTTTTTAACAACTAGATACTGAACTTTGATTGGTCCATTGTAATCAGGACAACTGCACACGGGTGATTTGGGGTTTTTTCTCCATATGATGAGAAAAGGCTGAACAATATCACATCATCAGCTGCCGGCAGGGAATCCCACACCCTCACTGCCCTCAGCATATAAAGGTACTATTAGCAGCACATCTACAGGCTTAATCCTAACTGTCTCCTTTCTTTCCCCTTTGCTCCTATCCTTGTGCCTCCCATGCGCTCACAGACCATCAACCAACACCTTAACCAGCTGCACAACGAGTTTGTGAGAGAGCAGAAGCTACAGGAAGCTGCTGGGTATGTATTTTGCAATTAACACTTTCAATTACACTTACTGGCACATGGATACTGGTTCAAAAAATAGATGTTTTCTCGTACCTCTGGGTGCTTTGGCCATACTAATAGTAAATAGCACAGAAACTTGTTGAACTTTTTTAGGTCCCTACAACCATAGCATGTATTTCAGCATGTATCACTGGGTGAAGTCTAGCATGGAACTTACTCAGCTCAGTAACTGCCCAATGTGTTACAGTAGGGACAGGTGTGTAGCAGGCATAATGTTATTTCTTAGGTACAAGGCTATCTGGCTATTTTAATCCTCCAGTGATCAGAATTGTAGTTGCAATACTTTGGAAACAAATTACAATAATGACCTTTTTTTTTTTTTACATTTTCTTCCCTTCAAACCTAGTAAGAAACAAAGTCCTGCAGCTGAAGAAGAGGAGGAGGATGGAGCCCCTGCAGCAGCAGCAGAAGAGGAAGCCCTTGCCTCAGAAGAGAATGAAGAGGAAGCAGAAGGAGCTCCAGCAGAAGACCATCAAGCCCCTGCAGTGGAGGAGAAGATGATGGAGGAGCAAGCTCCTGCAGAGGAAGACAAGGAAGAAGACGCTCCTGGAGCAGAAGAAGAGGAAGCTCCAACAAATGAAGAAGAAAAAGAAGAGGAAAGCGCTCCCGCTGAAGAACAGCAAGTTCCTGAAGAGGAGGAGAAAGAAGAGGGAGCGGAAGAAGGAGGTTCTGCAGAAGAACATAAAGCCCCTGCAGTGGAGGAGAAGAAGACGGAGGAGCAATCTCCTGCAGTGGAAGAAGAACAGGTAGGACCTCCTGAAGCAAATGAAGAGCCAACTCCTGCAGCGGAGGAGAAAGAAGAGGGAGCGGATGGAAAAGAAGAAGCTTCTGAGGTGGAAGAGATCATCAAAGATCCTCCGGTGGTGGAGAGGCCAACCCTGCGAAAACAGCTTAGGAAGGCCATCATGAAGAGGCTCCGGAGAGTATGGGTAATGTATCAATTTACTGACATTTACCCATTATCTAGAGATGCCTCATGTTGTCCAGTGCAGCTCCACTTTACTTCCTGCAGTTCTGTGCATTTTCAATCAGAACAATAAAAGGAAATCATACACCGTCTGATGAGCCCGCAGGCTGATTACTTTGAGGGCACCCCATAGACCGATGTTTGGCTGCCTTTAGGTTGTAAGAGGTTGCTGACAGAGATCGAAGTCTGCAGATAAAGTGTTGATTCTATAGCAGGCCAATAACAGGGGATGTAGGTAATGCTTATAGGGCTGCTGGACATCTGGCTTAGATATCCACCTTTGGAAATGGGTTGCTACTGGGTAATAGACTGGCACCAGGTGATCAAAGCATATAAAAGAATAAATGGCGCAGGCTCAGACTGAGTTTCATAATAGGCCAAGGCATTCCATGTGTAGAGAGAGAGACCCAAACAGTCCCCACAGGCCCAATGAATAGTGCGTTCTTAAAGCACGACCGAGCCTTTAATATCATAAAGAACCAAGTATTTGTCTTTATTCTTATGTCAACACTTTCTAAATCTTTTCTTTTCAGAATTCCACTCAAAGACTCACCTGCTGCTGCCGACCCAACACCATGGCCTAAATCCTTCCGGTTCTACCTCTCCCAAGGGCGTATGTCTGTGTGTCTGTCTGTCTGTGTGTTTGTGGGTTATGTACAGAAGGGAGTGTGGGAGTTATATACAAGAGTGGGTGAGGGGTTATGTACAGGAGGGAGAGTGAGGGTTATGTACAGGAGTGAGGTAAGGGATTATGTACAGGAGGGAGAGTGAGGGGTTATGCACAAGAGGAAGGGTGGGAGTTATGTACAGGAGGAAGTGTGGGAGTTATATACAGGAGGGAGTGTGGGAGTTATGTACAGGAGTGGGGTAAGGGATTATGTACAGGAGGGAGAGTGAGGCGTTATGTACAGGAGGAATGGTGGGAGTTATATACAGGAGGGAGTGTGGGAGTTATGTACAGGAGTGGGGTAAGGGATTATGTACAGGAGGGAGAGTGAGGGGTTATGTACAGGAGTGGGGTGAGGGATTATGTACAGGAGGGAGAGTGAGGGGTTATGCACAGGAGGAAGGGTGGGAGTTATATACAGGAGGAAGTGTGGGAGTTATGTACAGGAGTGGGGTAAGGATTATGTACAGGAGGGAGAGTGAGGGGTTATGTACAGGAGGAAGGGTGGGAGTTATATACAGGAGGAAGGGTCGGAGTTATGTACAGGAGGGAGGGTGGGGGTAGGAGTAATGATGGGGGGATATCTACAGTAGGGACGTTGAAGGGGGTGTGTATAGGTAAGGGTGTGTATAGGAGGGGGTGGGGGTGCTTAGCATGATCCAGGGTGTAAAACCGACTGCCGTTTCTAGGAGTCAGGAAGGCATTTTTACCTTCAGTGCAGATTGGCCCTCATAGTACTCTAGGGTTTTTCTCCTTCCTCTGGATCATTGGTCGTTAGGGATGCCCAAATATAAATTAGCTATTAGTTTTAATAAATCCTGTGCTCCCCGCCAGGTTTCCCATTAAATATGTCTCAGCGTTTTTCTTTAATGCCTATGGTGAATATTGAGGGAAGGGGCTCCTGTGCCTCGTTCTACTAAGGACACATATTGATCTCCAATGATTGGAAGGAACTACAAAATTGCTTTACTCCATAGGCCACAATGTAAGCATTTCCATTCAAGTCCGTTGCCCCTTTCTTAATAATGGAATTCCATCCACTTCCCACCAGCCTATTTATACTATACCAGACATTTAGTATATGAAGGTGCTTGATATTGGGGAACGCCTATGCTGGATTTGTTTTTTGGTTACCACCCTCTTCAGGTTATGAGACATCCTTTTTGGGTGGGGGATTCCTGCTAAAGCGATGGAGGAGTATTATATTTCTTCTTGCCCCCACAATGACACCCTCCATTGTTTGCTATTCGAGCAAGAGCTTTGAGGGGTAATAAGGAAGGTAGGTGCAAGTTGGGCCAACCCTGCCACTGGACCCATGACCCCCCCCCACTCAGTACCAAAGTTCACATGGACATGAACCTGGAACAGTAACTTTTGGTCAAGGTAGACTCTTTAAACAGTTACCTAACTCAACCTAAATCAAATGTATTAGTAGAACTTTTCTGCATTTCTGATGTGTAAATATGAGGCAGTAGGTTAAATCCTTTGGTCAAACACTAGCCGGTCCTAATAAAGGCAATGGCAAACGAGGAAATGTGTTGCCCACTGGAAATCTGTGCTACTGTCAGGAGAGAATATACTCATGAAATGACCTTCCCCTTCTTTAAATCTTAAATGTTAAAAAAACATTGGTGGCTTAGGGCCCTAAGAGTTCAAAACATTGGTGGCCTGGGGTCATAAGAGTTGAAAACATTGGTGACCTGGGGCCCTAGAAGGTAAAAACGTTGGTGACCTGGGACCCTAAGAGTTAAAAACAATGGTGACCTGGGGCATAAGAGGTAAAAACATTGGCGGCAAGGTGCCATAAGAGTTAAAAACATTGGTGACCTGGGGCATAAGAGTTAAAAACATTGGTGGCCTGGGGCCCTAAGAGTTAAAAACATGGTGGCAAGGGGACCTAAGAGTTAAAAACATTGGTGGCAAGGGGCCCTAAGCGTTAAAAACATTGGTGGCAAGGGGCCCTAAGCGTTAAAAACATTGGTGGCAAGGGGCCCTAAGAGTTAAAAACATTGGTGGCATGGGGCCCTAAGAATTAAAAACATTGGAGGCAAGGGACCCCAAGAATTAAAAACATTGGTGGCAAGGGGCCCTAAGAGTTAAAAACATTGGTGGTAAGGAGCCCTTAGAATTAAAAACATTGGTGGTAAAGGGGCCCTAAGTGTTAAAAACATTGGTGGCAAGGGACACAAAGAGTTTAAAACATTGGTGGCACGGGGGCCCTAAAAGTTAAAAATATTGGTGGCCTGGGGCCCTAAAAATTAAAAACATTGGTGGCCTGGGGCATAAAGAGCTAAAAACAATTGTGGAAAATACAAATATCCTTATCATCTACAGTGGGGGCATATTATCCCTTATTATACATGAGTGATACTCAGAGTTCCCTGTATAACTGAACCTGCAGCCTTCTGTCTCTTTATGGTAACAAAACCCCTCAATGACTTCTAATATCCTTATCATCTACAGTGGGGATACATTATCCTTTATAATACGAGTAATAAGCAGAGTTCCCTATATAAGTCTGCAGCCTTGTGCCTTTATATGGTCACAGAGCCCATCAGTGACATCTAGCATCCTTAATCCATATCATTTAAAGTAGGGGGCACATTATCCCTTATAATCAATCAGTGATAGTCCCCTGTATAACTCAGCCTGCAACCTTGTGCCTTTATATGGTTGTAGAACCCCAGTCCAGCCCCCAAGGCCCACCCCAGATCCACCCAAGCCTACACCACAGTAAAAAGGCCACATAGATATCAGTCTATCAAAACTAAACCCCTCCCACACAAGATTTATAAAAAGCCATTATCGGTGGTTAAAACAAAAACATTGTTGGCCAGGGTCCCACATAAAAGTTTTACAAAAATCATTAGTGGCCAGCCCCCCCCCCATAAAAGTTTTTTAGGACCCCCTGTACAAGTTAAAAAAAAATCATTATGGCCCCCTCTTCAAAGTTAAAAAGAAACATTGGTGGTCAGGGGCCCCATAGAATATTCAAAAAAAACATTGGTGGCCAGGGGCCTATATAGTATTAACGTAATCCATTGGTGGCCAGGGGTTTAATAAAATAAAAAAAACACATTTATGATCAGTGGAACTTACCTTAGACTCCTTTCCTTACTTTGGGTCCTTTCACGGCTTCAGGACTTCAACTTCGTGTCTTTTCATGAATTTGGGTCTTTTTGCAGCTTTGAAGAGCCCCCCACATGCTCTGTCATTTCAGGTACTGCAAAACCAACACATTTGCAGCATTCATTTGTGGGGCAAAGATAGAAAAAAGTATGTTCACCCCAGAAAACCATATATTTTCAGAAAGTGGACATTCCCCTGAATCCACCATTGGGTATGCTTGTCTTTCTACTCCAAAGCACCAAGCTGCAACCCTTTCCTAAATTTGGAGATTTTGGTGACATTTACAAAAATCACCTCATAACTTCTACCTTGCAGCAAACAATTACAAACAATTAGGGTGACCTGACTGAAAACCACATCATTTTGTAAACTACACATTATGATGACTCCAAAATGGGTGATTATGTATTTCTGCTCCAAACTGTATAACTGCAAAGCAATGTAAGAAAAAAAACACGAAAAAATCAAATACAATTATGCAAATCAGTAAAATAAAATAACTGATCCGATAGCGTGGTTAGTGGTCAGAATACTCAAGGCAAAAGTCACGGTATGAAATCAACAGCTTTAGGGGGGAAAAAAAGGGAAATTATAAAAATGAAGAACTAAAAAACAAAAAGTGATCTGCGTTCCCTGTAAAATTCAGCCTGCAACTTTGTGCCTTTATATGGTCATAAAACCACTCAGTGACATACTGTGGAAGTACAGTAGCCCTTATAAAACATGAGTGGAACTCGGAGATCCCTGTATAATTCAGCCTGCAGACTTGAGACTTTTTATGGTCACAAAACCCCTAGGTGACATCTAATATCCTTATCATTTAAAGAAGGGGGTACATCATCACTTATAATATATGAGTGGTACTCAGAGTTCCCTGTACAACGTAGCCTACAGCCTTGTACCTTTATATGGTGATACAAGGCGTCAGTGACTTCTAATATCCATATTATTTCCAGTAACGTGGACATTATCCCTTATAATAGATGTGTGATACCCACTGTTCCATGTATAATTCAGCCTGCAGCTTTGTGCTGTTATATAGTCACACAACCCCTCCGTGACATCTAATATCCTAATCATTTACAGTAGGGGGTACATTATCCCGTTAAACACACAAGTGATTCTCAGTCCCCTGTATAACTCAGTCTGCAGCCTTGTGCCTTTATAAGGTTAGAGAGCCTCTCGGTGACATCTAATATCCTTACAATTTACAGTGGGGCAACATTATCCCTTAAAATATGAGATACAAAGAGTTCCCCATATTTATAACATCCTGCAACTTATGTCTTTATATGGTCAGAGAACCATATGTAGTGACATCTACTATCCTTATCATTAACAGTAGTGGGTACCATATCCCTTATACTGTATATAAGTCATATGATAAGTGATTATGGCTTAAAAGAGGGGTTACATGATCGCCTGTACTAGAAAAGTGATACTCAAAGTCCCCTGTATAACACAGCCCGCAGCCATGCACCTTTATATGGTCACAGAACTTCTCAATTACATCTAATATCCTTATTATTTATAGTGGGGGTACATTATCCCTTATAGTACATTACCATTTGTAATAAGGGGAACAGAATTCCTTTGCAGCTGAATTGTTGCCTCAGTTTCGAGAATCAATTCGCTTGCGGCAAAACCCGGAAATACACCACAATTTGTGTCTGGCAAATTTATTCGCCCATCTCTGTCCCTGTATAACTCAGCCCACAGCCTTGTTCCTTCATATAGTCACCAAACACAACTGAATTCTAATACCCTTATTGTTTAAAATGCAGGGTAAAATAATCCTTATAATACACAATTAGGGAGTACATTATTCCTTATAATACACGAGTGAGATTCGTAACAACTATGAAGCACAGATATAAAAAAAAATGAAAGTACTCTAGGGTGCTAGCACTCACTACATATAATGTATTTGAGGTACCAACCACCTCTTGGTGGTTTAAATATATTTATTGGGTGCCTGGACTCTCTGCCTCCCACTGTATATAATGTACTTTGGGGTTCGATGCCCCTCCCCACTTCCCTTTACATGTTTAGGTCCAGTACCCAAATGTGAATATGCAAATTGGGCTTTCGATTAGGTTTGATATTGAGCCAAATCTGAAAACTGACTGCACTTTTAGTCTCCTACCCTTAAAAATAGTTTGAACCCAACCTCAGTTACAGATCAACCGTAGACGCACTACTTCCCTCAACTGCTCTTATCTTAACATACTGAGATACCATGCAGTTTGTGCTTCCAATATTACTCTGTAATCAGTATTGGAATATACTAAGACTAATAACAGCTTATCTGTTGCAGCTGTCTTTTCTTCCCCATTAACAAAAAAACCCCCTATATCTGGGTCTTAACACCTTGTAAAGTGATAGACAGTCCCAACGACAGTAACACTAAACCAGTGACAATGAGGAATGAATGCATATTGGGAAATTGCTTAGCGTTGCATTGTTTCAGGAGTCAGAACCAGCAGTTCAGAGGACAGAAAGGGACAGTCAGATAGTAACAAACATTACCAACTACAGTGACACACGTCTACAAACCCTTTATATGGTCACAGAAGCCCTCAGTGGCTTCTTCTTGTAATTGAAACAAGAATTGAAACATTACCCTTATAATACATGAGTGATAATCAGAGTTCCCTGTAAAACTCAGCCTTTTGCCCCGTGTCATCATGTGGTCACACAACCCCTCAGTTACATCTAATATCCATATCATTTACAGTAGGGGCTTAATTATGCCTTATGATAAACGAGTGATCGTGGGAGTTCCCGGTTTAACTCAAACTCCATCCTTGAGCCTTTATAAAGTCACAGAACCTCTCAATGACTTCTAATATCCTCAATTTACAGTGAGGGACATTATCCCTTACAATACACGTGTGATGCTCAGAGTTCCTGGAATAACTCAGCCTGCAGCCTTGTGCCTTTATATGATCAGAGAACCCCTCATTTACAATAGGGGGTACAGTATATCTAATAATCGAGGAGTGATACTCAGAGTTCCCTGTATAACACAGCCTTGTGCCTTTTAGGGTCACAGAACCCCTCAGTGACATCGAATATCCTTATAATTGTACAGTAGGGGGTACATTATCTCTTATAATACAATAGTGGTACTCAAGAGTACGCAGTATAACCCCGCCTATAGCCTTGTGCTTTCACATAGTCAAAGACATCTAATACTCTTATCATTTACAGTAGGGAGAACCTTATCCCTTATAATCAATGAGTGATAGTCCCCTATATAACTCCTGCAGCCCTGTGCCTTTACATGGTCACAGAACCCCTTAGTGACTTCTAATATCCTTACAATTTACAGTGGGGATTAATTATACCTTATAATACATGTGTGATCATCCCCTGTATAACTCAGCCTGCAGCCTGGACATGGACCCCTGCTGCAAATCCCTCTGCTCACAATGTCCCCTCCCCTGGCAGTGCATACCTTCTTCAGTTCACGCCATTTCTTCATGCTGCGGGGGGGGAGGCGATCAGCAAGGAGGCTCTGCCAGCAGTGAGCGGGTCTGGGTTGGCGGGGCCCATGAGGGCTGTTGGCCCACCGGCCCAGTTAATATCCATATCATTTACAGCAGGGGTACATTACCTTGTGATTCTCAGAGTCCCCTGTATAACTCAGCCTACAGCCTTTATATGGTCACAGAACCACTCAGTATCTAGTATCCTTATAATTTACAGTAGGAGGTACAATATCCATTATAATACATAAGTGACAATTCTTTGTTCAACTCAGCCTGTAACTGTGTGCCTTTATATGGTCACAGAACCCGTCAGTGACTTCTAATATTTTTAGCATTTGCAGTGGGGGTGCATTAAACCTTATAATACATGAGCAATACTCAGAGATCCCTGTATAACTTAGCCTGAAGCCTTGTGCCTTTATATGGTCACAGAACCCCTCTGTGAATGCTAATATCCTTATCATTTACACAAGGGGTACAGTATCCCTTATAATCAATGAATGATGAACCCTGTATAACTGAACCTGCAGCCCTGTGCCTCTATATGGTCATAGAACACCTCAGTGAAATCTAAATTCCTTATCAAGTAACGCAAGAGAAACATTATCCCGTATAATAAATGAGTGATACGCAAAGATCCCTGCGTAGGAATATCCTTTTAATATCCTAATTTATAGTGGGTGTATAATATCCCTTATATTTTCCATGCAGCCTTGTGCCTTTATATAGTCACAGAACAGTAGTTCACAGTAGAGGTTTCATTATCCCTTATAAAAAATGAGTGAACATCAAGAGTTCCCTGTATAATAAAACATGCAGCCTTGTGCTTTTATATGGTATCAGAACCACTCAGTGACTTCCTTATAATTTATAGTATGGGGTACATTATCCCTTATAATACATGAGACATGTTTAGAGACCCTTGTATAACTCAGCCTACAGCCTTGTGCCTTTATATGGTCTCATTAGGCCTACATTATCACATATAATACATACATGATAGTCCCCTGTATAACACAGCCTGCAGCCTTCTGTCTTTATGTGGTCTCATATGCCTATGTGACTTCTAATTGTCTTACAATTTACAGTAGGGGGTACAGTATCCTTTACAGGACATGAGTGATCGTTCCCTGACTAACTCAGCCTGCAGCCAATATGCCTTTATATAAATATGACAGCATAGGTATTCCCCTGTGCTAAGCACAATTCAGCAGGAACAGTCCCCAAGTTTGCTCATAGCCTGTACAAAAATATACCATAAAATTATAGATGCTTAGGTAAACCCCTGTACTAAGAACAATTAAGCAGGAACAGTCCCTTAAGTTTGCTCATTATCTGTACAGAGAGATACCATAAGACTATGGTAGAATAAGTGTTCCCCTGTACTATGCTTAATTCAGTAGGAACAGCCCCCTAAGTTTGCTTGTAAACCGAGTTTCCAAAAACCTATGGAAGCATAGGAATTCCTCTGTACTATAAGCACAATGACTGCAGGAACACTCCATAAGTTTTTTCTTAGCCTGTATAGAGAGATCCCATAAAACTAGGGCAGCATAGCTATTCCCCTGTACTAAACACAATTCAGCAGGAACAGTCCCTAAGTTTGCTCTTAGCCTGTACAGAGAGATCCCATAAAACTATGGCAGCATAGGTATTCCCATATAATAAGCACTATTCAGCAGGAACGGTCCTAAATTGGGTCATAGCCTGTACAGAGAGATACCAGAAAACTAGAACAGCATCGGAATTTTCCTATACTAAGCACAATTCAACAGGAACAGCACCCTAAGCTTGCTCATAACCTGTACAGAGAGACACCATAAAACTGTGGCAGCATAAGTATTCCCCTGCACTAAGCACAATTCAGCAGAAACAGCCGATAAATTTGCTCATAGCCTGTACAAAATATACCATATAACTAAGGCAGCAAAGGTGGTCCCCTGGACTAAGCACAATTCAGCAGGAACAGCCCTTAAGTTTGATCAAAGCCTGTACAAAATAGACCATACAACTAAGGCAGCAAAGGCATTCCCTGTACTAAGCACAATTAAGGAACAGTCCCTAAAGTTTATTCGTAGCCTGTTCAGAGAGATCCCATAAAAGTAGGGCAGCATGATTACTCCTCTGTACTAAGCACAATTCAGCAGGAACAGTCCCCCAAATTTTGTTCATATCCTGTTCAGAAGATCCCATAAAAGTAGGGCAGCATGGGTATTCCTCCGTCCTAAGCCAAATTCAACAGGAACAGTCGGCAAAGTTTGTTCATAGTCTGTACAGAGAGATTCCATAAAACAAGGTAGCATGGGTATTGCCCTGTACTAAGCCCAATTCAGCAGGAACAGTCCCTAAGTTTGATCATAGCCTGCAAAGAGAGATACTATAAAACTATGGCAGCATTGATATTCCTCTGTACTAAACAAAATGAAGCTGGAAAAGTCCCTAAGTTTGCTTATAGCCTGTACAGAGAGATACCATACAACTATGGAAGCATAGGTATTCCCCTGTACTAAGCACAATTCAGCAGGAACTGCCCCCTATGTTTGCTCATAGCCTGTACAGAGAGATCCCATAAGACTATGCCAGGATAGGTATTCGCAAGTAGTAAGTACAATTAAGCAGGAACTGTTCCTAAGTTTGCTCATAGCTTGTACGTAGAGATCCCATAAAACAATCTCTCCCTACTATACCTGCTATCTCATAGCCACAGTCCCTTCCCAGAGACTATTTTCCCACTGTTACTATAGGCACCACATCTACCTACTATAGCTGCAATACCACAGTCACACTCCCTTCCCAAATGTGTTGTAAGGACCCCCACTGCAGACAGGGGCGATCCTGGCCCCTCCGCTGCCTGAGGCAGCAGCAGTTGCTGCTGCCCCCCCTCCCCCGGAAATTCGCTCTTAAAGTACCAGGAGCAGCATTTTTGCTGCCCCTGGCACCTAGTGGGGCGCTGCCGCCTGAGGCAACAGCCTCAACTAGCCTCATTGGCGAAGCACCCCTGACTGCAGATGCAAGCTGAAGAGTAGAACATGTAGATGGCTTTTAATCTGACATATAGGGGCAGATTTATCAAGGGTCCAATTTCGAAGTGGAAAATACTTCGAAATTCGACCATCTAATTTAAATACTTCGACTTTCGAATATCGAAGTCGAAGTTTTTTGATCGAATCTGGCTATCCTGTGGTCGAAATAAAATAGTTCGATCGAACGATTAAATTGTTCGAATCGAACGTTTCGAAGGATTTCAGCGATCGATGGAAGGATTTTACTTCAACAACAATTGAAACTGAAAAAAAGTGTTTGGAAGGTAATCAACCTCTTTAAGTATATGACACCAGCTAAACAAAAACGGTTCACTGGTCCATATCCATCACCACTGACCCCAATAAGAAACAACACTGACTACTTACCTGGGATTGAAGATAAGGGATACAAAACTGCTTTTGGGCTCCAGAATCTTCATTCGAGGCACCTGCTAGGCATGGAAAAAAGACCAGATCCCCATGTTCCTAAAAAAACAAAGAAAAGCGGTGAGTTGGGGACAAGTGGAGGTACCGACAGCTGAAACATTACATGACTTCTATATCAATAGGAAATACTGTGTGTAGACCACTAACCAGCTTTGAAACATATAGCACTTTAAATACACCGACACAAACTCTCTCTCTGACGTACAAGGTCTTGTTGGAACACAAACACCCCAACTTACCGGACTATTCCAAATAATCACAAAATGCTCAATAAGCAATAAATACCAAGAACAATGAGAACCACCATCTCTACCCACTATTTAAGATAAGGAAGGGACCCCCTACAAGCAAAGGACACCCCAGTTCTACCAGACTGAGCAACAGCAGCAGCACTGATTGGAACCATGGCTGATGAATGAATGGATCCAACAGATATGGCAGCGCAGTAACTGCACTGACTCAATAGGCCACACATACAAAGCAATGCTCTGTGTACTTAATAGGCTGTGTATGTGCTGCACATCTAATTAGAAATAAATGCCATATAAACCTCACTCATCAAAAGGGAACACTTTCCCTTTAAGAGCAGGGAACAGAGGTGACCTGGCAATGTTACAGTTGGTTCAGTCCGTTGGTTGGCCCTGTGGCGAGAGGTAAGACTACTATCCCTCTGGGAGATTTTTTGCCAAAAAATCTTTATTTTAGTGGAAAAAGAGGAGGGAATTTGGCCGATGTCCCCCACAGACCAGCAGGTGTTGCGCCTCTCACTGATTTTAGTGAATTTGGATATTTTTCCCCTAAAATGTGCTTGGGAGATGCCTTTAATCTTAGTGCTGGTTGGGAGACACAGACCAGGATTTGGCAGTCATGCAGGGCTGCCAGCAAATATTCACATTATCTTCTGAAGGTAACATTTGGGGACCCCGTACCACACCATAAGCTGCTTCATTTATGTTCCCACTACTGACAGGCTCCTTAGAGATTTGTCCCTTTGCCCCCTGGGTATGTGCCCTGCTCTTATGTACCAACATTGTAGCTAAATACATGTTCCCTTGATCCAAGTCTGGAACTAGGGGTGGGAAGCAGAGGCACGTGCCATGGGGACAGTTGGGGGGTAATAGCAAATGAGTGGGGGACATACAGCAGGTCCCATAGAAGAGAGGAGACTTTATACCTAGGGTTTGACAGTTGGTTTAGTCCGTTGGTTGGCTCTGTGTTGAATGTATATTCCCTCTGAGAGATTTCTTGCCAAATAACCTTTACTATAGTAAAAAAAAAGAGGGGAAAAGGTTGGATGATGCCCCCCCAGACTAGCAGATGTGGCTCCTCTCCCTGATTTTAGTGAATTAGGAGAATTTTCCCATAAATGTGCCTTTAATATTAGTGCTGGTTTGCAGACACAGACCAGGATTTGGCAGTTATTCAGGGCTGCCAGCAAATATTCACATTATCTTCTGAAGGTAACATTTGGGGACCCCGTACCACACCATAAGCTGCTTCATTTATGTTCCCACTACTGACAGGCTACTTAGAGATTTGTCCCTTTGCCCCCTGGGTATGTGCCCTGCTCTTATGTACCAACATTGTAGCTAAATACATGTTCCCTTGATCCAAGTCTGGAACTAGGGGTGGGAAGCAGAGGCACGTGCCATGGGGACAGTTGGGGGGTAATAGCAAATGAGTGGGGGACATACAGCAGGTCCCATAGAAGAGAGGAGACATCAAACCTAGGGATCAGACAGTTGGTTTAGTCCGTTGGTTGGCTCTGTGTTGAATGTATATTCCCTCTGAGAGATTTCTTGCCAAATAACCTTTACTATAGTAAAAAAAAGAGGGGAAAAGGTTGGATGATGCCCCCCCAGACTAGCAGATGTGGCTCCTCTCCCCGATTTTAGTGAATTAGGAGAATTTTCCCATAAATGTGCTTGGGAGATGCCTTTAATATTAGTGCTGGTTGGCAGACACAGACCAGGATTTGGCAGTTATTCAGGGCTTAGACTGAGGCCCAATATCTGCTGGAACTGATACAAAGCTCAAGTTTAGGGGAAAATAGATCTCTGCCTTCCTCTGTATTATATAGCAAATATTAAGTGCTAAATTCATTAACTTGCCTTTATATTCTCTTTTCTATACAGATTGCTACAGCGCTTTTCCTGATTTTTGGACCGCGACTTCGGTGCTTCACACCTGCCTATTAACACCTGGGTTATTTTTTTTTTTGGTTTCTCCATTGTTCAGTCAATTACATCTTTAGCTGAACAGTGTAAGAGAGAGCCAGGGGCTCCTTAGGGAGACCCCCCCTTGGGGTGCCCCGGCCTTGTGCCGCCCCCTATTTTTCCCCCCCCACCCGGAGAATCTTCTTTAAGAGGTAATCTTGCAAATTCAACTGATTCAGCACATGATTTCTTCTTCAGCGAGTCTGTCGTAAATTCACTTGGGGGGGTCGGCTTTGTGCATATGAGCCCATACGGCTACTGTATATGGTATTTATAAGAAGCCAATTCATCAGCAGCATTAATAAAGGGCTTTTATCATTGACTGGAACAATGTTTCATACAAATGGGAGAATATAGATAAGGAAATAAATAAATGGCTGTTTCACCTTTAATGTATATTTTAGTATGTTACAGGATGGCTACTTCTAAGCAACTTTTTCACTGGTCTTCATTAAATGTTTTCGATAGTTTTCTGACTCTTTCCGGCTTTCAATGGGTCACTGACCCCATCAAAAAACAAATGGTCTGTAAGGCTACACGTTTATTGTTATTACTACTTTTCTTCAAAGCACATGGTTGCTAGAGTCATTTGGACCATAGCAACCACATGGCTAAAATTGCAAACTGGAGAGCTGCTGAAGAAAAAGTTCAATAACTCAAAAGCCACAAATAATAAAAAAAGGAAAACCAAGTGCAAATTGTCTTAGAATATCACTATCTGCATCCTACTAAAAGTTCATTTAAAGGGGAACAACTCTTGACTTCATTTTGGCTGATTATGTCTATTTGTCCCTGTAGGTTTCAACGATGGACAAGGTGCAGAGAAAACCATCGCTTCTGGTAATGCCTCAGTGTAAAACAATCCTCTCTCAACTGGTGTTTCCCTTTCTCTCTTCTATATAAGCTCTCCTTAAGCAGCTGTCTGTCTGCACTGATTCTTTTATATATATATATATAAATATATATATATATATATATATATATATATATATATATATATATATATATATATATATATATGGGAGCTGCCAAACCTTTTGCCTCTGTGCATGCAGAACTGACATCCAGGGAATCCAATCACTACGTTTATTTAATTTTCAGAATAAAATGCCCTTATTCCTGGCATGTTTGCCCCATAAAAACCCAAACCCTTTTCTGTCTCTTTTCTCCTCAGAGCCAGGCTGACTGTGAGCAGCATTTAGAGCCATTTAGTATTCTGTCCCTAATGCTCTTTCTTTTCACTTATAGACGCTGTACTCCGTCCTGAAGGACTTCAGGGGGGAACATACGGACTTTGAGGCCCTCGCCTCTTATTACGGTAAAATCCTATATTATTTATCAGTTCCTAAGGTTGTGCCATTCGTTTTATCATATGTGAATGCCTTTCCCCCTATAGCTCAGTATTTAACAGAAATGTGTTTTTCCTGCAGAACATCACTACCGGGTCGAATTCGGCGAGAACATCGTCCTGTAAGTAAACCATAAATGGACTTGGGAATCATTTGCTATTGCCCCAGGGGTAACTGCAAGGGCAATAAGGCTGGAAAATGTTTAATAAACATTCAGTGATATCTTTCGTTTTCAGAAAGCACTTCCTTCTTACATGCGAAGTGGACCCGAGGATGAGGGCCAAGGAGAACATTATCCTGTACTGGAAAATGCTCAACTCACTGGTAGGTAATGCAGAATTGATGTTTAGGTAAATAGGGAACAAATTATATTAGATTGCCAGCTCTTATCTCACACTGCTTCTTTCTTTATGTTACAGGAAGTGATCAAGAGGGAATATGCCGCCCTCAGGAAGTCTGCCAAGCTGCCTCCTGTAAGTGTCACTAGTATTATTATGGGAGAGGTTATTTTCACTGTGTGTCTCTATAATAATCAAGAACATTATTATTCATTGTATCTGCCCTGGGGTCATCTAAAGTCATCCATCCAAGTGCCATTTTCACCAGCAACAAAAATGGGGTTATGCACAGACACTGCATAGAGTTTTATCACAAGCGGCCACATGGCCACAATAATGGCATTGCTACAAAGAAGCGCTTAACATTGACTCTCTTCTTCCACAGGATCATCCAACTCGAGTCCAAAACCGGAGGCAGCAACTTGAGTATCTGCGGCTGGAGAATGTAAGTTCACCTGGGATCACTGTCCCTGATGCTTTTCTTGGGTTTTTTAACAACTAGATACTGAACTTTGATTGGTCCATTGCAATCAGGACAACTGCACACGGGTGATTTGGGGTTTTTTCTCCCTATGATGAGAAAAGGCTGAACAATATCACAATATCAGCTGCCGGCAGGGAATCCCACACCCTCACTGCCCTCAGCATATAAAGGTACTATTAGCAGCACATCTACAGGCTTAATCTTAACTGTCTCCTTTCTTTCCCCTTTGCTCCTATCCTTGTGCCTCCCATGCGCTCACAGACCATCAACCAACATCTTAACCAGCTGCACAACGAGTTTGTGAGAGAGCAGAAGCTACAGGAAGCTGCTGGGTATGTATTTTGCAATTAACACTTTCAATTACACTTACTGGCACATGGATACTGGTTCAAAAAATAGATGTTTTCTCCTACCTCTGGGTGCTTTGGCCATACTAATAGTAAATAGCACAGAAACTTGTTGAACTTTTTTAGGTCCCTACAACCATAGCATGTATCTCAGCATGTATCACTGGGTGAAGTCTAGCATGGAACTTACTCAGCTCAGTAACTGCCCAATGTGTTACAGTAGGGACAGGTGTGTAGCAGGCATAATGTTATTTCTTAGGTACAAGGCTATCAGGCTATTTTAATCCTCCAGTGATCAGAATTGTAGTTGCAATACTTTGGAAACAAATTACAATAATGACCCATTTTTTTTTTTACATTTTCTTCCCTTCAAACCTAGTAAGAAACAAAGTCCTGC
This sequence comes from Xenopus laevis, assembly GCF_017654675.1. Classification (NCBI taxonomy): domain Eukaryota; kingdom Metazoa; phylum Chordata; class Amphibia; order Anura; family Pipidae; genus Xenopus; species Xenopus laevis. The sequence continues at coordinate 29,261,019 of NC_054388.1, forward strand.
AGCTGAAGAAGAGGAGGAGGATGGAGCCCCTGCAGCAGCAGCAGAAGAGGAAGCCCTTGCCTCAGAAGAGAACGAAGAGGAAGCAGAAGGAGCTCCAGCAGAAGACCATCAAGCCCCTGCAGTGGAGGAGAAGATGATGGAGGAGCAAGCTCCTGCAGAGGAAGACAAGGAAGAAGACGCTCCTGGAGCAGAAGAAGAGGAAGCTCCAACAAATGAAGCAGAAAAAGAAGAGGAAAGCGCTCCCGCTGAAGAACAGCAAGTTCCTGAAGAGGAGGAGAAAGAAGAGGGAGCGGAAGAAGGAGGTTCTGCAGAAGAACATCAAGCCCTTGCAGTGGAGGAGAAGAAGACGGAGGAGCAATCTCCTGCAGTGGAAGAAGAACCGGTAGGACCTCCTGAAGCAAATGAAGAGCAAACTCCTGCAGCGGAGGAGAAAGAAGAGGGAGCGGATGGAAAAGAAGAAGCTTCTGAGGTGGAAGAGATCATCAAAGATCCTCCGGTGGTGGAGAGGCCAACCCTGCGAAAACAGCTTAGGAAGGCCATCATGAAGAGGCTCCGGAGAGTATGGGTAATGTATCAATTTACTGACATTTACCCATTATCTAGAGATGCCTCATGTTGTCCAGTGCAGCTCCACTTTACTTCCTGCAGTTCTGTGCATTTTCAATCAGAACAATAAAAGGAAATCATACACCGTCTGATGAGCCCGCAGGCTGATTACTTTGAGGGCACCCCATAGACCGATGTTTGGCTGCCTTTAGGTTGTAAGAGGTTGCTGACAGAGATCGAAGTCTGCAGATAAAGTGTTGATTCTATAGCAGGCCAATAACAGGGGAGGTAGGTAATGCTTATAGGGCTGCTGGACATCTGGCTTAGATATCCACCTTTGGAAATGGGTTGCTACTGGGTAATAGACTGGCACCAGGTGATCATATAAAAGAATAAATGGCGCAGGCTCAGACTGAGTTTCATAATAGGCCAAGGCATTCCATGAGTAGAGAGACCCAAACAGTCCCCACAGGCCCAATGAATAGTGCGTTCTTAAAGCACGACCGAGCCTTTAATATCATAAAGAACCAAGTATTTGTCTTTATTCTTATGTCAACACTTTCTAAATCTTTTCTTTTCAGCATTTCACTCAAAGACTCACCTGCTGCTGCCGACCCAACACCATGGCCTAAATCCTTCCGGTTCTACCTCTCCCAAGGGCGTATGTCTGTGTGTCTGTCTGTCTGTGTGTTTGTGGGTTATGTACAGAAGGGAGTGTGGGAGTTATATACAAGAGTGGGTGAGGGGTTATGTACAGGAGGGAGAGTGAGGGGTTATGTACAGGAGTGGGGTGAGGGATTATGTACAGGAGGGAGAGTGAGGGGTTATGCACAGGAGGAAGGGTGGGAGTTATATACAGGAGGAAGTGTGGGAGTTATGTACAGGAGTGGGGTAAGGGATTATGTACAGGAGGGAGAGTGAGGGGTTATGTACAGGAGGAAGGGTGGGAGTTATTTACAGGAGGAAGGGTCGGAGTTATGTACAGGAGGGAGGGTGGGGGTAGGAGTAATGATGGGGGGATATCTACAGTAGGGAGGTTGAAGGGGGTGTGTATAGGTAAGGGTGTGTATAGGAGGGGGTGGGGGTGCTTAGCATGATCCAGGGTGTAAAACCGACTGCCGTTTCTAGGAGTCAGGAAGGCATTTTTACCTTCAGTGCAGATTGGCCCTCATAGTACTCTAGGGTTTTTCTCCTTCCTCTGGATCATTGGTCGTTAGGGATGCCCAAATATAAATTAGCTATTAATTTTAATAAATCCTGTGCTCCCCGCCAGGTTTCCCATTAAATATGTCTCAGCGTTTTTCTTTAATGCCTATGGTGAATATTGAGGGAAGGGGCTCCTGTGCCTCGTTCTACTAAGGACACATATTGATCTCCAATGATTGGAAGGAACTACAAAATTGCTTTACTCCATAGGCCACAATGTAAGCATTTCCATTCAAGTCCGTTGCCCCTTTCTTAATAAAGGAAATCCCACCAGCCTATTTATACTATACCAGACATTTAGTATATGAAGGTGCTTGATACTGGGGAACGCCTATGCTGGATTTGTTTTTTGGTTACCACTCTCTTCAGGTTATGAGACATCCTTTTTGGGTGGGGGATTCCTGCTAAAGCGATGGAGGAGTATTATATTTCTTCTTGCCCCCACAATGACACCCTCCATTGTTTGCTATTCGAACAAGAGCTTTGAGGGGTAAAAAGGAAGGTAGGTGCAAGTTGGGCCAACCCTGCCACTGGACCCATGACCCCCCCCACTCAGTACCAAAGTTCACATGGACATGAACCTGGAACAGTAACTTTTGGTCAAGGTAGACTCTTTAAACAGTTACCTATCTCAACCTAAATCAAATGTATTAGTAGAACTTTTCTGCATTTCTGATGTGTAAATATGAGGCAGTAGGTTAAATCCTTTGGTCAAACACTAGCCGGTCCTAATAAAGGCAACGGCAAACAAGGAAATGTGTTGCCCACTGGAAATCTGTGCTACTGTCAGGAGAGAATATACTCATGAAATGACCTTCCCCTTCTTTAAATCTTAAATGTTAAAAAAACATTGGTGGCTTAGGGCCCTAAGAGTTCAAAACATTGGTGGCCTGGGGTCATAAGAGTTGAAAACATTGGTGACCTGGGGCATAAGAGTTAAAAACATTGGCGGCCTGGGGCCCTAAGTGGTAAAAACATTGGCGGCAAGGTGCCATAAGAGTTAAAAACATTGGTGACCTGGGGCATAAGAGTTAAAAACATTGGTGGCCTGGGGCCCTAAGAGTTAAAAACATGGTGGCAAGGGGACCTAAGAGTTAAAAACATTGGTGGCAAGGGGCCCTAAGCGTTAAAAACATTGGTGGCAAGGGGCCCTAAGAGTTAAAAACATTGGTGGCATGGGGCCCTAAGAATTAAAAACATTGGAGGCAAGGGACCCCAAGAATTAAAAACATTGGTGGCAAGGGGCCCTAAGAGTTAAAAACATTGGTGGTAAGGAGCCCTTAGAATTAAAAACATTGGTGGTAAAGGGGCCCTAAGTGTTAAAAACATTGGTGGCAAGGGACACAAAGAGTTTAAAACATTGGTGGCACGGGGGCCCTAAAAGTTAAAAATATTGGTGGCCTGGGGCCCTAAAAATTAAAAACATTGGTGGCCTGGGGCATAAAGAGCTAAAAACAATTGTGGAAAATACAAATATCCTTATCATCTACAGTGGGGGCATATTATCCCTTATTATACATGAGTGATACTCAGAGTTCCCTGTATAACTGAACCTGCAGCCTTCTGTCTCTTTATGGTAACAAAACCCCTCAATGACTTCTAATATCCTTATCATCTACAGTGGGGATACATTATCCTTTATAATACGAGTAATAAGCAGAGTTCCCTATATAAGTCTGCAGCCTTGTGCCTTTATATGGTCACAGAGCCCATCAGTGACATCTAGCATCCTTAATCCATATCATTTAAAGTAGGGGGCACATTATCCCTTATAATCAATCAGTGATAGTCCCCTGTATAACTCAGCCTGCAACCTTGTGCCTTTATATGGTTGTAGAACCCCAGTCCAGCCCCCAAGGCCCACCCCAGATCCACCCAAGCCTACACCACAGTAAAAAGGCCACATAGATATCAGTCTATCAAAACTAAACCCCTCCCACACAAGATTTATAAAAAGCCATTATCGGTGGTTAAAACAAAAACATTGTTGGCCAGGGTCCCACATAAAAGTTTTACAAAAATCATTAGTGGCCAGCCCCCCCCTAAAAGTTTTTTAGGACCCCCTGTACAAGTTAAAAAAAAAAAATCATTATGGCCCCCTCTTCAAAGTTAAAAAGAAACATTGGTGGTCATGGGCCCCATAGAATATTCAAAAAAAACATTGGTGGCCAGGGGCCTATATAGTATTAACGTAATCCATTGGTGGCCAGGGGTTTAATAAAATAAAAAAAACACATTTATGATCAGTGGAACTTACCTTAGACTCCTTTCCTTACTTTGGGTCCTTTCACGGCTTCAGGACTTCAACTTAGTGTCTTTTCATGAATTTGGGTCTTTTTGCAGCTTTGAAGAGCCCCCCACATGCTCTGTCATTTCAGCTAAAAAACCAACACATTTGCAGCATTCATTTGTGGGGCAAAGATAGAAAAAAGTATGTTCACCCCAGAAAACCATATATTTTCAGAAAGTGGACATTCCCCTGAATCCACATTGGGTATGCTTGTCTTTCTACTCCAAAGCACCAAGCTGCAACCCTTTCCTAAATTTGGAGAATTTGGTGACATTTACAAAAATCACCTCATAACTTCTACCTTGCAGCAAACAATTACAAACAATTAGGGTGACCTGACTGAAAACCACATCATTTTGTAAACTACACATTATGATGACTCCAAAATGGGTGATTATGTATTTCTGCTCCAAACTGTATAACTGCAAAGCAATGTAAGAAAAAAAACACGAAAAAATCAAATACAATTATGCAAATCAGTAAAATAAAATAACTGATCCGATAGCGTGGTTAGTGGTCAGAATACTCAAGGCAAAAGTCACGGTATGAAATCAACAGCTTTAGGGGGGAAAAAAAGGGAAATTATAAAAATGAAGAACTAAAAAACAAAAAGTGATCTGCGTTCCCTGTAAAATTCAGCCTGCAACTTTGTGCCTTTATATGGTCAAAAAAACCACTCAGTGACATACTGTGGAAGAACAGTAGCCCTTATAAAACATGAGTGGAACTCGGAGATCCCTGTATAATTCAGCCTGCAGACTTGAGACTTTTTATGGTCACAAAACCCCTAGATGACATCTAATATCCTTATCATTTAAAGAAGGGGGTACATCATCACTTATAATATATGAGTGGTACTCAGAGTTCCCTGTACAACGTAGCCTACAGCCTTGTACCTTTATATGGTGATACAAGGCATCAGTGACTTCGAATATCCATATTATTTCCAGTAACGTGGACATTATCCCTTATAATAGATGTGTGATACCCACTGTTCCATGTATAATTCAGCCTGCAGCTTTGTGCTGTTATATAGTCACACAACCCCTCCGTGACATCTAATATCCTAATCATTTACAGTAGGGGGTACATTATCCCGTTAAACACACAAGTGATTCTCAGAGTCCACTGTATAACTTAGTCTGTAGCCTTGTGCCTTTATAAGGTTAGAGAGCCTCTCGGTGACATCTAATATCCTTACAATTTACAGTGGGGCAACATGATCCCTTAAAATATGAGATACAAAGAGTTCCCCATATTTATAACATCCTGCAACTTATAGTAGTGTCTGTAGTTGGTATGACCATCAGAAATCACAGGCCCCATACACAAAGTTAGCAGAGCCTTCCCTCCGCCAATTATTAACCCATTGGTGACCTGGGCCCCTGGAGCAGGGTCGTGCCATCAATGCAGACACATGGCCACACCCCAGACCTGTTGATTGGCTGCACACCTAGACTTAACATCAGATGATTTGCTAAGTCTCTATTTATTAGGATCAATGTTAAAAAAAATACTGTCAAAAGAATGATCAATTAATGGCATTGAGTCTAAAGTCAGAAAGAGAGGACAGCTGTCTTGCTGATCCTGACTATTTTACTAGTATTCTATAGGCCGGCACATTTTTTAGGGAAGAGGATCACTGGCCCAGGGATCAAAGTTAGCGATGTTTACCACTGCTCCACACTGCTGAGCAATTGCATCTGGATGCCAGTATCAATTAACCGTTGTACCTTTACATTAGGGAAGAACCTGCATAAAAAGTCATCTCGATGCAGGTTTTTATACCATTGGTTCTGGTATACTCTTATTTTATAACTGATGCATTTGGGACATGGGTTCAAGGATGCTTGGGAAGTACATGTGTCTACATATATGTTTCAAAGGGTTTTTTAACCTTTAAGTCTTCTGAATTATTGTGTGTATTTGAAAAGCCTATTATATTTTGGCATACCTCCCAACATTTTGAAAATATAAAGAAGGCCAAAAAGTTTAGCTGCTCGCAGTCCGGCAAATAATTACCATGTCCATTTTACAAAATTTGGCCGGTTATGGAAAGTTTTAACACATTTCTGTGTTATTAGTTTTGCTAATGAAGGTGAATTGCCCTTTAAGTTGCATGTCAGTTTCCTCAAGAGACCTGCTTATCTTAAATTGTTACAATTGTTTCTTTGCTTATCTTAAATTGTAACAAATGTATCTAAGTGCACCTTTCATGTATTCTGGGCTCTCTGCCAAAAGCCAAATTAAGTTTTAGAAGCTTTGTATCTTTTTCTGGCTGTTCAGTGCAGGAGATCACATAGAATGTGTGGATTTTTCAACAATCTGGGACTGTGGGTTGAGCTGCCAAAATCGGGACAGTTGTGAGGTATGTTTTGGTATTTTGGAGTGTGCATATTTTAGGGTCTTCCTGCAGTAATCAATATGATTTTTGTGTTGATGCTGTGTTTGTTTAATAGAATCCCTCTTTTTTCCAATGATTCCCAATGGTTGTAATGGCTGTACAGGACCGTGCACGTGCACAATATAGCTTTCCGGGATTGTCACTGTTCTACCCCAGGCTGTTTTTTTTAGAGGAGCACTGGCCCAGGGAACTTTACTGTGTAATCATTGAGAGAAGGGGGCTAACATATAGGCACTTCCCCAGTGTAAAGGGTAATAGACCCAGTTACATAAATATAACTGGTGCCTACAGGAGATTAATGTAGATTATAAGAAAGGAAACACAGCTCCAGGTACCCACTAACTGCCAGACTGCTGTACCGAAGTGTCATTGATTCTTCACCAGAAGTCAGTGGGAAAGCTAATGCCACACGGGCTGAAAATGTATTCGTATCCATCTCAGCAGGCTGATTTTCAGTACTGATTTTTAGCTCAAGTGCATTTTCAGTGTAGCAGAAACGTAGTGATCACTTTTTGCTCCGTGATCATGTTTAGTTTCCACAATTAAATTCGATTATGTCACTGAGCTTGCTGATGAGCCGATGAAGCTATGAGTGCATTTGAAACAACAGCACCACCTGCTGGTCATTTCAGCCTACTTAAGGGAGTCTGCTGGAATGATCAAAAAAAAAATATGAATTGCTAAAGCACAGAGAAGAGCGCTCTAAACAATTCTGCATGAATTTCTTTTGAATGCCCAGTCAAATCAGTTCCTGTCCCATCAGAGCTTACAATGTCCCCGTTATAGTCACAGTTTCTTCCGTAACCTTTTAGGGTCAGTCCACACGAGCAGATTTGGGGAGAATAGTCGCCCACCGACAAAACGCCTCTTCTTTGGGGCGACAATCTCCCCAAACTGCCTTTCCGAACTGAGACTATTATCCCACTTTTACTATAGGCACCATCTCTCCCTACTATACCTGCTATCCCCCAGTCACAGTCCCTTCCTAGAGACTATTATCCCACTGTTACTATAGACACCATTTCTCCCTACTATACCTGCTATCCCACAGTCACACTCCCTTCCCAGAGACTATTATCCCACTGCTACTATAGACACCATCTCTCCCTACTATACCTGCTATCCCACAGTCACACTCCCTTCCCAGAGACTATTATCCCACTGTTACTATAGGCACCATCTCTCCCTACTATACCTGCTATCCCACAGTCACACTCCCTTCCCAGAGACTATTATCCACTGCTACTATAGGCACCATCTCTCCCCACTATACCTGCTAATTATAGCCCCTCTACCACTATAGATTTTACCAGCTCCCACTTTACAGCCAATCTATTGAGTTTATTATCCCCTCAGGCCACTGGCATCACATAATCCTAATATACCTCTTCTACCACAGTCAGACACACTGGATTTTCCACTATAAAATATACTACTAATTCGATAGTAACAACTCGGTGGATGAGACACAAAAGTATAATCACGTGATGACATAATACCATCAATTTCTCTCAGTTCCCCATTGGCCCCTGCCCAAGCGCTGTATATTGTGACTCTCACCGCCTGGAGCGGCCTTTTGAGACACGCCCTGTACAGCTCATGCGGGCGGGTACTATTTTGTCACACGGAAGTTTGTTGCGGGACAAGGAAGCAGAATGGAGAACGGGGCGTACGGGGCACCGAAAGCGGGGAGCAGCTTTAACCTAGAAAACTTTCTCAGGCGGCCAGAGACGATATTGAGGATCTGCAGCTGCGTGAGTATCACAGACACTTTCCTGTCACACATGCGCCACCTGCACGGGGAGTTAAGACAGATACATATTAATAATCTGCTCTGTGCAAAACAGCTGTTAACTACAGACGCCAGCCTTATTAACTGTGTGGAGTTACTGTATGGAGTTAGCTGTAGTTCGTGTTCTTTACAGGCTTCCCTTGCCCTAGGATTAATTATGTTTAATCATCCTTCCCCCGCCCCACTTGTCATGTGCTGCTCCAGTGCAATACCTAGCGCTGAGGATGATGGGAACTGTAATGAAATGAGTGCTGGCAGGCGACCCGGCACATACCTCAATGCCTGTGCAATGTAGCTGTTCCCTCTCCTGGTGTCACATGTTTGGGCTGAGGGTCACATGCCGTACCCGGCGTCACGTGATGCCTTAGCGGGGCACGTGCCAGTGTTTACTGAGTTGTAAGTGGGATGAAGCCGCCCGTGACCCTTTCACTGCCGAGAGAGTCTTTAGTCGGGCAGTGACAGAAGTGCCATAGAGCCGACCCCGTGCAGAGCAATAGCAGCGAAGGGGGCGGATACAGATCCGGGTGTGCTGGCTGGGCCTATAGTATGACGTGTTGTTGCTATTAGTCTGCCTTTTCCTTTTCACTGGCTTTATATTTCTATTCTTTCATTAACAGGCAAATAGTCACCTTGATGTTTTGGAATAAGATTCGCTCAAGAGTCTCATTTATAATCACTGGGCAGTACCCTATGGCTATAACATTTGCTTTCAGTCTTAAAAATGCAGCTGGCTAAAAAAAACAAAGCGTATCACTGACTGGTTGCTATGGGTTACTGCCCAGGTGCAAAATTGTAAATGTCTAGAATCCAGGAGCCTAAATTTTAAGTAATACAAAAAGTCTTTATTTTACAGTATGTATAATGCAGGCAGCCTATGATTAAGGGGCCCATTTACTTTGCTCGAGTGAAGGAATAGAATAAAAAAAACTTCGAATTTCGAATGTTTTTTTGGCTACTTCGACCTTCAACTACGACTTCGACTTTGAATCGAACGATTCAAACTAAAAATCGTTCGAGAATTCGATAGTCGAAGTACTGTCTCTTTAAGAAAAACTTCGACCCCCTACTTCGCCACCTAAAACCTACCGAGGTGCAATGCTAGTCTATGGGGAAGGTCCCCATAGGCTTTGTAACAATTTTTAGGTCGAAGAAAAATCGTTTGATCGATGGATTAAAATCCTTCGAATTGAACGATTCGAAGGATTAATAGTTTGATCAAACTATTTGTGGCAAATCCTTCTACTTTGATATTCGAAGTCGAAGGATTTACATTCGGCAGTCGAATATCGAGGGTTAATTAACCCTCGATATTCTACCATATGTAAATCTGCCCCTAAGTGTTCTTAACACAAAATGTGTAAGGCTTTTATACATAATGTAATAAAGACTGTATTATTTAAAATTTGGGCTACTGGATTCTATTGACATTTATGATTTTGGTGTTCCGGAGTGGCGCCTGCCTGCAATCCAAGTTTCATGTGTTTCTCGCCTTTGCTGAAGGTCTGGGGCATGAGGACCCGGACCCACCGTGGAAAGCAGTAAGCTTGTCCCATATTCAATGAATTCATGCTTCCAAAGTTTTAGATTCCGGTGCAAAATTGCCCAGTGTTTGTAAATGAGACCCATGTCAGTCTGGCTGTTCACCCAAGAAATGCTTCTCCTGCATGAGCTGTGGGGTGCAGGGGAAACAATGCAGCCTATGGTGTAATCTCCTAAATAGGATGAGTGGCAGAGTCACAAAACAGGTTTGGCCTGTGTGTGGGATTAGTGGTTCACCTGGAAAAACGTGGGCTACGCTCCTGCCCAGTGACTGATCCAAGTGTTGGACCTTGGAGTGTAATTTGGCTGCATTTGTCTCCGAATAGCAGGGATATTCAGCCAATCAAATATTCCTTCCTCCAGCTCCAGTATGGCATCATCACAAATATTTATTCAAGTGGTGATCATGTCTGTTAAACAAGGTTTTCACTGGGTGATGTAGAAAAGGTACATATGTATGGTCTGAACTGTTTTCTGTATTTTTCCTACACAAACATATCTGATTCCACAGATTGAAAGGAAACCGCAATACCTGTATGGGCAATTTCCCAGCATCCTTCAAAGTTGATCTAGAGGCAAGAAAAAAAATCCCCTTTTTCAAGTCCCCCTAGAGTTAACTTTTAGTATGTGATAGAATGGCTTATTCTAAGCAACTTTTCAATTGGCCATGGGCCAATATCCTTACATTTTGTAGTAGGATGTACTTTTTTGTTTTTCATAATAGGTATGTTTTGATTTTGAAAGACTATGGACTATGAATCTTTCTTATGTAGAATGTATTGTTTGAGAGAGTTTAGAATTATTGGGGCACAGGCTAAACCTTATTGGCTATAGTAGCAACAGTTATGCCTGGCAATTGGTACATTTGGGGAGACTGGCTACTCACTGGGAATCTTATGCCATGGCAATTTGGGCAGTGTATGAGTAACACATCTATTTTGCACCATTGTTAGAGATTGTGGAGTAGGTTGGGTAGGCGTTCAGTTTAGTCAGCCAGAATATGGAAGCGTATTAGTGTTGTAGTGTAGTTGACTGGGCAGGAATGTTTGCTTATGAAAAGAGAATAACAAGGCTGTAGTTTACTTTTCTTTTCTATTACATTCTGTTATTTGAACACAGCACAATAGACTGCAATACAGATTGTGAATGTAAAGCTGTTAGGTGAATGGCACACTTAGCATTTTGTGTTAGTCAATTCACCTTTCATGCAAATAAGAAATCCCTTTTGAATATGTTGTAGAACTCGACTAGAATTTCCTCATGTTTGCCAGTACAAAATGCCCAGGCTATTTCATGCTGGAAACACAAGGCAGGTGCTATTTAGCCAACCTCAGCAGGAAAGATCTGTGCCTACGAATTTGCCCCCAGGAGCTCCCCATATTACTGTTAAAGGGATGCTGAAACTTTATGCTGGAGCTATAATCTCAGTATATAAAATACAGCATTTCTAGACATATTGTAGGCTTAGTTCTCCTTTAAGTGGTAGTTATCTTGAAAATGAAACTCTGTATGGAGCTTTGCTCCATATTTTTATCTGGAAATGTCAGCATGTAATAAGTTATTAATTTATTTGTGTTTTCTCCTTGCAGGTCTTTGCTCTCGTTGTCTTTGCTTGCATTGTAACTGATGGTTACTCAAATAACCCGGGTGATAGCAAGTTATACTGTGTATTCAATAAGAACAATGACGCCTGCCACTATGGAGTGGGCATTGGGTTTCTGGCTTTCCTAGCATGCATCCTCTTCTTGTTTCTGGATATTTACCTGCAGACCCTAAGCAACGTCAACTACCGCAAATACATAGTGTTGGGTGACTTGGGCTTCTCTGGTGAGTGGCTACTTCCACAAGAGACCTATATAATAATTGGGTGGGATCTGTGGGTTTTACATATCTCTCTGTGTAGTATTCCTTTGGAGGATGGACCAGTTTCGAAATTGACTAACATTTCAAAAAATGTAGGGCAAATTCCAAACTAAATGGTAGAATATGAATTACACAGAAAACAATTGATACTGCTCAGCCTATAATCACCATAAAAAAAGACATCCGAATATACGGTGAGCACGGGTGTAAATACCCCATTCTATCGCCTGAAGCAAAACTACAGTAAATTATTTCAATATAGGCCATATAGTCATAGGTCACTCATAGGATCCTTTTGGTGGCCCAGGTGCCTTGCCCAGAACCCTTAGCTTTGGGGTGAGTAGCCTGGGGAAGCACTCCAGGGAATCACCTCATTAAATCCAATAAAGCCTAGATGATACAAACTCATAGGCTATCATAGGGTGGGATCTGTGGATTTCACACACCTTTCTGTGTAGTATTCCTTTGGAGGATGCACCAATTTTGAAATTGACTAACATTTTAAAAAATGCACCAAATTTCTAGTGGCAAATAAATGCTGGGGGATGTATTAAGATTGCCTCCTATGGACCAAAAGTGTGCCAGCTTATTCCTTCCTGGAAACATTTAGACATGGAGAATGTCATATCTATATTTTTATTTTGTTGGTCATGGAAAGCTTTATATTGTTATATTGATTTCTTTCTCTATCCTGTAGTGCTGTGGAGTTTCCTCTGGTTTGTGGGCTTCTGCTTTTTAGCCAATCAGTGGGCAGCGACTGTCACACAAGATTTGACTGGAAGGGACAGTGCACAATCAGCCATTGCATTCAGCTTCTTTTCTATCCTAAGTTGGGTAAGTCTCTCTCTCTCTCTCTCTCTCTCTCTCTCTCTCTCTCTCTCTCTCTCTCTCTCTCTCTCTCTCTCTCCCTCTCTCCCTCTCTCCCTCTCTCCCTCCCTCCCTCCCTCCCTCCCCATACAGAGCAATATTAGGCTGTTCCAGAACCCATTGCTGAAAAAGAAACGTCAATCATTCCAATTAGAAGAAAAGAGGGTCCGCCTAAATATTCGGGATTTGGCATTTTTTACAGTGAGAGCTGTGAAGATGTGGAATTCTCTCCCTGAATCAGTTGTACAGGCTGATACATTAGATAGCTTTAAGAAGGGGTTGGATGGCAAGTTTTAGCAAGTGAGGGAATACAGGGTTATGGAAGATAGCTCATAGTACAAGTTGATCCAGGGATTATTCCGATTGTCATTTTGGAGTCAGGAAGGAATTTTTTCCCCCTCCGAGGCAAATTGGAGAGGCTTCAGATGGGGTTTTTTGCCTTCCTCTGGATCAACTGGCAGTTAGGCAGGTTAAAAAAAAATAAAAGGTTGAACTTGATGGACGTGTGTCTTTTTTCAACCTAACTTACTATTTTCCAGGTATGGGATCCATTATCCAGAAACCTGGTATCTAGAAAGCTCAGAATTATGGAAAGCCTGCCTCCCATAGACTCCATTAATCCAATTTTTTAAAAATGATTTCCTTTTTCTCTTTAATAAAAAAAAACAGTAGCTTTTAGTTGATCCCAACTGAGATACAATTAATCCTTATTGGAAGCAAAACCAGCCTATTGGGTTTATTTAATGATTTTCTAGTAGACTCAAGGTATGAAGATCCAAATTACAGAAAGATCCATTATCCAGAAAACACCAGGTCCCTAGCATTCTGGGTAACAGGTCCCATACCTATACTTAATTACTTGATTACAAAAGCTGTATTGTCATGGTTTTATATGATTACAGATTCCCTTGATTACTTCTTTTAGCATTATAAATGATATATATTTTTTTTTTAGATACCGCTTGCTGTCTTGGCATACAAGAGGTACAAACAGGGTGCAGATTTCAACCCAGATTATGTGGATCCTACTCAGGACACTTCCTCATATCCCAGCTATCCTGCCAGTGACAATTATCAGAGCCCACCCTTTACCAACAGCAACGAGACAGGAGATTATCAGCCACCACTTTACTAAACAAGACATTTATACTACCCAGACTGGTGTGGTTTACAGAAGGAAAGATAAGCCATTGAAACGTACATAAGTCTGAACATAAGCCAGTTTGTAACATTTCTTTTTGTCCAGATCAGGCTCTGCCAAGAATACTAAACAGCCCTCTGCTAGCAGGCCTCTGATAACTGTGGATGAGGAAATTACATTTCCTTTTCTAGAACAGTTAGAGATGCATCTCCATTGTGTGTCAGCCTTCCATGGTTACTAGCTTATACTTTTATTGCAAGATCATGCACTGAGTATAAAGGGTTTATTCTTTTTAGTGGCAAAATATCTGGATTAAAGAAAATACTCAGTGTGGTTACTTAATGGAGATTTAAGTGCCTTAATATGCATATATGAAACAGAGAAACCACTTCCAGTGCTTAATATTGCACTATATCAGACTTAGTCTTTGTACAGCTGTGGTAGATACGTCACTTGTGCCAAATACCTGTATATATTTAGATTCAGCTTTAGGGAAAAGGCAGAGAAGCGGTCCCATTAAGATAAACATGTTTGTATTAATCCTGCAAATAAGTATATGGTGCACAAGTTAGTACACTGGAATACATTGAGAGGGTATGTATTGTTGACTAGTGTTTCAGAGCCCCCGAATTTCAGCGTCACCGCATGCATTGCCTAGTTTGTTACCACTAAAACCTAAATGAAAAAAGCAGGTGCATGGGATTGTATGAGGCATTTTTGACACCCCCCAAATACCTTAATAAACATACACACAGACCGTATATGCTGGAAAGGTCACTGGTTTTATTTAGGGGTTAACATACCAAACAACACTGTTACAACAGTTCTTAAACTTATAACACTTACGGGGGAATGTAATAAAAGTCGGTAATGGAAAAAACTATTTGCAATGTGAAAAGTTATGCCTTTGCGCAAATTTAATATAGCTTTTGCGAACTTGGAAACTGTTAGCGACCTCTGCGAAGTTTATAGTTTGCGCCAATGCACAGTAAGGGGCAGATTCACTAAGGGTCGAATTTCGAAGTAAAAAATACTTCGAAATTCGACCCTCGAATTGAAATCCTTCGACTTCGAATATCGAAGTCGAAGGATTTAGCGCTAAACGTTCGTTCGATCGATCGAAGGATTTTTCGTTCGATCGAACGATTAAATCCTTCGAATCGAAGGATTTTAATCCAACGATCGAAGGAAAATCCTTCGATCAAAAAAAGTTTAGCAAGCCTATGGGGACCTTCCCCATAGGCTAACATTGACTTCGGTAGGTTTTATCTGCCGAAGTAGGGGGTCGAAGTTTTTTTTAAAGGGAAAGTACTTCGACTATCGAATGGTCGAATAGTCGAACGATTTTTAGTTCGAATCGAAGTCGAAGGTCGTAGTCGAAGGTCGAAGTAGCCCATTCGATGGTCGAAGTACCCAAAAAATACTTCGAAATTCGAAGTATTTTTCATTCGAATCCTTCACTCGAGCTTAGTGAATCGGCCCCTAAATGTAATAACTTACTGGAAAAGTGGTTATGTTTGCTCCAAAAGATTACGACACCTTCAAGCACTTCTTAAGAGTGCACAATTAAAATTCGCAATGCGCAATTAAAATTCGCAATGCAATAACAGTTTAAGGAACAATATTACATTGTGAGATGTGGATTTTTATTCTTACTTGTGCGAATTGTTTTGCTCTTAGCGACTTTTATTACATTCCCCCGTTAGTTCCTTGCCTTGAGGCCCAGGAACCACCCTAAAGTTAGAAAACTATCCACCCGATTGGGCGACATTTACTCCCTAAAAAATGTTACCATTTTTTAAAAATGTATCAGTTATTTGTATTAAACCTGAAACCAGGTGGGGTGTAGGGGGAAGCTCGTTCCAGTCGGATCAGATCCAAAAAGACAGACTTCTTCGCTGCGCTGGTATTTATGCCCCTTGGCTCCTTCCTCTCACATCTGCAGCCAATCCCTAATTCCCTAGCACATCTGCACATTAATTAACAAGCCCCTAATTTAGCCTCACCAATCCCATGAGGCCCTTCGCTTTACCGCTTGGCCCTAACCATTCTACTTATTGGCTGTTCTGGAAGGTGCCTACGCAAGACACATCAAGAACAGAAACCACCTTCTTTTATACTTTAACTGCTTGCTACGGGCTCTTTCAGTGTAGGGGGGGGGATTTATTATATTTAGAATAACACAAGCTTTCTGAATATGTATGTTATAAGAATATGTATTACATTTTGAAGTTTTGTACCAGCCAAGGGCAAGATCTTGTGACAACTTTGAAGGCCTAGATCATTACTGTTATATAGATGCCAAAGCTTTAGGTGGATACAGCATTTCTTTTAAGAGTTTAGTTCTTCTTTGAAGATTGAGAAAACTGATCGACTCTATAAACCCCAGCTAAAATGGTTCTGTTGGGCACAGTATACTGAGAGAAGCTGCTCCAGGAGCACATATTAATGATTAACTTGAAATACCCTACCCTTTTCTCCAAAATTTGAATGACATATTCTCTACCACAGCAAAATATATAAATATAAGTCTTACCAGAAATTAGCTCTTGACAAGGGATGCCACCTGAATTCAATATTGAAGTGATATGCTTGGTTACAGTCGGAGATATGTAGAACTTGCTAGACGTCAGTTTGGAATCCACAGAACAAGCTCAACCACTGTTTGCCTTTATGTGATATGGAATTCTAAAAACATCCATTCTGAATACTCGTATACAGCATATGTTGTAAAGGAACATTTATGCCAAAAAATGAAAGTGTTTTAAAGTAATGAAAATGTACTGTTGTACTGCACTGGTACAACTGGTGTGTTTGTTTTAGAAACACTACTATAGTTTATGAAACAAGCTATTTAGCTATGGGGGCAACCATTCAAAGAAAAGGCATAGGATACACAGCAGATAAGCTCTATAGCAGGGGTCCCCAACAACGGGGCCGTAGGCTGTGCTGAACAGGCCCCGGCTGCAGTCTATAATAGCTGCAAAAACAATGAAAAATGCCCCAATTTCCTGCAATCCCGATCCCTGATGTACCATCCCCATGACAACAGCTGTGCGAAGCCCAGGACACTTTCTACTGATCACGACAAGGACCAAAATACTGCTTGGACAGTTTTTTTGGTAAGCCTGAAATGCACTCATGCATCTTCCCCAACAAACCCCCACCCCCCTGGAAAGTTTGGAGACCGCTGCTCTGTAGTATACAATTGGATTCTTCAGAACTTACTTGTTATCAATTGTGTATTCCGTGCTTAAATGGCTGTCCCCATGCCATCACAGCTGCTTGCTTATATAAACTATAGTAGAGTTTCTGAAGCAAACACACTAGTTTTACCATTGCAGGGAAACATTATACTGTTATTCATTAAAAACAATTTCATTTTTGGTGTTACTGTTCCTTTAACAAAGACTGTGGATTGTAGAGACTCCAGAACATGAATAGTACAGTAAAATTTACCTAGCTGACACTTCTGTACCTTGATACAGAACACCCTGTGTGTTTGTGTTATAAAGACCATTAACAGCAAGTAAAATCTATAAAACTGTAAATGTTTGCAAACAATTTGACCGTGGGTAAATAATTCTTTGTGCGCAAAGATAGCACAACATATAATCCTGTATTACCTAAAATATTAACTGTAGGTGATCTTTATAATTTCTATAAAGTTTCAGCAATTTAAAATTAAAATTGATGCTTTGCAGCATCTTATGTTCCACATGCCATTGGCTACAAAGTACAATTATCCTAAAAATAACTCCTCTGTGTTTTTGTACTGCTCTGGAGGCACAGATTTTTAAAAAGTAAAAAAAAAATGCTACAATAATATTTAAAAAGTATGAAATGCTTGAAAAACGACAACACAGCATAAAATAGAATTTGTCTTCACCAAAGATTTTATAGCAAAAGATATAGCATACACTGCTGAAAAATATTATTCTTCCTGCTACATTTTAAAATTAGATCCTAATATACCACATCCAAGCCTGAACATGTTTATTAATACTTTTTGAGGAGTTTTGTTCCAGTTTGGAATTTCTACAGATTTACATTAGTAGCCAGGCAGTGATTTGAAATCCCCTAGAGCAGTTATCCCCAACCAGTAGCTCGCGAGCAACATGTTGCTCCCCAAACCCTTGGATGTTGCTCCCAGTGGCCTCAAAGCAGGTGCTTATTTTTGAATTTCAGGCATGGAGGCAAGTTTTGGTTGTATAAAAACTAGGTGTACTGCCAAACAGAGCCTCAATGTAGGTTGATAATCCACATAGGGGCTACCAAATGGCCAATCACAGCACTTATTTGGCACCCCATGAACATTTTTCATGCTTGTGTTTGCTCCCCAACTCCTTTAACTTCTGAATATTGCTCATGGGTTCAAAAGGTTGGGAATCCCTGCACTAGAGGAAAGCTGGCTAGCAAACAGGAGTCTCCCTTTAAATTCCCAGCAACCAAATATAATTTTATAGTTCACATTTGAGACAGACTAGAAAGGCAAGTTTCAAATAATGAACTTCAGATTACGTCCATATGTTAATAGCAAATTAAAACTTCACATTTCAACAATCAGGTCCACCCCACAAATAAAGCTTAAATGTTGGCACATTGTACGGAGATCTTGAAAAAAAAACACTTTTAGGAGAATTAAGCAGAATTAAGGAGTCCGGTATTAAAATTTACATTTTTCATAGGATTCCAACCAAAAAAACAAGATAATCACATTCAAGCAAAATTTTAATTAAAAAAAAAAGACATAGTTCATTTAAACAAAGGTGTAAAACCAGTATGTATTCTGGTGATAAGAAGATATTCCTATATTCAACACTTACTACTTAACTTGCACCTCCTTTTAGTTCCGGAGACTGGAATTATTTAATGTATGCCTTGTCTAGAAGAAGGTCTTACTTATAGATTGGCTTTTTAAATCTGTTTTTAAAATATGTCCAGCTGTGTATTTACTTTTAAATAGACTTAACATTGCAAATTCAACGATAAGCTTAAATAAGTTCTAAGCTATGCAAAGTTTACAGACACCATCCACTGTACACCCACCAATCAGAAACATTAAAGCAAATGGGAATTTGAAAATTAAGCATTATTCAAGTAATTAAAGGAGAAGGAAAGTCGTTTCACACTTGGGGGTGCCAAATGTTAGGCACCCCCAAGTGATTATTTTGACTTACCTAAAACCCCGGGCCGGTGCTCCTGCAGAAGACTGCACCGGCCCGGGTTTATTCCAGTGAGCACCACGGAGCGATCTTCCTGCTTCTTCTTTCTTCAAATTTTCCTTACTCTAATGCGCATATGAAGCTGAGAGAAACAAGAAGAAGCCAGAAGAGGATCGCTCCATGGTGCTCACTGGAATAACCCCGGGCCGGTGCAGTTTTAAGTTTGCATTTGGCACCCCGAAGTGTGAAACAATTTTTCTTCTCCTTTAAAGTACAATGTGGAACCAAAGTTTATATTCTTAAGCTGGCCATAGACGCAAAGATCCGATCGTACGAATCAACGTACGATCGGACTTTCCCATCTCCCGACCCTCCACTAACCATTCAGATCAAAGTCTTTACCATTCCGATCAATAAAGAACAGATCACCCAATGTTCTGCCCCTGACAGCAATCGTACGATACTTATGTCTGACAACACTAGTGACAGTCTTCCACTGAAAATCGTACAATCGGCAATACACGCAGAGATATTATCGGCAGGCGACAGAAATTTTCTAACCTGTCCGATCGACCAAACGACCGATCTCCGACGGACGAAAAATGTCGGGACTCTCCACACATGGTCCGAAAATCGTACGAGGATCTTTGCGTCTATGGCCAGCTTAAAGGCCATTGACAAAGTGAAATTTGACCCTGTATCTTTTATTTTGGTGGTCTACAAACCCATGAGCCACATTCAGATGTAAAAAGAGTTAGTGAGCAAAACACACATGAAAATAGTTCCTTGGTGGCGAAAAATAAGTGCTGTGATTGACTGTTTGGCAGCCCGTATGTGGATTGACAGCCCTCAGGAGGCTCTGTTTGATTGTACACCTGGTTTTATGCAGCCAAAATTTGCCTCAAAACTAGGAAATAGGCACCTGCTTTGAGGCCACTGGGAGCAACAGCTAATGGGTTGGTGAGGAACATGTGAGCCACTGGTTGGGGATCACTGATTTATTTAAACAAGGGTTAACCTCTTTCTACACTTTTCCACTAAATGTGCAAACCAGTAGCACCCATTATAGTGAAGGCTAATTTCACACTGCAGACTTCTGTGCAAGTTTCTTATACAGTGTAGAAGATGTGTACCTGCTCCTTGTTGTTCCATGATTAGTAACAGCGTTGGAGATTTATTATATTGGTGCTGGGGTTTGTTCACAAGTCATACTTTTGTTGTTGTTTCTTATCACATTGCAGAGTGCCAATAAAAATATCAAGAAACAAACTTGCTGTGTTGCCTGTAATGTGATCCATAAATCGTGCTTTCAGCTCTTGCAGGCATGGTATAAACAGGATTCAACAGCTTCCATCCAAACATATTGCACAGATATCACAATACTTTAGCTGCCCTAAAGCTCATGTGACCAACATTGGTCTGTTACCTGCAAAATAATTATATTGAATATATACACATGTGAATTTACATCATTACCCACTGAACAGCAGCAAACCAATACAGGTATGGGAACCCTTATCCAGAAACCTGTTATTTAGAAAGCTCCAACTAACAGGAAGGTCATCTCCCATTTTATGCAAATAATTCAAATTTTGTCAGTTTTATCTTTTTTCTATAATAATAAAACAGCACCTTGTACTTGATGGTAACTAAGATGCATAGGTCCATGTTGGTAGTAAAAAAATTCTATTGTGTGTATTTAATGTTTAACTGATTTTTAGCAGACAAATTATGGAGCACCAAATTACAGAAAGACTTAAAGTTCGCAGGTTGCAAGTATTCTGGATAATAGATACCGGTATTAAAAGTTGTTCAGTTAGCAAGTTTAGTCTTAGAACATGGTATCACTGAGCAATTGTTGTATGAGGCTAATGGCAAATGTGGCATTCTGCAAGTACAGAATATGCCAGTGGGCTAAACGTCCTGTGTCAGTAACTAACCCATGACAGGCATGGCTAGAAAATATACACTAGCATTTATAGGCCTAAATCTGCCCTGTATATGCACTGACAGGCAGATGCCATTCCTCACTGTCCTTACTACCACTGGGCTGTTCAGAATTTTCTGCATCAGTATGGAAACTGTCACGTGCTATCAGTGGCATAACTAGATGTTACTGAGCAACACAGCAAATTAATTTTAGGGCCCCCAACATATCCAGAGGTTGACCTGTTTTACAATAAATGTTGAAATTGCTCATTAATTAGGGCCTCATAAGCCCTCCTGGGCCCCCCTGCAGCCAGGGCCGCCGTTAGAAATCACGGGGCCTCGTACAACAAAATTATCCATAATGGCCCCCAAGCCCCACCCCAGATCCCGCCAACCAGTTAAAAGACCACACAGATATCAGCGTTAAAAAGGTAACCCTCTCACACACACACAAGTTATAAAAAACTATTGGGGATCAGGGCCCACCTATAAGTTAAAAAAAAACATTGGCGCCAGGGCCTCCCATTAAGTAAAAAAAAATTGGGGCCCCAAAGAACATTTTTTAAAAAAACATTGGCGCCAAGACCCCCCTTACAAGTGAAAAAAAATTTGGGGCCCCAAAAAATATTTTTAAAAACATTGGTGGCAGGGCCTATAGAGTATTAAAATAATACATTGGTGGCCAGGGGATTAAACAAAATAAGAAATCACACATTGGTGTTCAGAGGAATTGAACTCATGGCTTCAGGACTTCAACTTCTCTTCCTTTCGTGATTTTGGGTCTTTTCGCCGCTTCAAGACTTCAATTTCGGCTGTTTTCATGATTTCGGGTCTTTTTGCCTCTTCAGGACTTCAATTTCGGCTGTTTTCGTAACTTCGGGTCTTTTCGCTGCTTCAGGACTTCAACTTCGGCTGCTTTCGTGACTTCAGGTATTTCACCGCTTCGTGACTTAGGCTATTTTCGTGGCTTTGTGTCTTTTCGCCGATTTGGGACTTTAGCACTTCCACATTTTGGCTGTTCGGGACTTCGGAAGGAGGCGGCACGGCTTTGGCTCTGTCAAGTGGGGCCTGGCTCTTTCGAAAAGTTCAGCACTGCCGGGCCCCCCTTCCAGCCCGGGCACGGTACACATGTAACCCCTGTGCCCCCCTGCCTAAAGGCGCAGGGTCTGCTTCTTCTGTAGTTACTCCCCTGTGCTAATAACCTAAAATATCCATTGACACATGCTGCTGTGCATGTTGATTTGCATGCAAAGTAAACCCTGGAATTAAGACTTCAGAACTTGGATTTTCTTAGTGTGTTGCACCTATTGAAATGCAAGTAAAATGCTGGTAATTCAGCTGGATGTGGCACTTTGTACGTGATACCATTAGCACTAATTCAACTGGCACTGCAGCCTGTGCATGATTTGCTTAAACTATTGTAGACACCTGGAGGCAGATTTACCTAGGGTCGAATATCGAGGGTTAATTAACCCTCGATATTCGACTGTCGAATGTAAATCCTTCGACTTCGAATATCGAAGTCGAAGGATTTACCACAAATATTTCGATCGAACGAAAAATTGTCGAATGATTTTTCTTTGACCAATAGGCTAACATTGACTTCGGTAGGTTTTAGGTGGCGAACTTGGGGGTCGAAGGTTTTTTTAAAGAGACAGTACTTCGACTATCGAATGGTCGAATAGTCGAACGATTTTTAGTTCGAATTGTTCGATTCGAAGGTCGAAGTAGCCAATTCGATGGTCGAAGTAGCCAAAAAAACATTCGAAATTCGAAGTTTTTTTTATACTATTCCTTCACTCAAACTAAGTAAATGGGCCCCCTGGCGTTAACCGAAATGCTGGGGAAAAATGTTACATTGTAGGTAAAAACTACGGGGACTTTGGTTGGCACAGAAACAGCCTAAGAATAACATTTTTATTATACAGTGAATAACATACCCTCTATTTTAAAAATAACAAGGATATTATAAGTCACTAAGGAGTTAAGTAAAAAAATATTAAGGTGCTTTTTTTTTTTAACTTCTACTATCCTTTCATTTCCATTTCACAAGGGATACTTTATTCACTATAATACACAAATTTTAGGGAGTCATGCCAAAACTTGCATCACTGAGCATAGATTATATAGCAAATAATGCACCCCCTTTATTGTAAAATACTGTATAAGTATATTATAAATCACTGAACAGTTCCATGACCACATGAAGGCACAAGGCTGAGTGATTTTATACAGGTCATGGAACTCTGAAGTGACTTCTGATATCCTTAAATTTTACAAAGAAGGTACACTTTTATTATTATTATTGTTATTATATACAAGTATCAGTAAGTCATGTTACAGAAATTATATCACTAAGCACAGTTTTAAGGATATGTTTTCTAAGATATGTATGGCTCTTGTGTTATATATGTAACTGAAATGCTAACTAAAGGTATACAGATATACAGGGATATTGCTTTTACTATGATTTGTTTGGTTGTAGAACACATTTAAGCAATCCAAGTATTTTCACAATAAAGCTTAAGAGTCAATACACATTACGTAGAAAGCATCCTTTCCATTCGTCTAGCTGGATTTACACTATGCTTTACATAATAAATTAACTACAATCCAATGGGAACAACATTTACTACTCATGGTTTCCTTTCATACACTAAGCTGTTAGTGACATGTAAATGAGTAACAAGACAGCAGAAAAGAGAGATCTTCATTAACAAGCTAATATTAATGATGTAATTACAGATATGCACTGAAAACATATACAAAATGAATGTAAAAATTAAAAAATAAAATCATAAACACATATAATGGGTATATATATTATATAGTGAATAAAGTACCCCCTCTTGTAAAATATAAGGATATTTTAAGTTATCGAGGAGTTTCATGACCATATAAAAACACGAGGCCGAAAGGCGGAGTGTTTTTATACAGGCCATGGAACTCCGAGTTAACTTCTAATATCCTCATATTTTACAACTAGGGGTACTTTATTTATTATAATACACAAGTTTTAGTGAGTCATGTGACAGAATTCACATCAGAACTCACTGTTTATAACTGATGACATCAGAACTCACCGTTTATAAGGATATAATTTACAAGATATTCATGGCTTTTGTGTATTATATACACATATATATTATATACACATAAAGCAATACAGCAAAGTTAGCTGTGCAGTTCATTACAAGCATTGTTGTTGTGCAAGTGCCTTACGTGGGGAACTGCACAGCTAACTTTGCTGTATTGCTTAATGTGTATATAATATATATGATATATAATACACAAAAGCCATGAATATCTTGTGTATTATAAGAAAGCCCATTCTCCTTCTCTACAGGAAGCTGCTGTTTTTTAAAGAAGCAAAGTTGGCAGACAGAGTGATATTTTTCAGCTCTTCCGATAACTTCCACTTGCAAATAAAAAAAAAACAAACAAAAAAAAAATCTAAATTAAATATTCTCCCATGAGATGGGGCCCCTAAGAGTGACGTGCAAGTTGAACATTTTTTTTACCCACCCTAACTTGCCCCGTCTCTACCCAGGACCCCAGCCTGTCCTGAAACAGCCCAGAAACCAACAACAGGGCTAATATTTTTTTTGAGGGGTAAAGATAGAAAAAAGTACGTTCACACCAGAAAACCATGGAATCAAGGAGATTTTCTTGTTCCCGGAAAGTCCAGGAGTAGAAGATGATTCCAAAAAACCAGACCGACAGGGAGGGAGGGAAAAAGGGAACTCTTTGTAACATAAACTATGCAGCCATGGTGTTGGAGGATGTGCACACCGCAGTCTGTGTAACAAGGTTCTGGGTGGTGCGTAACCAGAAGGTTGTCAACATTAGGAATGACTGTCAATTGCTGTTCTCTCGTGTAGGCCACCAGGCTTGCCATGATTTTGGTGAATATTCTTGGTGTCGTGACTAATCTGAAGGGGAGGGCCTGAAATTGAAAGTGGCTTCTGCAGAAGGTGAAACAGAGACATATTTCATGCTGTTGATTTAGAGGGGTGTGCAGGTTGATTGATGTGAAAAAATGTTCCACATTTGCAATCATAGTGGGAAGGGACTCCATTTTGAATGTGGGCACATGAAGACATTGATTGGGTTTCTTCAGGTCTAGGAATTGTCGGAAGGACCAGTCATTTCTTTGGAATCATAAACAGGTTGGAGTACAAACCTTGATTGTGTCATGGTAACAACCCCTTTCCTGCACATTCCCCCGATTTTCTGCTATTGGTGTATTTAATGAGCCCAAAAGCTTTCTAGCTTGTGGGCTCTTAAAACACACCAATAGCAGATATGACTGATTTCCTGTTTCCTCATTCTGGGGGCGTCTTAGCTAATATAATATAAAGATATGGGCATGCACACCAAATGATTAATCATATAAACCAGATAATTGTGCAGTAAAAAATTTTTAATGTTTAAAACATAACGGTAATAAACAACATCAATTAATGAGGGTAAATATTCAGTAAATCAGCATACATACATACCACACCACTGGTAGTTTTGGTTAGATATAGAAAAGCGGATACACAGACCCCCAAAAAAGAGAACACCCCGACGTTTCGGCTTTCGCCTTTATCAAGGGGTATTCTGACCTTCATGTTTCAAATGGCTTTAAATACCTTAGCGTTTCCTATTCCTAGCGTTCGGTCGCACGCGCGCTCTAATGTCGCCCCTTAGTGACGTCACTTCCGCATCCCTCGTGTTACTGGACAATGCGTCCACACACAGGAAGCGGATATAGATGCTGAACCGCATCTTGGAGCGCAAGCGCATGTGATAAGTGATCGGCTTCCCTAGCAACTCATCTTCTCAACGTCCAATACAGAACTATGCATTCCTATACGATCTCACATTTATTGCGGAACACTACCATATTTCTACTGGATATAAAGCCATTGAATTCCTATATGCAGAAAAAAGACAGTGGTGATTAAATTCATTATTCATCCAACATTTCAAATCATATATAGATCTAATAATAGAATTCATCAGACATACCAATATAAATATATAGGGACAATTTATCAATCTTAATGGGTTAATTCATCATAAAAAAAAGTGAATAGTCTAAGTGAATAAAAAATTCATACATTATAAAACATCAATCCATGAAAAAGTGCTAGCGCATTAAATATTGATTGCCATAAAAAAACTCCCAGTGTATCTCATATATCTAGCATATAGTGCTATATAGCGACAAGTATCCATAATAAAATTTATATTTAGCTTGTCAATATTACTGTGCAAAAAAATTTTTTTAAATCAATATAGTCAACTAAGGACTAGTATTAAATCAATTAATCAATAAATGTAAATATATAAATTAATAAACCTATTCTACAATAAATTAATTATATTCATATAATGTTGAGTGCTAATAAATATACAAAAGAAGGCGTCTTAGCTAATACCCTGCCTCCCACCTCCTGGCAGACACAGCGTGGCCCCTAGCATTTTGTGCATGCACAAAAACTCATTTTTAATATAGCAATAATATAGCAATAGAGAGAAACAGAGAGCTTCAAGGCATAAAGCTGTATGGCAAATAGGTCAGATTATGGGGATGGGGGAAAAAATCAGAGTTCCCTGTGTTATGGGGTTTGTGTAATTTCTGCCATACTGTATTACTGACATCAGTCTGTTTCAGGGTTTCCAGGTCTAATTTTCAAAACCAGCCCAACACTAGCCAAAGGCACTTCAAAATAGCACAAAATGTGCAGTGAAAAAAACAAATGAATAACAAATCAATGAAAACATGCCTTTTGCAAAATTTTACTGTTTTGCTAATGTTTTCAAAAACTAAACGAGACAGGTTCGCCCATCACTAGGGGCATAACTACAGAGGGGGGGCCCAGGAGGTATAACAGCCCCATGAGGCCCTAATTCATGAACTATTTCAATAAATATTAGTGAAACAAGTCAACCTCTAGACATTTTGGGGACCTGAAAAATAATTTGCCGTGGGGCCCAGTAACATCTAGTTACACCACTGCCCATCAGTAATCATGAATCAAGGGCAGGGTGTAAAAAGTATGTGCCGGGGAAGTAAATTTTGAATCGGGGGAAATGACGTCACGTCTATCTTAAAGCTGCAGATTCCTGTAACTCTTTAGTCATTTGAAATGGTTGTGTTAGAGATGTATACAAAGGCTTTAGTAGGGTATTGGCATCTGGGATGTATTGCCTGCAACATGAGACAGTTCATATGAAATTTCTCAGAGCCCTATGATTGGTAGGTGGTTGCATACCCTCAATCTTTGCCCCAAATAATGGCCCTGGAACATGACATGTGACTTACACACATTGTCTTATCGCTAGAGACTCTCAGATTGCTGTGTGCAAGACACTGCAAGAGACAGAGCGAGTCTGCTTCACAGGTTTCCATACACGGGCCGATAAAAGTCACCCACAGACTGAGTTGGCAGCTTATTGGCCCGTGTGTCGGGCCCTCCAACGGGCTTCCCTGATCCATATCTCCCCGATCGGATTGCGGCCGCATCTGTTCCTTGATGCGTCCAGCAATCCAACCACCCGTATTGGCTGCATTATGATATGATCGTTGGGCCCTACGGCCTACGATCGGATCAGCCCGATAAAAGCTGCCGATAAAAGATAAAAGCTGCCGAGTCACCGACAGACTGAGTTGGCAGCTTATTGGCCTGTGTGTGGGGCCCTCCAATGGGCTTCCCTGATCAATATCTCCCCGATCAGATTGCGGCCGCATCTGTTCCTTGATGCGTCCAGCAATCCGACCGCCCATATAAGCTGCATTATGATCTGATCGTGGAGCCCTAGGGCCCACAATCGGATCAGCTCGATATCGCCCACCTCAATGTGGGCATATCGGAGAGAGATCCGCTTTAGACCTGGCACAATTTAGTAGGTCATGTACATACTGGTGTAAGTCACATGTCATCTTCCTGGGCCATTGTTCATTTTTAAGCTTTAGTTATGCTTTAAAGCTCTATGCAATTATAATAATGCCTACTCCTCTGTAGACAGGAGTGCCACCAGTTATCCAGTTATAGTTTGCAAGAGGGTTAGGGGGTGTTTCTTGTTAATCACATCCAATAATGTGCAGGTAATGCTTTACTCCGATTAAGTTATAAGTGTAATTGCACTCCCTGCGCTAGCAATGCAGCCGTCCTGGCTCCTGGTATCTAGTTAATGAGGTGCATGGAGAAACTGAGTAAAGTAGGCAAAATAATGGATGAACTAAATAACAAGGGTCTTGTATATTGAGGATATTCTACCTACAATAGGGGCTCCTTTGAGAGGATATAACAAATGCATAAATATAGATTGATAGAACAAAGAAAAAAACATTTAATAGGATATTAGAGATTAGGAAACTGGAGGAAAGTAGGTTTCACTATCAATATTGGAAGGGTTTTGTAACCGTAAGGACTGTAAGAACTGTGGAGTTAAGGGCTTCCCTACTAAGAGAATTGGTGAAGTTCAGTGTCGGATTGGGATGCCAGAGGCCCACCAGAAAGCCTTAGACCTTGGGCCCACCTAAAAACTAAAAACTGTGAGCCCACCAGAAAACCTAAGACAGTGGACCTTTCCAAACTATTATTCCTCCACACTCAACCTCTTTATTCTCCTAGTTTTTTATATATACTTACAATATTCTCCCATTATTTAGCATTTTCCCCCACTTCCCCCACCGGTAGTTTTCCTGGTATACCGGTGGGTCAGTCCGACACTGGCTGAGGCTGTTGTACATTAAAAAAAGTGTTCAGTGGGTATCAGTTGTGAATCTGCCACTATGCCATTCTACTATTAATGCTGGGGGATATTATACATGAAATTGCCTTTGTGCCATTCGACTATGAATTCTGGGGGGTATTATACATGGAACTGCCTCTGTGCCATTTTAATATGAATTCTGGGCAGTATTATACATGGAATTACCTCTTTGCCATTCTAATGTGAATTCTGGGGGTATTATACATAGAATTGCCTCTGTGCCATTCTACTATGAATTCTGGGGGGTATTATACATGTAATAGGTGTCATCCTACTATGAATTCTGGGGGGTATTATACATGGAATTGCCTCTTTGTCATTCTACTATGAATTCTGGGGGGTATTATACATGGAATTGCCTCTTTGCCATTCTACTATGAATTCTGGGGGGTATTATACATGGAATTGCCTCTGCACCATTCTAATATAAATTCTGGGGGTATTATACATGGAATTGCCACAGTGCCATTCTAATATGAATTCTGGGGAGTATTAGACATGGAATTGCCTCTGTGCCATTCTAATATGAATTTGGGGGGTATTATACGTGGAATTGCCTATGTGACATGATCCAACTATAAATTCTGGGGGATATTACACATGGAATTGCCTCTGTACCATCCTACTATGAAATCTGGGGGGTATTATACATGGAATTGCCTCTGTACCATCCTACTATGAAATCTGGGGGGTATTATACATGGAATTGCCTCTGTGCCATCCTACTATGAAATCTGGGGGGTATTATATATGGAATTACCTCTGTACCATCCTACTATGAAATATGGGGGGTATTATACATGGAATTGCCACTGTGCCATCCTACTATGAATTCTGGGGGTATTATACGTGGAATTGCTTCCCTATTTTATGGTTGTCTATGTTTTTCTTTTGTGTTCTCATAACTTTTCTTTGTTTTAGCTGTTCCATTTTTCTCCTTTCCCTTCTGCCCCCTCCCTTTTCCCTCTGGCAGCGATTCCCTTTAATTATGTTAAATAGAACTGCTCATGGATAGGATAAGTTGGGCCCAAGTTATTTAGATAGCAGGCAATGATCAAATTCTTCAGCCCTTGTTCAATTTGTTTTTCCTTTATCTAATTTACTTTTCCAAATATTCCATATACGTTATTCTTACTTCAAAAAGAAAAAAAATATATATTTAATATTGGCATTGTCACTAATTAATATAAATGGAGAGGGCACCGAAAGTTGTTCGCCGGGGTGGGGGGCCTGAAAGTTCCTCTGCAGGGGGGCCCCACAAACTGTAGTTAGGCCACTGGAAGTCCTCACTTTATTGGTAGGAAACACAAGATAATGGGAAGGTATTTATGGAATATATCATGAATGAGTTTCAGGCGGTCTTCTCTGCGGCTCTCTTGTATCTATCATATAATGTATCCAGCATCATAATCCGTTTGCTTCATCTGTGTTGAACAAGCAGGATCCAACTATCTGGCAACGATGGCCATGGATGGAACGATGGCCATGGATCTGGCATGGATGGCCATGGAGGTGAGGAGGGGGCACTCTTACTGTATATGCTGCAGGATGTGCATGATGATTTCATTCAACACAGGTTGGAACACTGTGCTGCCTGCTTAGTTACTTTTTTGGCAGCCCTGTGGTGCATACTGACTATTTGCTCTGGCAGTCTGGTTTGTGTCATTGAATTACATTATGGTATGAGGGACTGTGTAGGTTGGGGTACACCATTAGGGCATTATCTGTTCTTGCCAGTGTAAATTTTTATTCTTTTTTTAGGCAGTAATCTTGGATGTACGAGTGCTCTGTACTTCAGTAGCAAGAAAACCACCGTGCTTGTGTCAGCCACATTGCCTGGGCACCACATTCATCTTTCCACTGTACCACAGGTTAGCTTCTTACTTGGGCTTTACTGCAGTACATTACCAAAGTGTACATTTTGGGTGTGTAGCACCTTGCAGCACACACACAGGCCTGGAATTTTGCACACCTATAATGTAAATGGGTTTTTAAGTATTTTATATGCCACTAAAAAATATTCAGTATAAATTAGGTATAGCCATGAACTGGCTGGTGTCCTGTTAGTTATGTGATATGCAATCAGGTTACAGACTCCAGTAGCATCCTGACTAACAGAAATATGCTTGTTTCCTTTGCAGCGGATGATCATCAGGCCCTAATCTGGGATATTCAGCAGATGTCAAGAGCCATTGAGGGTCCCATATTGGCATACACAGCAGAGAAAGAAATCAACAATGTGCAGTAGGTGAGCACCCAGCCTGACTGGATTGCCATTTGTCATAACAACTATCTGGAGATCCTGCGAGTGTGACTCTATTTATTCCTTACTCTTCTAGCCCACTCCTCCTGCCCCTTTCCTACAGGATCTTCTGCTCCTCAAGGCCTACAGTTTTTATACATCCAGACTTTCCCATCTTTGGTCTAAGCCAGAAGATCCACATTCTACTCCGGGAGCTCATTGGCTTTCACTACTAAACATTATTGTCCAGATAAACCAAGTCCTTCTGTCCAGAGCCGGGCCAACCCTGCCAGGCGCCCTAGGCAACCTGGCTGGGCACGGCGCCGGCTGAGTGCGCATGCGCAAAACTGCGCTCGGACGCGCATGTGCGAAACTGCGCTTGGACGCGCATGCGCGAAACTGCGCTCGGACGCGCATGCGCAGAACTGCATGCGCACATGCGCAGAAGCGATATCACAAGGAATTATCTGTGGCAGTCGGCGAAAGACAGGACCGGACAATGGGGTAGGCGTCAGAGCAGGTACGTGCCTGGCGCCCCCCCAGCTTTGCGCCCTAGGCATGTGCCTACTCTGCCTAGTTCCGGCCCTGCTTCTGTCTGTTTTTATAGTATATGACGCAACTCTGTTACATGGAGGAATTAGTGCTGCATAGTAAATCAGGCCCTGGTTTTTAACCCGCAACATTAAAATGGATTCCCTTCCCTGGTCAGTCCCCTGTACTTAGCCTTGAGTGTATTTCAGTTGTTGGGGGGATTATGTGGGGTGAGATTGTAACTATTGTACTGTAAAATGACTTGTGTCTACTATCCACATATATGTGTGTATTTGTAGTGCTGACTTGCTATTGTCTGATATTAAATGAGTATCAGGTTCCCTCCATTGATTAGCAGAAATGATTTCACATATTACTTTTTTAGATATGGACTCTGTACTCCTGTTTGTTCTTTGGATGCTTCTCTTATGTGTCTCACTTGCAGCTTGTATTTTGGGCAAGATATATCCCTAATGAATGATGGACTCCATGAAAACCTGGTGGAGAGATTAAAGGAGAACTATTGCAAGTGGGAGAAAAGGGGTAGGAATGGTGCAGCAATAGAAACATTTAGCCTGCATGTGTGTCTGCAGATTTTCTCTTTATTCAGGGTCCATGGTCCAATTTTCTTTTTGGTTGCTAAAAAGTAGCTAAAGGGCTGTATGGACATATACATTGGATGTTCCCCACATTAGGGATCCCTTGATCTCTATTCCTACTGCAGCTTCCCAGATAAGTACTGCACCATTTCTGCATTTCTTGGCTTTCATTGAACTACAACTTGAACTACAAATAACTGTTTAAATGCAAAAATCGTATTGGTTGCTATAGGTTACTGCTCCTAGCAAAACTAGTGAATTTTTACATATGGGGCAAGCGGGCAATCGGACCAGTCCCTGGATCAACCTGTACTGAGCTGAGCTGATCAACAGTTACTGAACTGTCAGTAACCCTATATTTTCTCACTTGCTAAAAAGTCATTCCACCCTTTCTCAAAGCTAACTAATATATCTGCTATTACAACTGATTCCGGGAGAGAATTCCACAACTTCACAGCTCTCACTGTAACAAACCTTTCCCAAATGTTAAGATGGGATCTCCTTTCTTCTAATCTCAGTGGGTCCCTTGTGTCTGCTGGAAGGGTATACTGCTGAATAAAGCATCCGAGATTTTATTGTATGGTCCCCCTAGTATATTTATACATAGTTATCATGTAACTATGAACAACCCCAACTTGGCCATACCGGAGACCTTCCATTCTATTCATCAGCTTAGTTACTCTTATCTGTATTTTCTCTACTGCAATAATGTCCCTTTAGGAGCTCCAAAACTGTCACTAGGTGGCACAGTGTGGCCCCTGTCCCATTGTTCCTGTTACAAGACTCTGCATGATATATTTTATTGCTGCTAAAAGTTAAAGGTGAACAACCCCTTTAACATTTTTTATAATAATAATAATAATAATATAAAGCAAACAAGGGCAGAAGTGCTCATTGAATAATGAAGTAACAGTAGAAGTAATTCCACCTTCTTCCTTTCTCTTTCAAGGAGAGCCAACCTTGCTTTTATATATTACATCTGTACAGGCTGTGCTGGTAAGTGGGAATAGTTGGAAAGAAGGGGGTGAGGAGAGTGGGGGACATGGAGGTGGATGTAGTGGAGGAGATGGAGGTGGAGGTAGTGGATGAGGTGGAGGACATGGAGGTTGATGTAGTGGATGAGGTGGAGGACATGGAGGTTGATGTAGTGGATAAGGTGGAGGACATGGAGGTGGATGTACTGGATGAGGTGGAGGACATGGAGGTTGATGTAGTGGATGAGGTGGAGGACATGGAGGTGGATGTAGTGGATGAGGTGGAGGACATGGAGGTGGATGAGGTGGTGGACATGGAGGTGGATGTAGTGGAGAGCATGGAGGTGGATGTAGTGGAGAGCATGGAGGTGGATGTAGTGGATGAGGTGGAGGACTTGGAGGTGGATGTAGTGGATGAACTGGAGGACATGGAGGTGGATGTAGTGGATGAACTGGAGGACATGGAGGTGGAAGTAGTGGATGAGGTGGAGGACATGGTGGAGGACTTTCACCCACCCTCTTCTTACCCACCACCCCTTACCTTCGCTTTCACCCACCCTTTTCTTACCTCACACCCATTACCCTTGCTTTCACCCACCCTCTTCTTACCCCCACCTCTTTCCCTCACTTTCATTCCCCCTCCTCTCACCCCCCACCCCTTACCCTTGCTTTATCCCCCCCTCCTCTCACACCCCCACCCCTTACCCTTGCTTTCACCCACCCTTTTCTTACCCCCCCAACCCTTACCCTCGCTTTCACCCCCTATTCTTACCCCCACCCATTACCCTTGCTTTCACTCACCCTCTTCTTACCCCCACCCCTTTCCCTCGCTTTCATCCCCCCTCCTCTCACCCCCACCCCTTATGCTTGCTTTAACCTCCCTCCTCTCACCCCCACCCCTTACCCTGGCTTTAACCCCCCTCCTCTCACCCCCCACCCCTTACCATTGATTTAACCCCCCTCCTCTCACCCCGCACCCCTTATTCTTGCTTTCACCCCTCTACTCTTACCCCCACCCCTTACCCTTGCTTTAACCCCCCTCCTCACACCCCACCCGTTATCCTCGCTTCACTCCTTCCACTCACCCACACCCATTACCCTTGCTTTCACCCACCCTCTTCTTACCTCCACCTCTTTCCCTCACTTTCATCCCCCCTCCTCTCACCCCCCACCCCTTACCCTCGCTTTCACCCACCCTATTCTTCCCCCCACCCCTTACACTCGCTTTCACCCCTCCTCTCACCCCCACCCCTTACCCTCGCTTTCACCCCTCCTCTCAACCCCACCCATTACCCTCGCTTTCACCCACCCTCTTCTTACCCCCACCCTCGCTTTCACCCACCCTTTTCTTACCTCCCACCCTTTACCCTCGCTTTTACCCCCTTTACTCACCCACACTTGCTTTCACCCACCCTCTTCTTACCCACACCCTTACCCTTGCTTTAACTTCTCTCCTCTCATCCCTTACCCTCACTTTAAACTCCCTCCTCTCACCCTCTCTACCCTAGCTTTCACCCACCACCCATAACTCTCACTTTCACCCCTCCTTTCACCCCCACCCCTAGCCCTCTCTCTCACTCCCCCTTACCCTCGCACCCACCCCTACCCGCTTATCATGCACCCACATTAGTACTCACATAAGCACTCAAATGCACATACATGCACCCTCCCTCTCAAACATAAAATATAAATGGATCATCGACTGTTAAGAATGCCCGAACCCAATTGACTTTTAATATGAATAAATCCTGTTCCCACCAACAGGTTTTCCCCATAAATATGTCTCTGTGTTTTTCTTGAATCTCTATGGTAAATATTGAGGGGAGGGAAGGTGCTCCTGTGCCTCATTCTGATCAAGGTAACAGACCAATAGTGTGATTTAATACTGCGGAAAGGCTGCTCGCAGGTGCAGGGCAGGGAGGTATATAACTCAGCAGTGGTATTGATAGTCATAAAGGAGAATTCAACCTGTGGGCAAAAAACTCTGTACCCCCCACCCCACGTAGACCCTCCTTCCAGTCTAACTAGCCCCCAGGGAAATGCCCCATACTCCATACTTACCCCTCGTCGCAGATTCTTCCAGCGAAGTTCCACGCATCTATCTTCTGCGAACTATGTAAGCTGACTGGGAGATCGGTATTTCTGTGCATGCACAGTAGGAGCAGTTTGCCGGTTTGCGACGATTGCGCATGCACGGAATTACGTGGAAATTGACAATCTCCCAGTCATCTTACTGAGGACGTGGAAGATGGATGCGTGGATGCGTGGATCTTCGCTGGAAGAATCTGCGATGAAGGGTAAGTATGGAATATGGGGCATTTCCCCAGGGGGGGGAGTAGTTAGCCTGGAAGGAGGGGGTCTACTTGGGGTGGGGGGTACGGGGTTTTTTGCCCACAGGTTGAATTCTCTTGTAAAGATCTGTATGGTTTTATATCTATGCAGGGTTATTTTTTAGAATAGGTACTGCTCTGGGTATTCATTGGTTAATATCAACATCATGGGGCTAAAATACAATATTTGTGCGGGGGGTTATTAGAATGAGTAATGATATGCAATTTCATTGGTTAATAATTACGTGATGGGGCTGACAGACACAGGGTTGATATCTTTTAAGGGTTTCTATGCAATATAATATATATAGCGAAGTTACCCATAAAGCTTTACCTACACTAAATATCTGATTTAGTGGATCTGATAGGGGATATTTTCCAGGCAGCTTCTCTCCAACTGTTGTTTGACTACCACTCCAAGCATCCTCAGGCACACAGCTACAGGGCTGCACACTAGATATCTTTGCTATACCTGCAATAGGCAGAGGCATAAAAAAGAACTGGTTGGGGAGTTACAGGGCATTGAGTCCTGCACTGGGTCGGGTACTGGCTGAATATCCACAAATCAGTCAGATTCTGTGTTGAAAGTCCCCAATTCCCTGATCATGAGGTCAGTCTGCGGGTACCAAGCTTGAACGCAGGGTCTCATCCCCCAAGTGCAAGTGGGTCTGGTTTTGAAAAGCAAAAGGACACTGAATACCAAATCAGCTGTGATACTGGAGGAAGACCTGTAACAAATGCAGTAAAAGCCCATGAAAATTATGATATATCTCTAAGGACTGGTATTACATCTGTGATCCAGTGGATCTGGAAACCCATAATCCAGAAAGCTCTGAATGACAGAAAGGTCATCTCCCATAGACTCCACTTTAAATAATTTCAAAAATGTCCTTTTTCTCTGTAATAATAAAACAGTAGCTTGTACTTGATCCCAACTATGATATAATTAATCCTTATTGGAAGCAAAACCAGCCTATTGGGTTTATTTCATGTTTACATGATTTTCTAGTAGACTTAAGGTATGAAGATCTAAATTATGGAAAGATCCCTTATCCAATAAAACCCCAGGTCCCGAACATTCTGGATAACAGATCCCATACCTGTATTTCCATTGGGTAACCACAAAAAGATAAAGAGAGGGATTATTTAAGAAAACATTCAGTTTCAGTGGAGCCCAATATCAATATTATAAGCCCCTCCCCTATTAATTGTTCAGAAGGGGCCCAAATAGCCTGGGAAATGAAAAGATCAAGGGTTTGTATGATCCAGATTTGTTGAAAAACACCAGCATTATAATGGAGTAGGGGCGCTCTCTAGTGTGTGGTGAAAATGCCTACATCTCAGAGCACACAACAGACAAACAGATTATGGGCTGTCCGCAGAAAGATCACTCAGCCCAAACAGGGTTGGACTGGGCTGGCGGAACACTGGAAAAAACCAGGTGGTACCTGAGCAGCCTACACCAGCTCCCTGTGTGAAGCTGTTGTCGTGTATTGGGTAAAAAAAAATATGTATTGGGTGGCTGGAGGGGGCTTTATAAATGGGGGCTAGAGGATGTGTTGTGGGCAGCTGCTTATCAGTCAAAGTCCCATGAGGCCCCCTAAAGTTACATGGTCCCCCAGCAGTTGCACAGTTTTCTCTACATTGACATCCCTGCAGTGGTGTAACTACAGACAGAAGACCCCATGGATGCAGGTAGCCCCGAACTGTGGAGTCTGCTGTATTGTGGCCCTTCCACCAAGCGGTAGGCAACCAGTCAACTGCAGCCGGAGTGGGCAGTGAATTTTTGCACATTTAAGAGTTGGCATTACAGAAACTTGAGTCCACAG
Source organism: Xenopus laevis (assembly GCF_017654675.1). Classification (NCBI taxonomy): domain Eukaryota; kingdom Metazoa; phylum Chordata; class Amphibia; order Anura; family Pipidae; genus Xenopus; species Xenopus laevis. Next base: position 29,298,036 of record NC_054388.1, read on the forward strand.
GCACATACATGAAATTAGTTTTTTAAGTAAGAGAACGGACACTCTATGGGGCCTACAAGCAACCAATCAGCAATGAGATTTCAACCTACTTGTCACCTAGAAAACTAAAGTAAAGGTCTGATTGGTTACTATGGTAACATCACAGACAGGCAGAAATAGAGTCTAGACCTACTCGTGTCTGCCTTATAATGGAAAAAGCTTTACAGCTATTTCTCAGCGCCCTGCTTTTAAACTACTCAACCAACCCTCTTTAAGTGCCAAACACTAACTACAATGCAAGCTGGTGCCATATAGAGATGGGCAGTGATTGGTGCCTGACACACCTCTAGTACAGATTTCCTGAGGCGCTGCAGCGTGGGTACATTTGATACCAGGCTACCAAAAGACCCACATAGAGTGTAGTGCCAAACTCTTTTCACTTTTCACTTGACATGAAAAATGGGCAGCAATAAGTAGCAATAACTAGTCCAGCATACACAGATGTGCCATCCCACATAATAACATCATATGAAAACATGGCTGGCACGTTTCCTAGAGGCAGCAGTGGTCTCATAATTCGAAGCCCTGGCTAACCAACTACATAGAGGTCTCCTCTCTATTTATAATTTGACGCACCCCATGAAAATAGTGACCCAGGTCTTCCATAGATTCAGATGAAAAGCTCTTCTCGCACTCCCTGGCCTACGTATTGATTGCCCGGTGCACGGTGACGAAGGGGTCGGCACCTTCCAACATATGGCTCCGGCGTATGCTAACATATACATGGACCTCTTTGAACATGCACACATTTTTTCAAATGCTGAATTCAGCCCATTTATATCGTCCTATATGAGGTATGTGGATGATACCTTTTTCATCTGGACAGGCACATTTGATAAAGTGCAGGAATTTAAATCAGCGTTCATTCCACCATTAAATTTACCCTTGAGATCAATACAAATTAATTACATTTTTTAGATGTCGCGGTGCATGTTCAAGGGTCCTCGTTTGTTACTTCTTTATATTGCAAACCCACTGATAGGAATAACCTTTTAAGGGCCACAAGTTTTCATCCACAGGGCCTGGTGAAAGGTTTGCCTAAAAGCCAGTTAATGCGGGTGAAACGGATCGCCTCTACTGAGTCTTTATACGAACAAGAATCACTTAAGATGGTGAATAAGTTTGTGGAAAGGGGTTATAATTTACCCGATTTAATGAATGCACGGGAGGAAGTGGGGAAACTTAAAAGGGAAATAACACTAAAGAAATTACCAAAAAATGTAAAGGAATCCACGTATCCCGTTTGTATCATCATTTGACACTAACCACAAACTTATTAAAAAGACCATTTTAAAGCATTGGGGGATTGTACAATCAGATCCTAAATATGGCCAGTTATTTAAACAACCCCCTATGTTTTCATACAGAAGGGGCAAGAGTATGCTAAGATGAGCTACCTTTGATACACAATACAAACTAAACCAGTCAGTTCATAGTGGCTGCTGTGTACAGCAGCCACCTTTGATACACAGTTGGAAATGTTTTGGTCTCCTGTGTTGTATTATACCTGATAAATGAGACTGCTCTGTAAATGTACTGTTTGGACATTACCTCAAAAATTATTTTTGTGGAGTTTTTTGGCGAAGTTTTTTCTGTAAAGTTTTTCTACAAAGTTTTTTCTACAAATGATTTTATCCAAATGTGCTAATAAATTAATTTTTATGGGACTATATCAATTCGTGATAAACGGAGAAAAATATTTTCTATGTCAATTTTTTATGTCGATTTTTGTATAATTCACTTGTTTTTCATTTGTCATTTATGTGGTTAATTTCTTCATTACTTATACTGATGATGAGTGTATGATGTCACGCAGGGGGGTGTTAAATAGCTTTCTCTCACAACAAAAATGTTATGCATGATAAAGGGGTCTGACCCCGAAACGTTGAATTTTCTGCTAATAAACGCAAGGGATTGTCCCTGCTTGCACCTGCCCTTTGAGTGCAGGTGATTTCTTACCCAGGTCTTCCATAGAACAGTGATTCTCCCTTACAGGGCTTTGGGAAGTTGGTCTAAATGAACCCCGCTCTGGGGTAAAGATAAGCTCTCACAGTTTAGAACTTTACCAGATGCTGGGCTGTGGGCTGGGGTGAAATTCCTGGGAGATGTGATACAGGGGGAGAGCTGAAGCAGTTTGCCCAACTTAAATAAGAATTCACATTACATACTGTAATTACATGCTTTTCCGGTTTCTTCAGTTCTGACATGCCTTTCAGGCCAATTCCCCAATGGGACTCCAGACATTACTACATCTACTCTGGAGAAATATTTGTGAAGGCCAGAGCTCACTAAGGCACTTAGCTGGTTTTATACAATCCTACTTCAGAACAGTTTTGACTCCATTAAAATTATCTATCTAAAGTGGTCCCAAGATCTTCCCCACATAGATGAAGGTACCTGGAAGGATATATTAGACCAAGTGCCGGATATAAATATTGCAATACGAGACGAGGTATATCCACACCAAATTTCTCAACAGAGTCTATTTGACTCCGTATTGACTAGCTAAGATATACCCAGGTTGCCCGGATACCTGTGTGAAATGCAATCAGGATGCAGGTACCTACCGCCACATTTTCTGGGACTGTCCTAAAATACAACACTTTTGGACTGAGGTGCTAAGGATCATGAGCTCCATTATTGCCTGCCGAACATACGGACCCCTACATGGAAGGACTAACACTAAAGTCAAGTGAAAGGCTCTGCTTACTACAGCTATTGCATCACGCTACAAAAGCCATACTAATGACGTGGAAGGCTGTGGAGCCCCCAGCGCTGGGTTTCTGGAAGAAACTGGTGAATGACAGTCTCCCAAGTCAAAAACTTACATACACTGCACAAGGCTGTCCGGGCAAATTTGGGGAAATCTGGGATAAATCTGATAAAAAAAAAATGGCTGCTGAGTGGCATAGTCATTGATATCCCCTTATTTGAACCAGGTGTCTTGGCCATGTCCCTGTTTTACACAGACCACCCCCTATTCTGTCTAGACCAGGGGTGTCCAAACTACGGCCCACGATCCATTTTTAATTGGCTTGCAGCAGGTAATGACGAGCTGCTCTCGCTGCGCCCCCTGCCCTTCAGATCTAGGGTGTCTGCAGGGGCGATCCTTGCCCCCCCCCGCCTAGAAATTCACTCTTAAAGTACCAGGAGCAGCATTTTTGCCGCCCCTGGTACCTAGTGGGGCACTGCCATCTGAGGCGACAGCCTCAACTCGCCTCATTGGCGAAGCACCCCTGGGTGTCTGGCTGAGCTGCTCCGCAGAACGTGTCACCTTCATTATGGACAAGTGGGAAATGGAGGAGCTGCAGGTCTTTGTGCGGTTGTGTCAGAGCATCCCAGACATTTTGCACTGCCCAGAGTTCAAGTTCTTTACGGACTGGCTCATTAGGTAATGGCTTGCAACTGGGTTGCCACTTCCATACTGGACGTTTTGGTTCATTTACACCGGGCTGCAGCATGGAATCTGTACAACTAGATTCCCTGGACCCATTCCTAATGTATACAGCTGGCTTTCATTTCTCATGCAAGGGCTGTCATATATGGTGCCCTCCAGCTTCGGAAAGACCTTTAGCGACCAGTAGTACAGTATTAGTAAAGTTTCAGGCCATGCAGCCTTTTATCAAGCTTGATAAAAGGCCGCATGGCCTGAAACGTTGCTGTGATGCCCTAAACTGAAATAAAGAACCAAAACCAAAAGATTTACAGTCTGGTGCTGTTCTACAAACAAAGGTCATTGTGATAACAGTGGAAAGTGGCCCCCGAGGAACATGCACCAATTCTCTAAAGGAGAGATAATCGATGTGCTGACTTCTTTTCCAAGATTCTGGGGTTCATTTAGGGCTTAAATCGCTAGTTAGCTACCTCGGAAGGGATATCGGTGTCAGGCTGAATGTCAAGCTGAATGGTCGGCCCCGCACATTTTCACCTCACCAAATCTGGCCCTCGTTGCAAAAAGTTTGGACACCCCTGGTCTAGACTATGCTTAATTTTAGTTTCTTACCTGTTCCATTATCTTTCTTCCTCAAAGGTATCCCTTGAATTGAATAACTATACAAAATGAAGGACAATTGAAAGGTTGCTAACAAAAGCCTATTCTCTAACATTCTAAAAGTAAACCTGAAAGTGAACCACCCCTTTAAATCGAGCATGAGTTCAAAGTTAGCAGAGTTGCCTTCACATATAATGTAGCACAAGATTGAACTACTCGTGGAATTAATGCGGCACAGGTTGAAAGGGTTACAAAAATATTTATTGCTATGCTACACAATACAAAAAGAAACCATGTACAAAAGTTCCAGTTATATAGCAAAGTTTTCTAGTGTTTTATGCAAGTAATAAATTAAAAGCTGCCTAGAAATCTATAAGCAGTATTTTTAAACCACAATAGGTGAGAAGTTATTAAAAATATTAAAATATATATCAAATAAAATAAAGGTAAAAAAGAAGAATGAACAGTCAGCACCATCAGCGCTGTTTAAAAGCATTGTAAAAAAATATATTTTCTTCTATTTACTGATTTAAAGTTCCAACTATTACTAACACAATTGACACTAGAAAGAGGTTTTTTTTTTTTTTTTTGCCCTAAGAATATTACATATAAATGGGTAGCTATGGACAGCCTATTTCCATGCTGGTAGAAAGAAAAGCAAAGTTTAGTGCTGAAAACAGCATATTTTGCTTATGAAAATCAAAATTTTGCAATGTGAAATCAAAAACGTATTTATAAAGCTGTTGTTCTTCCTACTGATGATTTAGTCCATCAAGATGTTTACATTATTTCAAACCATCTCAGTCTTAAAGTCAGTGGAACAAAATCAGAACTAAAAATGTTTTTTACCCCAGGATTTTATAAGTACACTTGATTTTACATGGCGTTAAAGTGACGATATGTGGTATATTCTAACACCAGCAGTAAAAATGCTGCTGTACACAGTAAATGACAAAGTTAGGTTGTGGCGTGTATCAGAGGTTTCATTCTATTTGCTCCATTTGTAATTTGTTATCTGCAAAGAGAGAAACAAATGAAGTACATGTAAATGTTCTGCCTGTCCATCAGTTAAAAATCAAACACTTAGGGGTATATTTATCAAGGGTCGAACTTAAGAGTTTATGGCAGTTTATAAAAACTCCCATAGTTTATAAAAACTCCCATAAACTCAAATTTGGAAATAAATTACCCATCGAAATGTATTTAAAAATTTAAATTTTATAAATTTGGGTGAATAGGCTCAACCTGCAAACTCGAATAGAAATAAAAAAAAAAATTAAGAGTCCACCAAACAACTCCACATTGATTGTCGGAGGTCCCACGTAGGTTAAAACACCAATTAGGCATGTTTTAGATGGATAATAGTCGAATTCTAATTCTTAAAGGGACAGTACAATTAGAATTTCCAAAAAAAAATTTAAACTAAAATTTGGACTATTCCCTAGTCGAATTACACTTAAATAAAACTCGTAATTTGAATTTTCAATTGGACCCTTGATAAATTTGCCCCTTAATTTGCTTGCTGAAACAACATTTTAAGCAATTTGTCTGGATTTGGAAATGAGATTTGCAGCAGCTTCTTGAGCAGAGCCTAGTAATTGGTACAGAATACATACACAATAAAGGGTGAAAACAGACACTACTAAAAACACTGTACAGAACCAAAGACACCTCAGCGACTGCTGACAAATGGGGGAAAGCTGCAGCGAAAACATGAAATATACTGCAAGCAAACTATTCAACAAGTAGTATACATTATTTTTTATTTCACCACTTCTGCATAAAGAAGTGGGGCTGGGGAGGGTTTTAGGTCTGTATTTAAATACTAAGAAGGTCACTTTTTTTGTGCAGGTGAAAGCAGTTTACCATATATAGTAAGAGGGCGGATCAGTATAGTGCCTGTCAGCCCAAAAACCAGAACATTAAAAGATCAAGTGTGCATAATTTGATTGCTTATCTGTTGGTATAAGGCACTGGACTTCAGTTGAGGGAATTTTACGTTATTGCTTTTTAAAATAAAGGACTTTGGATGCTCCTTCCAACAGGCACCAGAGTTTGGTTGAAAACAACTGGTGTGTAGAAGTGCAAATAATGCATCATTTATGTTTCTGTTCCCAACCTCATCACTGATTGTTTAGAGGACAGTAGCCTGTAATAGGTAGTTTGAAAGGCACATAACTATTTGGAGTAACGCTGGCTTATCGCATACCCTATATACCATTGGTTTAAATAGCCCAAGAAGCCAACGTGACTCTCTTTAATTATTTTAAGGCATTGTGACTTAAACTTGTATTAATCACCTAAAGATTTTTTTTCCTAATATTTATGTAAACTAAAATAGGAATGAACAGAAATCGGTCAAACTATTCTTCCTCATTATATTGCCTTAATAATTCAGTCAGTGCTAGATGCGCAAGTAACATCTACTTGACATGTCACCTGTTATCTACAAATAGATAACCCCCAAACTGAGGTTAACCTGCTCCATGACTTCCTTATAACTACAAAAAAATTGGCAATTAGGGCTTAAAAGGGGACCGTTCACCTTAAAAAAGAATTCAAAGTCCTATTTTACGATGGTAGCCAAGCAAAATAAACGTTATTTACACTATAAACATTAAATATTTGGGTTTTTTCATCTTGGAATTCACAACCACAGCAAGCAGGCAGGTGCCATTTTGTAAACACTGTTATTAAGACAAGCATTGCATCATGCCAAAATCTAGTATGTGCCAGAACGGGGAACCTGATAACCCCTCACATACACAATTAGATGGTTAGGAGATGGGGAGAATATGGATAGTGCAGTGAAATCTAGCAAGTGCAGAATGAATAGTGAAAGTAACTGCCTGCTCCGTCTATATGCTATATGATTAACAATATGATCAACAGCTTAAAGTTTTAAACTAGTTTATAACCGGTAAGGATGTTTAAAAAAAAAAATAATAATAATAATTTGGCTTGAAAAGGACTTTTATTATACAGCTTTTTATGTGACGGGTCCCCTTTAACAGAGCACAAATATAAAAAAATATATATATTTATAAAAATCTGCTTCCAGAATTCCAAAACAATGTAAAGAACGTTCAAATTCTCAATACTACAGGTATCCTATTCTGTTGTGTCGCAGTGCCTCAATTTCTTATGGGGACTAAAAACAATGCCAAGGTGACAATTGAGGAACATACTGAAGATGAGAGAGATATATATATATATATATATATATATATATATATATATATATATATATATATATATATATATATATATATATATATATATATATATATATATATATATATATATATATATATATATATAGATAGTTTAGTATGAGATGGGATGCATTTTGGTAATGCCACTATCAGAAGTGGCGCATATTGAAAAAGCCAACACTGGTAGGAGACTCCTTGACGGTTACTGTGATAAGATTGGCAGTGACATCAGTCACAAAAACATGCTCCAGTAGGCTGCGGGCAGGCTTCCAGTCTTGGCTCGCCTGAACAGCCATGTCCTGACTAGAGAGTGAGGAGTCATGATCAGAGTCCAGGCTGCTATCATCACCTGTGCTCAGATCTGCTAAATCCCTTTCCCCCTCTGTCGGTTGTGCTCTCTCTGTTGCAGGATGAGCTGTGGGACCTGTAACTGGCCTGGCAGGCCCAACTGCTCCTGTCTTCTTGCCAATTTTATCTCCTTTGCAGCTAGTTGTTACTCCACCTGAGGGAGACCCATTACTTTTCTGGTTATTATGACCAGTGGGGCAAGCAGCAACACGCATGCCTTGTGTTTTACTTTGCACAGGAGCAGTCCGACTTGGATTTTCATTGCTGCCTGCTGCCACTGCAGGAGTCGACTGTGCTGTGTGGGAATGAGTTTGTTCCTCACTCTCATGAAGTTTAGATGTTTTTGCCATGGCTGGGCTTATCTCCACTTCACCTCTTGGTTTGAATAGATTCTTTGAGTCCAGACAACTCCTCTTTGCATTGAATGTGGAGCTTGCTGGCTTCCTTCCAGGCTGTGAACTGTTCTGATTGATACGGTTCATATAATGGACAATAGAACTTTGCCAGCTAAGGCTTCGTGGTGAGCTTCCATTTGGCTGACTGGGCGAATTCTTTGCAATACTTGAGAGTAACTCTGCCGATAGTCCTCCAGGTCTATCGTTACTGGAAGCTTGCATGTCTTTGGAGTGAGTTTTAAGGGCTTGAAATCCTTGTACGCTGTGTCCTAGTTGTATTTTGTTCATGGTACCCTTTGGGCCAGGTTTTGCCCCTTTTGCACGTCGGGGCAGCTTTTGTTCAGGAGGCAGAGGTTTCCGGCCCCTTTTCTTACGAACTGGTTCCTTCAGTTCTGGTCTTGCCAATACTGCTGGTGCTTTTTTCTGAGGGACAGGGTGAGAATCTCGAGGACGAGGGTTGCATTGTTGTGTGTCTGCATCACTGTCATCAGACGAGGAGGAAGAGGAAGATGATGAGGATGAAGAACTGGAGGAAGAGGAGCTGCTGGATTTTGCCTTTAAAGGAATATCCATTTCCTTGAGAAAACAAAAAAACGCCAAAATTACTTTCATTGCTTATGTTTCATTTGTCACAATATTCTTTATCATTGCATATAGACCTGCAATTCAACAACAGGTTGCAAATGTGTGCCCTGGGGTATTCCGATTACCCTTTTATAAGGAAGAAAATATCTGTTTCAAGTTGTATATAAAAGTAGACGGAAAGCTACTGAGGCAGTTTATTGCCAATAGATTGACCACAATAGTGCAAACTAGAACTCTATTTTTATTTTGTAGAATGCTTTACCGTACCTGAGAAAACAGCTCTAGAAGCACTCGCTTCTTGCTAATAGCGCTGAGCTCAGATTACAGTAGGGAGGGGAGGAGGGAAAAAGGAAAGGGGAGAGGAGCAAACTAAGCATGCTCAAGACATAGCCCTAGAGGTTTAAGCTGAAAACAGGAAGTCTGATACAGAAGCACATGTATGCACAATAGAAGGAAAGAAATGCAGTATTTCTTTTGACAGAGGACTCAGAGCAGCATTACTTTGAGGGTTTACTGGTTTATTTATATTGACCTTTCCGATAAAGCTTACTTAGTTTTAACCTTTCCTTCTCCTTTAAGACAAAAAGTGTGTTCTGCTTCTTTGTTTTAAATCCTTTTCGTAATAAATATTGTACTTCCTGTTGTAAAATATGAACATATTGGAAATAACCTCAGAGTTCTGTTTTGCACTTTGCATGTAGCTTTGTGCCTTAATATAGACATACAGCTCCTCCATGCCCTCTAATACTTCTAGTATAAATGGCTCTCATAACTATAACATAACTATACATAAATGAAACCAAACATTTTACTATAATTTCATCTAAAATGATAGTTTGCTGGTGGTCTCTCTTGTTTTTTTACAAATAAATAAATATTAGTATAGGATCAATAATACAGAATATTTGAGACAAGGTTTTCTGCATAAGGGATCTTTCTGTAATTTGGATCTCCATACCTAGCCTGCTAAAAAGCATTCAAACATCAAATAAAGCCAACAGGATTGCCAAGTCACCAATATGAATGCATTAAAGGGGACCTGTCACCCTAAAAAATAATTCCAAATCCTGTTTTATGATGTCAAGCAAAATAAACTTCACTTACACTATATACATAATTTCAAACTTCTTTCTTTTAATCTTGTAAATCACAATCAAATCAAACAGGCAGCAGCGACTTTTTGGACACTGTTATTAAGGCAAGTTAAAATATTGCCAAAATCTTGCTTATGCACCAAAATGGGGCACCTGATGCCCATACCATGCACTGGCTACAAAATTAAATGTTGAAGACAGAGGGGGAATGTAAGGAGTGCAGTGACATCTAGAAATTGCAAGTAATTCCCTGCCGCCTCTATGCCTATGGCCCACACTGTTGAAGGACCTTCTGTGCAGTTTCAGTGACGCTGGGCGGCGAGATTTTTCCATAGGCTAATTACGAATCAAAAAAAGGACTTCAGCCTATGGGAGGATCACTCGGCCCCCAGCCTAGCGTCATGGAAGCAAGGCAGAAGATCCGTTAGTAGTGTGAGCGGTCTGCTGTGCAAAGGTTAGCGAGGCTGGTGGCGGCTTTGAGGAAAAATATTCTGGGTGCAACACATACTTGATACTGACACGTTGCTATGATTTTTATTTTCCTCTAATTTGAAGGGGTGGCCTCTGGTGTGGTGACCCCCTTTATCGGTAAAAAGGTCCCCTGCTATTTGTCTATAATGTCCTTTAATGTACTTGTAAAGTGTAATCATGCCCCCTCTCAAGTGTCTTTCTTCCCAGAGAAAACAAATCCAACCTTGACCCCTACCCTAATTTAAGTCTTCCATCCCTCTAACCAGTTTAGTTGCATGTTTCTGCACGCTCTCCAGCTCATTTATAGCCCTCTTAAAAAATGGAGCCCAAAACCACATACTCCAGGTGAAGCCTTACCAGGGCCTATAAAGAGGCATAATTAAGTTTTCATCCCTTGAGTTTATGCCTGTTTTTTATGCAAGACAGAACTTTATTTGCTTTAGTGGCCACAGAATGGCACTGCCCAGAATTAGACAATTGTTATCCACAAAAAAACCCTAGAACCTTAATTAAACATTACTCAAGATGCCAGAGAGACTCCTAAGCTCTGCAGCCAGACACAATAGGTGTTACTAATCTGCTGCTTCTCTCTGCAAAGTCATAATAGTTTTGCTTGCCGGTAATAAACATTCAGAAAAGCAATAATACAGTAAATACATGAAAATACGAGCTGCTGCGTGGCACAGCAATAGCTGTAACTGGAAACTCACCACGTTTTTACGTGGCCTTCCCCTTGGTCTTTTGCCTCGCTTTCTGTTCCGCAGCTCCTTTTCCTGCTCCCTATAAACGAAGGGATAGAAGAGAAGAATAACTTACTTTTTACCAATGTTGCAAAAGTCTTAGTTTTCCAGCAAAGACAGGTCTGTTAATCAGCTGGCTTGTCTTATATTGTCTTAAAAGTCTGAGCCATCGAGAATAGAAAGGGACAGACAAACACTGCTTTCAATAGCAATAAGAAATAGCCATAAGAAATGTGTAATGAATGTATATTGCAAAGCTGCTTAGAATTATGTTTTTCGTTTAGAAGGCAAAAATTATTTTTGGGATTGATATTCCTTTTAAGCAGCCCAAAATACTCAGCATTAAAGCACCTAACAGCCTCCCGTAAACGTGTTTGTACCAGAGCTTGTCAGGCAAGTTACCTGTACAATCACCCTTTTTCAGGTCACTATCACCTTAGGCAAGATATAACATAAGCACTATTAATACAATGTATGTTTGCAGATGTATGTATATTCCTTCTTTGAATGCTACATGACAATGTCAGGAACATGAATAACATTTCTAAGAAATACAAGTTTTGTTATGAATTTTGTCTGCATTTTACCTTTTTTGGAATGCCAAGAGAAGCCGTGGATCTAAAATATTCTCCTCTGGTTCCCAACTGTTATGTCTGGGAGAAAAAAAAAAATCCTAAATAGTTTGCATAAAAATGACAAGTTCAACCTTAGTATTACACACAGAGCAATACAGATCTTTTCGTTATCGTGAGACCACGATTATCTCGAAAACGATCGTTTAATGTGCGATTTGTCCATCAACTAAAAAGACCATTTCAGGTGATATTGCGAGGAAAACAGAGGGTAGCTGCCTGCTTGGCCCTGCAAACATAGATAGATTACACTGGGACCGATACATTTTTTTTAACCTGGCCGATCAATTTTCTGACAGATGGACGAAAAATCGTAAGATGTACTATCGTTTGAATTCCACTAACTTCACAATAATTTGACGGATTGGTCGCATTTCGCTAAAATCGTCATTCACCAAAAAAAAATCTTTGCGTCTATGGGGACGTTAACACTGCAGCCTAGGGTCCTTGGTTCAAGTCCAGCCAGGACACTATCTGCCCAGGAGCTTGCATGTCCTTGGGGGTTTCCTCCCACAATTCAAAAATACATGAATTTTAATTCATGATAAATTGACCAGAGTGAACATGATGGAGAATATAGAGTGTATGATCCACAGAAGCAAGGACTGATGTGAATGATTTATAATCCATGCATAATGCTGTTAATGTATAATTATAATAATCCACGTATAACGCTGCTAAATATGTCAGCTATACAAGGATAATTATCATTCCAATTCCAGTGGGTGCTCTTCAGATAGGGAATGCCTGGGAGGTGGGTTTATTATGGAAATATGCAAATTAGCCATCACCAGTAGGAAGAGACTACTGGGGGTGGATTATAGGGGGGAAATACAAGACAGTGACAGAGTCACACACAGGCTGCTGCCACTACTCCACACAAAGGCACAGGTATATGGTGGGTGTGTGACCTATAGAAGGGGCTTACAAAAAAGGGGGAGGGGCCAGTTTAGAAAGAAGTGGTGGGAGGAGAAAGAAACACAGGGTAAGTGACAGCTACATGAATGACACGTTAATGCGACAAAGGACAGCATGGGGGGACTCACTTGGAGGACCAGCCTCTCCACTTCACCAAGTATTCAGCCGTGCCCTGCAGGGAGATAGACAAATAACTGCGTTAATTCACCGCGGAAGGATGCGTCTTTATAACGGGCCTCCTGGACCCACGCTAAATTACCTTCCGTAGCCTCTTGCTCAGGATACATTCCGCGGCAAACACCTGCTCCCCAACAGCGCTCAGCTCCTCCATGTCTGCCGCGGGAGGGCGTCTCCTTGTTTTCCGGGTCACGGCCACAACACGAGTCACAACACACAAAGCCAAAGCGAGCGCGAGCGGGAGGCGCGCCCCCGGTCAATGTACCGCCCATCCCCTCGTTCCAGGGAACCAATGAGGAAAAATCTGGTGGCGGCGTTTCCGGGGAGGAGGGAGTAGAGGTTTGCGTCACGCAACGCTATGCATTCAGGTGGGCGTGGTTTAACACGAGGAAGTTGTTTGTGGTTGTTGTAACGCTACACAAATGCGCTGTTATTGTGTCTGTCAGTGGCATGATTCGAAGCAGCGGTGTGTGATATTAAGTGCATGGCTCCAGCTACGCCCTGTGTTCTATAATTACATTCTTTGGTGTAGTAGCGCTTCTCAGACGTATATTTGCAAGTTTTGTGCCTTTTGTATAGGAGAGATATAACGCTGGAGATACAGCCAATGTTACATTTGGGCCTCAGAGTTCGCAGGTCTTTGCACTACAAACAATAATTCCCACACAGCGACCAAAGCGCAAAACATGGCAATAACAGGGTCTTTTTGGCATTGACTAAAGTCACATTATTTCAATTACATGTTCAATCACTTCCTCATTCAATTCTGTCTCACGAATTTTTATTTAATACTGCATACAGGTTATTTTTCTGAGAGAAAAAAGTGAGGGGTCAGACTTGCACTGGTGCCTGAAATGTTCAGCCCCAGGGGAGGAGATTGAGCCCTGTTTTCTGTCCACTAATGCAACAGTTTGGGGATCAAGGTTATCCTTTACTGTCAAACCAAATTACATATATATAGTGCATGAAGTATCCCCTCTTGTAAATTATAACTTGTAATATATCATATTTTGCAACTGGGGGTACTTTATTTATTATAATACACAAGTTTCCGTGAGTCATGATGTGACAGAAATTACAGAACCAGGTCTGGACTGGGAGTCAAAACGGGCCCTGCCATTTCAAGTACACAGAGGCCCAAACAGCTTCCCACCAGCCCACTAAATAATGACTTCCTATGGCATCGTACAGCAGCTCTTCTGGCATTTGCCAGAACCCACATATTGCCAATTTGCCAGCGCCAGCCTGATCAAAACTCACCGTTTATACCGATATAATTTACAAAATATTCATGGTTTTTGTGAATTATCTATCCATCGATCTATATATTAGCCACATATATTATATATATTTATATTTATGATATATTAGCCACCTCCGCATGGGCAATATTTGGTGGGGTTGAAAACATTTTAAAGGAGAGAAAATTAGAAGGAATAGTGTCAGCAGTCAGTAGAAAAGCTATATTGCTATTGTTGCAAGTTCCAAATGCACCTCCATCATTGGAAATTATCAAATTTAAACTTGATTTTGCGTACCGAAGGGAGAACAAACACCAGGCTGCAACATTTTTAATGATACTGGTAAAATATCTTAAAGGGTTGGTTCACATTTAAGTTAAATTAAGTATGTTATAGAATGGCCAATAAGCATTTCAATTGGTCTTCTTTATTTATTTTTTATAATTGTTTGTCTTTTTCTTCTGACTCTTTCCAGCTTTCAAATAGGGGTCACTGACCCTATCTAAAAACAAACGCTCTCTAGGGGAGCTAGCACACGGGCAGATTCAGGAGATATGCCTGGCGACTAATCGCCTCTTCTGCGGGGCGAAAATCTCCCTGAACTGCCTTCCGCCTGCTAAAATGAGAAAACGCCAGGGCCAATGCACGTGCGGCACTTCAATTTCCGAAGTCACCCGAAGTTGCCTAACAAGAAAACTTCGGGCGACTTCAGAAATCGAAGCGCTGCATGTGCATTGGGGCTGGCATTTTCTTATTATAGCAGGGGGAAGGCAGTTCAGGGAGATTGTCGTCCTGCAGAAGAGGCGATTAGTCGCCAGGCGACTGAATCTCCCCGAATCTGCTTGTGTGCTAGCTCCCTAAGGCTATAAATGTATTGTTATTGCTACTTTTTTTATTACTCGTCTTTCAATTCAGGCCCTCTCCTATTCATTTTTTTCCTATTCATTTTCAGTCTCTTATTCAAATCAGTGCATGGTAGCTATGGCAATTTGGATCCTAGCAACCAGATTGCTGAAATTGCAAACTGGAGTGCTTCTGAATAAAAAGCTAAATAACTCAAAAACCAAAAATGATAAAAATGGAAAACCAATTGCAGATTATCTCAAAATATTACTCTCTACATAATACTGAAAGTTAACAACCCATTTAAACCATTATCAGCTCAGAGGCAGCAGGAAATACCTTATACATTTAGATTTAGCTGACTATGGTCAAGTGGTCTGAGTAATACTAGACTGTTTCCCCACGGAGACTGAGCAAATAAGTTGGCCTAATAATTATACGCAATTCTGAAGTCCTTTACCAACTGGTTAATATTTTAAATGCAAATTTATAATATATTGGAGGGGATTGGAAATGTGCTTTGTATGTCGCCAGTCTGATGGATGAGCATAGGTTTACAAATGTTAGGAGATTGTTACCTACTTAAATGCAAAACGCTGACTATAATGTGAGATGAAGGAGGGATAATATCCTGGGGCTTTTTTTCTTACTTTGGTTAAGGTAGTTGGATTAAAGCAAACTTTAGCTCTACACTCATTAAGACTTCTTTGTGGCAACAATGTGGTGAATATTGTGTCCTCTTTCAGCACGATAATACATTTGTGCTCAAAGCAATGTACATTCAGAACTGTTCTGCAAAGACAGGAGTTGATGAACGGGCATTCACAGAGCCCTTACCTAATTGAACCCCCTTACCTAATTGAACCCCCATTACATAAATTCAAATGCTGACTGCAATCCAACCTCACTAATGGTTTTATAAATAAAATCAACAATATTCCAGCATCTACTTGAAAGCCTTCCCAAAGGGTTTCAGTTGTTACGGAATCAACAAATGGGTCACCTTCATATGGGCCAGCCTTGTTTTTGAAACTAGATGTAAGGCAGGTAGGTGCCCTGATACTTCTTAATATAGTGTATATTATTGTCTGATTGTCCTGCCTACAAGAGAAAATGTGTCTTACAGCTGATGAATTTATATTTGAAAATGAAGGCAAAAATCATGAAAATCTGTGGAGGCTCCATAGTTAACAAATATGCTAAGCTGGAGCTAAGATTGTAATTGACAACTGTAAAATTGGCCATTAAAAAAATAGAGAGGAAAGGATTATCCTTTGAAAACAATAATAACCAACAAGAAGACTTTTGACGCAAAAATCTTTCCACAGCTAAATCTCTTGGACAAAATGCAAAGACTTTTATTGAAATAGTGTTTATTGTTGTTCCATCATACAGTATCTTAAAAATCTTACACTTGGTATAAAGATATTCCCATCTGTTTTTTCCCAAAGTCACTGAGGATCCACCAGCTGGAGATCTGGTTTGAGGGACCAATGGAAGTAATTTCTTTTGTTTGCTTACTCTTCAGTGTATGCTTGAACATGATGCTGATGATAGAGTAAAGCCTTCTAAAGAGGTAAGATCATCTTAGGATGACATTAAGTGCTCACAGCCTCCAAGAGTTATATGTCTGGATATGTCTGTTTAGGATCTCAGCATTTTTCTGTAATGGTCTCTGTACTCAAAGATTTCTCAGCTCTGTAAGGAAATAAGAGATATGCATATAGATTGCTTAAGAAAATATACTGCAACAGAAGACCTAATAATTTCTCGAACAACCATACCATTTACTGTACAAACTGAAAACTGGCACCACCAAAAATTATGACGCTTTACCCAAAGTACCCATCATTTTTATAAGTAGCCAATGATCCTTTAACAGGATGAATGATCTAGGTGAAGCAGTAGAGAGCACAGTGATAGGGGGAGAGGGTATAAAGATTGGCAAAAGAAGTAGAGAGGATGGACATGATGTAACAAAAAGTGGAAGCGGAAAAAGCATAGAGATTAGAAAAGAAGGGGATAGGAGGCAGAAATGCCATATTGTGTTCTTAACTCTGTCCCGGTATTCTGTTCGGAAATAATCAGAAAGTGATACAATCCTATTATTGTGTAACACGACCTGAGTGCAACAAAGGTCCTTCTACAAATATACCAATGATTCATTATCATGTTATTTTTTAGTATTATGTAGACAATGGTAGTTTTGTGGTTTTAGAATGATTTTATGTTTTGTTTTTGGAAACTGAAATTTTTTTTACTGCTCTTGGGTTGCAAGGATTTCAGACTCTTAGTCAGGCAGTGGTTTCAAGGGCAGACTGGAAGATAAATAGCAGGGGGCCAGAAGAGTTAGTAATCAAACATCATAATAACAATACAAATCTAACCTCAAGCTGTCCAATTTGGAATTTAAACTGCATTCTGGTTTGCTGTGGGGATGGGAGGGGGGCATCAGCATTTTAAGCCAGATAACAATGTATTCAGCCTCCACCAAATAATTGTTATAGTTAAGGTTCTGTATAAAGAGGTACAAACGAAAAAGCGATGCGGCAATGGCGGATCGCTTCCCATGCACGCCAGCTCCTGCTAAGCCGCAGCTCTCGCGATGTATCGGCTCCTTCTGACCGGCAACTACATCATACCTCTGTTACCGCTGCAGAGCGCAGATCAAAGCAGTCTTGGAGTCTGGTAAGTTAATATCAATATATCGGCTTTAGTTTGCACTTTTTAAAATTACAAAGGAGGGGATTGACTCTGATGAAGTGTCAGGTCTTCTGACACGAAACGCGTTAGATGTAAATCCCCTCCTTTGTAATTTTAAAAAGCGCAAAATAAAGCCGATATATTGATATTAACTTACCAGACTCCAAGACTGCTCTGCATTTTAAGTTGGTCTTAAAATTAGAGGTCATGTAGCTTTTTTAAAATCGCCCTCATCATGTTGGCAATTATAATAATCAGTATAGTGCTAGTTAGAAATGATGTATTTGGTGCATCCCTATTAAGAACCACCAAAATAAAAACAAAGACCAACTGTCACTTGTATTAAATATCATTATTCTTTTTAGTATAATTTTTGAAAACTGATCACTTAAATTATCATATCTATAGGCTACCAAATTCTCTTACCTTTTTCTCTTTTTGTGTCTTTTGACAGAAACTGTAATTATTGTTACAATAAAGCTAAGAAGAAGCACCCCCAGAACAGTTGACAATCCAATAGTTGCATGTAGAAGAGAAGCCGGGAAACCATCTGAGATGGAATCTGCATAAAAATAAACTGACAAGTAAAGACACCAACTTCACTTTTTCTTTTTAATGCCTTATTTGTGAGACAAAACATACTTATATAAAGAAAGACAATAAAAAATTCCTCTATTTACGCTGTCATTTAATTAAATATAGAGGATGTAAGGTCCTTAAAGTGGACCTGTCACCCAGACACAAAATCGGTATAATAAAAGTCCTTTTCAAACTTAACATGAAATCCAATTTCTATTTTTTATTAAAGCATTCATAGCTGTTGTAAACTCATTTAAAAATCTCAGCTGTCAATCAAATATTGTCTGCCCCTCCTCTATGTCATGGGCATAGAGGCGGGGCAGACAATTATTTTCACTTTCCATTCAGCACTTCCTAGATGTCACTGCTCTCCCCACATTCCCCTGTTCTCTTTATCATTTAATTGTGTAGCTTGGGCATGGGGATGGACATCGGGTCCCCCATTCTGGTGCACAGTGTCGGACTGGCCCACCAGGAAAAGTCCCGGTGGGCCCAGGTGTCAGTGGGCCCTCTTGCTTCTAACCATTTCTTACAATTTCATGTTAATTCCCTAATTATTTATGGAAACAAAGAGGGCCAACTAGGTGGAAAATAGAGTATATCATGTAAAGAAAATGTACTAAGAAATTAGATTGGAGAATGGGCCCATGGTCTAAGGGTTTCTGGTGGGCCCCTGGCATCCCAGTCCGACACTGCTGGTGCACAAACAAGATTCTGAGCTGATGCAAGACTTTCCTTAAAAACAGTGTTCACAAAATGGCTGCAGCCTGCTTGCTATCATTTTGAATTCCCAGTCTGAAAGAAAACAAGATTCAAATAATTTATATAGTGTAATAAAAGTTCATTTTGCTTGACTAATGTGATAAAATAGGAATATTGTTTTGGGTGACTGGTCCCCTTTAAGTGGAAACCACTTAAGGACCAGACTAGAAAAGCCAAACATACGCCTTTGTTCGAGTTCTCAGTATTGTCTATGGCAGTGCTTTCCAACTTCTGTGGTACCAAGGGCCAACATTTTAGTGTCCACGGCACACAGCTTAGTGTAAGCAAGGGTCTCCTTGCACGTTTATTGCGGTAGTGAGCAACGTTTCGGGGTCACGCTTGACAAAGGGGCGTGACCCCGAAACGTTGCTCACTACCGCAATAAACGTGCAAGGAGACCCTTGCTTACACTAAGCTGTGTGCCGTGGATACTTTGTACTTTAAACAGATTGTGAGGTTGCCGAACCTCTACCACAGAGCACCAGATATCTAATTGAATTGTGGTGTGCGAGAGCTGGATATATTTTGTCCAACATTTTAGTGGCCTATGTGGTTGATGATATAAGTCAGTGTTGGCCACTCCCCCTTTTAAACCACACCCACTGTAAACCACACCCATGTTACCACAAGAACTTTTAAGATCATATCCACATTAACGGTGGTAGCACACCAAAAAAACAAATGGTTGGTGCTCACTGCAAAGAAATCCCTCATCAATCATATGTGAAAAATTGAAGTCATGTTAAAACATGCCCTTAAAGGAGAAGGAAAGCTACGGAGGCATTTTATTGCCAATAGATTAGCTGCAATAGTGCAAGCTAGAATGCTATATTTATTCTGTAGAATGTTTTACCATACCTGAGTAAAAAGCTCTAGAAACTCTCTGTTTGTTTAGGATAGGAGCTGCAATATTAACATGGTGTGACATCACTTCCTGCCTGAGTCTCTCCCTGCTCTGGGCTCAGATTACAGTAGAGAAGGGAGGGGGAGGGGGAAGAGGAGCAAACTGAGCATGCTCTTGCCCAGGGCAATGAGGTTTAAGCTGAAGGCAGGAAGTCTGATACAGAAGCCCATGTGTACACAACAGAAGGAAAGAAATGCTGTATTTCTTTTGACAGGGGACTCAGAGCAGCACCACTTTTGGGGGTTTACTGGTATATTTAGATGGACCTTTCTGATAAGGCTTACTTAGTTTTAACCTTTCCTTCTCCTTTAAATCCATATGCCTCATCCTCCCCTGTGGATAATACAACAACCCCCCCAACACATGATTAAACACCTTAGGGGCCCTTAAAAACAAATTCCACATGCTAACAAACCCCTAGCATGCTTACATTCCATAGGTAGCATAGGGCAAGCAGAGATTGGCACACACAAGCAGCACTGGGCAAGCAGAGAATGGCACACACAAGCAGCACTGTGCAAGCAGAGAATGGCACATACAAGCTGCACTGGGCAAACTGAGAATGGCACACACAAGCAGCACTGGGCAAGCAGAGAATGGCACACACAAGCAGCACTGTGCAAGCAGAGAATGGCACATACAAGCTGCACTGGGCAAACTGAGAATGGCACACACAAGCAACACTGGGCAAGCAGAGAATGGCACACACAGGGAGGGAAGGCAGAACAGAGCAGGGGACCTATCATTCTAATATGTACAACATACAGTGACACAGTGCTGTTGCCTTATTAGCATTTTGAATAAAGTGTGAACAGATGAACAATGTGGGCAGTTTCAGTCTGGATCTCAGGTGTGAACAGTACAGGTTTTTAGGATATAAACAATAGAGGTGTCACAAGTGTGAACAATACAGGGGATTGGAGTCTAAATTTGAGGTTTAAACAATGCAGGGGCCAGTTAATCTCTGTAGTGATACCTTTTAAAGTTTACAAATGGTAAACAGACAAAGCATGTGGGCAGGGGCACTCTGCCAATGAGGCAAGTTCAGCAACTTGCCTTCGGCAGCGACAGATAGGTTTCTAGTCGGCTCCTGGTACCTTTAAGAGCCGAATTTCCACTTTTGAAACAATTGCGCTCTTCGCACTAGTGTTCCTGCCGGCGAGGGGGGCGGCTTCTTCATAAGAATCAGCGCTGCATGTGGGGGGCCACAGAACGGCCCGCGGGCCGCCAATTGGACAGCCCTGGTCTATGACATTGTGTATTTTCTGTATATTGTAGTGTGTCATTGCCCTTACATTGAGAATATGCTGCTAACCCACAGTAATGAAACATATTCATTAAGTTTCAATACTGCAACTGACAGTGTGAAATCATATTTTTTGAAATAATGCATGATAGTGAATGGATGGAATGAATAAACATGGTTATCGCTTGAGCATTTTTTGAGTCCATCTGTCACCACCCTGTGTGCATCATACAGGGCAGGCCTAGGCAGTCCGGCCGGACAGGTTGCCCCCTCCCCCCTGACGCACGCAAATGAGCTAACACATGGGGATATCACAGGGGAGCGAACGCCATGTGCGTATAAATGAATACAATGCGTCGGGACAGCAGTCTGTGATTAGCAGGTAGTGTAAGGATACTTATTATTGTTCAGCGTGCTCCCATTCCATAGCGGTGGTGTATCAATATGCGCATTGCCACAGCAATTCCCGCTGGAGTGCACATGTCTTGATGCAACGCGTTACGACACAGAATGTGGCGGACCGCCATAAAGCATGCAAATTGATGCCAAGTCTGCAAACTCACTGAACAGTTATGTCCCATGTGGCCCCCCTTAAAGTCACTGACAGAGTTAGAGAGCTGAAAAGCAGGAAGTTGCATTCTGTCTATTATGCTACACATCCAGTCACTCCAGCCTTTATTTAGGATTTACAGTATGTTGCGTGAGCTGCTTGTGGGTCATTATCACAACCAGTAAGCCTGAAAGACAGGGGGCAAAGGCCTGCAGCAGGGGTAGGAGTAAGAAGGAGTATGTGGCTGAAGCCCCCCCACTGTTATGCCCTGGGCACGTGCCTCTTCTGCCTACCCCTATTTCCAGCAATGCTGGGCACTTTTGTTTCAATAACCTTAAAAGTGGTTACCGACAGACAGGGCTTTTTCGCCAGTGCTGATTTCTGCCATTTAGTGCCAGAAATGCACAGTATGGTATGGACTATTTTCTGCTCATTGAAAGTGGACAATCAAAATGCACCGTATGCCAGGAAGATCAAAATGCCCCATATGCCAGTAACCTAAGGGATTAAATTTAAAAAAGGAAGAAAGTGGAGGAAAGATATTAAATTAGAACAAATTATAAACTAACTGGGGAAGTCAAAAAACTTTTTTTTCCCCTAGATCTTCCTATATACAGTATGAGAACGGTTATACTTTCTGAAAAGGAACCTTCAAGCTATTTATTAAAAGGTAAATACATATTTATGTATATTTATATATAGTATTATTATTATTATTATTATTATTGACAGATTATTTAATGTTAGTTTTTTAAAATAATTATTCCATGGATTTTATTGTTAAAAATAAGTGGTGCCTTATAGTTCTAGCACTCGTAAGCATATGACATGTTTTCAAAAAGTCTAGTTTTTTTTATTTGCCAAACCTTCAAAACGAAAATGATCACATTGTGACTTTTGTTAGGTCATACCTTCATCCAGCATGTTTCGTGTCACATCTAGGGATCCATCATTGGGTTCAGGTTTGATACCCAGCAGCTCACACATTAGTGCATACACATGAACACTCTCAAAAGGCTCCACAACAACATTTTGCTTAAAGGATGGACCCACAGCTCGGAAAATGGTCTTCATTTCTATATCATCATTGTCAAAGCCATGCTCCCCTTTATTAAACTGTAACTTTGCAAACTGCAAAACAAATGTTTTTGTTTCTGTAAGGTGTTTAGTTCTTTACTTTAAAGGTCTATGTTGAACTTTAAATTAAAATCAGTATTTTTTAGATGGAACTTTTCTATGGGTCTTAATTCAAAACTAGAAAAAAATGATAAAAAATTAGGGTTTATATTCTGCCTGGTGTAAGACTAGCTTTTGAAACTTCAGTTTTATTGTTATTTTTTATTGCTTATCAATCTATTCAGACTCTCTCCTATTCTTCTTCTATTTTGACATTCTATCTGCCCTCTTGATATTTATGGTAATTAAGCCCTAACCACTGCCATGCAGTTTAAATTCCAAAGGCTGAGAGCTGCAGAAACACAATTCAAAAAGCACAAAACAATAAAATATTGCAAATAGTCTAAAATATTATTATATTTACACCATACTAATCATTAAGTTTGAGGTGAAGGATCCCTTTATGTATAATGGATTTGTATGGCAAGTCAGTTTATTGATATTGAAATATATATATTTGTAAAATCTTGCGGACTAACGTGCTGTGATTCAATTGTAACACTATTTGGGGTGTTATTAGTGGTGCTTGCGAAGCAAAGCATCACTACTGTTATCTTGCAAACTTATTTTTATTCTTCTTCCGTATGAAAGTTTGGCGCGTAACTAGTCCCGCACCGTTTGTCCTAGACCCATGAATGAGGTGTCAAATCGTGCGGCTTAATCGGGAATGGGGTGGTATGACTTTTCTAAGGGGTGGGTGGTTAATTGCCCCTTGCGGGGGCAATTAACCACCCCGAAAAGTCCCATAGATTAACATTGAGGCCAACTTTTGACGGATTCTAGCGCAGAGAGGGAATCTTGTAGAAACGTTAAATTTACCACATTTGAAGAGGTTTGTGACCTGTGTCAGATGATACCCCACACGAGGGTATAAGTTTTACCCCCGGGGCAGGAGAGGTCCCCAAATTTGCCCCATTGACTTATAATGGGGAATTTATCGAATAATTAGTTTGTCGCAGACCCATGAATGAGGTGTCAAACCGTTCAGCTTATTCGGGAATGGGGTGTTTGTGACTTTTCTGTCCTATTTTGGGGACCCAAAAAAGTGAGCGGAGCCGCAAACAACCAATCAGATTTTCCCTATTGACTTCAATGAGAAAATGTAAACAGCTGTAATTCTCACAGTAATAAAGCCAGAGCTCCCAAACTTGGCACCGTGGGTCACTGGGTGACTGCGGCCAAAATTTACAAAAAGTGGGCGGAGTCTATAACAGCCAATCAAATTTCAGCCATTCAATTAAATAGGAAAATTTTAAACTGCTGCCGCCTCTTAGACGGTTAATGGCAGCCTCCTCAAAGTTGGCACAGTTGGTCACTGGGGGACTGGGATTAAAATTAAGAAAAGTGGGTGGAGCCAAAACCAACCAATCAGATTTCTTTGATTGGTTTTAATGGGAAAAATTAAGAAGGCTGCCATTCTCTCAGTATTGATGTCAGGGACCTTGAATATCACAAATGTAGTCGCTGGGGGTTTCCACTTCAAGTTTAGAAAAAGTGGGCGGAGCCACCAACAACCAATCAAATTTCATTCATTGATTTTCAATAGAAAAAAAATAGAAATGCTGCCATTTTTACACATTAAATGACAGCATTCCCAAACTTTGGTATGTTAGTCACTGAGTGACTGTGGTTCACAATTAGGAAAAAAAGGGGCGGGGCAACAACAGCCAATCAGATTTCAGCCTTTGACCTTAATGAAAAATGATAAACTGCTGCTATTATCACGGTTTAAATGCTAGGTGTACCAAACTTGGCTCAATTACTCACTGGGTGACTGCGGTCAAAATTTAGGAAAAGTGGGTGGAGCCATAAACAGCCAATCCGTTTTCACCTATTGACTTCAATGTAAAATTTTTGATTACCGCCGTTCTCACAGTTTTAAAACCGGAGGCCCCAAACTTGGCACTGACCATGACTAGGTAACTGGGGTTAAAATTCAGAAAAATGGGCGGAGCTTAAGACAGCCAATCAAATTTTACCTAACGCTATTCAATGGGAATATTTAAATTCCTGTCATTCTTACACTGTTAATGTAAGAGTGCTCAAACTTGGTCCATTTGGTGACTGGGTTGCAAATTTATAAAAGTGGGCGGAGCCAAAAATAGCCAGTTTGTTTGGATTGATTTCAATGGTAAAATTTGGTTGGCTTTAAATTTCACCGGTTTAATCCGGATTCTACCGACTTTGTGTACTCTCTAGGCACCAGGGGCGACTGGGCAAGACACCCAACATATATGGGGGGCCTGAGTTTTGCCACGGCAAGCACCACTCACATTTTCTTCAGGAAATGTACCTCTCTAGTTTGTGATTACAATTTTAAATTGGTTTAAAGGGCAACTATACCATTAGATTTTCCTTCAGATATTTTATATTAGAAGTAACACCTTAGATACACAAGATAGATTGTGGTATTCCTCATTACAGACTACAAGAAAACGTATTTATTCTCTGGGAAAGTGCCATTTACAACCTTGTTAATCTATCCATGCCCTGATGATGTTATAACAAGCAGAAACTCATAGACACTAGGAATATATTAAATAAATATATATGTTCACCTCCTAATAATATTATTAGCAAAATCTGTTTTGGTAATAAAACAGATGAAACCATATAGTCGTCCTTTGATATAAATATTATTGCTATGCATTTTCTTGAGAGGCTGCCAGATGGGAGAAACTAAACATAATATTTTTATGCCCCCCTTCCTACAAAGCTGTTTCATGTGTAACAGAGGTGCAAAAAACAATGTGGTTCTAGGCTTCTCTGTCTTCACCACCACCAAGCCCTTGGATGGCAGATGCCCCCTTAACCTCCCCTGCATTCCTAGAGTTAAAGCCTCAAATGTTAAAGAATATTAGGCTTCAGTTCATAAATTATGTCCTCAATTCACATTTTGGCTACATGTGCCATTGTACTTACTATATAGTTAAGTATCTGTTTTTTGTTTGAATAGTAGAACATTTGAAAAGGGGACATTTTTTATACCATGACATAATTTTATCTTTTCAGATATTGTTTTATTGTACACAACTGACTTTTGCCCAAAACTTTTGGGGTTGAGGATTACTCTCCGACCTTTCACTACACTGTCACCCAAAGGCATGTAGATGATATGAGTACTACATAGGTACTTTGAGGACCTGTACCCCACTCGGTAGTGAGGTGATTGCTGTAGTCAGTAATTTGACCTCCAGTTTTTATCACAGCTTCCTTTGGCCTGTAAATGTGTAATTAAGTATTTGCAAAGTTAACATATAGGGCAAAATATAAACTGGAACTTACCCCATGAATAACATATCCCGGATCTCCATATAGAACAAGTGGTGTAATCCGAGCATTTTTGGAGAAGTGCAACCTGACTGGTACTTCTTCCTTTTTAAATACATTGAGCTTAGGGTGACCATTCTTTAGGGCATTATATACCTTTTCTAAATTACCTTCCTTAGGTACCAAAAGTCCACTGGGTCCATAATCTACCAAATGAAACTGAAGGTCAGAAAGTGAGAAGTTTTCTATGTTATTAAGGACAATCTCATCAGGGCCCTTCTGTACTGTTCGCATTCCATGATCTGCTGTAATGATTATGTTTAATTTATCCTCTAGACCATGATCTTTCACACATTTTCGTATATATCCCACAGTTCGATCTACTTGGCTGACCATCTGCTTGCGCTCTTCAGAGTCTGGCCCATACTTATGCCCAGTGCTATCTGGTTCACCAAAATACAAAGCTACAAAATCCAAATCCTGCTGTGTGAACCAACGGATCACAGTGTCAACATTTTCTCTCCACTCTGTTTCATTGCCCCATGTGTGGGTACGTGTCTCTACTTTTTTTACATTCACATTCTCACCACGATATGTTGCATTGCCACCCGGAAAAAAAAGAGACCCAGTGTTCATGCCCTGCACAAAAGAAACCAAATTAATAATTTTAAACTTTTGATTTCACAACCTCAGACATGATAAGGGAGTGCTCAAATTAGAATGCATATTGTTACTAAAAGGGACTCCTCATACAGTAACAGAAAGATCAAGGAAGAATAACTTGCCAAAATTTCAATGTTGCCTATACATTTTCTTTAAAATGTAATTTCCAGCATTTATGGTTCATGACAATATTAATATCACTGTAGAAATGGTACTAATTTCTCATAAAAAGTAGAATTTCCCTGAGGTGGTCCTGCTTCCCCCATACATGATTTTAAAAACAGAGCTGCAAATTGGAGTTGGTGGTTGCTTTGTTTGTCCTCATCACTTTTTTTCTTTGGCATATTGGTAGGGATCGATGTTTGATTATAAGTGTTTGATTTTCACTTATATAGTCACCCGATCTTTAGGGTTTTGAAATACCTGTCTCTGAGCTGTGATCCAGATAGGAAGGCTGCCATTATCCCACCACATGGACACTCCCTGTGTGCCATGGTAGGATACCTTCTGCCCAGTGGTGATGTTGAAATACATGTTATGGATAACTCCATGGTTTTCTATATATTTTCCTGTAAGAAAAATAGACATTATAAAGTGAGTTTCTCTTAAAGACTGCCAATGATGATTTTATTTCATAATTAATTGATTTACTGATCAATTTGCTGATTCCATGATTAGCTGAAACAAGTTATAAAGGATGTAAAAAGTAACATTTTGGTATACATTGTTACTACATGACATCTGTAAAGGTGAGTCTCTATGTCATCCATTTAGACTAAAAGGTTTACTTTTGGCTTTGAACTGCCTGTTGAGTTTGAATATTTGATGAATTCCCATAGACCATTAGGAAATATATACAAAAAAAGTTTCTACTATAGGACAGCAAATGAACCACAAATGTAAGCCCTATTGCCCTGTCCTTTTGTAGCCACTGATGACAGATGTAGATGAATGCAAGCATAACCATGTAGCTGTGCTGAAAAAAAAACAGTGCACTGTGCCTATTTAGGTTAGGGCGATGGTGCATAACAGAGTATGACACATAGCAATTGGGTGTCACAATGCAAATTGTCTCAAGCCATAGTAATTATTACTTTGTTATGCAATGTAATTTTTCAATGGCTGAGTAATTCTGACTGTTCTCTCAATAGCATGGAAAAATATATAAGGTAGGTGATTCAGTTATAATTGGAATGGTTTGGAAGCTTTTCTTTAAAAGGGTATATAAATCTTTATAGGTAGGTGTGTTAAGGTGGCCATGCACTGTAAGGGCTAGTCCACACGGGGAGATAGCGACGCGTTTGCGGTCGCGGCGACAAAGCGCCGCTACAGTCGCCGCGACCGGCGCAGGCGACAGTTTTGTATGGGCGCCTATGTAAAAACGCCTGTGCTAACCACACGAGGCGATGCGCTTTTCAACAGTCGCCTGAAAATGCCTCGCCAGGCTTTTTCAGGCGACTGTTGAAAAGCGCATCGCCTCGTGTGGTTAGCACAGGCATTTTTACATAGGCGCCCATACAAAACTGTCGCCTGCGCCGGTCGCGGCGACTGTCGCGGCGCTTTGTCGCCACGACCGTTAACGCGTCGCTATCTCCCTGTGTGGACTAGCCCTAAGATTCACTTGCCTGGCAAGGTCGCTAAACAAGCAAATCTTTCCTACAGGCTCACTTTGGGTGGACAATATGGTAATTGCATTACAATGGATCACATCAATGAGCTGATGCAGTCCTCAGCCAGACAGGAAAATCAAGGCTGCCTGATCGGGATATCTCCGATTTTCAGCCAGTTATCGATTAGGGAGGCCTGTTGGAGGGCTCTATACATGGGCAGATAAGCTGCTGAATCAGCACCTTGAATTTGTCCATGTATGGCCACATTTACTTGAGTGAAGCTTCTCTTACAGCCTTTACCATTTTTGACAAACGTATTCATGCATACCTACATACACCAAGGTGGCTCCCTAGCACAGTAAAAAGGCAAGTTGAGAATTGCATTATGCTTCTATTCATAATTCCACATTTTAGGCCAGATTCAGTTTAATGAGAAAATATTTTTTTATGGTTATCACATGGAAACTAAGGGGCAAATTCACTAACCTCCGAAAAATCACCAGCGACGGCTTCACTCACAGTGCAACACTTCGCCAGGCAGATCCGCCAGGACAACACTAATTCACTAAAATCCAAAGTTGAGTCCAGGGCGCCAAAGGCAGGCGAAGTTGCACTTGCGTTACTTCGCCAAGCGAAGCAAAGTTGCGCTAGCGTTGCCTAATTTGCATACGGCGAGAAGTTAAGGTTCAATGGATGTATATGTTGCAGCAAATACATTACACTACACAAGCCCGGGAAATCTTAATAAAATAAAATAAAATAAAGTTGTTATAATGCCCTACACATGAGCCCAGTGTATAGTTTATGTGCCATATGTTAGGAAATGTAGGGGGGAAGCCGGCTACCCCAAAAAAAAATTACGCTCTTTTGCAGCCTATCACCCTGAAAAAAGGAAAAGTGTTTTTTGGGACTTAGAAAATTTTTCAACTATTTTTTTTAGGAACTCCTATATACTCTATTGCACTTCGCCTGGTCTGAGGTCGAAGGCAAGTCTGGCACAAGAGGTAACATTCAGTAAAATCCGCATCTTAGCGAATTTGCTTAGTTACGTCCATTCGTAGGCGTTAGAGAACAAAGTACCGCTAGAGTCTATCTCTTTCGCTAGCGAAGTTACGCCGGCGACCATTAGTAAATTGGCGAAGTTATGAAATTATGTCGCGCTGGCGAATTTTTGTTAGTCACTTCGCTCTTTAGTAAATTTGCCCCTAAGGGTGAGATTCAGTCTGAGGAGAAAAAACTTTTTTCCTAATTAATAAATTGCAATACGTGTTTTATATGGAAAGTAAATAACAGGCATTCTATGTTTATCTATGTCTGTCTTAGTTATTGAATAAATGATACAAGAAGTAACAAGGGCCCTGCTCTGAGAGGTTACATTATAAAGGGACATGATTCTGAGACATGTGGTGTGTGGATGGGCAAGATGAGTAGTTCGCAAGCGATAAGGACAGGACTGGCCCACACCATCTGCCAATATGTTCTGCATCTTGTGTCGAGTTCTTCTCTTCATAATTCCACATTTTGCCAGATTCAGTTTAAGGAGAAAACATTATTTTATGGTTATCACATGGAAACTAAGGGTGAGATTCAATCTAAAGAGAAAAAAAAAATCCTAATTAATTTAGTTTTTTTTTACATAGACTTCAATAGAGCTTTCATGTGTTTAACAGTGAAATGTGATTTTCACATTGAATTGCAGCTGGCTCTGTGTAATAGAAAATCTGGAATTGAATTAGGGGATGAGTTTTGTCATCAAATTAAATTTAACCTGTTCTGTTTTTGAGCCCCGATGAATTTTAAAGGTGTTTAGAGCTGATATAGAAGCTAGAGTGGATGGCAACA
This sequence comes from Xenopus laevis, assembly GCF_017654675.1. Classification (NCBI taxonomy): domain Eukaryota; kingdom Metazoa; phylum Chordata; class Amphibia; order Anura; family Pipidae; genus Xenopus; species Xenopus laevis. The sequence continues at coordinate 29,328,030 of NC_054388.1, forward strand.
GTGCCAAAGGCAGTGCTGATTGTTCCATTGTGCAAATTGCTATCTCTTGGTATGTGATTTATCAAGTGTAAAGCTAGGATTTTATAAAGATTTTTTAGAATATTTTCAAGTTAGTGCATAGATATATGGGGAATTCATAGGGCCTGTTTCAGATAAATGCCATTGGATAAGTGTTTGGATAAATGGATAAGTGTTTCACATGGAAAGTAAATAGGGTGTGTGGATGGGCAAGATCAGTAGTTGGCATGCGGTAAGGACAGAACTGACCCACGCAATCTGCCACTATGTTCTGCATCTTGTATCATATTTTTTTTTATCTAGCATGTGGTGCAGTTTGCAGTCAGACTGGAGGAAGAAGAGCTTTCTGATAAGGTGATAATTCTTGACCCCTCTGCACTCTCTGTACTTCTTCCCCCAGTCTTTTGTAAATGACCCCTTATAAGAAGTAACAATGTTTTTCTGAGGGATAGATAATGTCAAATACATTTGCTCACTTTTATAATCTAGTAGTAAATTGATGTGTCAAATGTTTAATGAACCATTTCAGTGCTGTTGGTTGGCTCTTTGATCTATGCTGCATGGGGCCATGTGAACTAATGTGCGGAATAGATCAAAGAGCCAAATATAGAGCCCACTCTTTCTGTACTACGAGGGCTCAATTATGAGTGTGTGAAGTGTTGTTTCACACCCAATTCACCATTTTATTTACTACCCCTACAAACTGCAATATCACTCATCTGCTATCACATCTGCAGTGTTGACGCATATCTCCTGCGGCTTGCACCCCCCAAACAAAACCAAAATATCATCCAGTGGCAATGATTGTGGTGTTTCCAAGTGGGAGATACTGGGTCGCTGTGCTGTGGATCTCATCCCGTTAGCTCCCACTTGTGGTTGATGATAGGGATGATAGGGTATCGTTTGGCTCCAGAGGTGGGATTGCTCAGCTATGGATCATATGTGTAGAATAAAGACTGTATAAACTATGGAAAGGTCAGTGTTTCAGACAGCCCCTCACCACAATCAGATGCAGGGGGCTTAGGGAGGAATGGCTGGGGGGAGGTGACCTCTCACACATAATACAATATTGTTATCCAAAGGTGAATGTAGGAAGGAAAAAGTCATGCTAAATTTCTTCTTAGCGCTCAGCTGTCAAAAGAACAGGCAGAACTGTGTTTGAATTTGGGTCTCCATAACATTAGGAACAGAAGGATTAAAATCTCATGTTGACTATATACTATATGTATAGTAGAACTGATGCTATGCATTGTGGGTTGTGTGAGGGGGGCACAACACAATTGTGAGCATGCCTGAGGGATCTTTTGCATGTTAGTGTCCCATGATGTCCCACCCTTGCAAAACTGCCTTTCACTTATGTAAGTACAATTATGAATGAGGAACATTTTAAATGGTTTGTATCATAGCTGGGTGTGCAGTGCTGGTGATAGATGACCTTTTACTTTTTATAGAATGTCTGGATGAAGCATATCTTATCCATTTGTTTCACAGTTATTATTCAGAGACAATTTCTAACTGCTTTCTATAGGTAACAGAACTGGTGCACATATGGTACCAAATAAGCTCCATCATATTTTAGGGGCCCTCTCTGTGAGATTTTTATTATTGACCACACATAACCTTTGTAGATGTGTTTTTGTTTTGTTATCAGTTTCCCTTTCATATGCAGTATTATTGCACTTGATTTCTGTGTTACAGACTGTACTTCATGTTTTCCTATTAAATGCTAACTTTGCCCCTTTGCTTTATAATCAGAATGATGTTTTTCTTTGTGACATCTTATCTGAACAATATGCTATTAACTATATACTCTTCTCTAAGTAATTTCACTTCTGTAGTATAGAAAATGCTTGTTTGTTCTGTATATCTGTATAACCTACATTCTAGATTTTTTTTATTGTTAATGTAAGGCCTTATTCTTATTCCACAATAATTTTCCATTGTATTAGGGGTAATACAATTTTTATATGTTATATAAGATGCTTACATAATACACAACAATTACAGAGAGTAGTTACTCATTAACTTCAGTCCTTGACTTTTATATTTTATATCACAAACACCTTCTTACACAAGAGCCAGTTTATTTACCAGTATGTTTTTCTGGTGCAGGGGGAAACCTAATGGTCAATATCAAATCCATTACCTCAGTTCTAACCAACGGTCACTTTCTATCATTTTACCTAAACTAATTTGGGTTAATCCAGTCTGTGATTATTATATAAATTTAAACTGTTATAACATAAGTGGGCATAAGCATTCACATAATCATACTCATTCTCAACAGAAGCTTATTGGACAATATAGATCAGTATTCTAGAATAAGTAAGTAATGGACAGCCAAATCATCACTAATATGTTGCTAAACCACAGAGAACCTTCTTGTCGTTGTAAGCCAATTTTAGTTGCGGCATTACTATAATGGTTATTGAGTAACAAAGCTAAACTCTTATCCTGTGCTGCATCCTTATCTTAAAAGAATAGAAAAGGCTACTCCAGGTTATATGTGTATACATTTTCTATTTAAAAAAATCCCTAGATTCTCCATTACTTTCTTGAGAGCACCCTGTGTTTTGGTGTGTATGTAGGCAAGCTGTATACTCACCTGTGAGTAGTGTAAAGTGACATGGGCTGGTAATAGTGATAAAAGCAGGGGTCATATACTTGGCTTTGACTCCATCTCTTGCCATGATGTTCAGATTAGGGGTATCAACGTCTTGATCATAATCCCAACGAAAACCATCAAAGGAGATAAGCAAAAGTTTGTGAGGAGCCTTGCTGTGTCCTTCTAGTGGAATGGGGGATCCAAGGGTAAAAAGGGCTAAGAGGATCACACATCTAACCAACATCTTCATGGCTGTAAAGGCAATGTATGAAAGAAAGAGCTCCAAGGTAGTTCGTTATGTTTTATAAATAGAGATTAGCCAGGAACAAAGTTTTCCCTGATATCTTATCATTCAAAATCTTTACAACTGATGAGTCCCTTTTGCCATAAGAATAACAGGGAGGCACACTGTGTTAACAAAGGCATGTGGCATGGGTTCATAAACAGGTCCTTTTTTATTGGTATAACAATGTGCACAATGTCACTACATGCATGAATCCTCAGACATATAAACTGGAACATGCTTCCAAATAACCCACAGAAGTAGCTCATGTCAGACCCTAAATATGCTAAATTACTGTAAGGAATATTAATTTAAACAGGTAAACAATTAACCTTAACCAGCAATTTCTTTTCCTTGTGGCAGTTTGACCTCAAGCTCCTCGAAGAAGTAACATACTAGATTAGACACATGTCCATCATGTTTAGCCTAACCTGCCTAAAGCTGGCCATAGATGCAAAGATCCGATCGTACGAATCATCGTACGATCGGACTTTCCCATCTCCCGACCCGCCACTAACCATTCAGATCAAAGTCAGATTAGTTAAAGAACAGTCAGATTAGTTAAAGAACAGATCAGCAATGTTCTGCCCCTGACAGCAATCGTACAATATCTATGTCCAACCAAAGCTAGTGACAGTCTCCCACTGAAAATCGTACGATCGGCAATACACGCAGAGATATTATCGGCAGCCGACCGACCAAACGACCGATCTCCGCCGGAAGAAAAATGTCGGGACTCTCCACACACGGTTCGAAAATCGTACGAATCCTCGATCCGTACGATCAGATCATTGCGTCTATGGCCAGCTTAACTCAGAAGGGGAAAAAGCTCATTTGAAGCATCTCCAATCTGTCTCAGAGGGTAAAAAATTCAGAGGGCAATTAGACTAGTTCCTGGTCAACTTTGTATTAAAATTTAATTTCAGTAACTTAATATTTTCCCACTTTCTAAATAGCATCCGACGGTTTCTTGAAGCTATCTAAATGTATCTGGCAGTACCTGACCAGTAGTAGCCCAACTTTTTGACTTGTACTTGCTTTTTGAGCACTAAAGTATTTTGCATCCTTAGTGCTCTATCACTTGCATTCAAGGTCTTCATAAATAACCCAGCTGCTCTCTAAATACATTTTCACCTTTGAGTTAAATTAGTATGCTGCAGACAGATGCAGTCTAAAATTCTTCATTTTTAGTGCTTATTAAATTATTTATCTTTCTGTTCTGCCTTCCTACAAATGAAATGTAACATGCTTTGTGGTTTCTGGAGCCAAGGACCCAGGCACAATGCAGACTGATTGTGAAACTATATTTCTACTTTAACTTTTAACTTCTATTCTTTATCTTATCCATTATCTGTTCTTTCTTCATTCTGGCTTTGAAACAAATGAGTCTAAAGTTATTGGGTTTTTTAACATCAGCAAAAGTTAAATGCTTCCTCTATTCCCCCGCACCCTTTTTTAAACTCATAACCCTTCTTACCTATATTTGATCTTCATTTCACTTTTCTTTTTTAAGTTAACTGTAAAAAGGCTCTATGTACAAGTGTCATTCAGCCAGTATCCATAAAGAACTATTAGTCATGGCTATTTACAAATACTTCATATATACTGCTTTGTATTTTTATAAATGCAATTTTTAAAAGATATGTCTTAAAGGGGATTTAATCCCAAAATAAAATTAAACCTAATAAAATAAATTGTAATTCTAAGAAACTTTCCAATATGCTTTTATTAAAAAATGTTTAGTAGTTTTTAAACAGGGCTCACCCACCGCTTGATGCTCCATTACTCCAGTAAATACCTTTACCTTGACTGTGTTTATATGCTACTGATTATCTGCCCTTACTTTCCAAGCTAATGTTGTCCTTACACTTTACCCTCATGTCAATATTTCACTCAGCCCATAGCAACCAATTTTGATGTCAGTGAACCGCACTGACAGAAAGACAGTGGGAATTTATTTTTCAGGACGAAAGTTCTATTTATAGAGCCACTGTTAACACTTTTATATTCTGTACTCTGTGACATTTTGTGTTGCTTGCAGAAAACTCTATATACATGTATTAGAAGCCAAAAATCTGATCTATAAATAGCCAGACCTGACATGTAGAGAATATTTGGAGGAATCATGTCCATGAAAATGAAGGTGATGTCTAAAAGCTTGAACCCACAGTGGAATGAGATGGTTAAGGTAATATATTTTATTTATATATATCTCTGACATGTTCCACAATGCTTTACACAAATTATACATCATTCAGTCAGTCTATGCCCTAGTGGAGCTTACAGTCTATTTCATATGCACACACTATGGTCAATTTTATATGGAGTCATGGAGAACATGCAAACTTCTTGCAGATAGTGCCATGTCTGGAATTTAACACAGGCCTAATGCACTTTAGGGCAGCAGGACTGTACTAATCATTGTGCCTACTACATACCCAGTGATTTAGTGGAGTCAGTAGGGGTCATTTGTAAAGGCACCTGCAAGTGGGGGTGGGCTGAAGAGAGAACTAGGTAGGTGTTGCTGTGCGCTGGGCCCCTCTGAAGATTTCTTTGTTGGAAGGCCTGACTCAGTACTGTTACTAAACTGTTTGCACCTGATTGAAATTAAAATCTAATTTGCCAGATGAAACTCATGCCATGGCTGCAACTACACTGGAATTATGGGGAAAAATCTTGCTTTATGGGTAAAAACATTAAGATTTGCATTTAGAATTGCACATTGCACACTGCACTTGCATTTGCATTAAATGACCCCTAATGCCTTCCTTTTACTTTAGATGACAACTGCTGTAAATTATGAGGGCCCACTTTATTCTGTGCACAGGTCTTTGTATACATATAGCTGTGCATTAAACTGCAGCCAAGTTTGTCTTAGATAAGGCATTGCACCAAAACTGCAAAAGCAACAATGCTTGCTTGAGTTACAAATAGAAATTGGTATCACTACCTTTTGGACTCAGTGGAGAATCACCTCAACAACCTTGTTTAAAATACACATTAGTTATTATATTTTTCATTTGAGTTCTGATGTTAGTGGAATTCATTAGAAACAGTCAGAATCTTGAAACCAAATAGAATACATTTTGTAACAGCTTAGTGTCCCACTGTCCTGACAGGGTATAATCAATCTTCATTGAGTCTGTTAATGCATATTGATTTTGTAAAAGCTGTAAAATTATACAGCCAATTTGGCATTAAAATAAAATGTTGTAGTTTTAATAATTGGATATTTTTGTCTCCCCTATGTCTAGATGTAAAATTAGTGACGGCCAAGTGTTATATAAGAAATGCCGTATATGTTTATGCATAATCATTCAAAGCTTTGTTGTGTATTTAATTTATCGTTCTTTCTCTTCCTGTAATGGCTCCAGCTGGAGAATATGAAGTCTGGGGATCTTCATATAAAAGTAAAACCTATCAAGCCAAGCTGGAAAAGTATGTGTTTCTTTTCTCAGGGTTCTTGGGGTACGGTTGGGATCCTAAAATAAAATTATTATAAGATTTTATAGCACATTATAAATTAGGGATTCCTTGTTTTTTGGCTCTGCTACAAGTTTTTTTTTTTACTTCCGTAGATTTTGGCTCCTTGTGGTTTTCATTTGAAGATGGAGCACCAAAAGAGATCTGGATTCCATTGTCCCATGGATAAGGTTTTAATTGTTCTGGTCCAATACTTGTTCTGGTGCATCTAACTGAAAACTTTCTGCAACCTTGAGGCACTGGAAAGAAGTGTTAACCTACATTCAAGCCTTTGATTTCATTGAATCTGCATTGGGCAGATATAAAAAGACCAATGGGGGAATATAATAAAAGTCAGTAACGGAAAAACTTTTTGCAAATGTATACTTTTGCATGAACAAATTTTATTATAGATTTTGTGAGCCCAGAAAACAGTTTAGCGTAACACTTTGTACAGTGGAAGAAAGATTGAGAATTTTATAGTTTGTGTCAGTGTGCATTGTATGTAATAGAACTTCTTACTCATAAAGTTGTTATATACAGTATGCTCCAAAAGATTACGCCACCTTCAAGCACTTCTTAAAAGGGTGCAATGAGCAATTAAAATTCACAATTACATTACAACAGTCTAAGCAAGAATAATACATTGCGAAATGTGAATTTTTATTGTTATTTGGGCAAAAAATAATAATTCTCTTTGTGACTTTTATTACACCCCCCCCCCAAGGGTATAATAAAATAACAGGTGCAAAATGTGCCTGACTTTTCATAAGCCTTAGCAACCAGCTGGGAGCTTACTTTAAAAGACTACACCAATACATGCCATTGGCAGAGTGGTTACTAGGAGCAATTCGACATAAACTTTGCACCTGTGATATTACAAAGCCCCTTAGCAGACAGTTATTATTTCTATGAGAAAAAGTGGCTATATAGATGGAATAATCAATTATAGTATGTAAAGAAAAGAGACTAGGAGGATAGAGGTTGAGTGAGGTGAGGACGAATAATAGTACTGAGAGTGAGCCCCTGGTTTTTGGGTGGGCCCCTGGTATCCCAGTCCAACACTGTGCAAGTGTATGCCCTTATCTCTTAAAATTGAGCTTCCAGCTGGACATAGGTAAGTAAACATTAAAGGAGATGGATGAGGGCATTAGATATACACTGAATCCAGGACACCACTTTTATTGGGACATTGGTGAACCTTGTAATAAACATTATAGATGAGAAAAAACTTTACTGAAACAATGCAAAAATAATGTATCTTCAAAAGTGCTGGAAATTAAAGAATATCTGTAATTTTAACTGGTAATCATTTAAAGGGGTTTTAAGCTTAATTGTTAAATCATGTTTATTAAACTAAATGTAAGCAGTAAGCACCAATGTAAAATGAAAGCATTGCAATTTGCAATTAAAGGAGAACAAAGCCTAAATCAGTACAGTTTTGCCTTACAATGGATCACAATATGGATTGCAATAGAGATGGATTACAATAGAGATGAGATCAGAGATATAGGGTGGGGCAGAGTTATGAAGTGCTTTGAATGTCTATGTCATTAATTAGAATTTTATTCTGAAAGGTAGCGGAAGCCATTGTAGGGATTGGCACAGTGGCGTGGCAGAGGAGGATTGTTGCTGAGGTTTATGAGCCTCACAGTAGTGTTCATTTTGGACTGGAGAGGTGACAGTCTCTGGAGGGGAAGGCCAATTAAAAGAGAGTTACAGTAGTCAAGACGTGATATGACGAGAGAGTGAATAAGAATTTTGGCAGCATCTTGGGTGATAAATCATTGTATTTTGGATATGCTCCTTAGGTGGAAGTGACATGATTTAATAAGTGACTGAATATGAGGAGTGAAGGACAGGGCAGAATCTAGGATAATCCCAAGGCCTGGGGAGATGGGGTGATAGTGGAATTGTTAGTTATGATGGATACTTCTGGGATGTTAATGGTGTTAGTTGGAGGGAAGAGGACCATTTCTGTTTTTGAGAGGTTTAATTTAAGGTAGCATTGCAACATCCAAGTAGAGATAGCGGACAGGCAGGAGGAGACTCGAGTTAGGAGTTCTGGGCTGAGATCAGGAGAGGAGAGATATATCTGAGTGTCATCAGCATACGAGTTGATTAGTTTGCCGAGGGAGGAAGTATAGAGTGAGAATAATAAGGGGCCCCAGGACAGAGCCTTGAGGAACCCCATCAGAAAGAGGAAGGGCAGAAGATGCTACTCCATTGTAGGAGACACTGAAGGAACAATTAGTGAGGTAAGAAGAGAACCAAGACAGGGCCATGTCACGAAGGCCAAGTGAATGGAGGGACTGGAGAAGAAGAGGATGGTCCACAGTGTCAAATGCAGCGGAGAGATCATTCAGTATTAGTAGCGAGAAGTGATTGTTGGCTTTAGCTGTTAAAAAGTCATTAGTTAGTAGGGTAAGGGCAGTTTCAGTGGAGTGTTGTTGCTTAAAATCAGATTGTAGGGGGTCCAGCAGGTTATTGTCAGAGAGGAATGAGGTTAGTCGGTTGTAGACTAGGTGCTCAAGTAGTTTAGAGATGAAAGGTAGCAGATAGGCCGGAGGTTATCAAGATTGGAGGGATCAAGAGAAGGTTTTTTTTAGAATGGGGATGACAAGAGCATGTTTTAGTTGAGAAGGCAAGATTCCCATTGAGAGCCAAAGATTAAACAAGATAAGGCAAGATAAGGCTTTGATTAGACAGAGATTTGTATTGTGGAGAAGTTTTGAAGGAATAGGATCAAGCACGCAGGTGGTAAGGTGAGAAGAGAGCAACAGTTTTGAGACATCCTCATCAGTGACAGGGGTGAAGGAGCACAGGAGAAACTGGGGAGTGTGGAGGGAGGGGGATGGAAGTCTAGGGGGGTTGAGTAGTAGTGCAATGTCACTTCTGATAGTGTCAATTTTGTTTTTGAAGTGCTCGGCAATATCTTGAGCAGGGACAGAAGGGCATGGAGGGAGTGGAGAAGGGGAGTGTTAAAGGTAGAGAAAAGTTGTGCCGGTTTTTTAGAAAGGGAGTTAATGAGTGAAGTAAAGTATGTTTGTTTGGCTTGGGAAAGGCTGGTGTTATAGGAGTGTAGGGATGGATGGGATGTTAGATGAAAGAAAGTAAGGAAGCCAGGCAGCAAAGTTATCCAAAAATTGTGCTGTTGGTCCTGGAGGTCGATATATGACAGCAATGCAAAGTGAAACAGGAGAAAAGAGCCTAATGCAGTGAGCCTCAAATGAGGAGAAAGATAAGGAAGGAACAGGAGGAAGAACTTTAAATGTGCAGCGTGGAGAGAGAAGCAATCCTACCCCATCCCCAGATCCGTTTCCAGGCCTTGGAGTATCTGCTTTTTTCACATTTGGGGGCCAAATTATCACACACAGAGGTATATGGAGATCCTGTACAAGCTGAGATCCATAAGAAACTCTCTTGATGGACCACATCAAGCTCATGGGCCTCCAGATGAACAACCCTGCTCTTCGCATTACTACCAATGAATTACTTCAAGAACTGCCTGGTAAAGATTTTTTGAGACTTCAACCATCTGCTTGTTTGAACATAATGTTTTCCATGCATCGCTATTTATTTATATGTGTGCATATGTCTGCTTTAAGCAAAAGGTTTATGACCTAATATGTGGTTCTAAGTGCAGATATCAAATATCCAAATTGGGTTCTGATTTTTCTTGTTTGTCCTGCCTTTCGTGAGAACTCATTGGCATCATTGTCAATAAATGTATGGTTTTGTCCAGTTTTTGGACTTGCCGACTCACTTTGTTCATCTCTTTGCAGGAGAAACCTTTTGGTGATTTCTCAAAAGCAATAGATCAGGGTGAAGGATGATCTGGAATTTGTGAAGGAAACTAAGAAGCAAAGCTGATAGACAGACCCCACGGTTTACCATTCTCCAAATAAGACTTCCCATGAACAGGTAAATAGACCCAAATTCCTTTTAATGAGCACAAACTTAAAAAAGCCCAAAGCACATTGACCTGCAGAGTTGTCAGTCAACAGAAAAACTGATCTACACAGATGGCAATTAGCAGAGCTTACAATTAACATTCACACAGCTTGCAGTAAAAATAAATTGCCAGAAAGTTTATTTAACAATAGCTGTACTGAAATAGAGATTTTACACCATTAAAACTGACCAACACACCATCAGAAAGAAAAAAGCCTTAAAGAATTAAAGCTTAATTAAACAAGTGTGCTTTATGTTTTGAGCTTCTATACCAGCCCAAGGCAACCACAAGATCTGTGCCCCCAAAGATGCTCCAGCAGCTCCCCATCTTCTTTTCTGCTGATTCACTGCACATGCTCTGTGCTGCTGTCACTTACTGAGCTTAGGGACTGACTCACGATATACAGTACACATAGAATATAAATGTCACAATATAAGACTGATTAGTAATTAATACAGATAATAACTACATGGCAGCTCAGAAACCACTGCAATTAGCATCATAGTTTAACAATCAGCCCTGTAGCATCAACTTATATTACAGACAAACCTCATTTTCTGCTTGATAATTTACAACAACCCCGAAGTTTAGCTTCTAAACAGCTGCTCAGAGCCCACTGAGCATGTGAATGTCCCATATGACAATTTTGAAATCCTGGATTATTGCTGCTATTGAGAAGCTGAAACTTTAGTATGGTGCAGTAAGTTCAATGTGTAAAATATGGCATTTTAGCCATATTAATTTTTAGGAGATCAGACTGATTTCAATCTGAATGTAAGGAAACTTAAAGGACTACTATACCCTAAAATTTGATGCTGATGTTATTAGTATTCAAATGATTATTATTATTATTATTATTAATAACACATATTTATAAAGCGCCAACATATTCCGCAGCGATGTATATTTACCAAGTATATAGCTACACTGAACATACAGATTGCAAAAAACAACCAATAACCAATACAAGAGGTACAGAGGACCCTCAGTAGAGCTTATCAACATTACATAGGGAAATACCTATGCTGCCATTATATGGAATCCTTCTGTACAGAAACTTATTAGAGGTCATTTACGTTTTTTTTTTGGGGTGCAAGTGCTGGACCCTGGGAATGCAGAACCCGCACAGTGTCAAGGGCCACAGGTCAGCTTGCCCATAAGGCAGGATAGGGCCCCATTTCAGGCCCGGACTGGCAATCTGTGAGTTCTGGCAAATGCCAGAGGGGCTGCTATAAGGTGCCATAGAAAGTCAGTATTTAGTGGGCTGGTGGGGGCTGTTTGGGCCTCTGAGTGGGCTGATTGGGCCTCTGTGTACCTGAAATGCCAGGGCCTATTTTAATTCTCAATCCGGACCTGCCCCATTTCAATCAGACTGCTTCAGCAGATCAGAGCATTTCCCATCAAATGTTCTACTTTTTTTTACTGCAGCCACTGGGTATTTGCTGGAGCAGGTGAAAGGTCCAGGGTTACACCAAAAAGCAGAGGTCGTCCTACACTCCTTGTGTGAATTGTAAGATCACATTAGAAGGTATATTGTTTTTATGAAATCTGGTCCTATGCCTTGGAAATCATCTTCTCCCAGCAGGACACTTGCTTAAAGGGATCCTGTCATGTTTTTTCAAAACGCATCAGTTAATAGTGCTACTCCAGCAGAATTCTGCACTGAATCCATTTCTCAAAAGAGCAAACGGATTTTTTATATTCAATTTTGAAATCTGACATGGGGCTAGACATTTTGTCAATTTCCCAGCTGCCCCTGGTCATGTGACTTGTGCCTGCACTTTAGGAGAGAAATGCTTTCTGGCAGGCTGCTGTTTTTCCTTCTCAATGTAACTGAATGTGTCTCAGTGGGACATGGGTTTTTACTATTAAGTGCTGTTCTTAGATCTACCAGGCAGCTGTTATCTTGTGTTAGGGAGCTGTTATCTTGTTACCTCCCCATTGTTCTTTTGTTTGGCTGCTGGGGGGGGGGGAAAGGGAGGAGGTGATATCACTCCAACTTGCAGTACGGCAGTAAAGAGTGATTGGGAAATTGACAATATGTCTAGCCCCATGTCGGATTTCAAAATTGAATATAAAAAAAATCTGTTTGCTCTTTTGAGAAATGAATTTCAATGCAGAATTCTGCTGGAGCAGCACTATTAACTGATTCATTTTGGAAAAAAATGTTTTTCCCATGAGAGTATCCCTTTAATCTGTTTTGGGGGTGCTCTAAGGATTATGTGTGGAAAGTAATGAAGTGGAAAGTTTCCTCAGCTTCTAAGACACACAACAACCAATGAGCATTTACAGTTCTGCACCCCTCTGGCTGCTATAGTTTACTAGATCTAGAACAAGTTTGCACCTTATTTACTGCAACATTTAATACAGTACTTATTCTCTAAAATCTATATGCAAGGTTACAAAGATACAACGATTTACAATGAAAATGCATTTATACACTGTACAGTATGCATATAGCATGTATTCATAGTGCATACGGTAGATGTCTCAAATGTTTGGTTAGGTTTGGTATGAGCCTCTTTTTATTATGTTCAACACATTTTTACACATTTGAATAGCCTCTAAAAACACAGTCAAGAAAATTATTGCTCCCTTGTGTCATGCTAATTTGCAATTTACATAGCTAATTCCTGGGAAAAAAGCAGAAACGAAATGCCACCCCAAAATGAGTCCACAGGTAGTAACTAGGCCATTCCACTTGTAGTATATGACGGATTTTGAAATCTAGCAGGTCAGAAAATAGTAAATTGTGTTCATATTGCAAAAGGTTATATGTTTCTGTGTGATTAGAGCTGATAGGATATCAGACTGTACTTATCAGTATAAAGATGTAATATCTAGCCTGTCCTTGGGTTGTTTGGCACTGAGCAGCCTGATGCATATTTGCTGTTCTCTGATTTTTATCTCACCTAACTACCTTTTGCCATTTGTTTAATGTTTGATCTGGTCACATCAGTCTGTACGATTAATCGGGAAAGAGAGAAACCATTTAACATATGATCAGTTTATAAACAAACCATTTAAAACAAAGGGAAATGTCTCATAGCAATTTGCCACCATAACTTTTCCCAGGAAAAAGTTAGGAGACAAACTACATAGAACTGTCACAGATACCTTTTATTATTATTAGTGGTACTATACTGTGGTTTAGCAAAAAAAACTTACTAAAAAAAATACAACCCAAAATACCGAGTGCCAGTAACAACCCCCATTACAGAGGAAGAGAGAGTATTTTTTTTGTTGTTATGTCCCGGCATCCTCTTTCAACTGCCAGAAGACAACTAGAAATGATGGAATCAGTAGATAAGCAGTGTAGACATGTGCAGCATGGACATTTCTGCAAAAGTAGTAGCTTGTTGGCAGGAGTATAGTAAAAACTCTTGGCCTTTCCGAGTTGCATATGCCTCAGTTGCAATTGAGCACAAGACCAATGGGAGCTTAGGGAGTTTAATACATGGCAGAGTGATTGAAGAACTGGGCTAATTTCTCAATTGGCTACAGGTTCTTTGCCAGGGATGGGCTGCACCTCAATGATGATGATGTTTTGGGGAGAAGATAGCTAGAGGGTTGGAGGAGTTTTTTTAACTAGGTGTGGGGGTGTGTGGTTCAGTAAAGGATTACATGGAAGATTAGGTAGTGGTCAAAGGAAGGGAAAATGGGGGGGGGGGTTTGGTTGGGGATACTGTTAAGGACAGGGAGGACCACATGTCATATGTTTATTATGGTACCAGTATTAAATGTATGTTTGCAAATGCAAGGAGAATTCCAGCTTAATTGGAGAGCTGGAGGTGCTGGTGCTGGATGGAAAATATGATGTGATTGGTGTGGCCGAAACATGGCTGAATGAGCCGCATGACTGGGCAGTTAATATCAGCGGCTATACTTTGTTTCTGAGGGACAGAGGCAATAGAAAAGGAGGAGGGGTATGTATGTTTGTTAGGCAGGATTTAAAATCTTATATAAAGGAGGATGTCATGTTAGAAAATGAGGGGGCATAAGTCTTATGGGTAGAGTTCTTCACCAATTGTAAAGAGTCCAGCAAATTAACTGTAGGCGTATGCTATAGACCCCCCTAATGTAAGTGAGGAGGAGGAGGTGGCTAAGCTCCTGATGCAAATAGAAAAGGCTGCTAGTTTAGTTAAAGTAATGATAATGGGGGATTTTAATTACCCAGATATTGACTAGAGCAACCGTAAGTGCTCCGGTGTACCTGCGCTCTCTAGAGCAATGTGGGCGCTAGGGCCGCCCGCCACTCAAATCCGGCCTTGCACCTGCTATTACCAGACAGATGTGGGCACAAGCACCAATGTGCACACTGGACCACATGCCTGTCTCATGGGTTATATAGACACTTATAAAGGTGGTCCTGACTGAGAAGAAGTTTTTCTGTGGGGCATAGCAGATTCTAGTCAAGTGCCTCCTTCCTGTATCCAGAATAGTATCCTAATTTACGCCCACTGCAGCATGGCCAATGTGCGACTTTGAACCTTCTCATATACATTATTCTTATACACAGAAGCTTCCAGAAATAACTGTTTCTAAGTAAATGTTTAACTAATATTATAAGTCTTTTTTTTTTTGTCTGATTTTTTGTTGAAATGCATTATTAACTGCAACCAGCAGATACTGCCCTTGAGCTGGTCTCTCCTATTTTTACAGTAGAACAAAGCACTATAAAGTGAATATTCAGAATGCATCACTATATCATAACTGTAGCAAGTGACATCTGCTTCAGCTAGTGTCCTCTAATCATTTCATTTTTAATGGCTATTTTTTTGTGGCCAATCTGGAAGCAGTAAACTCTCTTTCCTTAAAAAGACTCTTAGGAATAAATTATCTCTTGATCACAAGAGCTAACAATCTCATTCTTTTATAGTGGAAAAAGAAGAAAGCTATTGTTGGACACCAATTATATCTATCATTTCTAGCATGTGTCTCATTAAAATGCTGTAACATTCACAGGTATGTGCTGAATATAAGTAATTCATTTAAATAGTCACAGTGCTCCATGACTATAGTAAAAGATAAATGAACGTTCTATATATGTATTTCATTTGTATAATAAAATAGATATAAACCAATGTCGTAAATATAACCTTTTGGCTTGGTCTTGGTTATCTATCTTTAGTTCTTCATCAGCAGATGGAGATTACTTATGGTTCTACAGAACAAGATGAGGAAGCAATGCAAAAGGTGCAGACCCTTCTGTTACCAATATGAACTGTGCATTTTAATCTTTGAGTCTGCAGATAAAGCAGGGAGTTCATAGTTTGTACCTATTATTCTTCCAGGCTGTTTTTCTATGCTGAGATTTTGACCCCTATGCAAAAGCTGTTGGCCAGAACAGAAGGTACAACATTGCATTCACCATAGTAAATATTAGAATCTATTGGTTTAGTGATCTGTTGCAATATCACCCAATGTTGTAACACAGGCACAGGGGAACACAGGCATCTGTATCCCTCCAATTTTCCCATACAGAGCAGAACCACTGCCCTAGATTAAACACAAAACAATGATCATTTTGTGCATTCCTCCTTTTGACACATATTGTCATTGCACTGCTCTTGCTCAGGCCTGGATGGCAATCTGTGGGTTCTGGCAAATGCCAGAGTGGTTCCTAAAATATACAATAGAAAGTCTCTACTTAGTGGGCTGGTGGCAGGCTGTTTAGGTCTGTGTACTTGGAATACCAGAGTCTATTCTGACTCCCATTCTAGACCTGCTTACATTTTAATAAATATATTCCATGGATCTGCTTGCAACACATAGCTAAATGTGGTCCAATATGAGTTTATATAGGCATACTGTATAAATGTATTTAAACCAGGCCATTGTGCACATTGGCATGATGGAAATCATTAGCAATATGGGGTTGTTTACACTAAAAACACACTGCTTTGTGCCTGTACAGAATGGCTGGAGGGGTTTTCTCTCTGTTCCAAAAGACAGAGAACATTATTAGGGAATGCTCTATCGAAGAGGGATAGGTGGGGGGGCATATATGTGTACCCTCTCCTACCCCTTACCTATCCCCTAACGTGATCTTTAGTTAGATGCTTCTTAAAGTATCAGCAGGAGACTTGGAAAGATTGGTCCAGTTTGTTTAATTTTCAGCGTATGGTGTATAAGTACTTCCTATTCATTCAGCACAACTGTTCTATGGCAACTAGCACAGAGCTCTGTGGGAACCCTTGTTCAAAAGTGGTGCTAGATCCATGTTCCCTTATAGGAGCAACTGCAATTGATTCAGAACAAAAAACAGGATGGACCGAGGGGTGCCAAAGGGAATTATATTAAAGTGCAAAGAGTGTTCTATGACTTAAGTATGTATAATGAAAATTATTTTTTGGTGCAACTCACTGTGAAGTTTGTGAACCACAACTATTCTCGCTGTGCCTTCTGATGCTGCTCTCTATGCCGAGTACCGGATTTTTAATCTGGTGCAGGGAGCTGCATTTCCTTGGGTGCAAGTGAGCACTAAGTCAAGCATTTGTGCCCGGGGAATTTTCTTTGATAAATCTGCCCCTAAGTGTTTGTCTTTAAACATGTTTAAAGCAGACTGAACTATAGTTAACCTGCAGCCACTAACGCCATTAAAATATCGATAGAAGGACCTGGATAATAGCACAAGCTGCAACAGAAAAAACAGCTAACTGACACATGAAAACTCTGATAGGAGTCTTGACATGAAGGTGAGGTATGGCATAGGAGGCCAGATTCAATTCCATGACAACTTTATTTTATGGTTTATCACATGAAACATATGGGTCGACATTCAATTTGAGAAAAAAACACTTTTATCCCAAACCAGGTCCAGTTTTTTTTCACCCATAGACTTTAATAATATTTTCATGCGATAAATAGGAATTGAATTGAATCTGACCCATAGCATCAAATTTGAATCTGTGAGAAAAACATACCTCCATTCAATTCTAAAGATTGATATGGAGATGTTTTTCTCAGTGTACTGGATCTGGCTCAACATTTACTGGGATTAATCAGGCTCTGAACGTTTTAGCTTTACGTTTGGCACAGGGCTATTTGCCAGGCAATAACAAGTCAGCAAATATTTGAATTTGTCTAAGTGAGTCAGTCAGAAAAAACATTCCATTATAAACAGGAAAAAATTATCGGATGTTGGGCATATTGCGCTATAAACAGAATTATTCTTGAATAAACTGACAGTTAGGAATTAATGACGACCTATAACTCTGCTGCCCTGTCCATGTGGTGTATCCGACCACCACAAATCCACCACAAAATCTGGTGGAACTATATTCTCTTGTACATGCATCGAACTGGTGTGGCAAAACCTTAACTGTTGTGCTCTGAAGTTTGTTAAAGAGGTGGTTCACCATAAAGTTAACTTCTAGTATGTTACAGAATGGCTAATTCTAAGTAATTTTTCAATTGGTCTTCACTATTTATTTTTTCCTAGTTTTTCAATTATTTTTCTTCTTCTGAATCTTTCCAGCTTTCAAATGGGGGTCGCTGACCCCAGCAGCCGAAAACTATTGCTCTGTGAGGCTACAATTTTATTGTTATTGCTACTTCTTATTGCTCATCTTTCTATTCAGGCACTCTCCTATTCATATGCCTGTATCTATTCAAATCAGTGCATGGTTGCTAAGGTAATTTGGACCCTAGCAACCAGATGAAACTGCAAGCTGGAGAGCTGCTTGAATAAAAAGCTTAACTCAAAAACCACAAATAATAAAAGATGAAAACCAATTGCAAACTGTCTTAGAACGTCACTTTCTACCTCATATGAAAAGTTAATTTAAAGGTGAACAACGCCTTTAAAATTGTTCTTGAAGAAGAAACACAAGGGTGTTGTCCAGTTATGGGGCAACATTGATCACAATACAGCGTTAAAATTACCTGCCAGACTCAACTTTACAACAAGAATTACTACAGAGTGATGATGTAATCATCTTTGAAAGCAGAAAAGGTTAAAGTCTCATATAAGTAGGCATAAAATCATGAAAACATCCTCATAAATGTAAACAGGTAGGACCATAAAGCGATTTCATTAGGCCATGTAAAATTACATTTACCCGAATGTGCTTCGGCGCATTAATAAAAAAATTTAAAAGACACAATGCAAGCATAACAAGAAGGTGTTAAATAAATACATTTGCTGGTCCCTTCCTTACTAAACACTCAATAGTCCTTTCTGGAAATGAAAGCTGGCCATAGACCTATAGAAATCGTCATATACATCTTATGGTGGTAAGACTGATTGGTTTGTAGATGAATGAATCATGAAGAGCGATATTTTGTAAGATCTATTGTCACATGGGCCACACACAGAAAGTCAGCAATTTGATTTGAGTTTAGGACGTCATCAATTGGACAGATTGTACTATTATTCTGAGTTTGGCTGCTATACACAACAGATATTGTCATACAACAAACATATTTGTCATATCTAAATGACCACAGAAAATACTGATCTCTTTTTCCAAATAATTTGCTCAACACACACAACAGCTTATTGTACAAAACCCAATATTTCATGACTCTTAATGGGACTGACCCCCCCCCCTACCAGCCATCTCCCTGACCCCCCTTTTCTCCTTCTACCTTCCCCCCCCCCAATTTACATGGCTCATGAGTAACAAACTGAGCAGCCCTGTAGGGGACTCTTGAAACTCTGTCTCCTAATACAGACAGTAGCATTATAACGTAGCAGACAGACAGTAGCATTATATAAGACATGAAACTGTGCCTATTGTGATTAAACTGTTAAATGTTTATATTTACAGGCCTAAACAGCCGATGCTTGCCTTATTACACATTTTACTTGTTTCAACATCTATGTGTAATTTGCATGTGAAAAGTCATTGATAAAAAAAAAACAATATTTAAATAAATATTTGTACCACCCTTCACAGCATTGCCACACTCTTCGTTTAAAGCTTCCGGAAACAAATAGAAAAAATGAGGGTTAATATAACATGAGCATAGGTACAGGTATGGGACTTGTTATCCAGAATGCTTGGGACCTGGGGTTTTTCTGATAACTGATCTTTCTGTATTTTGAATCTTCATACAGTACCTTAAGTCTACTAGAAAATCATGTAAACATTAAATAAACCCAATAGGTTGGTTTTTCTTTCACTTAGGAATACTTATATCTTAGTTTGGCTCAAGTACAAGGTACTGTTGTATTTAAACAGAGATAAAGGAAATTATTTTTTTTAAAATTTGGATTATTTGGATAAAATGGAGTCTATGGGAGATGGCCTTTCCATAATTCGGAGCTTTCTGGATAACAGGTTTCCCGGATAAAGGATCCCTTTCCTGTACCTTCAAATATAAAGGCATAAGGATAAATGTCTGAATAACTAGGGTTGGATTCCTTTGTCATGTGTATAATGAGGATTTCTTTTAAACATAGAAAACAAGAAAATGTATTAGAGGTGCACAAGGCCCTTACCCTGGGTAAAGAAGCCATATAGCACCTTATAAATGTATTAGGGGGTTGTCCAAGTAGTTGCTTTTAAAAATAAAAAAAAGTGATGCTTCTCACTGACTGAGCCATGAGCTGCATATGAGAAACTTGCCTTGTACAGGGTAAGTATTTGAGATGGTCTTCACAATCAAGATACTCACAGTTGACTTTAAAGGTGCTTTACCTATCCTTAAACTTAGGACAACTGCTGTGCTCCCTTGGTTGCAGTCAATACATTTCATGACAGGGATAAACATATATATTTCTATGCAGTTTTTTTGTTATTCCCATCTCATGGGTACACAGGAAAAAAACATCTGTGTCTTAGAGCCCTTACTTTTAGCTGCCAAATAGCAATCTGCAATAATTATTTTTTCCGTTTACAAATTCTGATGTACCGATACCCCAGCAGGCTTTTTTTAAAAGTAACGAATTGCTTCATTTGAAACTGTAGATTGTTAGCCTCTAATTTTCTACCCAGACTCAGCTTTCCCCCCCCCCCCCCTTGTTTTCACTTTGGGAGTAGGAGCATCCGTGAAAACTTTCAATATAACTGGTCAGGTTTCCAAATAAAGTCAGACCACAAACAGACCTTTTTCACATTTTCACAGTTTTTCACAGTTTCAGTGGTTTCTGAAACTTGATAGGAGAGTGGAATAGGCCAGAATGCCCCTAAATACTCCAGAAAGTCCAATTTAAAGGTTAACTAGTATAAAATGTATTGTAGGCTTGTTTACTTCCCTGGGTAATCTTGGCACAATGGCTGAATGAATAAATAGTGTGTAACCTTGTTATCCCTTAAGCAAGGCCCTGAATGCATGTTGGACATCAAAGAGGAGCTTGCACCAAAAAAACAAACAAAAAAACACTAAATACCTCTGCTTGTGGAAGGCATATTTGTGTATGCAATGTTGCTTTATTGTTAAAGAACTCTTTGGAATAAAAATTCTGCATTCACTGAGCATGTAGTGCGGTAAACAAACCTGTAGGCGAAGGTGCCTAGACTGTCAATTGATTAAGGTTAATATTATTTCAGTGCTTCTGTATGTACATGAAAATGCATTTGGAACAGACCCTTTAAGATCTTTCCAACACCCATACTCAACCTGCATGTGCAATGTTACTGGCTCTGATTAAAACCAACTTCTATTCGCTGACAGAGCTGTAGCCATAAAACAGCATTTCCATTAATTTTGTGACTGTTGAATGATTTCCTATTTATTTTATTGCATTTGTGTATTCATGATTTGTGTTATAGTGCTAAATTATTTCTACATGTGCTTTTCATTGCATTTCCAAAATAATGTACCAAATCATGTTTGCGCGGATAAATATATCGCATATGGTACACATGTATAAACGTACATCTTTGCATATACTTCTCGGCACATATGGTTGTGTCACCAGCAGCTCCCACAAACAGCTTTGTTTGAAGAGTAATTATTTCAGACCCATCTGCCATGGAAGGAGTTAAAGAGTCATATATATGATTATGCAATCTTCTCCAGTAACGAGAGGCTGCTGTTGCCTTCCAATTCAATGAGTTATGTAAATATGAGGGCATTGTACAATATGGGGAAAAGGTGTGTAGAAGGAGGCATGGACTTATACACAAATATGGGCTGCTTCTGATACTTACAATGATAGGAATCTGGTTGTATTGTGTCAATATGAATTAGTTCTTTGGAATAAGTGATATTATTTGAATATTCACTGTGTCTGTGATTGACGCAAATATTGAAATGTTGGGAACTGAATTTAAAGACGTAACCTTATTTTCTGTTTTGTGTTTCCATGTTATATGGCGATCGCTTAGCCATAGCAACCCCAGAGCACAATAAGCATATATATTCCTAGGGAGCTGGCTAACAGTGAAATGTATTTTTAGGAGGTACCGCAAACAACTCATTGGCTGCTGTACCTCTGGATTTGTATAGTGGATACAGTTCCATCATACATCCAAGCATACGTGGGCTATACAAGCTGCTGACTAGGCCCATCTTACTGGAATGTGTATGGGGTCTGCCTGATGGACTGCCAGACCAATATCTGGCCAAAAATCCCTCATATAGCTATGTGCAGGTTAGAAAAGACTTGTCAGACATTGACCTATTAATACAGTCCCTGTCAATGAGTCTATAGAGCACAACATTATGAATCAATCATGGCCCAAGGGCCAAAATGACCAGATGACCCCAAGCGGTGCAGGGAGGTTGCGGTTTTGGGGCGGAGGGAGGTTGTGGCTGGGGAGCTGGGGGTGTGTGGGCTCCTGAGACAGAAGCCCTGTTGGGCCCTGGACCCCAAGTCTGAGGCATAGAGGCAGAGCAGGCAATTACTTTCACTCTCCATTAAGCACTTCCTAGATGTTACTGCTCTCCACACAATGTGTAGCCAGGGCATGGGGATGGACATCGGGGTCCCCTATTCTGGTGCACAAACAAGATTCTGAGATGATGCAAGGCTTGCCTTAATAATTGTGTCCACAAAATGGCTCCTGCCTGCTTGCTATAATTGTGAATTCCCATACCAAAGGAAACAAGATTCAAATAATTTATATAGTGTAATTAAAGTTTATTTTGCTTGACTAATGTGATAAAATAGGATTGTGAATAATATTTTTGGTTGGTGTTCCCCTTTACATTTTTTTGTTTATATAGCTCAGAGATAACGTTTTCAAAAAAGTAACGATCCTACAATTGTTGAATTGTTTTATTTAGTTGTGTTGCCTTCTGTTGTACTTTCCGATTCTATTAGGGGATGTATAACATGTATACATACAACTGAATCTGAGGATGCTGACCCATATGCCCCAGTGCTAGTGGCAGTCCACACTCCATATGGCGATGTGTCATATTTAATTCTTGTGGGGGGTGTAGGTGTTCGGTTACTAGTTTCTTTGCCGTTGGAGCAAGCTAAATATGGCTTGCAAGTGCAGAAAGCAATGTTGTAACTTTCTGCACAAGAATTTTGAGATCTGGCTCTAAAAGTTATAAGAGGTGTTTTTTTTCTGTTGCTGGAATGCTGCCGTCTGACCCAAAGTTCATTGCCTCATGGCAGGAGCTGCCTTGCTCCAAAGTAATCACTGGCTGGCAGCTCCAATGGTTGTGTTTTACCTTCAACAGACAGGAATTGACTTTGGGCAGGAAAGCCATTTTGATGGCTGCAGTTCTCACTGAAATCAGCACATGGCGAAAACACCATTGAGGTAATATAATAAACAGTGCAAAGTTTGCTACTTGTCGAGTGACCCATAGCAACCAGTCAGCTGTTTGAAAGCACACATCTCACAGCAAATTACAGAAAGGCCTCCCATATACTCCATTTTATCCAGATAATAATTTTAAAAATTATTTCCTTTTTTTCTATAATGATAAAACTGTACCTTGTACTTGATCCCAACTAAATTATAACAAATTCTTATTAGAAGCAAAACCAGCTTATTGGGTTTATGTAATGTTTACATGATTTTCTCATGTAAACATTAAACTTAAGGTGTGAAGATCCAAATTATGGAAAGATCCATTATCCAGAAAACCCCAGGTCCCAATAATTCGGGGTAACAGGTCCCACACCTGCAACATATGCATTGACCTTGTTATAGAAGCTCCTTTATACTATTGTTCTTCGTAGAAAAAAAAGGCTCCATAGATAGAAGGGGGACTGAGGAGGGCTCTAATACGCAACAGGCTACATTTTTTTGGCAAACAGAACACATGGAAATATACAAGACCAGTTTCAAGAACATTTTTGTGATTGCCAAAACTACAAATCTGTTCCAGTCTGAAGGATTTTCTCATCTCTACCACTGATCAGCAATATAAAAAATTTACATTTTCTGGTTCCAGAAAATGGAATGCACAACATGCATTCACACGGCAGAATGTGTATGTAGTGGATCATTTATCATGTATGATTTTCTTCCGTAGTTGGAAGAAGGTAGAATTTTAAATATATAAATAAATATATAATCGAACAACAATGTTCGCTCTCTAAGGTCTTAAAAAAGTGAAAAGGTTATTTATTGAAAAGAACTGACGTTTCGGCTAGCACTCTTGACTTTATAAAAGTGAAAAACATTTACTGCTGTGTGTCTAATAAACACCAAACGGCAGGATAGTGCATGAAGTGACAACATGAATGATAATTAGGCCAAAGTACGGGCTCTTACACACGGGTGTTTTTTCCTGCGCTCCGCTGCGTTGCGCTTTCTTCCGTTCAGCCACAGTGGAGCACAGGAGTAGACACACTCAATTATTGTGAAGTGGGCTGTACTCACACAAACGCGTGTAATTGCCAAACGCATGAGGGACGCAGCATGTTGCATTTCACCTGCGTTCAGACTGGAGGTCCGTAAGTGGCGTGGGATACTAAATGGGGTCAGCCACCTTACATATACTGGACCCTATTAGGTAGTCCTCTACACAGGGGCATATGACACCTCATCCGTCCAAAAAGCATGTCAAATGGCAGCATATATATCCAAAGTGACTAGATCCATGCCATCCATCTCAACATTACCTTGCTGCAGTGCCGGGTCAATTTGGCCGGGCGCCCTAGGCAACCCCGGCCAACTACGTTGCCCCTCACTGTTCGACGCATGCGCAGAAGAGCGGAAGCAGCGAGGCCGAGCTAGTGCGCATGCGCCGAAGCGGCAAAGCCACGCAAATGCGCATGCAGTGCGCATGCACGCTAGAGGGTATATGCCATTTCAAAATGCCAGACAGTGCGCATGCGTGGAAGGGCATGCATGCATTAAAAAACAACTAAGCTGCAGCCACAGCTTAAGGACACTAGGGGAAGGGCTCAGAAGAGGTACGTGCTTGGCGCCCCTCTGCCTTTGCGCCCTAGGCACTTGCCTCTTCTGCCTACCCCTAGTTCCGGCCCTGCCTTGCTGTCATCACATAACATTTAGATGGTGAGATTAATAATTGTACAAAAGGCTCACAAAGGGATCTATACCATGAACATAAAAAACAAAAAATAGAAAAAAGGAAAAAGAAGGAGAAGAAAAAGGAAAGAAATAGGAAAATAAATATAATCAAATTCATATCTTTCAGTGTTAGAGCCAATTATAAAGCAACCACCACAAAGAATGTGCAAAAACGCAGAAAACTAAAGCCATGGTAAATTGTAACCCCCATTTCACAATTCATATCAGTGTCGGACTGGGATGCCAGGGGCCCACCAGATAAACTTAGGTTGAGGGCCCACTTTCCAAACTATTATACCTCCACTCCTCATTCAACCACTTTATTCTACTAGTCTCTTTTCTCTACATACTATACTCTATTCTTCCATTATTAAACCGCTTTGTTCCTATAAAGAAATAGGGAATGACCATGAAATAGGCCAAATGGTTCGAATCAAGAGGCCCACTGACACCTGGGCCTTCCGGGAGTTTGACACTGATTCATATAAATGGTTGTAAAGTTCAAAAAAAGAGGCATAAGAAATAAGTTCATTCAGTCCCCTAGGGCTCAGGGTATCCAATTGATGTAT
Organism: Xenopus laevis; assembly: GCF_017654675.1. Classification (NCBI taxonomy): domain Eukaryota; kingdom Metazoa; phylum Chordata; class Amphibia; order Anura; family Pipidae; genus Xenopus; species Xenopus laevis. The sequence continues at coordinate 29,353,315 of NC_054388.1, forward strand.
TCATTTAAGTTCTGTTTGTAATATTAACCTTTCACGGTCACCGCCCCTCACTGGCACAGGAACAAAGTCTACGATCATACATTTTAAACAAGATAGAGTATGTTTAAGTTCTAGAAAGTGTTTTGTCACTGGAGTGTCACCCTTGCCTGATGTCAAAGCCATTCGATCCCTAAAAGTCGTGATTGTTTTCCCTACATAAACAAACCAGCAGGGGCATTTGATAATATAAACAACAAACTGGGAAGTACAAGTGACTCTGTGTTTTATAGGAATAGTTTTGCCTGAATGTGGATGGTTAAAATGTGAACCAGTAAGCATTTGTCTGCAAGTAGTACAGTTTATACATCAATAAATATATATAGCGTGTATAATCTGCTCAATTTAAATAAGTAAAAGACCTGGCACCAACTTCTGGCACCTGTTACATTCCACAATTATTCTGCATTTCTTGTTTTTGCCAGCATTTTTGATGTCATCCCACAAATTTTCTATTGGATTAAGGTCCTGGATTGGGCTGGCCACTTCATAATGTCAATCTTGTTGGTCTGGAACCAAGGTGTTATATGTCATGACTGTTGGGTCTGTTGGTTTTCTATTACTCTACTACAGTAGTAAATTATTTGCCATGTAGAAATATAATTTGACCAAAAACTTTGATGTTGGACTGTGTGATATGAATAGGATGCCGCAACACACTGCAGCCATTGTATAATGTGCTTGGTATGTCAATACCTGTCTGGTGCCCTAAGCAACCCAGATGGCTTTCCCACTCATGATGGCTGGGATTCAAGGGGACAATGTGGACTGGAGCTGTCAGAAACTCCCTGGTTTAGAACCAAGGACCTGGTGCATAGTGGCCCCTGCTCCTCTGGGTTGAGCTACAGGAGGCACTGTGCTGAAGCCTGCCATGTTGGCTGGATGTCTTTCCCCCCTTTAGTTTTTCCTGGCCCACACCCATGATAGTACCCAATTAAGGGGTAATTTAAGCCTGCCTCTTCCAACAATCTGGGCTGGATCATTAGCTCTACTGTCTGTTCAAGCCACCCAGGTATTTTGTTCCTGAGATTCCTACCTGAGAATACTGTCCTGTCTTCTCTCCCTCTGACTCACTATTTTGACCATGGCCCATTATCTGGATCCCTGTTTGTCTGCTGCCAGCCCTTGAACTTCGGCCTGTCTCAATGCTGCCTCCTCAGACCTGTGCCTGGATTTGGACACAAACCCAGTCCATCTTCTGCTTTTTTTCAGTTTTTCATTATAAAATCTTGTTAACCACACAGTGCATGTCTTGATCCAGTTACACATCACATTCCTCACAACCAGTACAAACAGTTTCATTGTTTCATTGCAATTTGTTGTTTCATTGTACTAATGTAACATCTTTGCTAGTTTGTTTGCACATTATTCTTTTTCTTATTCTATTTCCCTCTTCTTGGTATCAAACAAGTTTATTAATATTTCATTAAGGCTATATTGATAGCTTTTCTTCAGTCAAAATAAATGTGTGCTAGGACATATATTCATTCAGGCTCCAAATGTACTTAGTTTTGCTATATCTGGAATTGTAAATTGCAGGTAATAAAATTGTATTCAATTTTAGTTAGTGCTGTTTTTCCTCATAGGATGCACAATGAAAAATGTCTGATAATATTGAGTTGCAGGGGTTTGAATATAATGTGTTATGTGAATGGTAACACTGGTGAATGGGTAGACAGGTATTTACTCTTCCACCAACTGTACAAATAGATTATACCCCTGACTATGGGCCATGCTATAGGTACAATATAAATGTAATGTTTTTTCCAGGAACTTTGATTCCATGAACCAATAATAAATGAATATTTTAAGCATCAATAAGTAAAACACCTGGCACCAACTTCTGGCACCTGTTACATTCCACAATTTTTCTGCATTTCTTCATTTTTGATGTCATCCCAGTGTCGGACTGGCCCACCGGGATACCAGGAAAACTCCCAGTGGGCCAAGGTGTCAGTGGGCCCTCATGCTGTTAAACATTTGGCCTATTTCATGGCCATTCCCTATTTCTTTGAAGCTAAATACATGGAATAATAGTTTATAGTATGTACAGAATAGAGACTAGAAGAATAGAGATTGAGTGAGGAGAGGAAGAAAAATAGTACTGAGTGGGCCCCTGGTCTAAGGTTTTTTGGGTGGGCCCCTGGTGTCCAGGGACCTGCTGCATACTGGCCACTGCTCCTCTGGGTTGAGCTACAGGAGGGACTGTGTTGAAGCCTGCCATGTTGGCTGGATGTCTTTTCCCCAGTTGATATTGATACTGCCCAATTAAGGGGCAATTTAAGCCTGCCTCTTACAACAACCTGGGCTGGATCATTAGCTCTACTGCCTGTCCAAGCCACTCAGGTATCCTGTTCCTGAGATTCCTACCTCAGAATCTTCTCTCCCTCTGACTCACCATTTTGACCATGGCCCATTATCTGGATCCCTGTTTATTTGCTGCCCTCCCTTTGAACTTCGGCCTGTCTCAAGGACTCTGTTTGATTGCTGCCTCTTCAGACCTGTGCCTGGATTTGGACACAAACCCAGTCCATCTTCTGCTTTTTCAGTTTTTCATTATTATATCTTGAAAACCATACAGTGCATGTCTTGCCTCAGTTATACATCACATTGATTCCTCACAACCAGTACAAACAGTTTCATTGTTTTATTGCAATTTGTTGTTTCATTGTACTAATGTAACATCTTTGCTGGTTTGTTTGCACATTATTCTTTTCTATTTCCCTCTTCATGGTGACAAACATGTTTATTAATATTTCATTAAGGTTATATTGATAGCTTTTTTTCAGTCAAAAGAAGTGTGTGCTAGGAAATATATTCATTCAGGCTCCAAATGGACTTAGTTTTGCTTTATCTGGAATTGTAAATCGCAGGCTATAAAACTGTATTCAGTTTTAGTTAGTGCTGTTTTTCCTCATAGGATCCGCAATGCAAAATGTCTGATAATATTGGGTTGCAGGGGTTTGAATATAATGTGTTATGTGAATGGTAACACTGCTGAATGGGTAGACAGGGATCAGAGTTCACGACAGCCATCTTCCGGGCCTTCTGTAATCTGAGAATGAGTCTGGCGGAGTGGCACATACGCAGTTGGAGCTATTTACCAGTTTGCGACAACGCGGAAGATGGCTGCCGTGAACTCCGATCCCTGAATCTGCACTAAGGGGTAAGTAAAAAGTTAGCGGCATTTGCCTGGGGTGGCAGCTAGGCTGGGGGTGAGGGGGGTCTATGTGGGGTAGGGGAGTAGGGTTTTTTTTAATAAGGGGTTTGTTTGTCCTTTAAATGTGGCTGCACTTGCACTCATTAATGACCCATAATATATCCATGGTAGGTATTGGATCTGTTATCCAGAAACCCGTTAACCCAGAAAGTTCTGTATTACAGAAAGGCTGTCTCCCATAGACTCCATTATAATAAATGAATCCAAATTTTAAAAAAAAATATTTCCATTTTCTCTGGATTAAAATAACAGTACCTTGTATTTGATCCTATTGGAAGCAAAACCAGCCTATTGGCTTTATTTAATGTTTACATGATTTTCTAGTAGTCTTATAGGAGAAGGAAAGCTACGGAGGCATTTTATTGCCAATAGATTAGCTGCAATAGTGCAAGCTAGAATGCCATATTTATTCTGCAGAATATTTTACCATACCTGAGTAAAAAGCTCTAGAAACTCTCTGTTTGTTTAGGATAGGAGCTGCAGTATTAACATGGTGTGACATCACTTCCTGCCTGAGTCTCTCCCTGCTCTGGGCTCAGATTACAGTAGAGAAGGGAGGGGTGGGGGGAGTGGAGCAAACTGAGCATGCTCTTGCCCAGGGCAATGAGGTTTAAGCTTAAGGCAGGAAGTCTGATACAGAAGTCCATGTGTACACAATAGAAGGAAAGAAATGCAGTATTTCTTTTGACAGGGGACTCAGAGCAACACTACTTTGGGGGTTTACTGGTATATTTAGATGGACCTTTCTGATAAGGCTTACTTAGTTTTAACTTTTCCTTCTCCTTTAAGGTATGAAGATCCAAATTACAGAAAGATCCATTACCCAGAAAACCCCAGGTCCCGAGCATTCTGTATAACAGGTCCTATACCTGTATATATATATATTGTAAAGGGCACTTAGAATTAGACTTTTTTTTTTTAAATTTAAAGAGAAAATATGCCCACATTTAGACATGAGCTCATTCACATGGCCATGTGTAAAAAGGTGCAAAATGCTGTCTGAGCTTCCAAAGATAAATATACACACAATAATGTATCTGATTTCACAGTAGAGAAACCATGATGCTGCAGGGACCAGTTCCCCCTTCAGGCTCACAGCATAATGCAACCCCAACCTCACCATGTTCTATTATGAAGTGATGGATTCTGGGACTTGAACTCCATTTGCTCTCCATAGTGTGAGGTGCACATTCCAGAATTCAGGTCCCCAAAAATATAGTATGTGTGATGTGTTTATGTGATAGGGACCTTAGATAGAAAGCTCCACTGGAGCAAGGAATGATCCTGAATTCCTGTAAAGTGCTGCAGAATATGTTGGCACTATATAAATAACGGTTCCTCAACCTAATATTTGGGCATCATCATAATTATATAAAGTGAAATATTTGCAGTGTAATGTTATTTAGAAATAAAAACTACACCATAAAAATCATGACAGAATCCCTTTAATCTTGAATGTAACTGTATTCTGTATTTATTTACATGTTATTATTGTACTGAGCCCTGTCTGTTTTGTTCACTTATTGTTCTACTGCACAGCTCTGTGTGCACCATAGGAATAAAAAAAATATCATACATACCTACAAAGACGTAACCCCATACAATACTGTCCAATGAACAAAACACAATGATTTAGATGTAATAGGCTAGGCACATTTCCCCCCCAATTGCGTAATAAATATCCACCCCGCTACACCACACATACATACAGGCAATGAGCCCCACTAGGATTTTCCTCTGGTAATCCAGTGGTCTAGTACCAAGATGATCTTTTTTCTTGGCTTTGTCCTCCCCCCCCCCAAGGATGGCAATTTATTAGAAAAGGTGGTGGCCGATTTTATTGACTAACTAAGTGTAACCCCTTTTTCGCCATCCCCCCGTGCCAAAGGTTATACATCACATATTTCTTACCAACTTCAGGTCCTGAGTCCCCTTTGCAAGATGAAAAGGTACTGGGAATTACCTCTCATGGCAGTGCCTCCACCTAATGGGATCCGGGAATACACCTGCAAGTGGCTCCATTAGGAAACAATAATCAAACACGCTGTTTGCAGTAAAACATAGGAACTTTATATAAGATTAACGGCAAAGTAAAATATGCATTTACATGATATAAATGACCCACTACCCTGGGAATATCTGCACTCCTATCCTGGCATTTCCTTGCCAGGCAAAGTCCCACACTCCACTCCTGGTGGACAAAGAGTCTCAGTCCCTTTTCCCCAAAGAGCTCTTAAGTTTCCCAGGTAGCGCAACCAGCCCAAATACCTCTTCCGCTGGACAAAAGTATTTGCTCTCATGTGGCAGGCAGAAGAACAAAGCCTGTATCTGTACAGGAACACGTGCTGAATCCTTTCTTTCTCTACCCTCCCTTGGACACAACTCACCCTGGCTATTCACACAGATGGGTAAGCTCATCCAGAGCTGGGACAGGCATCCACGGCAATGAAATCCATTCAGCGAAGCATAAGCAGCTTGCTTTATCCTCATGGCATAGCTCCCAGCACTCTCCATAGTGCAAGCACACAAAGTCCTCCTCTGCTGAACTACAGCTCCCAGCAATCTCCATAGTGTGAGCACACAAAAAGGCATCCAAGCTCTAAGCCTGCATGGTTGAGCTTACCAGGCTTTGGAGTACCCTGCCTCAAGCCTGCAGGGCTATCAAACTCCTTCTTAGCCCTTACATCTTTCAGCACTCCTTATCACTCTCTCCCCAGTGAGATAGAAATCAGCAAAATGGCAGCGACATCTTGTGACATCCTCTGGTATCTGGCTGACACACTGCACAGGGACAAGGGCTTCTGCCCCTCCCTGTACTCTAAGTTTAACTTGTAGCTGAACAGTCAGGGGATTTCCAAACATGTGGTTTCACAGGAACATAGGGGACTTAACCATTAACCCTATGGATCCCTACATTATTATATTATAGAAAGAAAACTTCTGGACTCAGGTCAATGCTTCAGGCGTGTATAAACTAGGCTAATACATAAACACAAATCCATTTTTTTGTTTACAGAGCAGTGTTGTTAGAAGCCTCACAAGCAGCATATGTATATATTTTCACTGATAATTTATTAAAGCTGTCCTTATGTATCAACTGTGCATGTGTTTGTGGGTTACCTGGTATACATTGTTCATACCTATAAATATGGGAGAAGTGGTAGTTCAGCTGAAAAGTCACAAACAAAATTCTGGTGCAAGTGGTTGAATTCCTGTACTGTCATTTAACCCCCTTGTGTGGTAGGCCACACATTTAGATTGTAAGATCTGCAGTAAAGTGAATACATATCCCCTACCAAGTTGGTTATCTCAAAATGTTAAAATGCACATGCTAAAGTGACCTGTTTACATTGGATTGCACAAAATGTAGGTTGGCTGCCGCCAGGAGTTTGGACTGTGTTAAACAATGTCACATGATGTCACAGGGATATCCTTTGCAATGCGTTGGGTTTTAAACATCTGAGGATAGAAAAAAAACCCTATGAGCCAGGGGCTGCTCAGCATGATGCAAATTCATTCTCAATGGGCACATTCTTTCCCTGCTGCTGAGAGATATCGCAGCCCTGTGAAATCTCTTTTATGTCTCTAATGAAGAAATCTTCACTGCAACCCCCTCCTGTGTGTAGGATCAAATCTGAAATGCTGCACCAACAAAGCGCTGAGCAGAACGCCTCTGCTGTAAATCTCAAGGTGTCCTACATATGAATTTGACTCTGAATAGCACAGCTGCTGGGGCTTCGGTGCAACCTCATGAACCCACCAACATGGCCTGATAGATGAACATATTACATCTACTGCTTCCTCCTTTAAAACATTTGGGCACAATCTTTAATGATGGCTCTGCCATGATCCTGGTCACCAGAGCTATGGAATGCCCAAGGCTACACTACATTCTAACTACCAATCAGGCCTTTCTGTGCTATGCAGCCACACCAATAAAGCAGTACAAATTGTGGACCTGTCCTCCTCATTAGTGGGCCATAAACAAAGACTTTACAGTGAGGCCAAAACAGTGAGAACTGCTGTTAGATATGAGCAAAGCCATTTGGAAAAGTTCACAATTTCTATAGAAACATTTTACAAAATAGTACTGCCGTGATAGGCTCTCAAGAACTCTACTGCAAAGGATGGGGTTTGGGTTTCTCTGGAGATGTCAGCATCTATAATCTTGATATCACCAATCAGAAGACAGAAGGGTAGAGAGAGAGAAAGAAAGAGAAGCAATCTCAAAAATAATAGGAAGATTGGAAAAAAACAAAAAATAATTGTGTTAGAGGCACTAGAGAAATTAGACAAGCTGAGAAAGAAGACAGAGTGTTATTGGAGGTTGGGATTGGGAGTGCTAGAAATGAAAGTGCATATGGTGGAGCTTATGTACTGTGAAAAGTCAGCTATTCATAAGAAGTAGTGAGTCTCAAATTAGATCAACTCATTGCCTACATACATCGTACTTGGTATTTGTGGCTGAACAACCTGGCAGGACTCCTAGTTTCCTCTTTGTCTGGATAAGTTATTCTCATGGTTTACAAGGTGAGAGCATGGGTTATTAAGACAGGCATTGTGTATATAAATGTTTGCAATGCTTGTGTGCATTAAAGTCATGTGTATGTGTTGGTGCCTATGCACATAGTCATCCCACATGTGTTGACACTGACCTGTAAATGCATGCTAAATAAACCAACTAGTGGCCTGATTATCCTTAGTGCCTGGTTTATCCTATGAGCCTAGCTTAATTCTGTTTCCTGAAGCCTTCTATTGACTGCTGATTGCCACCTGCCTTGACCCTTGCCTGCCTGTTTATTTGCCTGTGAACCTTCATTCTCAGTCCTAATCTGGATCAGCTTGGCCTCCCTCCTGTCCTTGCCACTGGCTCTGTTCTTATGTCAGACTCACAAGCCTCTCTCCACTGTTTGGTCTACCTGTTTCATCCCTGGGCTATATTTGTATCAGTGTGAGCCTCTAGTGGGCTGGTTTCTTCCACTGATCCCAGAGTGTGCCTGATGCAACACAGTGAGTAAATTTTGAGGAGCAACATTACCAAAAGTACAAGATCTTGTTAGACTAGCTCTGCCCCTTTGTGATCTTTTATTCATGTCCTAGGAAAAGTAAATGACCTAGAGTGAATTACTTAACATGTGCAAAGTTCCCCAAGGATACAGAGAATTACAGGTTGGAATTAGGGGTGACCAGAATATTTTGCTTTGTTTAAGAAAAAGAACACCCATAGACTCTAATTCATAGTAAAAATAAAATCCTGCAGATTAACTTCATTCACTTCAATGCGTTTGGCATTTTTTTTTTTTTTTTGTTGCATTGCAAATTTTCATGAAACGGAGCTGATTCACCCCATCTTTAGTTGGAATGTGATCAGCTCCAAAGCCTATAGGGAAAGAAATAACAACACAATGCAACCTAATGATCCTAAATTCCAAGGAAACATATACCCCAACATTCTGCAAGGAAAGTAAAAACACATATTAGAATGTGCTTCTACCAGCTTAGACCCAAATGCCAGGTATCCACTGGAGTCAGCTCATTGGTTTCCAGAGGAGAGGATCCTGAACTGCAATGGGAGGATGAATGGTGGAATCATTCCAACAACAATTTTAAGTGGACATTAGGACATCAGGACAGGCTTTCCTCCTGCTGTTTGCACTTTGCACCAGAATAAAAACAGGGTCCTTGGGTCCAAGCTCCACTGGAACAGGGACCATATTGAATGATAAAAAAAATCTCTGCAAAGTGCTGTATAATATGTCAGTGATACATAAATAAAGGATCATAATAATGGTTCTGTTCCCAGAAGCAAATCTAGGCTGGTTAGTACAGTTCAATAAATATGTACATTGGCTATTTTGTACTGTTATCAAAGATGAGGCCAAAACTATATCCAGATATAATTAATGCACCAACATTCAGATGGGCCCCTGAAGTGTAACCATTTT